>NC_071389.1:170212282-170835236 GCF_022682495.2 Desmodus rotundus | reverse complement strand
TATTACTGCCACACACAAAGAGTAAGCACATTATTTAAACATTTGAATACTGAGTATACACTGCACTTTGGTGGGACACCATGAGAAGGGAGCAAGCATACAGATGATTTTGATGAGCTTTTAAGTGGAAAGTGCAAATTGCCTTTTTCATAGAAAACCACAGTAGTTACTTTTCACTGTAACTACAAAATATGTTATATGATCCAAGGGCCTGGCGTCCATAAGAATGGACCCAGAAGAGGGTCATGGACACATTGTTGATTTCTGATAATATATACACACTTCAGGGAGCAGTCTAATGCTGACTATCATTAAATGTATGGTTGTAATGGTTTGAGAGGCATGGGCCTTATTATGATACTGTTTATTTTATGAAATAATTTAATTCTAAACATTATATATTGCAAGACCCAGCCTTTAATGGACACCTGTCCATTAAACCTCAAGAGATGAAAGTGTTTAGCTGCTTGTTTGTTCTCCTCCAGAGGAAGTTAGGCTGAGTAATAGAGGAAATATGTTGATTTATTTTCTGACTCACGTTAGGGTTATCCCACATGAAAGGGAAAGTGAGCCATTCTAAAACAAAAGTGGTGAAATGTTATTTGGATGTACTGGTGAGTATGCATCACAATAAGTTGTTTCCAATTATGATGATATGGTGAGACAATGGACTTATGAAAGAAAGGAAGTGCAAGGAATTATAAATGTTATTAGTCATCCTTTTAAACCCCCTTTGGGAGAGAATAGAAATGTTTGTTGCTATATTTTGAGTAAAAAATTTTTATTACATATGCTTTATTATGCTTAAACTGTATGTGCAGATTAAGGTACAAATAGGGTCATAACATTACAATAAAACCTGTAAGGTTTAACCTTAAAGATGTCAATTTTTTTTTAGATAAAAAGGGCAAGTTAAAATGCTAAGATTGTTATGCTGATAAAATCAACCCTGTCTCATTGTATTGTTGACATCATTTCTCCTGCTAAACTCAATGTTCACACCAGCAGGAATGCATTGGGGGCATAACCGTGCTTCAGAACACGTCTTGCGAAAAATGATACCTGGCAGTAAAACAGCTTTTAATAGCCAGTGCATTCTATAAAGTTCTTTTAAAAATCATTGAAAAGGTATCACTTTTGATGATATATCTTTAATAAATTGCTTAATGACTTGTTTTTTATAGGAAAAGCCAACATATTTATGTTTAAATAAAATCTGTCATTTATTTTCAAAGTTTATAATTTTAATTTCTTTTATCTTTGTATGAGTGTCTACTGCATATTTATTAAAAGCGTATCTTAATGTGAAAATGGGTCACCAATATAAGTGCCAAAAATTTCCTTAAGAGAAATATAGATAATGATATTTGACCTACAAATAACTGTTAAACATAGTGTTTTCACTGTTCCCTTTATATCTGATGCACTGATGATTTACTATATTTTTCACCTTTATTTTCTTTGAGACAAAAGTTTGTGGACAAGTTTAAGACAAAAAACTAGCTACTTGATGGTAAGGGCAATAGATCAATTACATATAGTTTTCTTTACTCAAAACCTAAGTTGTAATCTTCAGCACACCAGCTATATACACAAGTGCCCCCTTGGCAAGCTGGCATTGCAGACACTTAGGGAATGGAAGGATGGACAAGTTCACAGTCCGGGTTTCTGCTTCTCGCAGAAGGGTGTTCATTTCATAAAATCAGGAGAGGTCTCATTTTCTGCAGTTTCCGGGCAGAATTGTGCTTGGTCAAGTTGCTCTGCTTTATGCATTATGTGAATTTGAAATATCATTCATAAAATGTCCTGGAAAAGTTTCTAGTACTATTACTATTTTTTGCTTCAGTTTTGAAATTGATATAAATGATCTCTTTTCATCTTCCAACAAAAAGTTAAGAGACAAATCACTCCAACTAAATGTTGTTAGGCCATGTGAAAACCTGAGAGGAGTTACTGAAATCAAGTTTACTGTACTTACCTTTGAAACACAAGAGAAAGAAACAAAAGTTAGGCAACCTAAAAAGTGTCTTCTTTTCTAGGGTCTTCATAGTCTAGTAAAACTTTTGAAGAAAACCACAATGTGACGTGGCTTCTACACAATCTCTTCCATGGAAAATTTGAATTAATTGTCATTAAAAATTAATTTTTTGTAGTTCTGAATCTTAGCACAACTTTTAATTTTGAAATCCAATGCAAGCAATCAGCCATTTAATTAAGAGAGGCTTATATTTATTTTTTTCATTTAATGGATTTTAAATCTAGGATGCCTTTCCACTAGTGTTTTCCCATTTTTCTCATTATTCCTGAAAATGCCATGGGTAAGAGAAGTCATGAAAAAATACTACTAGTGTTTGCACAATATTTTTTGCTGATCAGAGATATTTACTTGTGAACACTGGAACTATGGACAGCAGCTTTTTCATACTGAAAACTAAATGCATGTATGTATGTATGTATGTATGTATTTATTTTGAGTAAGGCGGTCTGTGGAATCCTTCAAGTCACAACCATTTTTTAATAACTGGAATAGTATTTCCAAGGCTAAACCAAGGAATTGAAGCTTCACATTTTCAGAGATGCCTCATTCATACAGCTGCATTAAAAAGATTTTTTAATATGTTAGATTAGCTTTTTTGCCTTTTTGTTTCTGAAGGTACTAAAGCAAACCCTTTAGTTCACTTTCAACAAAATGGAGTGATAAGAGAGCAGTTTAATATTTGTTTTTCTATACAGTTTTCCACCCGTGTTCACCCCACTGCGGTCTTACCTGACATTAGTGACACACACGGTGGACTCCAAACCACTTTTCTCCATTCCACTTTTCTCCATGTACGCATAGATGTCTCCGTGGGCAAAGGCCACCAGCCACCACATGATGGCGAAGAGTAGCCAGCTGCAGAGGAACGACATGGTAAAGATGACCAGCGTGTGGCGCCACTTCAGGTCCACCAAGGTAGTGAAGATGTCCTGCAGGAATCGGCCTTGCTCTCGGATGTTCTTGTGCGCCAGATTGCAGGCCCCGCTCTTGGCGATGAAGCGGGCCTTATGGAGGCGGTCTCGGATGCGCGGCTTGCGCAGGTTCTCCGCCGCGATGCGCGCCAGCACATACTCCTCCGGGATAATGCTCTTTCTGGCCAGCATCGTCCCGTCACCATAGCCAGCCTATCCACCTGTCTCGGACCTGCTTCTCCTTCTCTGGAGACTCGTCCTCCTGCACGAGGGAAACGATGATTAAAAACCCCCTCCCTCCCCCATTTCCTCACCTCTTTCGTCCTTGCATTTAGAACTTTATCTATACATTCGAGGTGACATGCAAAGCTAAAGGTAGGGTTTTACTAATCTAAACACGAAGGTAGTTTGTGTTTCAGTTCTGGGATCTCAGAAATTTAGTTGGTCTGACCCAGAACTGTTTCAATTCTCCTTATCATTTTGAACACATTTGGATATAGCCTTAGTTAAGCAAAACTAGGAGGCTTCCTGTAAACAGCAGGCTCAGTGACAATTCCCCCAGATTAACCGCATCAGTAGAAGGGTGCGAGCACACAAGCACGTGGCGGTGTCTAAAACGAAAACTGAGGCCAGCTGGACATCGCGATCAACCTACTGAAGTGTCTATCTACATGATACAGCGACGTAAAAAGAAAATAGGGGAAATTCTTCCTTATTTTTAGAAGTAGGCAAGGAAATAGGCAAGGAAAAGGCCATTGCCTCTGGCGCAGTATAAACAACGTTTAGTGTAATTCGACGAAATAGTAAGCGATGGGCTATGTAACGTGAAAATTATTAAGAAGTATTTTAAATTGGAAAGAAGCATGAGCTGCATTTAAAAATGCTTCCCATTGGAACTCATATTATAAATTGCAAACTTCTTTGCAACGAAGGAATCAAACATACAAGCTGCAGGGAAAACCCGGAAAATAGTTTGAGGGTTGGGGATAGAGTTAAAAGAGTGTGTCCCGAAAAGAGTGTGTCCCGAAAATTCCAGCCAGCACTGCAAACCGCTGCTGTGTTTTGCATTTTAAATCATTTGCGGGGACGCGGACAGCCTCCCCCTCCGCTCCCGAGGAGGAGCGTTGAAACTTACAGACTCGGGGCAGCGGGTGCGGTGGCTGCACCTCCCGGCAAACGCTTGCGGACCGTGGGCAGGTCGCTCGCGCTCCCATCCCTGCGCTTGGGAGCCGGGATCGCAAATGCCGGAGGGACCGATCCCGGAGCCGCGTGTCCTAGGAAGAAGAGTGAAATAATAAAAGGTGCAATTGAGTCTGAACGCGGAAAGGGCTGGTGGAAGGGGGATGGGTGTAGCTCTTCCCCTCCCCCTGCTCAGCTCTGCTCCCTCGGCCTCTGGAGGGGGCGGAGGCGGGGCTGAGGGGAGTGGCACTTGGGGGTGATGCTCCACAAATCAGCCTCCCAGCGCGGGCTTTGACGCACGCCAGACCCCTGAGGCCCGGGAGGTGGCCGAGTGGGGTCTGGGGAAGAGGAGGGGCGGTCGGGACGTGGTGGGGCGAGTCCAAAGGAGGTAGGGAGCCGGCCAGAGGGAAGGGCCGAGGGGGATGGGCGGGACCTGAAGAACCAGCTCCTTTTCCAGTAGCTGTGACCCCCTGCCGCCAGCGTGACACGCTCGTCTTTAAAAGGCTCCCTGCCCAGGGGAGAGAATTTTATGAGTCTAAGTTCACTGACGTAAAGAAAAAACCAAAACAAAACACTGTAACCTCGATAAATAACCGGACTACTTAAGGTTGAATAAAACTAGATATAGAGAAATGAAAAATATAGTTTGAGGCTTTCAAGCTGTGTCCGTACACATTTAATTATATTACATTTCCGCCTAGTAAGGATGATACAGGTGGACGATGGTCTGAAAACCATCATAACGAACGATTTCAGCCCCAGCCAGATCATCTAGTTCACAGGAAATTACACACACACACATACACACACACACACACACACCAAGTGGAAGAAAGGGGGAAAAAAGAATACTTGAAGTGTCTTCCAATGAAAATTTTACCCCAAACAGGGACTGCTGTCAAAAATTTAGAACTCCACAGGTCCCTTTTCGGCACGTGGTTGCTTTCTGAAACGTTGCAGCTTCTGCATGTTGTCTAGATGGTTGGAATGATTAAACAGAACAACTGCTCAGGAGAAACGTTATACAGTAAATACCTTTCTAGAGCTTCTTGGAAAAGAACCAGCGAAGACAAATGGCTTCCTCCGCAGGTCAAGCCTCCTGGTTTGGCACTTGTCTTAATGGAAACTTTAATTCGTGGAAATTTCATGTATTTTCCAGGACCCAGGGCAGAAAGTGTATGGGCATAAAAAAAATATCTTGTTCATTTAATTATCACAAGACCTAAAATTAGTCTTTAATGAAGACAAAAAAAGAACATTTTCCCCCTTGTGGATAAATCTGTTTAACCCCTTCAATCCTGGAGATCTTAGTCTGATAGTGGTAGCTCTCCTCTCTACTGTCATTAATTTTTACAGTAAATTATATGGTATTTTTACTGCAAGTGTGTGGGGATCAGTTTGTATAATTAACCCCTCATTGTACCATTTCACAATTGAGTTTGGTACTAAATATGCCCTGTTATTTTAGTCCCGGTATCATTCATTGAACACCTATTTTGTAAGATTTTTTTTTTAGGTTTATATAATAGTTTCTGTTCTTAAGAGGCAGACAAGAGTGAATAAAGAAAGAAAAACTTTGAAAATGAACTCACATCACAAGCAAGGATGTAAGTAGAAATGCCATGAAAATTCAAACGAGAGATTGAGACTAAAGAGACTAAGAAAACCTCCGTGGATTATCAGGCATCTGATTTAGTCTTTGAAATACCAAATGTATCTGCAGTACTCAGAAAAGCAGAGAAAAGACTTTCTAAAGAGAGGGAATGTCATGAAAAAAAGGGAGTCTTGACAAGAGTGGTTCATGTTTTAATAACAAACTAATTAAGTCAGCGTTGATGAAGCAAGGTCAGCAAGCCGGCAGGATTTTTGAGTCCATTCCTCCCTGGGCACATCCTATCACTACCACTCTCAGCACATAATGGGTTATCCATGGCCTTGTCCCTTCACCTCCACACACACAGGGTTGCAGAAGAACAGGGCTGTGACTTGCTTATCTTTACATCACTGACCTCTAGCACAGGTCAAATTACAGAGTTGCTCAGAGAATCCTTTTGAATCAATGAATGGAAAAAAAAAGATTGGAAAGCATTTTAAGACCTTAAAAAAAAAACGTAGACAACCATAAATGTTCCACAAAGGAGCCTGGGCAGTTTGCAGTAGGTAATGGTAAGCCATAGGAAGATTTTGATTAGAGAAAACCCAGAAAGTGCTGGCTTTGGGAGGACTGACTGATCAGGAAGCAGAGGCTACGATGGTGTTGCTAGTAGAGCCCTCCCTTCAGTCTCCAACATTCTGTAATTGGCAGGCAGAAGGGGACACTGGCAACTACTGTGTTAATTAGAGAAGGGATGAGCTTCTGGGGCTAATAAACAATGTCGGTGGGCAATATACAAATATATACAGAAGGAATGCTGTACAAGGCCAATAATGGGGAGAGGGAAAAGTCACAAAAGCATTTGAGATCTCACTCTTCAGCCATTGACATCAGTTTGGCTCAAATAAACACTTATTAAAATTCTCATCATGGGTGAAAAACGTGAAGGGATTAAGAAGTACAAATTGGCGGTTACAGAATGGTCATGGGGATGTAAAGTGCCGCGTAGGGAATACAGTTAATAATATTCTAATAACTACGTGTGGTTTCAGATGGGTGTGAGATTTGTCAGGATAATCACTTATTAAGTTAAATAACATCTAATCACTGGGGTGTACACATGAAACTAGAATAATGTATGCCAATTGTTCCTGGGGTGACAAGAGAGAAGGAAAATTGAAATGAGAAGAGATGAACTGCTGAGGAGAATTATGAGATTTCCAACAAATAAATCTGTATCTGAACCCTAAAAAAAATGCTACTTTCTTGCTATCACGCATACTCAGGACTCAATATTTCTGTCTAATGAGATATATTCTTCAAAATGTGCCATTTTTGGTCATTTTGACTTATTTTAAAGTGACAAGATACACCTTACTTTTTATTAGTCAATATTTAATTTGATTAATTCAAAATAATTTCACTACTATATATACAATAAAGGTCAAAATTTAAGACATTAAAAAGTAAATTTTGACAATAGAATACCTAAAAGCAATTAGCCATATAGAAAACTGTATGAATGTGTACAGTAAAAATATTACAGGTTTTTTTCCTTTTTTCCCTCTTTCCATTCCTTTTCTAACATTTTTTTAGACGAACCATTTATGTATTTTTCCTTTAACTAGTTTTTCTGCCCTGGATGGGAGCTGCATGAACACACGCTGTTCGTTGTTATCACCGTACACCCAGTATCTGGAATTGTTCCTAGCTCAGAGAAGTAGGTAGTCAATAAATACTCGTCAAATGAAGGAAAGAAGGAATAGTGCTCGAAAGGTGGTGTTTCTCTTTTTCTTGCTTTTACTATCTTATCTCTCCTTCCTTCATGGTTTTGCAACCATTACTCATAGTTCACACAGGTAATCTGAAGTTTGGAGATCTTGAAGTCTATGGCCTTACCTGTCTGCAAAGATTGCCTTTCTCATTACTTCTCCCTTCTCTCTACCTCATTGCTCTCCTCCCTTCAAACTCTCCATTCCTTGCTTCCTCAGAAAATCCCCTAAACCACTCGAGGTCAACAGTACTTAAATGTGTTTGGCATTTGCTGGCTATGTTTCTCTTTACAACTCGATTTTGAGCTGAACAGAAACATATCTGTAACCCCCAAATGTCTTTCTGGACACAGAGTAGGTACTCAAAAAGTATTTATTATTGATTTATCTCCAGTTTTTTCCCAATTGGCCCTTCTTCTTCTCATATTATGGTCCAAATAGTAAACATTTACATTTTCCTCTGAAAAATTTGTGGAGGAAATCAACTAATCTTTTAAAAACCCATTTACTACTTCAGGCTTATTTTTTTGGTTTACTTATTTAATTACTATTTTGCTGTCATCCACTGAAATACATGTATTTTCTTACCTGTTTTATACTTCTCCTACTTGTTCTTTTCAGCATATAGACTTACTTGTGCACAACTCCTAGGGGACACCGGTAATAAGTTTAGAAAAGAGTTATAATAATTTTTTAAGTCTTAGGATTTTCTTGACTATCTAGGGATCCTGGTGGAATCTGTTTATGTTGCATACCAGGGAAATGTATGCAATTGGAAAGCAATTCAAGAATATCTGTCCACTTGTAAGTAAATATCTGTTAGCTTTCTTTTAGACCACACGAGCATTTTATTAGTGGATAAAGAAGTTCCTGCTATTCTCATTAAGAAATCAAGTTTGTCAGGGGCCCTCAAACAAGAGGAAAAAGCATTACGTTGATGTGTTACCCAATTGTTTGTTGCTCTGAATAGCAAACACAAATCTGTAAAGTCCATGAAAGTACTCTTGAGATAAAGGGTGAAGTCTTTGCATATGGTGAACTTGCGTTTGACTCGACTTGTTAATTTTGAACTCTTGGATTTCCTAAGCCATAATGGATGTAAGAAATTTGGATAGTCTTCAAAATGACAATGGAAACGATTTATGTTAGCAGCCCAAATAAAGTTTGGTCTGTCTGCTTGGTATGCTGCTTTATTAGTGTCCTCATATAAACCACATATTGGAACATATTGCTTTGGAATCAGCTTAATAAAACTGTTACATAAACTAGTAATCAAAACAACATGTTATAAACTCACTTTTTTTTGGAGTTATCATGAAATGGGAATGACAATATAACCCTTTGTACTTCTCTGTTCCAATGAGTTCAGAGAACATGTCTTTTTGAGGTATATATCCATTTATACGCACAAAAGCGCTTCACTCTTCCTTAAGTTAGGTTGCCCCATTTTTGAACGATATCCATCAGAACCATTCATGAAATAGACCTTCATGCAGTTTGTATGCTCAATTATTTAATATTATGCCTGCACACAGGTGCGAATCAGCGAGTCAGGAAGGGGACTTTCATAACCATCACTACCTTTCAATACACACCTAGATGAACAGAACAAATTCCCTGCTCCAGTGCATTCTTGGGGAGGAAGCTGTTAGCAAACAAGTAGACAATTAATACATCATATAATTATCAATGGTGCCAATATTTATGAGGGGAGTAAGTCAGGATAAGGATTGAAAGTAACTGAGGCCAGAGACCAGCAATTTTACACAGAGTTACGAAAAGACCTCTTTCAAAAGGTGACATTTTGGAAAAGGATTAGCCAGATGACAAACCGAGGAAAGAGTGCATCAGGCAGCCCAAGGGCAAGTATCAAGTCTTTGAGGCAGGAAATAGCTTGGTGTGTTTGAGGAACAGTCACAAGTGCAATAGGTCAGGTGAAGAAGAGGAAAATCAGGAGATGAGATAGGGAAAGTGGGAAGGGTACTCACATTTACCCAGTGAATGAAGATCAAGAGCCTGGCTATGAAAAACACTGGCCTAATCTTCGAGGCAGCTGTATGTTATGTTATTTTCTTCATTTTACACATGAGTCAATTAGAATATAGTTAAATCACTTGCCTAAAATCAAAGAGCAGGTAGGTGGAAAGATACGACCAGCTCAAAACATCTGATCCCAAATCCCATGCTTTCCTCACTGAAAAGTGAATGATTGTTAATCTATGGTCCAGCTAGATGAGAAATACCGGGAACATTATTTTATGCATCCTCAGACTTTTATTGAGCAAGAATAAAATAACATAGAAAATCTTTGGCCCTCAAATTAAAATATCTTTAATGAGAAGGCAGAAATACTTTTAATAAAATGAGGCACATTTAAAAGTTCTCCCTGGAGTTTCTCTCTCTTGCTCAGGTATAAGCAGCTCATATAATTGTTATGAGGATGCGAAGACACAATCCACACAGTACTTAGGCTAGAGACTGGTGTGTGCTGAATATTGAAAAAAATGTCAGGTCTGCCCCCGCCAGGTGGCTCACTTGGTGGGAGCATCACTTCATGTACCAAAAATGCGGTTCTAACCCCGGTCAGGGCACGTACCTAGGTTGGAGGTTAGATCCCTGGTTGGGGCATCTACGGGAGGCAACTGATAGATATTTCCTGTCTGTCTGGTTTTTCTCTCCATTCCTTTCTCTCTCAAATCAACAAACAATCCTCAGGTGGGACTTTAAAAAAATGTCAGTTCTTATGAACACATTAGGGCTGGTTTTCACTTGGTGATGGTCAAAAAGATCTCTGAGTTGGGGTGGAGGTGGGAAGGGAGGGAGATAGAGTTATACTCCTTTACTATGTAAATATCTTCCCTAATCTAAGACTGAGGAAAGAAAACATAATATAATTTATAGATGTGAGTATTCTTTCTGATACTTCACCAACCTTCAGAGTACTAACCAATACCCATGCTGCTATCTCCTCAACTCTGAAATTTAACCAATACCCTGGGGCTGAGTGGGAGTCAATCAAGATACTGGTCATAAAAATAAGGACCCAGGAAATCAACAAGTCTGGTTTCCTGTAATTGTGTCTTCAAGAGAAAAATGGTTTCTTCAGTCAAGTGGAGAGTACCTGTCCTAAATATTTTCTGCCGGGAGGATACAAAGTGCTAGTACTAAATAAAGCTGATAGGCTCTTTTCCAAGAGAAACTGAGCAGCTGTCCTTGGTCATTATTCCAGGCCTTGTTCCTTTTTCTAGGCCTTGACATTATGCCTTGATGTTCTTGGGCCAAAGAAAGGCAAGTTCTCATGAGTTTGGGATCTGTCTTGCTATAGGAACCCTTCACAGGCGTTTCTGAAGCTCTCTGGGAAAGAGCAGTTCCCAAGAACATGCTAATCTATTGCTGAGCTTTCACGTCACTATGTTATGAAAAATCAGTGACTCATGCAGTGCTTGGAAAGAGAAACTTGACATTTTCCAGAACTCTTTGTAGGATGACTCCTTATTGCCACCTTTCAAAAATGCCAATGCAGAGGGGATTATAGAGGTTGGAAGTTTTAAAGTGATATTTAGACTCATTTGCCCCCAGGATCACTTACCAGGCCTTTTTTTTTTTGGTTGCAAAATGACCTGGATTTGCCTTTAGGTAAAAATTAACTGTGCCAGAAAAGCTTTCATAAGGTCATTTTTCTAAACAAGGTCATACTAGAATTAAATATTTTGATATTTGTTGATAATTTAAAATGTCAATTTACTTCATTTATTGTTAGAATAAATGAGGTAATAAAATGATCTCCTCTCTGTAAACCTACAAAATTTATTATGTATTTTAGTTAATCTTTTTTATTTTTATTTTTTGTTTTTAAAGTATATTTTATTGATTATGCTATTATAGTAGTCCCATTTTTTCTCCCTTTTATTCCTCTCTGTGCTGTACCCCCCTCCTTCCAGCAGCCCCCCAACCTTTGTTCATGTCTATGGGTCATACATATAAGTTCTTTGGCTTCTCCATTTCCTATAATATTCTTAACCTCCCCCTGTCTATTTTGTACCCACTAATTATCTTTTTTTTTTAAGTGAGGTTGCATGGAAGATACAACCTTTTGTTCAAGTTCGCAGAGATTTAGAGTCAGAAAGATGTGGAGTCAATGATCATTTCTGCTATTCACATGGTTGGTGGCTTTGAACAATATACTTCACTCTGAGCCTCACTATACAAATCTGTAAAGTGAGGACAAACTCTCAGAGTCGTATGGATTAAGTGAGGTGAGTATGTAAAGATTTTACCACAGGCCAATGACTCTCAGAACATAATGGTTTCTAAAGCAGTTATAACTTTGTCACAACTTCTTTAACTAGTATTTAATTAATTTATTGTTTATTATTTTAAATTTTTCTTAATCTGCATTTGTTAGTACTTTCGGATTAATAGTAAATAACAAGCATGCTTTTCTTCTTAGTGATTTTGAGAAAATGCTTCCAAAATATATAATTTACATAGTTATTGTTTTATGGAAGTGTGCTTTTTCTATTTTTCTATGTTTTTTAAATCATTGATGGATGATGAATTACATAAAATGCCTTTTTAGCATATACCAAAGTGATCTTTTTTTTCTTCTTCTTTAGCCAATTTGTTATGATGAATTAAGTCACTAGATTTTCAAAAAATGTTGAATTTATTGTTACATTCCTGAGATGAACTCCATTTGGTCATGGTGAATTATTATTTTCATATAATGCCAGATTGTTTTTGCTCATATTTATTTAGGATTTTTGCATAAGTATTTATAAGTGAGATCAGTCTGTATTATTTGTTCTGCATTATCTCTGCATTATGAGTCTTTGTGAAAAGAATTGATGCATAATTTTTCTCCATAAATTAGAATACTTTAAACACAATATGGATTAGCTTACTTCTTGAAAATGCAATAATTTTGAAATCATTTGAGTCTGAAGCGTTTTAGGAATAGTTCTTGGCTCTTTGACTCCTCTTCATTCTATTTTTCCCCTCTGGGATCCCTGTTTCAGACCTTCCAATGCTATCCTCCTTATTTTATTTCTAATAGTTCTTCATATTTTCTATCAGCTGTTCTGCATACATTCTAGGTCTGTTTCCAATGAAAAGAATTCCCTCATCATCTAAGCTTAATTGCTGTTTAATCTGTCCATTGAATTTTTAATTTTAATTTTAGTAACTTCTTTGCTTAATAGAAGTTCTATTTGGTGACTTTAAATTAATTTGCTCATTTCCCACCTTTAAAAAACCTGTGTATGCAATTACATAATTACCACACAAATCACAGGTCAAAATATAAAACACATCTATCACCCTGCAATATTTCATTCTGGTTCTTTGCAGACTGAACTGCTCCTTACCAGAGCTAACTTTATTATGACATTTCATTATCAATTTGTTTGCTCGTGATTGAGCTTTGTATGCATGGAATCATACCATGGGTACTCTTTAGTGTTTGCCTTCTTTCCCTCAACACAATATCTGTTAGATTTGGTCATGTTGTTCTATATTCCAGGGATAGTATTTTACCTTGTGAAGGAACCATCATTTATTTACCAGTCCTCTCATCAGTGGGCATTTGGACAGTGCTTTTTTTTTTTTTAACTATAATGAATTAAGCTGCTATGAACATTTCTGTACAAGTTTTTGTGGACATAAGCACTCATTTCTCTTGGATGCATGCCCAGGAATGGAACTGTTAAGTTCTGGTAGAGGCAGACACATTGCGTTAGTAGGAACTGCCAGTTTCCCATGCCGGGGGTGCCATTTACAATGCCTTCAGCAATGTTTGAGGGTTTCAACTTCACCAGCACTTGGCATTGTCAGTTTCCGTAGTTTTTGTCACTTTCGTGGGTAGGTAGCTATTTTATTTGCATTCCTGATGAAAACAATGCTGAGCACACTTTCACATGCTTAGTAACAAACACATATTTTAAAATCTCTTTTATATATTTTTTTGATTTCTAGTTCTTGTGCTAATATTCTTATTTGTTGTGTCTCTTGATTCCAATTATGGTGGTTCATTTTCTCACATGGTTTTAATTTGAATGTGAGTTCATCTAAATTATTTTCCTCCCCAGGAGATGTAGGTTGAACCCAAATAGACTGACTGATTTTGCATTTGCCCTTTCCAGACCCCCAGGGATATCAATGGTCTGGAACTATTTTATATGATATCTCAGCTTGAATATACAACTTTCCCATTGTAAAGTTGGAATCATATCAAAAATATTTTAAGAGAAAAGAAGCTTATTTTTTGACTTTATACATAATGATATTAATATGTGGTACATGTAGAAAATTTAAAATAGTAATATTTTATTTCAGAATGTGCTTTTTAATCATAAAATCCTTTCACCATCATTTAATTTGAGATTCACAAAAACTCAATGAGGCCAGTAGAATTATTGTTATCATGTGTTTTGTCCACTTTGTAAATGAGGACATTGAAACTCAGACTAAATAATAAGTCTAAGGCCTTACATCCGGTATATGATAGAATCAAGGCTAGAACTTAGATTTAATTGCTGTCCAGTTCTTTTTCAGTGTGTTATATGTAGACTCACACGTGTGTGTCACATGCTGCTGAGTCGGCTCCCGTACCTGGCAACACCATGACTGTGTGATATCCACCATGTCCTGTTCTCCACGGCCACTCGGCTTCTCACGCCATAAACTCACGCCTATGTCTTCTTTTATGAAGTCAATCATTTCATATTTAGTCTTCCTCTTTTCCTGATGCCTCTGTTTTTCCCATTATTATTGTCTTTTCCAAAGAACCCTGCTATAGGAGACCAGTTCCCATCAGAAAGGCCAGTGGAAAGCAAGGTCCGGCACACAGAACCCACACCCATGGATAGGTTCTCCTGTGGAGAATCAGGCCTGCATTGTAATGAGGCCGCTTTGAGACTTGCTTTTTGCTAAAACTCCCTCACCCTGAATTGAGGCAGCAAATGTTTATGCGTATCTTTAAAGTAACTTCCTAAAATCCATGCTAAACCTTCCAAGAGAAATGTAACCAGTTCAACCACTTTTCCCTTTACATTTGCAAATACCTTTCCTTTCTGATGTAATTAGCAACATCCTCTCCTCTTGAGAGAGTGGCTGTGCCATCCCATTTCCCCCATAGGATTTCTGTAGCCCATGTGAATTTGTCCATTGCTGCCATAACACACATCCCGCGGGCTGGGATCTGCATCACCCTGCCTTCTCACAAACCTGCCTTTAGGTTTGTTTTGAGCCTAAAGTAGGATAGATTTAGCTTCACTTTTGCCATTTTTGCTTCCAGCGACATTTCAAGTTTAATGCACTCTCAAACCCAGTGTTTTGTTTTTCCTGGCCGTCCAGGTATCTGTAGAGCTCTGCTCCCACACCATCTTTCAAATGAATTTCATCTGCCTCCTGACACTCACATAATTATTATTATATGATGTCCGTCCACAAAAAATCTAACCATTGTTAATATAACAGTTTGTGCTACATCAGTGTAACCTGGAAGCCAAGGAGAGTGGACTGGAACAGGCATGCATGAAAACCGACAACTTCACCGTACTAGTCTGTGGGGGTGGTAGATGCTATGGAGTGAGCATGTGCACTGTGTGGCCATCCCACTATAAATGACTGAATGAGAGACATGAAATCTGCACCAAATTTTGCATTAAGTCTGAACATTCCTCTACAGAAACTGTTCTGGTAATTCAGAAGGCCGCAGCTATGGGCAACTTGTGATTGGCAGCTTCATCACAACGTGTCCATTCATGCATCACGTCTCCTTCAGAGTTTTTTTGCAAAACATCGAATCACTCAGGTGACTCAGCCCTGCCTCAGCCCAGATTTGGTGCCCTGAAACTTCTGGCATTTCCCAAAACTGAAATCACTTTTGAAAGGGAAGAGATTTCAGACTGTCGATGAGATTCAGGAAAATAAGATGGGGCAGCTGATGGCAATTGAGAGAACTGTGCAGAGGCCCAAGGTGCCTACTTTGAAGGGGACTGAGGTGTCATTGTCCTATGCCCAGTGTTTCTTGCATCTTGTGTCCTCTTCAATAGATATCTCTATATGTGGTAGTGCGTGGCTGGGTACTTTCTGGACAGACCTTGTATATCAACTATCATATAAGTCATTTATTCCCAAGAGAAGTTAATTGACTCACTAACTTATCATTTTGTCTACTATAGCACATGGTTACAAGTGTTTGCATCTCAATTCCATTAAAACTTGGGCAAGTTAGACTCTGAACATCAGTGATGAAATGGGGGATAATAAGGCTTACCTCATAGAATTTTGTTAAGATTAAATGGGATTATACTTCTAAGGTTCATATCATATCTGGTCAATATATATATGCTGTTAGTATCCTTTCGTCACATTTTTAGAGACAGTTTCTGCAATATGCATTCTACTGATATCTGAATTGATTTCGCGTTGCTCCTTTCTTCTGCTCCCCAGGGATTTTGTTTCTGTCATGTTTCTGGCTATAAGATGGCGCCAGACATTACACAGATGATATGATATTTAAATCATAAATTATTATGTTATCTCTATGCCTTATTGGCACTGTAGATAAGCTTTATTAAAATATTACTTCAGCCAAGAATTTGCCATGAAATATTAGCCTTGCTAAATTTTTCCTACATTTCTGGCCAAAAGCCTTGATGTCTTGTGTTTTCAATATAATGTTTTGCTGCACTTAATATATGCTAGAAATTGTCATGTGGGAACACAGAAGAAAAGCTCTTATGTTCAGGGGAAATTTGTCACCCCCCATCACTTCCTTTTGCTGACTTCTTTTTCCTGTTTGTTGAGGACACGAAAAATTCAGTGCCTGAGCAACTGCTTGGTACTTGTGAATGTCTGAGAGTGATAGGTCTCTGGGAGAAACTGATGCTTCTATGTAAAGTACGCTTGTAATTGTTGTGTGTGTTGGGGATCCTAAAATGGGTGGGAGAGTCAATTCTAGGTGGGTGTTACTGTTTGTTTTGAATGGGAAGTTGTAAGAAAGTGTTTCACAGGCTGTGTTATGCAGTCATTCCCACGGGGAAATAAAACTTGGGCTTAAAAAGTTAATATTTGGAAATAATTACATATGGCAGGAGATTTTGCTGTGTTTTCTTATATCCTTCTTTGGACTTTTTCTCTCTCTCTGGAGCAAAGGTAGCATGTGGGAACATGTGAAGAATGTCCAAGGGGTTTAGTCAACCAGCCCAATTTAGTGCTCATGTGACTGAAGGATGGTCTACCTCCCTCTGATTTTTCCTGCTTGAGGAAAACAAACAGTGGCCAGCCGGGTCTCATCACTCTCCTTCGGGAACTACCAGTTGTGATTTGCGTTTGTGTTCTTGTTTTCACGTCACTCTCCAGAATGTGTTAAATTTTCCTCAGTGTAAGACAGTACTTCCAGTTGGTGCACACTATCTGGTCATAGCTTTTAGGGCCAGAGGTCCACCTCTGACTGAAAGTGAAGTAAAGCAAATTTGTCCCCTCACATGCAAGACAGAAAGATGAGCTGGAAAAATTAGATTCCTTGCTTGATACTTTGAAACAGACAATCTGAAAGTGGAGACAGTTTGTTGTGGGACCAGGCATTAGATTTCATCTGTGGTTGGAGTGGTTCATGAAGGCTGAGTGCAAGACGAGAAAGAGGTGGATGGAAGGATAGAACGGCACAGAGGGCAGAGAAAGGCTGAGAAGCCTGTGACAGAGGTGGACTTAAGGAAGCAGATTGTCCCTAGACAGGTCCCTAGACGTAGTTCAGTCCTCACTTTTCCTGAGACATGATAATTCGGTTTTTTCTAGATTCCAGTGCAGATATGTTTTTTCATTGTCACCCCCATCCCTCCACTCCCTTCCCCTGGTGTTTAAAGTGCAATTTCTAGAGTCAGACAGACTTTAAATCAATGAATTGGGAGGGGGGGATTCATTTAAATCCTAACCTTGGTTTCCTTAATTGTAAAAATAACAACAATAATTATTTCAAATTTTTATATTATTTTTAATGTACTTAAAGTGTTGCACTACCCTGACAGTCTCATTGAATCTCACTGTATCACTCAAAGGGGAGCACATAGCAGATATGCCACAAATTATCCATTAAGATGAAAAACTGAAGTTTATTTGCATATGCAGCATCCCTTAGTAGGGAAACAGCCGCCTTTCACAGGCGCCTGGTTCGTTACCTTTCATGAGACAACTGTTATCATCCCTTTGTTGAACTAAAAAGAGTCTCCTCACTGTAACCCAGCAATGAGTTGCCATTGTTATCTTAAAAATGAATAGAAAAAGTAGGTTGGACTTCATATCACTGGAAATATAGTTACGATCTACCTAGAACTGAAATTCCACTAGGTCTAGAAGATCCACGTACGAACTTTTGTGATTGTAAGAATCTTCCTCTTTTTGCTATCAGTTCTAAGCTCCTATATTTGATGTCTCTATGCATTGAATTGATATGCGATACAAAAAATGTACAGCACTATACTCTTCTTTAAGACAGCAAATAAAATGTGAATGTGTACACAGACGTGTGTGCGTTTTGGGGGCCCGCACACACACATATTGATTGGTTGGAGGACAGATTGTAATCTGTGAAAGAGGGTTAGCTGGACCCTGTGACAGATTCAAACAGTTGAGGATTCTGTTTATCATTCAAAGGATTGATAAAATATTTCGATATCTGAAACAAGGAGATTAAGAATTTTAAAAAATTGCTCTTAACAAGTGTTGGAACAAAGCTCCAGTTACTGTGAGCCAAAGAGCAAAATACCTAGAAGAGCTGGACTAAATCCACTTGGCTCTAATGCTGTTAAAGGTCAACAGTCTTTCACTTAATTATAACTGATCTTCTGTATAATTAGTACATGCTGTAGTCCTTTCCAAGAGAAAAATGGGAACAAATCAGCATTAAGTAGTGTTGCATTGTTGCTGTGTATGAGCAAGTTTTCTATGCAGTGGTAAGATTAAGTAATAAAAATAATAGTCAGGAAACAAAGCTCTGCCATTAAAATGTGGTGTGTAATTGGAGGTGGCCTATGATGGTTGGTGGCACTAAAGTCACAGAGGGCATTCTTCTCACAGCCGATTAACTTAGACAACTATGGGACTATGGGTCTCTTGATCATTGTCAGCCTAGAAAGAAGGCATTGGTAACCATCATGCGAATGGCTAAGGGAAATTTGCTACTGCTCATATAAAAGGAAATAATTTAAATCCTAAGTAGTAGATGTGTAGAATGAATATATCAACGATGATGACAATACCTGCAGAAAAAATGTGAGGGTGGAAAGTGGACTAATCACCACAGATAATTTACCTTCTTTCCATGTTATAAAACATCAGTGTGGAACCTACCCAAACCATTCTTGTTTATGTACTGTGAACATTTGCAAATATAAATTCAAATTCAGCAGAATAATGTGCAAATGACCCAATTGCTAATTCAAATGTGGGTTGGGGGAAGCTTTGCATCTTTGTGTAAATGTTTCCCCTAGATCACATTATTTCTGATTAAGCCACAAAACAAAATAGCATTCAGAGCCCCTGCTGTTATCTTCTCAGCTAAGATTCAGTTCATTTGCTATGTTTCCTTTACACTGGAACTAAGGTAGTTTATGCAATGATACCGAGTGGCTTGTTTTAGCAATACCAGGTAAGGTGACATCAGGGAAGTAGGAAGTATTTGACTACCACCGCCAGTAATTTATGGCTCCATGTCATGCATAATAAAGAGAAGCCAGGGTGGCAACTTAGGTAGATCAGTGATTCCTAAACTTGGCTATCCGTGAAACTCACCTGGAGGCACTTGCTAGAAATGTAGATAATGACTTTTCACTGCAATTTAAAACACGTGACTTACTCATGCTCGAGAAAACCTGTTGTAAAGGATGTGTAGCTACCAAAGAAAAAATTAAATCTGAGTGACAGAGTACAGCTTCTTGGCTACTGTTTGTTATGCTACGAGGCTCAGACTAGAAGATGGCATTTACCTTTGGATGATGGGTCAATAAAGGAATCATCACAGTTCTATAAATCACAGAACTGCAAAGAATGTAGCACAAAGTAAGTTAAATAGATTGGAAGATGACCATAGAATTGATCAAGAAACCTTAGGGAGAAGTCCAGACATCCAGCTATTTAATTACAGATGTCAAAATTTATTGATATAGCTGTTCCACTTAATGGAAACCTCCATGCAGCCTGTATATAATTAATGAAGTTAATGATTGATTGAGGCAAATGTGAAACAAAACCGTCTCAGCAACTGCTGTTGATTTACATCTATTATCAGCCCTGGTTGATAACCAATGGTGTTATGAGAGAATAATCACCCTCTTTAATCAAGCAAACAAAAGAGTAATTTATTATATAATATAAAGCCAATGTATTTTCACAGTAGGATAACACCGCACGGAAAGTGAAGAGAATAACCCATAGTTCTAGGCACATGGCTAATTGTGAAAATAAAGAATGGATCAATTAACTGTATCTATTAGAAATTACTGTGCACTAGGCACTTGTGTTACATGCCAAGGGCACAAAGAAAAATGTTATATGGTCCCGAATCTCAAGTATGAGCTACTTACAAGAGTCTTCTGGTACCTAATCTAGACCTAAGTTGAATTTTAAAAGGGTCATGAGTAGTGGCATAAAAGTAGAGGACATAGTTCTTTAAGAGACTCCTTCTCTTTCAGTGGTATCGGTAACCTTGTTATTTTCATATAAAGCTTTATGCATTTATTACTTTTACCAAAATTAAGGATTTACAATCTACAAAACTGATTTGGTTAATTAAATGTAAAACTTGTGAATAAAATTTGATTTGGTTAAGGATGGTCTTTTATAGGTACATACCTATTTATTAAAAAGTTAATTCAAGATGAGTTATTTCAATATTCAATAAATCATACATAGGACATAGTAAATGATTCAACAATTTTAAAAAACCTTCCCTGACTTTATTCAGTTTAGTTTTGTAAACAAACAATTACTTAAGTTAGGTGATTAAAAGTTATAAGGTAACTGGCAGCCACTGGGGTGAGAGAACAATAGACAGGATTCTCAGCTGGGTGGAAGCAGATGCGCTTCTGCTGACATTGCTTGTAATGGCAGTATGACTCACAAAGATTATGAGGGTTATTTCTATGCCAAATCCCCGTTTCTCTGTGAGCATGAGTTGTAACTTGATAACAAGCATCATGTAAATTCAGCTTTACAAAACACTGCATGCCAGAAATACTGTAAGAAGACTGGTGGAAATTTTATAAAGTATTTTCAAGATCAAATTAATAGTTACTGATTTTGTTCTGCTTATCTTTCTGGAAACAATAAGAGGCCTTTTCTCCAAATGAAGTTTCATATATATATCAATGAATGGTGACACTCTAAGCTAAATGACATAGGACAGACACGTTTGTCCACCTGCGTGGAACTTATTTTAGGTAAACACGAGGACTCCGTATTCAGGTGAATGCCCAGTCATATACTCTGGAGAGACACATATCACAGATTCTCCAGAAGTGGATATGCAACACAATGGACTGAACACAAGAACTAGAGGAAGGGAGCATAAATTCTCTTCCCATTGATCGTGTAATTCTTCAAAATTTTACAGTGCATGCAGGTCCTCCTATGAGAATCAGTGACATACTAGATGGGCCCTGAATTGTAGCAGAAAGCTTTGGGCAATAGCATGACAGAAGGGAACTTTTAGTATTTTTGAGTATAATAATTTACATTTAAGGAAACATAACATGAATATCTCATCAATTTTTGATGCAATCTTAATATACACATTACCATGAGAAAACATTTTTGCTACACTTTTTGCATGCACGTTACATTAGAACAGGGCATATGCGATACGATTGGGCATAAATGTCTAAATGCAGTGCATTCTCTTAGATATTTATATGTATCTGCTGTGCAAGTAAGGCCCACGCTCCCGAATCTTGAGCTATGTGAAATTTAAGGACTCAGGATCAAAACCACTTCTAATTGTGAATTAAATCATACAAGGCTTCAGCTGGCCTGCCCCTGTAGGATTGGACCTAATTACTCTGAAATTCAGTCTGGAAAAGGCACACGATGCCTGATATCTCAGTAACTCTCTCCTTACTAGACACAGAAAAATGGAATCTTGAGTAATATTTTTTAAATATTCAAATTCTTTTCAGGATCTTTCTAGTTAAGGCTTTGGCTTTTACAGAGCTATTATAAATGAGATAACTTCTTGGTAACAGGAAATAACTTAGATGAAAAAAATAAGAGACTTAAAGGAAACACCAGTATTACTAATATTAATGAATACAGAAAATATTCTCACATAGCAGATAACGAATTTGAAGGCTTCATTTTCTAACTCATTAGAAAACTTGTCTTTTTATTCTTTTCCAGTAACATGTAGAGACAGCAACATAAAAGGAAAACATATTCTTACAAAAAGAGTAAAATAATATTGAATACTCATTTTAATTTCTATGCCTGAGAGATATTTATCAGACTTAAGTTATAGAAAACATATCTGTTGATTTAACATTTAAAGAAGCTTACATGTTTTGATACAACCTTAAAGCTACAATGGTTTAATCATTAGAAAAACATCAGTAATGAATATATTAGCCAGTAATATCTTGGAAAACAAAACGCAAATGCGGAAGAAAAAAAGTCAACACAGGAAATACAATAGTCACTGGTAAAGTGACACTGTTATTAATTCCAAAGTTCTACAACATAGCAAGTAAGCTTTATAAAAATGCATACAAGTTTAAGGTAGCACTTTGCGAAGGTCAGGCCAATGATCCAACGAGTAGGTTACGACTGTGTTATTTTTAATACGTGTATCGTTTTAAGACAGCCCTTCACATGTCTGCACGAACAAAAGAAGCAAACACTCCATCTTCCTGAGCCAAGAGGCTTTCTGGAGTGTCATATTCTAAAATATTTCCTCGCTTCATCACAATAACTAGGTCTGCCGTCAGAATAGTGTGAACCCGATGCTGTAAGTGAAAAGAATACAAGTATTTGTTACAAATTTTAGGGCACAAGTCAAAGCAATGGACATACATATTTCACCAACTATTCAGAGACATTTATTGACATTGGGGTGAACTTTTAAACTACTGGCCGCTATGGCTGGGTCCCGTATGGGCTGTATTAAATTGATTGCAGCTAATATAGTAGTTTCATCATTTTCATGGAAGTATAAATAGGCTAATAAACGTTTGTCAGGTAATTAGATAAGAAGAGTCATCATATTAAGCATGGATTATAGCTTAGTCTAGACCAAAATTATCTCTTGTGTGGAGTCAACTAATTCTGTGGGCTTACCCACAATTTGGAAAACCCTGGAAGGTGGTCATTTCTGGGAAGACAAAATGGGGAAGTCCATTTTGGCATGCAGTATTAGAACGGATTGCAACAAAAGCTACCACTTATTGAGCATATACTACATATGAAGTGTTCCACACACATACTTGTTAATCATCAGAACATTCCTCAAATGTAGGTGCTATCTCTCTTCACTTTATAGGGGAGACCTTTAGGGTTTATAGAATTAAAGCAAAATCAGGAGATCACGTAGGCAGTTAGCAGCAGAACCAGCATCAACACCAGGCTTAATTTTAATGTGTGGGATGTTTCCAAACTTGCCACCAAACTGTTTCAGATGGAGCACCTGGCAATTGAGAGGACCGTTCACCTGCCATCATTAGCATTGTAGTTAAGAGCGCAGGCTCTGAAGTTAGAGTAGGCTCATATTTTGGTTTCACCACCTGTTAGTTGCACAGTCTCCAGCAACACACTTGATTTTTGTATGTCTCAAGTTTCCTGTCTGTAAAATGATAGGAATAACAGTACCTTCCTCGGGGAATGGTGGTGAGCATCAAATGAGACAATCCATGTACAAAAAAGTCAGCAGCACCTTGTCTGACACATACAAGCAGATAATACGTGTCAGCTCCTGTTATCTTTTATTTTTGGGGTTTCTAAGGGGAAAATCTGTGTGGCAGGCCTTCTCGCTATTCTTGCAGAGGTAAGTGCTGTACCATAGAAACATAATGTGGGCTACAAATGTGAGGTGCATGTAATTTTAAATTTCTTAGGAGCCACATTTTAAAAGCACAAATAAACAGGTAAAATTCACTTTAATAATATATATTAACCTGATATATTAAAAGTGACCATCAGCAAATGAGTGGATCAAAAAATTATGGTACATTTACACAATGGAATTCTACACAGCAGAGAGAAAGAAGGAGCTTATACCCTTTCCAACAGCATGGATGGAACTGGAGAGCATTATGCTAAGTGAAATAAGCCAGGCGATGAGGGACAAATACCATATGATCTCACCTTTAACTGGAACATAATCAACAAAAGAAAAAAGCAAACAAAATATAACCAGAGACATTGAATTAAGAACATTGTAACAATAGCCACAGGGGAGTGGGGAGGGGATAGTGGGGAGAGGGATCTATAGGAGCTACTATAAAGGACACAAGGACAAAATCAAGGGGGAGGGTAGAGGTGGGGGAGGGAGGTGGGACTGGCTGGGGTGGGGTGGAGGGAAGAGGAGAAAATGCAGACAATTGTAACTGAATAAAAATAAATAAATAAAATTTAAAAATGTTATTTCAACATGTAACCAATATAAAAATTATTAATGCGGTCTTTTACATTCTTCTGTTAGTACTACGCCTTTCAAATCCAGTGACTATTTCACACTTACAACACTTCTCGGTTTGGACTGCCCATATTTCAAGTGCTCCATAGCCATATGTGTCTAGGCACTACCATATTGGACCTGGACCACGCAGGTCAAAACATCAGCATGCTGATGGGACTGCTCAACCTGGAAATATCAGCTGTTTAGCTGATGTACAGGCTTCCAAAGTGCCTTCTCCTAACAACCCAAAGTGCAACTTAATGCCATCTCCAGGGGCAAAGGCCTATCTTCTGCCCTGGGCCACCTAGATGGGGTAGTGTCACTGTTCATGCTCTCAGAGAAGCAAGTGGTCATAGCTGGGACTTACAACTACAGAAGAAAAGAAACACTTATATGGAGGGTGATAAAGAAGACAGCCTGGAACACGCATCACTATTTTCAACATTCATAGACAAACCTATTATTCACTGAATATTGGTAGCTAATGGTATGTATTTAGGGAATATCACTAGTTAAAAGACAGTGTTTATTTATCTTTGAGAAAGGACCAGTGCCATATGCATACCCACACATTTACAATACACTTAAACTGAATGTACTATTTAATATATACTGTGCATTTTCCCTCCAAACAATTAGTTCTTCAGTAACCATATCACAGATATTAAGAAAAGAATGTGGCTTCTAAATCCACAAATAGAATCCTATAAACATTGCCTTGATATTCTAAAATAATGTTTATTTTAAAAAATGAAACACTGAAAAACTTGGCCAATGGAAATAAATATAGCTGGTTTTTAGTCCATTAATCCAAATTATTTTTGCTTGACAAAGTGTGGTGTCAATTGCAATGGCGTTGATGAAATTTTCAAAATGCTCCACAGAAGTTCATCTAATTAAGAGTGAAGAACAAATAACTTCTATAAATACTGCCCTGTACTATTTTGGTGATAAGGGCTTTTTTTTAGAAGCTAGAGAAAATTATCTTAAGCTATTCTATAATTTTCATTAGCAGAAACACAATGAACAGAACAACTTTTAACAGGGAAGGAAATAGAGTTACTTCTAATAGAGCTAAAGGTCATTCTACAAGGGGTCCCCCAAAAGTGGGTGCCCTGTCTCCTATGAGTCTTGCAGGAGGAGTTGGTCCCACAGTAATTTGCTCTTCCCCACAGCTTTCTGCGTGTGCAGTGGGGAGAACTCTGGGTATCCAGGTAGCCACCACCACACTAGTGGTCTTGAAATATAAAACAGGTGACAGGTATAAACGCACATAAAAAAGTGGTGAATGTAGCAGGACAGAAATGAGGTAAGAACATAATATTTTGGTGAAAAATACAAATGATGTATAAGTATCTTCCTGGTTTAGACTAAAAGGGAGCATCCAACAAGGCCATGCTTCATGCAGAACAGAGAAACCTAGTCTTTTGAGTAGTGTTAGGGTCTGTTCCCCCCCACCCCACCCCACCCCCGCTTTACCTACCTTTTCATTTAGAGAAAACAGGAAGTTCTTTGTCCCTATCTCTCCAGTGAAAAAATTTCTTGAAAGTATTATAGAACTACTTTTCAAGTTAGCCAATTCTCTTACTCACTAAATTGTTCACACTTTAGTGGGAATGAATTAATCAGGGGATTCCTTCTCCAGGGTGGAAGGAGCCACCCAGTTCACTGGGAAAGTGAGAGAAAGTGGGTTGGTTCCCCTTTACTCAGGCCTCTACAGAAGGTGGCCGCCTGGAAAAAGCCTGGCTTCAAAGGGTTCATTTTCTCCCATGCATCATTCACACAAATGGCAGCCTAAGCAAGCACTCCACACCTAGCTCCATTACTCAACTGCTAAACTTAAGTAATTATTTAAATTAACACATTCTTCAGGGCAAGCACAGAACATGCATTGTATTCTTCAGGACACTTAGAGAACATCCCCAAGAAATAAGACAGAGGTAAATCTGGTTCTCGGGTTTTCCTAAACACTCTCTCTTGCATATTTACATTTCAATGCTCATCCACATGCCTCCTTGGAACCAAACATAACTGAAGCACCTGGCTGGTGAGTAGTGAGTTCCCTTGCCAATCCTTCCCCTCGGAATGGCTGCATGAGCCTTGTCTTACTGAGGGAATGCTGCTGAGATAGCTACCGAATGGGATGCTTGGCAGTAGCTGGTGATGGTCTACTTGTTGGTCATGACCAGAGTGGAAAAGAGGCCATTCTTGTGGGCGAGCAAGTTTGGAACCTCGCCACACTCCACTAAAATACCCTCAGAAAAGACTAAAACAAGGCCTGCGTCCAAAATAGAAGAGACACGATGCTGGAGAGAAAAGGAAAGTGGAAAGAAGAAAGAGAATCAGCAAAAGAGAAAATGTCCAGGTGATTCATTTACAAAATAGTTTTTGTTAAATACAAGGTCTGAATATGAGCAAGAATCCACTCATCTGCAAAGAGGAAGACAGAAAACCAGGGCCTATTGTAAGGAAGTTATAACATGGATTACAAAGATTTAAGCAATTCTTCCATTTGATTGGTGCTCAGAGAAAGCATTGTCTGGGCTATGAGTTATCTCATTGCCTTTTTTTTTTTTTTTTTAAAGGAAACAGTTAAGTGAAAAGAGACATAGAAATTAAGTATAAATAGTGGCAGAATTGGCAGCCAAATTTAAGAATTTTGCTTCTGAAACTGCTCTCTAGAGCATCAGATTGTTGAAAAAGAGAATCATCCTAAATAAACTACCACATGTATCTGGGGAAAAGGCACAAGCCATGACCTGCCAGGACCTTAGAATTAGGGTGTCCTGTCACTGTGACTTAGGGGAGAGGTGGGTAGAGCAGACAGTCTGGAAAAATCAATGTAAAGGCTTCCAGGGCATAGCAGGTATTTTTTTTTCTTTCTTGCACAGATACAAAAACATTAGCAAAGAAATACATACTTCAATATATTTTAATTGCTCAAAAATAAAGATTATTGTATCTTGGAGTGAAAACCAGAGAGGAATAAGTCGACTCCGTCTCCCATACTTACAGCTATTGTAACAACGGTGCGGTCCGCAAAAGCTGTCATTACCACTTTCTGCAAAATGTTTTCCTGCCAAAAAAATAAACAAATGAAGACTGAATTTTCTCTGGACTACTTCCTCTCACTATGGTATGTGGTCCCCAAGAACAATGCATCCACCTGCCCAAACACTTCTGAGAAATCGCTGCGACATTCTGTCACTCTCTCAACTCTATTGAGGCAGCATTACCCTTATAATAACCCCCAATATTGCAAACCTTAGTAATTAATACTAATTTTGATGTCATTATGCTTATAGTGAAATGGCTTGATTAGAAACTATTTCATAGCTTTAAATTATTTTAACTTCGAGAAGATACACTATAACTTTGTATAGTTACTTGAATTGATTAGCCTTACTTAGCAGAAAGAAATGATGTCAAATTAGCATCTCCATATATAATTGGCTCTTAATCTTAAAACCATTTCACTATTTGGAGAAGTTTTACCCAATCTAATGTGTACAGCAAGAAAGTAACATGAGGTTGTGGATGTTTTTTTATTTTTATCCTTTGTGATGCCAAACTTTTAATAAGTTAACTTTTATAAAAACATTGATTGCTAGATCATTCAGTTTGTGGTTTAATGTTACTTTACTTAATCAGAGCCTTCGAGACACATCTTTTTTGTACATAATTGACATTTTAAAATAACTTCTTTCTAAAGTCAAAGTTTCTGGTCTGTTAGTTAAACACATTGAGACAACCATTATTAATTGTAGCCATTATCAATTCTAGTCGCTTTTCTGCAAATTATTCTAGAAATTAATGATTGGCTTTGGTCATCAATAGGTTCTATTAAATAGAGATTTGCATACTTCATTATAGAACTTCCATGATAATACGTGAGTACAGTACTCTCACGTACTGAGCCCTGGAATTTTACTGTTTTAAGAATTTAACAAAAAGTAATGGTAAATTTATTTTGTGTTTATTGGCAATAGGAACATGCTTAAAACTAGTGTCTGTCTCCTTTATTGTAATTCTCCATGTGCTATCAGCTGTTGATTAAGTGGATGAATGAAATGACCTTCAAAATAAGACTGAGCAGTCAGAACCCAAACAGGAGAAAAAAACTTGTAGTTTTCATGTGCATTTCTCCAAGTCATCCATTTAGAAAGTTGAGATAGTGCCCTCACCGTGGCCATGTCGATGGACGCTGTGGCTTCATCCATGATGAGAATGCTGCTCTTGCGGACAAAGGCCCTAGCAAGGCAAAACAGCTGCCTCTGTCCGACACTAAAGTTCTCCCCACCTTCAGTGACAACTGCATCTAAATCAGAGGAAGAAGCACAGATTTCATTGAAAAAATGTTATTTTCATAGTCCTTGGATAAGGTAGTGAAACAGGTTCTGTCCTATAAAAGCAAAGTGAATATTACTTTGTGCTGGTGCAAGGATTTCACATACAAAGAGTTTAGAGGAATTTTACATTGGAAAATTAATATAATCCTGGGCCATCCTATTTTTGACAATGGATGGTAAGTTACATCCATATAGTAAGATACCAAGTACTGTTAAACATTTTGAAGAGTGGAAGACATTGGAGGTTATTAAATTATGTAATATAACAATCTAAAGAGATTATTTAATATAATCATCTAAGGCCTAGAGAGATGAAGTGGCTTGGACAAGATAACATAGCTTAGTTGTAGTAGACCTTGACAAGAATATTCTCAACTCTACAGCCACTCTTCTTCCATTATACCGTCCCAGTAAACTCTAAGCTCCAAGTGGATAGGACTGTGCTTGTTTTTGTTCACCAATGTACCCCCACCACTTACCAAGGTACCTAATAGCGGAATAAAACACTGTTGCATGGATAAATGGGTGTTATATGCTCATTATTTTTACCATCCATATTTCCTAAAATGTACTATTATGAGCTTAAAATAAATTCTGTTTCCAAAGTATGTCTTTTATTAGAACTCAAACACTTTTTCGTAAAGTTGTGCACATGTGTGTGAATGGGGGCAATTTCTATTGATGTATTCTCATTGCATCAAATTCTTATAATTTCTCATGCTTAGGGGCTATGCATTTATTCTCCAAATTTTAACCGATGTAATAAATAAAGAGGATACCAGAGATGATGAATGTTTTTCACCAGAGTAGGCCTGAACCAGATCTTTATCAAGACACAATATATCAATTGATATATTCTTTATTAAGTCAATGTGCATAAATAACATTTAATTAATAAGGGTAAATACTGACACTATCCCATTGCTTACACTGTGCCATAACCCCAAACACTGTGTCCACGATTCAAACCAGGTGCACACAGTTCTCATGTTAGTGAAGAGGACTATAATAAAGATGTAATTGCTTGTTTTTCTGACTATTAATGGCAAAGGGGGTGGTCTCTAAATACCAAGAGAAGGGTCTATAAGCATTGTCAAATTTTCAAGTAGACTTGCTAGGCTCTTCAGAAAAGACGTCAAAAAATTATTATGAGAAAGTTCATCCAGACCTGTGGAATTACTACCACAAGCTGGCACTGTCCAAGTCAATGAGAATATCCTTACTGACATGCTGTCTCAGTTCTTGTTTGCGGGATGCCTTCTCTTTGGGACATAAAGTCATAAAAGGTATTGCTTTGGACTAAGTCCTCCTTCCCAAATAAACTAACAAATAAATATGGCTTTATTTAGTAGGTTTATTTTGTTTTGTTTTATTTTATTTTATTTTATTTCTTTTGGGAGGGATAATGTGAGATCAAGGCCATGTTAGGTCTCCTCTAACAGTATCTGTGCAAGGGATGAATATTGGCTTGTGTTTTAGTTTAGCTTTATTTTAAATTATATTTTATTGATTATACTATTACAGTTGTCCCAATTTCCCCCCCCTGCTCCCCTCTACCCAGCACCCCCCACTGCCTCAGGCAACCCCCAAACCTTGTTCATGTCAATGGGTCATATGTATAAGTTCTTTGGCTACTCCATTTCCTATGCTGTACTTTACATCCCCATAGCTATTCTGTAACTACCTATTTGTACTTCTTAATCCCGTCACTTCTTCACCCATTCCCCAAACTACCCTCCCATCAGGCAATCATCAAATGGCTCTCCATGTCCATGATTCTGTCTCTGTTCTTCTTGTTTGCTTAGTTTGTTTTTTAGATTCAATTATTGATAGATATGTATTTTTGCTATTTTATTGTTCAAAGTTTTGATCTTCTTTTTCTTAAATAAGTCTGTTTAACATTTCATATAATAATGGTTATGATGATGAACTTTAGGTTTTTCTTGTCTGGGAAGCTCATTATCTGCCCTTCGATTCTGAATGATAGCTTGGCTGGGTAGAGCAATCTCTGCTGCAGGTCCCTGCTTTTCAGACTTTGAATATTTCTTGCCAATCCCTTCTAGCCTGCAAAGTTTCTTTTGAGAAATCAGTCAACAGTCTTATGGGTACTCCCCTGTAGGTAAATAACTTCTTTTCTCTTGCTGCTTTTAAGATTCTCCCTTTATCTTTAACCTCTGGCATTTTAATTATGATGTGTTTTGGAGTGGGCCTCTTTGTATCCATCTTTTTGGGACTCCCTGCGCTTCCTGGACTTGCATGTCTACTCCCTTCACCAAATTAGGGAAGTTTTCTTTCATTATTTTTTCAAATAGATGTCCAGTTTCTTGCTCTTCTCTTCTCCTTCTGGCACTCCTATGATCCAAATGTTGGACCTCTTGAAGTTGGGGGCTGACCTTGGCCTGCACCACCAGGGAAACCCCAGAGCTTGCACACCCAGTGGACAGCTACAGACCACACTAGAGCACTACCACCCTGCCCCTGCACAGCTGATTCTACATAGAGGGCAGAGGATGCTGGTCAGTGGTCACGGCCAGTCCTTGCAGCTGCCTGACCTGGGTAAATCCTTCCCATTGATCTGCCAATAGCAACCAAGGCTCAACTACAAGAGAAGGGTGTACTCACCCACATGAAGGGTGCACCCCAAGTACCCAGCTTGGGTGATAGGGGTGGCTGTGCCACCGGACCCTACAGGACACGTACTACATTAGGCCTCACTAGCAAGACACAGAGTCAAAGCAGCTCTATCTAATACATAGAAATAAAAAGCAGGGAGGCTGCCAAAACAAGGAGACAAAGAAACATGGCCCAAATGAAAGTACAGATCAAAACTCCAGAAAAAGAGCTAAACAAAATTGAGATAAGCAATCTATCAGCTGCAGAGTTCAAAACACTGGTTATAAGGCTGCTCAAAGAATTTAGTGAGGACCTCAGCAGCATAAAAAAAATCCAGTCAGAAATGTAGGATACACTAATTGAAATAAAGAACAATTTACAGGGAAACAACAGTAGACTGGATGAAGCCAAAAATAAAATCAATGATTTGGAACATAAGGAAGCAAAAAACAATCAATCAGAACAACAAGAAGAAAAAAGAATCCAAAAAAAAAATGAGGATAGTATAAGCAGCCTCTGGAAAAACTTTATAGGTTGATTTTTTAAAACTATGCCAAAACTATATGATCAATTTGGCAACTATATTGTATTAAAATTAGAATATCAACTAACTATTATCTTTCTGATTGCTTTCTTAAATGAGTTCAGATTTTAAGAAAGCACAAGTCCAAAGCTATAAATGTTCATTTTTATGAATTAAATACTATATTGTGAACTCTCTGTTCTTTCATTAGTCATGTTATTCTTTCACTATCCACATTGTTTTTTGTCTGTCATCAGTTATTTGCCACAAATTGCACTACCTCTGCAGCCAAATTTATATCAGAGATTGCTTGAGTAGGTTTCATCCCTGTATCCTGTGAACAAAATTGATACTGCAGTAAGGTAATAGTAAATAATGTCTTCAGCCTTGGCAGGTGTGGCTCACTGGATTGAGCACTGGCCTGCGAACAAAAGGGTCACTGGTTCAATTCCCAGTCAGAGCACATGCCTGGGTTGTGGGCCAGGTCCCCAATACGGGATAGGTGAGAGGCAACCACACACTGGTATTTCTCTCCCTGTCTTTCTCCCTCCCTTCTCCTCTGTCTAAAAATAAATAAATAAAATCTTTAAAAAAATAATGTCTTCAAAAAAATTATGTTATAGGAGGTCTGTGCAGAAGGTATCCAGCCATATAATAAGAAAAATAGAGACATTTACTAAAGAAGATACAAGATAACAAGAAACACTGTACATAGGACATGACACCTCAGTCCCCTTCAAAGCAGGCACCTTAGAATCTCACGCAGTTCTCCTAATTGCCATCAGCTACCCTGTTGTTATTTTCCTGAATCTCATCAATGGTCTGAAATCTCTTCCCTTTCAAAGGTGACTTCAGTTCTGGGAAAAGCCAGAATTCTCAGGGTGTCAAATCTGGACTGTAGCGGGGCTGAGTCACCTGGTGATTTGATGTTTCACCAAAATACTCTGCATGAGATGTGATGCACGAGTGGACACATCATGATGAAGCTGCTAGTCACCAATTGCTCATAGCTGTGTCCTTCTGAATCACCTGAATAGAATCTTGGAGGAATGTTCAAGTTTAATGAGAAATTTGATGCATTGCTCAAAGTCATTGCTCTACTCACTCAGTCATTTTGAATGTGATAGCCACACAGCACACATGCTCACTCAGATGCATCTACCACCCCTACTGACTAGTACAGTGAAGTCATTGTTCACTCATGTCCACTCCAGTCCATTCTCCTCTGCTGCCAGATTACATTGATGCTGTGCAAACCTTTCTCATTATATTAACAAAGGCTGGACTTTTCTGGACAGACCTCAAAATAAAATGAATATGACCTCTTGGCAGAAAAGAAATGGCGGTCAATGTGGAGGAAATATCTTCTCCTAAATGGCACCAAATACTCTTTGAACCTAATAGGCTCTTCCGTCCTCTTATCCATTTGCTGAGGGTAAGTGGTTAGGCAGATCATGTGAACAGAATGACCACAAGGAAATATTCTGATTGAAGTGGCCTGTGCCCACCAATGGTGAAAAGACATAAATGTACTAGCTGGAGTACTTTGGAGTGCTCACACGGCAGAGAATGTTATAAAGTTCATCCTCCTCTACCACATGCAAAATCATTAGATTTTGAATTGTCCTAATGACCTTTAAAAATTATTTTAAATGTAAAAGGATATAACACCAGAATTATGTGATTCTAGCATAAATTGTATATATATATATATATATAGTATTAATTGCATATTTTAAAAATAAATGTATAATTTAGAAATTTACCTAGACCTCCTGGTAGGGATTTGACCATATTCTTCAACTGAGCAATTTCTAGAGCTTCCCAGAGTCTGTCATCTGTGCATTTGCATTCTGGATCTAAATTAAATCTGTAGGAGGAACAAGTCAGTTAATTAGTCAATAAATAAAAATAAATAAAATTTTGTATATGCTTGTGTATTGCTGTTCTTTCCTTAAAACATAAGTTCTATTTGTTTTGATTGCTGTTGTAACCCCAGAACATACAACAGTGGTTAGGGTAGAGTAGGCATTCAACTCACGTTTGACGAATGAATGAATGACCTTAATATTACAAAAAATATTTTTGATAATATAATTAATAAGTTTATATGCATAAAAAGATATAATTAAATTCATTATTTGGATTCTCCTACTTTTATATTGTTTTTTGTAACCTGATACACGAGAGATGCAGGATATCTGAAAGGTAAAATGCCCAAGAAAGGTCTGCTAAGAATCACGGCCCCCAAGTCCAGAATAAAAGTGACTTTGGTAAAATCAAATGGAAAAAGAACTGGAGACAAAAAAGATTGGCTTCTATAGACTAATCTAGCAACTCTAGGGTTCCCCAGTTCAAATTGTTGGACAGATATTTGATCTTAGCCTCTTGACAATATCATTTCACACCTACCTGAAAAGCAATTCTAAGCAAAACTGCCCTATGAGCCAAATGTTAAATCCCGAGGTACACAGTTCTCTGTCGAATACATCACTTACCTGATAGAACCACTAAATAGTATTGGATCTTGCAGAATGATTGAAAGTCTAGAACGGAGTGTATGCAGTGGCAGTTTTGAAATGTCAATCCCATCAATGACAATCTTCCCTGTTAGAAACAAAAATGGCAGGCATGTAGTAAAATCACAAGCAAAGTAATGTTTATTTGCTATACAAATTGAGAGTACGATCCTAGTTCAGTGTTGAAATTCCTGAAATACCTTTATCCCAGTTCCCTGCTTTATTTTCTTTCATAGCGCATTGTTTATCCATTTACTGATCTTTTTTTATTGTGTTTCTCCCCCAACTGAAGTGTGAAAGCTCCTTGAAGACAGGGACTTTTGCATGTCTTTTTCACTCCTGTGCTGACTGAACAATTAGTTCAGTGTATTACAAATAAAAAAGTAAATTCCATGACACAGTTATATTTCAATGAATTTCTCCATAGTATACATAGACTTATAGAGACCTTTATAATTGTCATGTCTTTTCCTCAAACTCGATAGATTTTGTCATATCCCTTTACACAAAAACAAATATGGCCCCATGTGCCGACTATACCAGGTGAAGCGACACCTGGAGTCCCTTTTCCAGTTGACTTCAGATTCAAGAGCAGGAAACGTGGTTAATTAAACTTTCTTTCAGAAATAATATATTATCTAGTAAAATCCTAATAGTTTAGTGATATTAAAAAGAGAGTAACCATGTGGGGTTACTCACATGGGGTGAGAGACCATGTGGGGCCTGAACTGATGCTTCATAATCTAGTATGTTCAGTCATAACCACAGTTCTTTAAGAAGAGTATCTATCAGCTGTCTTTGGATCATGTAACTGACTTACACTGCAAATCCCTACTGAAAATCTGTAAAGTGTCTGTGCATTATTACCAGCCACAGAAGGAGCAAACTGCTAGCACAGTGGCAGAAACCTAACCTGTTCCTGAGCCTAAACCCCAAAGAGATAGCAATTACCACAGCTCAACTTTGTGTCCATAAACTGACCTCTTTATCTCAGTGAACCATTGTATAGATTAAACTGAATAATATAAATTGTCAAGTACAATAAAACTGTGAACTACTATCATTATCATCATCATCATCATCATCATCATCATGGATGCTATAGTAAGCACTCCCTTGAGCCAATGGTCGAGCTGTCGCTGGATCCTCTTTTACTCAAGACAGCTTTGTTCTGGTCTATTTATGGGCCACTCAATAGACTAAACATTGGGCATATTTTTTCCAAAGTAAAGATTAAATAATTTCCATGTATCATATTATAAATAATTTTGTTCAACTTCATTAAACAGTGTTAATAGGAAGAGAATGAGAGTCACGCACCAAAATTAAATATGCAGATTACTTCTCTCCCTGTATTTTTTCCTTTGATGAAAGAGGTATATTTTTAGTCTGCAGGAAACAAGACAGTCTTTCCCTTGCTTCCTTCTTCTTGAAATGCTATCTCCCTCTACTGTTATTCAAAATGGGTGGGCTTGTTTTAATTTTATCAGTTTACTGGAATTCTTTACCAGCTATGTGTAGAACTAAGTTTTGGGCTAATAGTTTTATTTCCGCAATTCTACATTTTTTTCTTTACTTCTGGACTCTTTTCCTGGGATACATACCTCAAGACATGGGCTACAGCATACAAAGTCCTTATAAATATTTGGGTTTTGATTTATATAGAAATTAGGTAAGTTGATGTTGCATTTTCTAAGGGAAAGGATCACATGGCTAATGAAAAAATTTGGTTAGTAACTCACCATCAAATATATCAACCATTCTGAAGAAAGCCAGAGATAATGATGACTTCCCACTGCCAGTGCGACCACATATGCCCACCTGAAAAAGCAACTGTCACTCAGAGACGATGGCACACTCAGACAAATGATAAAAGATGGGAAAAAATATTTTTGACTTGGACAAGATACCACAGTGAAACCATAATTCTATTTAAATACTTACATTAATATCACCATTCTCTTTTCAGATCTCCATTATCAATGATCATTATTAAGATGAAGACATGGAGTCCTCACCAAATCATCAGTAATTCCATTCCAACTCTTTTCATTTTTATGTGATTGTGTTGTTTTTCTTTGTGGTTTAATTTTTGCATTAGTCATATGTTAGTCTAATGAATATTTATTTTTTCTTAGAAGTGATTTTATAAAAAAAGTCCTTTTTATCCCTGCATGCTTGCTCTTTAAAAAAAAAAAAAAACTAAAACAAATCATTTGGGACTAGAGCTAGTACACATGCAAAGTTCTCAAGAGGATGTCTGGTATGGCTAGCGCCACTGACAGAAATTTTGAAAAACACGCCTATTTTTGAATTTCCTAATCTCATAGGAGACTAATGAATAGCAATATAACAAAAAAGATGTATTTTATTCTGATCCTATCCCTCCTATTTTCTTTTATGTAGGTAATTTGACTTGTAAAGTATAGAGAATATTATGTAAGCCAAGTGGGAATATATTTGGCTGGAAGTCTGAAGACCTCAGGTGATAAGAGAGTGTCCATCAGAGGGTTTGTATGAAATAAATCAAATGTCAGGGAGTTCCACACCTTTTGCCCAGGTTTGATGTAAGCCTTGACATGCTTAAGAACAGGTTTCAGATTATTTTCATATCTAACACACAGATCATGAATCTTGATCTCCCCTTCCTGTGGCCAGTGTTCTGGAACTTGAGAAGGATCTGCGGCAGGGAGAAGTGGAGGGGAAGACAGACAGGGTGAGGGAGAGGGTGAGGGCAAGGGGGAGAAAGAGAGAGAGAGAGAGAGAGCATTATACACATTTATACAGATAAACATAATTTTTTCCTTAATTTTAAAGTAACATTGACATAAATTCTGTGGTTTTTAAATTAAAATTATACAACAGGAAAGACTTCTGGATTAAGAATTTTTAAAACAGTGTTTTATTTGTTTAGTTTTGGAGCAACAACAGCATCATGTCTCTTCATCATCCATCACTCAATTCTCCTGAAGATAGTTCATCTGTGAATTGATTCATTTGTTCAGTCTGTTGGTCATCAAACATTTGAGTACTTAAAATGTGAGGGATGTGGTACAAGGTGTTGGAGATATAGGGATGAAAGACATGCCTCAAGGCGCTCACTGTGTCCTGGGGGGAGCATACAAGTAAGTCAGCATCTACAGTGCTGCATGGAGAGATGAAAGAGGAGGCCAACGCAAGGTGTTCTGGGAACACAGGAAGTGGCATCCCACCCAGGAGGGCTTCAAGAGGAGGTGGTGTCTGAGGTGAATCATAAAGGATATGTGATGGGGAAATTTGTTTCAAATATATCTCATAGGTATACCGAGAGGGAGAAGAACAAAAATTAAAAGAAAGAACAGCTTGTTGGCATGGCCAGAGTAAAAGGTGCATGGATAGATGATGAGAAATGAGACTAGTTAGGTGGGCAAGGATTGACTAATGAAGAGTCTAGTGGTCCGCATAGCTAATTTATCTGGACTTGGTCTTTGAAAACCTGAATAGCTATTGGAGGATTCAGGCAAAGTAATGGATTTTAAGCATGAGATTTGCACTTAAGAAAGATGATTCCATCCTCAGTATTGAATTTCCTGCCAATTTAATTCCAGCAAAGCTGAGAATCTCAGTCAATATTATAAGATCCAAGTGTCTTGACATCTAGGTTAATAAGGTCTTAAGAAAGAAAATATAATAGTGTGTGATTTAGGTTGGTAATTAATGTAATAAAGTCCAAATGTATTATTCCCTTTAACTATTACTATGTAATATTTATTTGGACTCTGATTGTAGCCAAGACTCTCAGGCCTAGAAAGTCTTATCATCCCACGTGCACCTAATCAAGCAAAGCCAAGAAGAGAGGCAGTTGTCTGGATACTGAAATGGAAAACAAAAGCAAAAATGTTTGACACAATGTTTGAATAATACACATATTTAAGTGAAACAGAAGAATGTTCTGAGCAATACCCATGGTGCCTTCATAGTTCTCAGACTCCATAGTCAAGAAACTGTTCACTTTCTTCACTGCCCCCATCTGGACCTCCAGGTCAGCCAGGTTCCTCACAACCCAGTTCAAATAATTGGTTATCTGTGTTAGACAACAGCAACAACAAAAATTAACCCACTTTCAACAAAGTATTAATTTTTGCAGTCCCTGGATGTTTGGAGATAGAATGACTTGGACAGTAAGTGTGCATCATATGGTACAATTCATAAGGGCTGCAGGATATCAGAGACTGGAGAGGATGTGATGGGATAACGTTGTCAAAGATGGTGTCTGTCTGTTCTTCCTCACGGGTCCTCACATGTCTCTGTTTTGTGAAAGCCTGATTTCCCTACACAATGGATAGTGGTATGTACCTCTGTTTACACTTATCTCAATGTTCACCTTCACTGTAGTGTCACCAAATGGGTTGTGAGCAACTCAGGACACGGATCCCAAGGAGCCTTGGGGGGTGTTCTGATCATAGGGTTTGAGGAGGTTCCAAAAATTGGTTCACAGACGTGGGGTGGTAAAGACACAATATACAGATGATGTATTGTAGAGTTGTACACCTGAAACATGTATAACTTTATTAAGCAATATCACCCTAATACAATAAATAAATAAATAGAAAAATAAAATAAAACTTGGTTCTCAATATCAGAAATAAATCCATACTTCCTAAATTATTAGTGTAGGCCCAAATCTGCCAATATTTGCAAGATGTCACCTTGTTATTAATTTCAAAGTTATCCTCTAACATCCATGAATAAGAGTTGATAATAGCTATGGAGAAAGTACCTCCAACACTGCCCAGAAAGAGAGATTTTCATCCGTACTTACCGTGAGTGCATACAGAAGACCTAAGCCCACCAATCCAGAATTGGAAGACCCACTAATGCACGCAATAGAAGCAGTGAGAACAATGCAAGCTCCAAGATAATCCTAAAAAGGAGCAAGAAAAAATATTAAAATATTTTTCTCAAGTTCTTAAACCAAAGACCCCAATCAACTTAGGTAATCACCAAAATACACATCACTCCCCTGTGTCCTGGTAAGAGGAAGGCTACCTACATTCTAAAAATTGCAGCTACAATATTTGGGCTGAAATGGGAAGGATGAAATATTTTCATAGGACCCATGCAGATATTGGTTCAGAGAAGTTAAATGGTTTGCCAGAAATTAAGCTGCAATTTGTGGCACAACCGGGGGCAGAGAGAGAGTTTCCTTTTTTTTCTTTTTTTCCCTTTCTACTTCTTTGCATTTCTAGACAGGCAATTATTTCTGAACTTGATCTTCTACCATAAATTTCATGTGTGTTTATGTCAGAGTTGCGATTAGCTCCCTTCTGTGCTAAGTCCTCTGCAGGAATTTGCCTTTGGTTAGCTTGTTGGAATTCATATCTGAATTTTTTGTCAACTATCTGGACTCAGAGTCTGGGACATTAAATCTCCAGATTATGTGTAAATAAGAGTGAGGATTATATTTTCTCATAAATTAGCAGTGTGGACGTGTCTTAGAGTATCTGAATTGTGTATGACTCAATGATAAACCCTTTTGTGAAAGTTTAAAAATTCATTAAGGCCCATTTTAAACTCAACTGAGAGACAGGCCACACGGGTCCATTTGCTAACACCTTTTTCCTTTCCCATTTCTCAGCATTCTGAGTGTTCTTCGCATTCAAAAAAACCTTAAAACTTATCATGCTGATGTGTCACACATCCCAGAAGAAGGTTCAACATTCATCATTTATTTATTCACTCATACATACATCCTTTTAACAGTATATGTCAGTTCATATAACTTGCCTTCCTATTGTACTTACAATAAATTCTGACTCTGACGAATTACAAAGACTTATATGGTGTGAAGTCTGGATTTCAGACCCTGCCTATCTCACCATATCTGAGGATCTGTTTCTGCTTCTTCACTCTGTTCAAACCATGCTGGTCTTCCTGTTCCTAGTGTTAAACAGTCCGCAAACAGCATCACTCACGTTAAAAGCCCATGAACCAGATACCAAACCTAGATTTAATACCTGATCTAACTACAGTTTCAACCTCTTCCAGAAACATAGTCTTAATCAACCTGTCTAGAATTTTCTGATCAAGCACTGGCAGGGTAATGTGTCAGAGGGCTCCTCTCCTTCACACTCCCCCACCCCCGGCAAAAAGAAGAGTCAATATGCATGATAAAAACCCTCACATTCCTGTTCTATTCCTCTCAGAGGAAAGGTATCCTGGGCCCAGGAAGAATCCTTTCATTTGTTAATACCTCCCTTGCCCCACTGTTCTTCCTATAACACCCTTCCATTTTATATACAATCCTGAGTGCCCTTCTAGTTGCTAGATGGGATGCTGCCTGACCCACGAATCACTCAATAAAGTCAATTAGATCTTCAAATTTACTCCACTGAATTCTGGGTTTTAACATTGTAAACACACCAACTTTGTTTCTGCCAATGACTCTGCCTGAAGCATTGGTACCGCAGGTCTCTGACACCAGGCTCTGTGTCGTCATCTAAGGATCAACTCAAATATCCCATCTTTGGGGAAGCCTTCTTTTCTTGGCCCGGCCCCCAGGGCTGAAGCAGTTCTCTATCCCACTGCCTTGTTTTATTCCACCCCACACATATAGAGCTATCTGAAAGGATGGCGTTTGCTTATTTGTCTACGTGCAATTGTCTAGCCACTCTCACTAGAATTTAAGTTTGATGAGGACAGAGTCTTTGTCTGAATCTGCACCACTATTGTCTCCAGCACCAGTAATAATGCTAAGTACACTATAAAGGTTCAGTGATACCTTATGGTATAAATGACCAGAGAAATTCATCCCTTCCTAAAAACCACTGAATTTTTATATGAGCCAAATGTCTTCTAAATCAAGACTTTTGAATATTTTTAGGATTCTTATGAATTATTTAATTCTCCACCAATCTCTGTTCCAGACTTTAAGAGTTGAACATGTAAAAACATTAACATGGTAGGAAGTCCAATACAAAGTGTTATGATACTTCACTCTCCCACTTGTATTGTAAGATGATTGTTTCCTAAGACCCTTTGCTATGCATAAGTGCTAGGGGTTCTTCGCTTTCCTACAGTGAAAAGCACTCTTACTTTAAGCTGTGAGCTTCATCATTCAGTTCCAAATTATTATTAATTTTTTACTATTTCAATTGTGGAGGAAAAATTCATAAAATTCTGTGTTCTGTGTTATAAAGAACCAATCTGATAGGACTGGAATAGAATAAGGCCACATTTAATATACTAAACAACACAGTAAATGGAAATTAGATTGCAGGCTCACTATAAAGAAAATGAAAAACATTATGCACTCAATCTCTTTCTCTTTCTCCCTGTTAAATGTCATTTACCATGGAATTTTTACATCCTGGATTCACCGGTTATATAGAACTAAATCATAGATTCAATGAGATGATAATTTTAACTATTTTCTGTTGAGTTAAAATGGTAATTCTGGTAGCAGGTTGGTAGCCTTAGCTTTATCCTGGCAATAGAGTCAGCGAGAGAACTGCAAATGGACAAAGGGAGGAAAGGGGGAAAGGCCAACCAACAGAGTGACCCCCACACACTGTCTGGGTCTTTTTCACACAGCTCATTTCTCAAAGTCACTTGTCAATTTTTCAATATGATAATCAGGCATTATTGTTCTAATTATTAGTCAAGTAAATAAAATATGCCAAAATTTATATATAAAGATAATATAGAGAGATAATGTTTTTTATACTTCAACCATAAGGCTTAGCTTTTCTTTTTTTATTGTTGTTCAAGTACTTTTTGAAAATATACATTCGTAGCAATTTTTTTTTCAAGGGAAACACACCATTTTCAAAATCTCAGTCTACTAAATAGATATGAGAGCTTAAAAACCAATAAGTCTGTAGTTTAATATCTGTAACAGACTTATTTTAGTTATCAAAAAATATTATTTGTTTTTTTTTTTAGAAAGCGTTGTTCATGTTGTCTTTTAGTTATAACAACTAGATACTTTTTGGCTCACTTCTGAATTATTACCACTGCTCAAAAAATTTTTTTTCTAAGGCAATGGATATTTTTTGGAGGCATTTGATAAGAATTTCACCTTGATCTGTATAAGAGAGGAAGCTCTTTTGTGCACAGTATTTATCAAAAAAAATTATAGCAATTATCAATAAATTCCAATCACTTCTCTTTAAACACTACGGAGTAGAAAAGTGCGAAATTGATAAGCAATGTAAGAGCTTTTGTTAACTTTCCATTTTCCACTTCTTTACCATTAAATTTACCAAGTTTAATGAATTACCAGAATGACCCTATAATTATACCTCCTTACCTTTCTTCACAAATATTTCCACAGTAAAATGGCTTAAAGGCAATAGATTTTAAAAAGGGAAGCAGATGGTCTGAATAACTCACACACAAGAGAGCAAATACTTAGGGGTCACTAGTAACATTTATTCTACTGCTAAGGCCTTTCACATCCTAACCAATCAATTCAATGGAAAAAAAAAAAGACACCTGTCGTCAAAACAGTACAATGGAATGAGAGAATGAGATTCAATTTAGAAAACAGAAGTTGCTCCATATGTGAATTACCCACTGTCAGCGAGGGCCCTCTCACAGAACATTTTACCGGTATGGTGATAAATTATAACTTCCATTGAGTTTGTGAATTTGACCCTCTCCTCCAGAAGGGAAGCCTTCGATTCCCATGTCAAAATTTAGGTGGCAGATTTCTAGTGATGCTATTATACCTATCTATATGTGAGATGATGGTAAAATTATAATTTTCTATAAAACAGACTTGTAGACACTTAATAGCAACATAATCTCTTTCCTCCACATAGCCCTCAGAAGTCTCTGCTACCGCTGAGTGCCTGGGGGACTACACCTCCGGGCACACCTGTTTATCACAGAGTTAGGAGCACAGGAAAATGCTCTGTGCTGTTTCACGAAACAACTCTTGCGCTAGCCTCTTGTGCAAGCTCACCCTGAAGACTATTTCACTTTAGCCTGTTGATTCCGACCGAAGACTTTTTTTTGGTTTCCTGATGTGAATTTTCTTTTACCCTCTCACCACACAGCAAGACAAAGCCTTGGAAAGACAGCCATTAGATAGAGTTACACAATTTTTGCAAATGGAAATGCTGATGCCAAAGAACTGGAACTGTTTAGTGCCGAGGGCTGAAGAGAAAACGCTGTGCCGAACAAAAAAGCACGTAAGCAGCATTCAGAGGTTAGGACACAGTGACACACGGCACACAACTGCGGCCCTGCTTCGCTTGGCACCCCGAGGAAAACACTCCCGTCTGCTGCCAGAGCAGCCTGGGTGGTCACAGTCTAGCTACTTTCCAACACGCCAGATTACTTTGTTCTTCTCACTCTTGTGCGGTTTTGATTTCAACGTGTTTTGAGCTTTATTTTTTTCCCCAATTCAAAATAACATGGTGGGAAGGGCTAAATATCCCATAGGGAAAACTGTTCATCCAAACAAAGGGGATAACTTGTGATTGTCCTTACTCTTACTTAACAGGACCAGAACAGAAGGAAAAGCCATGTGTTAAAAAAATAAACAAATTAGATCATAAACAAAAATTAGATGGGGTTCCGAGGTCTCCCTAAATTCAACAAAAGGTATTTTTACTCTGCTTTCCCTTCCTTCCTTCTCCTTGAGATTTTTCTGTCCATAGAATTCAGTGGCATTGCTCTGGAAAGTTAGAATTGGGAATGAAGAGAAAAATAGCCACAGAAAGCTATAACAAGTTTTCTCCTTCTCTTCATTTAAGGTGATGAGTCCATGAATTAGAGTTGGTGAAATCCCCGGATCTGTGTCAGAAAGCCCTGCCTCTTCTGATTTGTGCCCAATGCCTCCGCCCTCCTCATGCCATTTTAGTTGTGCTGGGGCAACTCCAAGAATATTTGCTATCAGCAGATATTTTTGTTAATGTACCGGCAAAAGGGGCTGTGCTAGTACTGTGGATAAGATCAATGCGGATTCATGGGGCCAAATAAAAGTTTTCATTACTTTTTTTTTAATGACCTACAAGGCAGACTATGTCCAGCTGTCGGGTTCAGAAAGCAGTTCACACCTGAGTCTCTAAGGTCCTGTATCTCAGAATTCATATTTCTGACACAAGATTCATTTATTTCAGACTGAAACTGTGTCTCCAGTGATATGAACGCGTCCACAGGAACCACAAAGTCACAATGAGATCATTCATACATGTACACTTGGGAGAGAGGTTCGTCCCTAATAGGACTCATCACTCAGTCAACACTCCTGCTATGGCGTATGCGCCTGGGTTATAGGATTTATATCCAACTAAGTATTTTAATATTCTAATATTCCAGTTATTCTAGTTCTATTGAAAACTCTCAGTGTACTCAGCAGAAGAGAAAGAGTCTGACTGGCTTTAGGTTGCATCTGTGGGGTGCTCTGGAGGGCTGGGCATGTGTGTGCCTGTGCACTAACCCACATGAACTTATTGACACGCAAATACAACGACAAAGCAGACAAGTGATACACAAAGGACTTAGGACCTTGACTTCTGTCTGCAGATATGCCTAAAACTTTGCAACAAATCAACAAGTTTCTTACCAAAATTCACCTCTACTCATCAGAAATAGAAGCAAATCATTTCTTTCTTTCTTTCTTTCTTTCTTTTTTTTTTTTTGGTATTAGTTTAAAGGAGAATTCTGGTAATGAGACTAGACAGCAAATCTTGAAAAGAGTATAATATATAGAAAACACAGACAGGACATAATAACAGTAACAGAATGAATGACAAATTGTGCTCTTCTTGTCGAAATATCAGTATTTTCTTTAGGTTTCTACTAATGGGACTACAATTCTTTCACATTCAGGCAGGTCTGACTGCTTTTTCCTGTGGGGGTTAAAGTAGGGGGTTGTAAGTCAAACTAAACTAGCTCATCCTGAATCTGGCTGTCATTCAAATTTCTCCTGACCTTTCCTTTCTTGGCAGCCCGAAGGCTCTAATATCTTGCATTCTGGCTATGAGAGCAGAACATATGGTTTGCTTGAAGATTCTTGTTAAACACTTGTCCATTAACCTGACAGTAGGAAGTGCTGAAGAGCAGAAACAGGACTCAAGTCAGACACTCACCTCTAGTCCAAAGCAAACACACTTGCCCCCCAAAAAACATACTTGATCTCCAAGTTTAGGAAAATTACATATAAAGGTAGCTACTAACACATTTCCCTTACGAATTTGAGACTTTTCATTAAGCTACTTCATCATTAATTCTGTTATTCAGATATGATTTTCTTTCTTAGAGAAAACAGACTCAAACAAATAAACATAAGTTTTAAGCAAAGATTTAGGATCTGGCCAGGATCTAGAAATAATGTTTTGGTTTTGTTATAAACACTAAGGAACACTTCGTCTACCTCTACGTTATCTGTAGGTAATTCAGAAGACATTTGCCCAACTCCACAGCTACCTGAAAGGAATTTCTTATCAACAAAAAATGCTTCAGTATAAAATTCATGAAATATAATTGGGTTATGTTCTGAATAGTTTCTACATACTGACTAAAACAGTGGTAGAGAATCTCTGTGAACTAGTGAGAGTTTATGACAACTAAATCTCACAGAGGGGTCCAAGATTCCCTACCAGTCTGTATTCACCATCAACTAACCACTCAGATTTTAATTTGGGCTCCTTCATTTCAGCCTCATCAAATTCCCTTTACCATTTACTGTTTGTCTGTTGAGTTTTAAAAGAAAGCCTGCATATGATAGGGATGCTTCGCCAGCAGGTGGAAGTGAGAGTCTTACAATAGTGCAGATAAACCTCCTTTTCCTTTTTATAAACTAATAGATAATTATTTTTAAAAAATACTATAGACAAATCATTACCACCAAGGTAGCTTATCTGTACTGCAGATACATAAGACCAGTCTGCAAACTATTGTTGACCCCTGAACGTCACAGGGGTCAGGGGTGCCAACCCTCCACAGAGTTGAAAACTAGGTGTAACTTTTGACTCCCCCGAAACTTCACTACTAATAATCTACTGTTGATTGGAAGAAGCCTTACGAATAACATAAAGTCGATTGACACATATTTTGTATTTGTAGTATATACTGTGTTCTTACAGTAAAGTAAGTTAAATAAAATGAAATGTAATTTTAAAAAAATAAGAAAATACACTTATAGTATTTATTGAAAAAAATCCATGCATAGTGGACCCATGCAGTTCAAATCCATGTTGTTCTAGTGTCAACTGTACATTTCCTGCCCTTCTGAAACTTGCGTTTCATCTATTTCCTACTCCATACTCCTGTTGGTTGGCTTATGAGTCACTTACAGGACAGGTACTATTTTCGTCCATCCATCCCTCCAATCCTTTCAAAGATACTTGTTGAGTGCATTTGCTACTCAGGGAACTAGGGTATTTCTATTACTATTTTAATCCTAATATCCCCAGGAGGTATACATTCTTATTCCTATTTTATAGATGAGGAACTGGAACTCAAATAAATTAATTAACTTGCCAGACCAAGTCTGTAAATGCCAATGCTCACGCCCGTTCTCCCACTTCATATGCAGATGGAAGCATAGGTGATTAATTAGTTTTTTACATTTTGTGTTAACACGATCTTCCACTGACTTAAAACATAAAAACTCGCCATCTCTTCCAGGCCTGTCAAGCTGAGTGAAGGAAGTGAGTACATCTGTTCACTTGTCAAACTTGCTCTTTTACAAAAAAATTGACATTATACAAATATTTACTATTCCATTAACTTATGTAATCTAGAGACTAATGAACACAGGATGAAATTTTGCTTCTGGGGCTATTTGTCTTGCCATTAGCTAAAACATTGTGACAAATTTCTTCTGCAACATAAACAAACCTGATTTATTTTTAAAGTCCAGAAAATGTGAAGTGTGTGGTGAATCTTGGTGGCAGACTAATTTTGACAACTGCCTCCCTCTTTGCATCAGGCCTCCTCGCTGTTTGGTTTCCATTTCGAAATCATGAAATGAACGTACCGTTCTGACCTCTAGCCATCTGTTGGCAGCTGAGAGAAATAAGTAGGCAATGTTGTTTGTGTCCGTCAGCTCCAGCATACGTTGCTTGAATCTGGTTTCATGCCTGCAGAAAACAAAAATATTCTCATGTTAACCACAAGGCAGGAGAAATAATAGAAAACAGAAAAAATATAGTCACACTTACTACTACACTATTTACTCAACTGAGTGACAAACTACTGGGATGAAATGACTAGGGAATGACTCCTATTTCAAAATAAAGGCCAGCTGCTACTGCCCTGTGATACTCTCGGTAGAGACTGTGTGGTCCAGTGTTTCCTTCATTTCTCAGACCTCTGCTATGAAAAGCCACGGAAACAAGGTATGGCCTATGTTGCAAGGGTCTTACACAAACCAGAATAAGTTGTACAAAAATGCAAAAATCCCAACCTACTTTTTATTGCCCTTATTTTACTTTTCCAAAAAGCACAGTTAGAGTTGGGGTGGGAGGTGCTGGATGAGAACTGGGTAAGATGGGAATCTATGCATTTATATCAAGCAAATACATACTTTTAAATTTCTCCTTTTGCCTGGTGTTTGAGGGAACCAAAAAAGGAAACTGGGATGACATGAAAAAGAAATGGGGTCTTGGAGATGTCTGTTGTTCTTTGAAGAATCGTGCAATTTAAATGAGATCCCTGTGCCTCAAAGTTCTAAGCTATTTGTAAGGATGGCCGTTGTGCGGGAAGAACCCGTATCCTGTGTACTTACAGGATTTTACGACATGTACAGTTGAGAGATTAATCCTTGACCAAATTAAGGTCATTCCTGGTGAACTACCTGATCAGACTAAATCCTGTGTAACTTGTGTTATAAAGGAAACTACTAGTAAAAATTGTATCCATTTGAACATATGAGCTACTCTCGCAGCAACTTGAGCTACATGGTGATGAATCTTTGCTAAATCACAAAAACAGACTCTTTCCATTCTTAAAAAGTATTTTCCCTATATAACAGAAACAATGGAAGGCTATAATCAAACTAACTGGTTTGATTTGTTCAGAAACATTTTAGCAAATGACACCTTTGAAGGTTGGAGGAAATGCCAAATCAAAATGTGGCTTATTCACTCTCTGCCGCCATGGCTGGTTGTATATTGACCTCCCGTCTACACAGCATGTTTGTAAGGAATAGCCAAACTTCATCTGACAGTCTGCCTGTGATTCTTGCCTGTTAAAAGATGGCCTGCCCCAAGTCCCCCCAGATGTTCAAATCAATTTGTAAAACTTTATAATGAACCACTCCTATGTGGAAGACTGAAGAATCTGGGTGGGGCGTTCACTTGGCCCAGGAAACCATCCATACAGGCCAATATAAAGCAGATACTTGATATCTGTCCAATTGACCTGATCACTCCAATATGCCAAACCAGATAAATCAGATAATTGAGTCAGACAGTAACATCTGATCTAAAACAATCAAAGGATTCTGCAATTGGAGCCAAATAATTACCTCACTTTGAGTTATGTAGTCTTGACCCAAATGCCAGGCACAGAGGACCTGTGCTGAGCGGCCACACACCGGGACAAGCCAGGGCAGTCCCAGGGACATGCCTACCCTTGTGATTACCACTCTAGAGATGAACGGAGTGAATACTCAAAAGGTAGGATGGTTCATAGGATCATGACATTGACTGAGATAGTGAATATGAACTGAAAAGAGAGATATCCATATAAGGGCCATTTTTCCTGTGCTTGCAAAGGTTAGGAGATTTTCAGCCATTCGTTCAGAACCATTTGGCGAGCACCGACTCTAAGTGACACATCAGAATATACATATGAACCAGACATGACTTCTGACTTCCATCTTTGAGGAGCCCATGTTGGTGAGGGAGGTAAACCAGGCATTAACAAGCAAGGATGGTACAACCCAGAAGCTAGTGAGAAGGGCCCTATGTACAAAATGCTACATGAACATAAAAGAAGGTGACGATTTCCAGTGTCCAGAGGATCAGATGGTAGGGACTGGGGTGGGGGGTGGGAGAAGAGAAGAATTAAGCAAGGTTTCACAGAGGACCGGGAGGGTCATCTGAGTGAGGTGTTAAGGGGTGAGTTGGATTTTTCAGATGAACAAGGGAGGACAAAGCATTGGAAGTAGGGGGAGCAATGTGAGCAAAGGCACAGAAGTAAGAAAACAACATTTTCAGGGGCTCGAGGAAGGGTCCTCTCCCTACAGGAGTGGTGATGGAGAGATTGGAGATGTGGCCAGTAAGACTAAGGCTAGTGGACTACGTTGGAGATGAACATTAAACACTTCATTCTGAGAAAGTGTTTTGCCTGGGACTCTTCTTACTTCTTCTTTAGTTTGGGGACATTGTTTCAGATACACTCTTAAAGGGTTTGTAAATGGAGCTGGCAACCGTCTGAAGCAGCAGTGAGAGGGGAGGGGTGGAAATGCAGTGAACATTCTTTCTGTGTGTTTCTATTTGGCAAGAAACCTTCTGTTTTCCTAATGGAAACTTTGACACACTCAGTCTGTATCTTTTCATCCTCATCCAGCTCATCTTCTGAACATTCTTAGACCTTTATTCTGTCAGACAAAAAATAATAGGAAAGGTCACTGAAATCTCAGTCTAATTTAACTGTGATACTTTTGTGGTAAAACTTCTTGAGGGAGTTGACTGCTGCATGTGAGTACACCACGAACTCTGAATGCAGGGGAGGAAGGCAGTCCAATCAGTAAATACTAACTTTCCAAAAGAGCTGAGGACTCTGGGGACTCTGGGTAGCTTGAAAAAAAAGGAAGAAATGGATGGAAAAGAATGTGTTTGATTCCTTGCCACCAGTACTAAACATAAAGATTCTATCTAGAGTTGTATTCATGGTAACAGGACCATCCCCACGTTTTAAAACTTCCTTCGGTTTAACAATGCTGAGATCTGTGGAATTTAATATTTACTTTAAAAATGAACCAGGGAAGATCTAAACCTGGACTAGTATGGTGCAGGTAATTTTACATAAAAGTTGGGTCGTCTTTTGTTTTTTCCAATCATAATTCAAGGCTTGAAGGTTTAACAGGTACTATATTGTGTTCTTCTAACAGCTACCTGGAATTTCCCCGATGTAAAATTAGGAATAGTCACGCTAAATTCTGCTCATGTATCTAGTGGTAAATGAAAAATCTAAACAATGACTCTTGGTCAAGTTTCTCTTTCCTTCTGAACTTCAAGATGATTTACCTGATTCTAGTCCTCCTCGCTCTCAGAAAATATCTCACCTTATTCTTCAGGGAGAAAACAGAGGCTGTTTTCTGCTCAACCCACCAACTTCTTGCTGATCCACATCCTGCAAAAAGCTGATCCTATCAGGTTGCCTAAACCTAATCAGCCCTGCCCCCACCCCCACGTCATCCTACCCTTTTTCTTTATGGCACTTACCTGGGATGGAAGTAAAAGGCCAGGTCTCTGTAGTCTTTATATAGTTGTTATATAGCCACAGTAAGAGCAGTACTTAGCACGTGTTTGACACTCAAAAAAAAATAACTCAGAAGGGATTGTTTGGTAAAAAATGTAATCTTTATTTAATATGGTATACTTATGAGTACCGTTGGTCATTCCTGGCTACTATTAGAATATAAATGTTGCGTTAATATCCATATTCAATGTCAAGAAGTAGTTTTGCCATCACCAATAAAAGTCTGCACACTCTGACGGGAAGACACACAACTACAGAAAATACGAACGCTTCATGATGAAACCTATGTAGATTTATGTGGGAATTCTGTGCACATATATACATATACACACATATAAATTTAAGAAATATAAATATATAAGAATATGTATAAGAATATATATAAAATATAAGAAATTATATAAATATATATAATTTATGTAAATTATATAAATATAATTTCTCAGGTTACAAAATCTCTGAAATCAATTACATATTTGCATGTAGGGTTGCAGAAAGATATAATACTCTGAGATGTCAATTTTTTAGATTAGATAAAATATTCAGTGATGCCACTTTCTTTCCTGATTTACTTAAACAGGGAAAACAAGGAAAGGTTTTTTATTTTTTGAGTGTTAAGTAAACACTCTTGATCAAAAGCTTGGGTAATTACTCTGTTTACCAACATTAAAAAACTGATTAAGTCCTAAAAAACTCTGATATAATAGTTATTTTATTATTAACAAATTCATTTTAATTTATTTGTTGGGTGCTTCTTTGCTTATCACTGGGTACATGCATTATATCCAATGATCCTAAGAAATGAAATTGACTTCCCCACTTCACAAATGAGGACACCGAAACCAGGGAATTTAAAAGCCTCGTCTAAATCACACAGCTAGTATCTTTCCAATGTGGTGCTTCATTCCTTCTTTATCCTAGTTAAAATTTCAGTTGATTACACTCTATCTCTGATCACTTATTGCCTCATTTCTTCTAATTTAAGACACTGTCATGTGCACATCCAAAAAATGGTAGCAATTATAAGTTATTTGTAGATAACTATTTGTGATGATGTAATTGCCTACTTAACAAAATGGAAACACAGTTACTCACCTAAATGCCCTAATGGTGGTGAGGCCTTCAGCTGTTTCTGAGAAGTGGCAAAGCAGAGGGAGCTGGGTACTATCGTCAAGTTCCTGGAGGTCCCTAGAACAGAGAGAAGTGTAAAAATAAACTTTGCATGCCTTCAAGCTCAAAGACCACCACGTTTTTTCTAAATTAAGGTTATCATTTATCATTATAACTATTCTTCTCTGGCACCCAATTAACAAAAACTTTAATAGCTTACAGTCTCAAAGCAAAGAGAAAGATGGGTAGATAATAAATACGGGACCAAGCTGAATGTAAAGTGTTGAACAAAAATGTCAGCTTTGTAGAACAGCTGAAGTAAACTCCTATGGTGACACAGAGGAATGACCAATTGAGCCATACACAGGAGATAGGCAATATTTTTTCAGGAGGTGGCGTTTATGCTAAACCTTAAGCACAAGGAGGGCCTCAACCAAACAGATAAGAAGTAGTGTGTTCTAGCTAAGGGAACAAAAGAGTAAGCACGGAAGACTAAAGAATCTGGAAGTTCAATCTGGCTGGTGCCCAGAATCCTTTGGGGATGTTGTAGTGGGAAAGGTCTTTATAAAAAAATGAGTGAGACTAGGTTGTAGAGGATCCTGGGTAGCTTGGAAAAATCACTGACAACTAGAAATAAAATGATTAGAGCTGTGCTTACGCAACAGAACTTGGGAGACAGTGTAAAGGATGAAATAGAATGAGTGAGTTCCGTAGTCTACACATAAGAGATGTTTTTAAAGTTATGAATTGGTGTGATGCTGGTTAGATTCAAAATAGGGGAGGACTGTAAGTCAGTCAACTAGAAGCAGCTGTTTAAACTGCTACAATCAAGTAGTTGTAGCAAGGTGAACAAGACGAAAGAGTCAAATATGGCTTGGCTGTGGCTTGGCAGACTTGGAAAATGGCAGTGCAATTCACCAGGGTGGAGGACCCAGAATAAGATGCTTGAGAAAAAAAACAGGATAATAAGTTTGGCTTTCGCCACAATGAGATCGAATCTCTGCCATCATGGAACTTTTATGAATAAAAGTTTTATATACATCTACATATATGTATATATGTCTGTATATATACCTATATGTTCATATCTATATAGATATAGATGGCATTCAATGAATGTTTGGTGGACATATGACTGAATTTAACCCTTTTCATGAGGATGAACACTCGTGACAATTTTTCTTTAAATAAGCTAGCATTTCTACAAGGTAGGCTGAGTTATAACACATATTTCAAAACTTCCCTCTCTCTTCTTTTCAGTCTCTTTTCTGCACTTGTCCAGGTCTTTGGGATGGAGGGAGTGAGAGTAGCAGCCTTGACATTCATCTGCCAGAGTCAGCTGAACTGACTACACTGTTAGACAATCTTCAACAAGCAATATGTGCCATTTCCGGGCTCTCTATTTAGTCCCACAAATAAATGCTATGTCTTTTCTGAGTTTCTAAAATGGATTTGCTCACTTCAGAAACTGCAGATGAGGGGAGGGGAAGGAAGAGGGGAGGAGGATGAATACAAAGGAATGTAAATAGTCCGCTATTTTTAAACAGAAAACCAAGTGGCTATTTGTAATTTTGACACAAGCAACAGGTGGTCACTACACTGAGGTTAGCAGTGAAGGAAAAAAAATTAGGAAGGAGGAACGTTTGTTTATAGGACTGAATTTTGTGAGTAAAGGTGAGAGTACAGTTTGGTCTTGTAATGTTGTAAAGAAGAAACACTTACAGAGCTAACTACATGTTAGATCTGTATTTCAGACATTCAAAATGTGTGGCATTTCCTGTAGCACATCCCCCATTCAAATTCTCCTTGGTGTTTGCAAAATCATCTGTTATGCTACCCTAGCTTTTCAACGTGGGTAAGTCCTGCAAAACCTCAGCAGCTAAAAGGGTCTTTTTAATCTGAGAAACTTAAAATCATGTGGTCATATTTGCTAGCTTTCAGAGGATTTCAAATAAAATGGTTTATAATCCATTATCAGTGTTAATCCTTTAAAAATGATCATCCCTTCTGTTTTTTAGTCACTACCAATACTAACAAGTTATTCTCACTTATGATGAACAGACTGCTCAATTCAAATTAATGAACTACATCTTTGCCTAGACTTTGCACTCACTTTGTATTGCTAAGGGACAAAAATGGTCCCAAATAAGTACATGACTGAAGTCAGTCATGACTGTTTATTTAGGGATAGAAAGGCAGAAATTAAGTAACTAAATTTTTTGCCCCTCCATCAAAGTGGCAGGAGCCATGCCACCAGAAAAAATGAAAGCGTGAATTTGATGATTAGCCTCTCCTTTGGTCTGAATTTGCTGTAAGAAAAGGGTATGAGGCTGGGGATGGAAAAACACTCTGGCTTTAATATAGATCTCTCACATTTGAATGAGCCTAGTTCACAGCCTTGAGGGAGAATCTATATTTTTTAAATTAGGAAATGTATGATATTTTCAGAAGTTCCCAACTTTATTCTCGCCCTTTTTTTATTCCCTTCGTTGATTTTTTCTTACACGCCCCTGCCTCAAGTCCTATCAAATATTTGGAGCTTACTGAATAAACTTAACATCTTTCTTCCTATTCCAGCACTTAATATGTTTTATCTTCCCCCAAAACTGTTTCATAACAGGTCCTTGTCATGTTGATCTCTTCATCTGCCCCCTGGCGCCCACAAGTATTTGCAACACTATCTGTGCTTAATGAGTGTTCGGTGAAATAATGTGATAATTGCAATGATATAACATTTACTGTGCTATTTATAGCAGGGCTTCAGAGTTAAACTGGAATTTCAAAACGATGGTACTATATTTCATTTAACTATTCAACAGCTCAGCAACTGACAAATCCCCTATTAACAGAATAATTTAAAATCCATGGCTATCTTTTATTTATTTGGCTGGATATTCGAGTGCATCTTAAATGATCCAATCTGAAAATTTCCAGTCTCCTAAAGTTACAGCGTTCAGGATTATTTACTTTCACGGTCCCTGGTCTCTTTTCTCTCTAACCCTTTTTATTTGTATTGTATTTTTTACAGAATGGATCTTAAACATTTTTAAATATTTTACTTTTTTCCCCACGTGGGAATATAATAATATTAAGTCACTTATCCTTTGGGACTAGGTTGGATTTCCTCATTTTTTTGCCAATGTCATGTTCAGTAAAAGGACCACATGGGATAAAAAATGTAGCAGTCTGTGGACCCAAAACTCAATAGATCAATCCACGTGTTAATATACTTGCATCCAGGGCTACGAAAGGGTGGACAACCAACTACAGAAACAATTATGGTAGATCTCTCATGTCAGGATAGGTTTCATCATGATAAAAACAGGTTGCATTTCCAAATCCCATACCTTATCTTGAAAAAAAAAAACTACAGCAAATATGGACCACAGTAAATCAAATATATAGGCTTTTGAAGATGAATAAAATATCGTTTTACTTACTTAGAGGCCACACGGAAGTATTTCTGGATAAAATAGAAGGCGACTCCAAGAGGCACAATAGCAGCCAGGAACACCCGGGTAGCATAGGAAATCATGCCAATGGCAGACAGGCACAGCAGCGTTGAGCGAGTGAGAGATTCCAAAGTCGGCGGGATGTGCTATTGTGAAGGTAGTTTGAAAGGAAAATGTTTTAGCTCAATAAATGTTGGTTACAATGCAAGATAATATTCACTTTATATTAACGTGACATTATACAGTTAATTACAGAAGTACTATTTAAACATTTTCATTGTAAGCAATTTTTCACTCACTTCCCACAGTTTAGTATATTTATCCATTTATCTACATATTACCCTTGGTCAGTTATTACCTACTTATTTGTTTATCTGGAGGACTATAATAGCACTATACTATGAACCTTATTTGTCCATGTGTTTGTTTTATTTTACTGAACAAGAGAGACTGTATGTTTATCTTCCCATGTCACTATATACAAATCAATTTTTTAATGGCTGCTTAGTATTAAAAATGTATTTAACTATTGCTCTAATGTAAGACATTTAAATTAATTTTCTGTAATTCCTTGCTAATATCTTTTGCATGTTTTTGATTGGATGGTTTATCTTCCTTATTGATTTTTAGATGTTCTTTATATACTATGAATGTTTATCCTCTTTTTTTATATATGTTTCCAGTTTTTCTCCAAGTTAATCTATTATATTTTAAATTTGTCTTTGATGCTTTTAGCTCACTAGGAGTTTAAAGTTGTATACAGTCATTTCTTTTGGTCTTTTCCTGATAGTTTCTGAGTTTTGAGTCTTACTTTTAAAAACTTTGCCACCTCCAAATTCTAAAAGTACAATTACTCTTACATTTTATTTTATAATTTCATGTTTTTTTATGGCCATCTTTATTCCAAGTATATTTGCTTTGTATTTTATAGCTAGCTAATTGTCCCAACAGTATTATTGAAAAAATAATACTTTCCTTATTGATTCAAAGTACACATTTATCCTATCTTACATCTCTCTACATGCTGGTGTTTTTGAATTCTCCACTTTGTTCTTTTGATCTAGCTGTTTCCTGTGATCAACAGAGAGTTTAAATTCAATGGTGTTTGGAGGGTATCTGAAGGGGAAGTTCTCTCTGTCTATACAGAATTTTTGTGACTTCTAGGATTTTAAAAATCTGTTTTCCTTATCTTAGTTTTATTTCTCTCTTGATAGTTTCTGTTGTTTTTATAAGTGGAATTTATTTTTCACTTGGTGTAGGAAAAGATTACTTTTTTTTATGTATTACACAGATACTCTGTTGAACTTCGGAATTCGTTCAATTGCTTTGAACTCTCAAGCTGGTATTAATTTCATCTCCCAAATAAGGACTGTTTGTCTGCTTTTTTCTAATGAGTCTTCTAGGTACCATGTGACCTTATGCCAATGTTGTGAAAATACCAAAATTTTTCAGCATACTTTTTAATCAGCTGCATGAATCAAGCATTCTTTTTCTTTTAAGATGTTATGTATTTATATTTAGAGAGAGGGGAAGGGAGGGAGAAAGGTAGGGAGAGAAACATCAATGTGTGGTTGCCTCTCGCATGCCCCTCACTGGGGACCTGGCCTTAAACCCAAGCATGTGCCATAACTGGGAATTAAACTGGCGACACTTTGGTTCACAGGCCAGTGCTCAATCCACTGAGCTACACCAGCCAGGGCTCTTTTTCTAAATTGAGGGTAATTTAGGTTCCTAAGGCTTACTCTGTAAAATCGGAAAAGGCAAGGGCTAATTTGATGGATTCTTTTCTCAATCATCCTAAAGGGTCTGTTCCTGGAGTTAGCTAAGTTCAGAGTTTGAGGTCTTTAATTTCAGGACCAACTTTTAGAGGCCTGAGGACCTAAGGCTTAGCTGGTTATCTCTGGAATATTTCTAAAATACCATACCATCTACAACTTCTCTCATTCTAGAGCTCATCTAATAAAAATAAAGGACATTTAAGACAGACTGGCATTCCATTCTTTACTTCTGGGACACACTTTGCATCAATTGAACTTTTAAGAACTTTACTGTGAATAGAGATGCGACATTGATCAAAACCATTCCTTTTTGTAATAAAAATTTAAAGGTTAGTTTATTTTCTGCTATTTCTATTGATATCATGCTGATTCTCTAAGTATTCTCGTCTACATGTATAAATTATTTTGCATTAAGGTTTTCCTTAAAGACTTTATTCTATAAATCATTTATGCATATAATATTGATATGAACATAAATAGATTTTCACTTAACTTTTAGAGATCCTATATTGTTAAGAGGAATCATGGTATATCTCAAAATGTTATCTAGCTTACACTAAGAAATTTATTCTTGAACTTGGGACTAACTCAAGCACTCACCTGATCAATGATATTTGTATCAGCTGAAAAGCGATTGAGAATCAGTCCCAGAGGTGTGGTATCAAAGAATCTAGGCAATAAACACATTGAAATGGATGAAAATACAAAACCATTTGGAAACTGAGCACTGCGAAGAGACATCTTGGAGTCATGAAAACGAGAAGGTCGCTATTCATTTGTTCAAGGACTGAATATATTCTTTAAAATTCCACATTTCACTTAAATTTTAAAATGCATGTAGATTTTATACATGGAAGTAAAAACAATTAACTTTTTACCTTATTGGTCCAAGAATTATCTTATTGAGGAGGTTGTGGTGAAGATTTTTGGCAGCTGTGAGACCCATCCATTCCACAGTGAGAGAGGTAACAAGGCAGAGGAAAATTCCTGCTCCACAGAGTATGCTAAATCCGGCCACGTAGTAGGTCTAGGATGCAACCGACATAAAAAACATATGAAGCTATCAGTTGAGTTTTTCCTTACCAGAAAACCAAATATCAAAGTCAGACAATATTGTCAACTTCATTATTTTGCATCAATTTAGACAGTTGAAGAAGTGCAATTTGGGGGAGTTAGGGCAATATTCCCACCATAATCCTAATGCCTAGCCTCCCCTTGCTTCCTTCATTCGTTCAAGGTTTACCTAAGGGCAGATGAAGCATGGAGTCTGTTTTTAGGTTTGAAATAGTCTTGGATTTTTATATTGCAGTTCTCATTCTTTTTATCCCTAGTTTCAGAATAAACAGTTCGCTCACTGGTATAGGTAGTTAAAATCAAATACCATCAGAACAACAACAAAAGTCCCTTGTGTATGTTACACACACACATATCATGTATATATAATTCCCCTGAATCCAAATCCAAACATTCTCTTTAAATGTTTCTTGTGATAAACTTTAAAACCAAAAGTGATGATAAAAGATACCACTCGGACAGGTCCTATTCTAATGAACTTACTGAATCACCATAAAAGCCCTACAACATGTGGGCTATTAGGTAGATAAAAAGGTATCACAATTACTCTCAACCGTTCCTTGTTGATTTAAAGACAGAACCCACTGCACCTGATCAGCTTTGCCAGTATTGTTTATACTGTACTCTGAGGTCCACGTGGCCAGCCAGTAGTCTATAGCTACGATGACTGAATGCTTCAACAGCTTAGAGAAAATCATGAGAAAGAGCAAGAAGAATCCTCCAGAAGTGAGGTAACGCCAACAGGTTTTCCACGGCATTTTAGTCCTGAGCCTCATCACCGTGGACATGTTGTCATCCTCATCTTCCTCCTCTTCTTCCTCTGCAGAGAAACACTTGTTGAAGCTTCAGGTATGCGGCAGGTAGATAGAATTTGTATTATCCCACAAAAAAGCATGTAATGACCTCCCTCAAACTTACAGAAATACAAGTATTGGTCTTAGAAAACTTAAATGATTTTAGTGGAGAAAATGACATTTTTGAAAAATGGGTGAACATGAATAAATGAATGAGTGCAAAAAAACGTAAAATCCATGTCTGGATGAGATAATTTACTAATTTATTACACATCAAATTTACTGGAGGTAAATGCTAGAAATTTACTAAGTTATTGAAGGAATTGTGTTGCCAATAAAACCATATCTGGCCTGGAAATATTTATATGGAATTCTTTGAACTCTAAATTTCTGAATTTGGAAAACTGCACCAGGAATAAACAGGCTCTGAAATTTGTCCCTGGCCCCAGAGGGCATACTCCACGCTCTCTATGGCCCATTTCAGACGTGGTCATGGCAGAGCAGGGGCAAAGAGAAGCGTCTGAGGGCAGAGCCGGGAGCCGCAGGGGCCTGTGGGCAGGGAGGTCCTCTCAGATGCTAAACCATCTGGACACTCCAGGAAGGCTATCCTAATAACATACTGTATTATGAGGACAGAGGATCTGGGCATTTCCTGACCAGCAACACTTGATCATTTGTATGGTTCCATGACTTTTGTGCATTCCCTTCCTTTCCTTTTCCAAAGCGCTTTTTGTTGCAGTTATTTTTCATATATGCCGTCTCTGAACTTTGAGCAGGTTGTGGGTAGAAAGGATAGACAACTTGGTTTTGGATTATAGGTTATCAGACCACAGGGATCCAAATATGGATACGATGGGAAGACTGAGCATCACCAAGGATGCTAATATTTGATCTCAGTGCAATAAATAGGTCTCCAATAATCTCTCTCTTAAGGATGGTTTCAATGCATGAGAAAGACAAGATATGAAATTTACATGATGAAAGAGGCAGATACTTGCAAACTTCTAGCTGTCTCCTCAATATTCATATTCTGTTTCCATATTAATTGAAATTTCAACTTGTTTGTGACTGCCCAGCTAAAGACAACATCCTTTCACTTTCCTTGTACCTAATCTGATGAACTGGCCAATGTAAGTAGTAGAAACATGTGTAATTACTTTCCTTTTTCCTTTCCTGGTGGCTTGAACAGACATACTGATAGGACCAAAACCAGCAATCTAATAGGTAATATGTATGAGTACCATCCTGGGCTCTTTCATAGACTTTACCTCATTTTACCCTGTAAGGAAAGTGTTTTTATCTTATTTTGTACTTGAGAAAATGGATTAGTAGACCAAGCCGAGGGCAGAGTTGGCATCTCAAGTGGTATGCTCACCACAGGCGCACTGGAGAGAGTAGCTGGGCATGATATCACTTTTAGAGTGCATTAGAGATAACTGAGAATTCTAGAGGCTGATGTCACTAACCTGTCTTTAAAACCATTTTAAATCAAATAAATTGAAATAAAAATCTATCCATTCATTCAGTCATTTGTTGAAAAACTGAATAGTTATCATCTGAAACATAAAGGTAGCACATTTCGGTGTTCTGTGGCTTAAAATAACTTGTAAGAATGGAGTCTTAAGCAAAAACTGTACAGGAAAAATGAAGTATAGTGCATATAGTCTATGGACTTAAAAGTGATTTATCATACAAACTTCCTGGCAATAAATGCCAAGGCAATGTAATTATTTCATTTCATTCCTCAAATTTCCAGCAAATCGTTTCCCCCACTATTCCTTATTAGATCCAGAAAACTGAAATATAATAAATGGCCTTCTAATTCTCTTATTCTTCATTGCCATATTGTCATGAAAAGCCCATGATGAACGCTGTGATTCACTATATATATTTCAAATGGGGAATCTCCATATTCCCCATTTATTGTTTATTTCTGAAAGTGTGGCATTTATTAATAGCTCCACTGGGTCACAATACTAGACCTTTCCAATTTTTCTGACTAAGCGTCTAGATTTTACAAACTATTGACTTTTCATTTCAGCTTTCTCTCACACACAACCCAAATATCCTAAGACGCACTATGGGAAATCCCTCAATATGCCTGTTGATTGATTGCATACCACTCTCTTTCACTCCTACTCTTTGCATTTTCACTACCATGTGCTTGATTTAGCTCTTTTCCCCCTGCAGAGTGGTTTATTCTGCAGTAGCACACTTATAGGTCAATTGCCAAGGTAAAGCCTCACACCCCATTATCTATTTGACTGCTTCAGAGGTAAGGAAAAGAACTCTACCTTCATCTTCATCCTCCATTTGGGCTTTGGCCTCTCTGGAATACATGGCTCTTCGCAGAGTTTTCCTCTCTAAAGTTGTTTGGTCGGCTTCCATGTCCTGCAGCAAACATCGTGCTATCACTCAAGGAGCTCGCAGCCACAGGAAGGTTTTAACTTGCTAGTCAGTGACCCACACGTACTAATTGTTAGTTACCTTACCAGTCCGGGCTCTCTGCTCTCTCTAGAGACCCACAGCTCCTGTCACAGGAGCAGCTGTGGAGCAATGCCTGAGGTCTGTAGGAAGTGCTTCAGAGCTAAGAAGCCCAGAGCAGGAAGAAACCCAGAAAGTAGTAACAGCATGATGCCGCTGACCCCAAGGAAAGAGGATACCTCCCCCAGCCCTAAAGCAGAGTTCTACCACTGACACTTGCTTTATTTTTACATCACTTTCAGATGACTCCTTTAATTTCTCTAACTAAAGATTTATTCATGTTAATAAATCGCTTCCTTTTAAATACATGTTGTTCTAGAGGGGTTAAAGCACTATCTGTCATTCCCTGTTATTATGAACTATTAAATCAGAATGAGTTTCTTTAGCATCTCACTAAGATAGCTGCACAAAAGATAGGGACTTCAAAGGAACTGAAGGAACATAGGTAATTTTGAAGGAAATGGGAAGTGAGAGAACTTAGATGCCTAGCAGTTTAGGAGAAAGACCGAGGTGGGGGACATGCAGAAAGAGAAGGGGAAAGTACCAAAAACAAATTTTTAAGGGTTGCTCCAGACTTATCCAAGAAAGAAAGAACACTTCATTTTCTCTTGCCTCTGCGTCCAACACCCCTGCCCCTGGACTGCAGAACTGGAGTAGCATTGTGTTACACTGCGGGTTAAATCAGCTTCTGCAGGACATTCTGGGAAACTAACCACATCCCTGGTTTCTGTGGGGAAATGCATTCTGACTTCCAAACAACTGACCCACAGACTTTTGGAATCCAGGTAATTTGCAGGTTTCCTGTAGATGCTGATACAAAAACATCAGTTTTTTTATATCAATAAGCCTGAAGTGATTGGCCTTTAAAGAGTGATTTTGGTTCATTTAGCCTCAGATGACACATGTGATTCAGGACACATGCTAATCTAGACGGCTCTATTGCTTCCAGATTCTTGGTTTAAAAAGAGTAAAAGTGAAAGTGTCTCATGAACGGTATTTTTTCAGAGGCCATTTAACATCAGCTTTTAATTTTGTCTGATGATACGAAAACCAACACTTGTACATGAGCTTAGATAAAACACTATTAAAAAGGACCCAATCCTTTGGGAATAGTGTACTGAAATAAATGGAACCTGTCCATTGAAAAGTAGAAGATTTGGTCTCATTCGACCCCCACGCTGTGTGAGCAAAAGATTGAACATCTTACAGACATTTAAAAAAAAAATCTTCAAAGTCAAAAAAAAAAATCTTCAAAACCATGTTTATCATGAGTAAACACGCTCATATTAAGCTCACTACTGGTTGAATATTTTAAATAGTGTTGATTTTTGGATCAGGTAAATATGAATTCAGTTTCATTTCTCCAATATATATTTATTGAATGCCAATTATGGGGCAGGTCAAGTGAGAGCTGGGAGTAGGGGAGGACACGTCAAATGATGCTAGTTTGTTTAGCTTAATAACAGTATGAAGATAACGGTTGATGCTATCCCAGCTAAAATTTTTAATATCATTTAAATCAGCTAAAAAAGTTATTTTCTTCTTCTCGTAGTTTTCATGACTATTCTTTTAACATAGTCTTTGTTCTTTACCCTTAACTCTGACACTGACAGTGCTGGGTAAAGTCCTGAGAAGGATGTTTTGTGGGTCCTTTCATTTCACCTTCCTTCTCTGCTTGTTCCATCTGTTTGGCTGTAGGCCAGACTTTCTCAGCCTTGGCACTATGGCCTTTCAGGCCCAAGAAACTCTTTTTGGGGGCGGGCAGGGGGGCTGCCTTGTGAATTGTAGAAGTTTAGGACCATCCTTCTTCTACCCACTAGATGCCAGTAGCAACTTCCCCTGACTTGTGGCAACCAAAAATGTGTGTCGATGTCGCAAATGTCTCCTAGAAGGCAAAAGTGGCCCTGGTTGAGAACCAGAGCTGTAGGTAAACACTCTGCCCCATAATGAATTAAACAAGAAGCTGTTTTCACAAACACTTCCCCAAGGTGTTCTAGTGGTCTTGTCCCCATAGTGTGACTCTCCCTGGCCTTCCCTGGGTGGCAGTACCCTCCCTCCATCCCCAGGTTGGGATTCTGGGCCGGTACACGGTTCATTCCGGCTTCTACTGGCCACTCATCCACCTCACACCTGGGTTCACTCTGTCCTCGCCTTAACTTGTTCCCTATCTGCCTCAGCTGATTTAGAACCCGGTAATGTGTCTTTAATTACAAAGCTATGCTATCTCGAGTGATCACTTCATTTCTAAATATAACTTAATGGACTTTCTTCCTGGCTTGCTTAACAGTATTACTATAAAATCAAGCCAACAGCTCACTCTCTCTCTCTTTCTCTCTCTTTCCAAATCTTCTTTCCAAAGTAAACCATAAATGGTCCCACTCCTTAAGCTTACATCATATTCTTTCCTCCCTGGCATCTGAAAAAATATCATTTGGAGCCACCCCTAGTAAGTTCATAAGCAAGCTTTTCACAGTATAACTCCTAAGCGGGCACTGGCCAATTGTACCTTATTATTTTTTAAACAAATGCCCTATTTTCAAGGGTCCCATGATTTATTTTATTCTACTTAAAGATTTTTACATATATCACTTCCTCCTTATGTAGTTACCTTTTGATATTTTGGTCATATCCACAGAGGACAGAGCAATCCAAGGGTCTGACTTTTTATCTTCCCCTCTCTATTGAAACATAGATCCTTTCATTCTTTTATAAAATAAAACATTTTAATTCCTTGATATTCTCAGAAATGTGTTGATATAAAGATTTCACCTTATAATCTTATTCCTGGCCAAGGGCACCAAATTCTGGACACTTCTTAGTCACAACTCAAGAGATAACAATTCAAAAATTTACTAATTCAAATTACAATTTCACTCTTAATCACAAGTTGTTCTTTTCTTGTTGTATTCAGTCTGATTTCCCACGTAGCATTTACACCATACATAACATTACACTGTAATTACATTGGACATGGGCCTGGATTTAAGTTCAACTAGGACCACTTACTATACACTGTACAACTTTGGGCAAGTAACTTAGCCTCTCTGAGCTTGTTTTCCCATCTGTAGAAGTTAGGTGGTATTTTTTTTGCTCATTTCTCTCTCATTCTTTTTCCTGATTTCTAGGGTTTCATGCTAATTAAACGAGATCCTGTAAAATGGGCTTTGTGAACTTTAACAGCTACACAAATGTAAAAATTTATTGTTATTTCTTTCTGACCACCTTCCCTCACTTGCAATGCTATCCAATACGTGCTGTACAACTTCACCCACAGCTCACAGATGTTCTTTTTTCCTAAGTTACCTTGGATTTGTATTGCTCATAACTGATCATTTACAGGTGGTGAATGAAAATATTCTCACATTACAGATGAGAAAAATAAGATAAAATGAGGATATATAAAATAAGGATATGCTTCAGCAAGTAATTTGTTTAAGTTTTAATCATACATCAATTTGCAATATGGTTCAAATTCAAGTAAAAATCTTCTAAGAACCTGATGGCACTTCATCCAAAAGATAACATTTGAATTTTATAGTTTCAAAATAGCCCATTTGTTAATGACATAGAAATATACAATTACATTGGGTTTCAAATGAGGACAATTACCAAATATCAACATTAAACTTAAATACTTCTTTAAAATATTTTTAGTAATTATACAGTATATTTCTGACTCTTCTGAACTGAACTCTGAATTCTTTGAAACTATGAGCAATTACCTTTTCTAATTCTTGATCTTGCCGGTTCATAAGTGTTTTCCAGTGTTCATAAAGCTCAACATCTTTGGTTTGAATGTCCTTCAAAGTCCCTTCTCGTAGCACACTTCCATCCTTCATGGCTATGATCTAAGGAAGGCACATATTAGCAGAACTCTGACAAAAAGCCACAAGTGGCCAAATGAACTACCTTTATCTCACAAAGCACTTCTTAACGTCCCTTTTTATTACGCAGACTATAATATAAAAATTAATGAAACTTCCTTTAAACTCTCACCCAGTCAGCATGTGTTAGATACTGTAACTTGTGAGTCACAAGGACGAGTGTCCTCTTGTCATCTTGGAGAAATTTCAAAATCCCTTCCTGCATTAAGTGATCACTCAAGTGAATGTCCAGGGCAGAGAACGGATCATCCTACAACAGGTCAAAAGAGAGACGGTAAAAATTTTCTATCCCTTTATGTGACTCATTGTCTCTCGAAAGTAGAAATACAAATACAAATTAGAAAGTAGAAAAACAAAGGACAAATGATCCCTCAAGTCTAATTTATAAAGACAGACTTTAGTAACTTTAAATTACCAGAAACATTAAATTAAAATTAAGCAATTAAGAAGTACACATTGGTAGATACAAAATAGTCACAGGGATGTAAAGTACGGCATAGGGAACAACACTGTCATAACTACATACGGTACGAGGTGGTTGTTAGAATTATTGGGAGATCGCATTGGAAATTCTGTAAGTGTCTAAGCACTATGCTGTACACCTAGAACAATATAGCATTGGATGTCAACTGTACTTTTTAAAGAAGAATAAATGAGCTGCTGGTGTGATATAAAAAAAAGCTTTTATTTTCTTTTACCTTAAAATTTTTTTAAGTAAATAACAATATTATAAATGGTTTGAAATTTATATATAGAATCTTCAAGTTGAAAGCCCGACATTTTTGATAACCTTTAACACCAGACTAAACAAAGGATATAATTGGAGTAGTTGAATTTTCGATTATAAAAATAGGCATGGGCTCTAGACCAAGATGGCGACACAGGAGGCTCCTGAATTTCCCTCCTCCCACAGGTACACCAAATATACAGACAGCTACACACAGAGCAATCCAGAAACGAGTTGAGTGACTTCTATACATTGGGCAACTGAGAAAATACCCACGTCTAAATGGGTAGGAATCGCTGAGATACACTCTGTCCATAAACCCACCCTGCCATAGCGCCATACAGTTGAGAGAACCCCCAACTCCCGGCTTCTCCTGAGGAGGGAAGGCCTGGAATCACACATCTAGTGCCTTGACTTTTGTGGCTGCCACCCAACAGACAGGATCCCAAATCACCTAGGTTTGAAAGCCAATGGGGCTTTCATTTATGATCAAAAAGGGCTGTAGCAGACAAAGAAATAGTTGTTGACAGGCACACGACAATCCACCACCAATCCACCACGGCTCTCTGTTCAGGGCTTAGCACAGTGGGAGCAGGAAAAAGCCCCCAGGTCCCAGTCTTTCCCTGGAGGAGTTCCCATCCCCCCCAGGAGTTTTAACTACAAACTTACCTGAAGATCCAGCCTCCAATTAGTATGAATATAAGTGCTGACATGGGCCCTCCTCAGAGCCTTCAAGAGATACTGGGTACTTCCTCTGCCCTCTGTCTCCAGCTCACTCCAACAATAAAGCAGAGCTGCCACTATCTCCCCAGAAAGGGCTCCTTCACCCATCTGGTGCCCCAGCTTTTATGGCTGTCACCTAAGGGGCAGCCCCCAAGTCACCTAGTTCTGATAGCTAACAGGACTTGCATTCACAAATCTCACAGCAAACAAAGAAGCAGGTTTTAAACAGGTGCAGAAGCACCCCACTCCCCATTGTCCCTGGCTATACACCCTGGCTCAGTAGAGACAGAGCATGCAAAAATGCTCATCTCCCTCAAAGGGATTTGATTGAATATTTTCCTGGCCTTTTGCTACCAAAGGGTCCAGCTTCTAATCAGCCTGTGTCTAGGTGCTGATTCCGATCCTCCCCTTTGGGATTTTGATGGATCTTAGCACCCATTCAACTACTTGGAGCCAGTAAGAACCAAAATGACAGCTTGGATAATCACAAAGATCTGAGAGGCAACCAGGAGCTCGGGATGGGAGAGGTGGTTGTTTTATATAATGAACAGAAACTAACACGGAGAGTCAAGAGGAAATAAGAAACAAGGGACTATGTTTCAGTAAGATAAATCTCCATACACCAATCTTTTTAGTGAAATGAAGATAAGTGATTTACCTGATACAGAGTTCAAAATAACAGTCATCAAGATGCTCAGTGAGGTCAGAGGAGCAATGTATGAACAAAGTGAGAATTTCAACAAAGAGAGAAAAACACAAAAAAATACCAAACAGAAATCATAGAGCTGAAGGACACATTAGAACAAAACTAAAAAACCGAGAGGATTTAAAAAGCTGTCAATATCAAGAGGAAGAAACAATTTCTAGAAGATTCTGACTTTAAATGTTGTAAGTTAGTAAGGCATAATGAAAAGTTCATTATCTCTGAAATTAAGAGACCCAAATTTTAGCCATGACTCCACCCCCTCTCTGACACCTGGTAAATTTCACAGTCACCTGGACCCACATGTGTAATGGGTGGGCAATGCTGAGACCTATCAGAGAGCACATAGGGTTGTTGTGAAGATCGAATGCAATGTTGTAAAAGTCTCTGCAAAGTGTGCTAAAAGTGTTTTTTTTAGAATTATTTTCTTATTTAAAAAAATATAGTGTTGTGGATTAATACTAATCCTCTTAAAATACCACGATGAGAGTTCAGCAACTTCCAGGAATCTCTTCCTAAGGACGAATGGGGTGGTTGGAACACAGGCTACGGAATCAGGCCACTTTGGTTTGAATCCTTGCTTTGCTATTACTCTCTGTGTGACCTTAGATAAATTATTCCCCAAAGCCTCAATATACTCTGTAAATAGCAGTAGCAGCAGTAGCAATAATAATATTAACAACAACAATGCCAAACCTGACAAGGTTTATGATAATTTAATGTGCTAATGTGTATTAAGTACTTAGAATTATGGCTAGGTTATAGAAAGCCCTCAATGATGGTTGCTTTCATTTATATGCCATGGCTTCATTATGGGGCATTTTGGTTACAGTCAAATGTAACCTTTTATGCAACTTAATAAAAATCTAGGTTTGATGGTTTGGGAATCATTCCTCAAGATCCAGTTTACGTGTTAACATTTGGGGGCAATGCTTCCTTTAGAGAAAGTAAGACAATTTGCCAAATGGCCAATTCAATGAATGGCCAATTCTTCATTTTCAAGAATGTTTATTTTTATATGCATATATGCAGTTCTCATTAATACATTCTCTCCTATATTCAATGAATATGTTCAAGTATTATACTCTTTGCATGGATATATTTTTGGAAATAACTCCTTATAAATATATTCAATGATACAGTACATTTACAGATACCATAAAGCTTCAAAAGTAACTAGCATGCTTGATACATCATTAGAATGTTTCCATTTGGTTTTGATATAGTGTAAAGGCTGATGTGATAAAGTTTAATGATAGCAAAATATAAAACGATTCCAGTAGTTATTTGTACAAGATCCTTAAAGATAAGAGTAATGCCTTTTTCTTCTTTGTTTCCTCTACTCAGCACAGAAAATGGCACTGAGGAGATTAACTAAATATTGATGGATGGAAAGAAGGAAGGGAGGGAGGGAGGAAAAGAGGAAGGGATGGAGGGAGGGAGGGAGGGAGGGAGGGAAGGGAAATGAAGGAGAAAGGGAAGAAAGAGAAAAGGCCAAAATAAGGGGGCGAAGGGACAACACGGGTCATAATCTGACAGTAGGAAGCTTTGAGGATGAAGGCAGGCAGCCCTGAGCCAAGGAATGTGGGCCGTCTTTAGGAGCTGGGGAGGGCGAGGAAATGAATGCTCCCCTAGAGCCTCCAGAAGGGAACACAGCCCTGCTGACGCCTTGATTTGAGCCTAGTAAGAGTCCTGACGGACTTCTAACCTAGAGAAGTGTAGGATAACAAATTTGTATTTTTAAGACACTAATTATGGCAATTTGTTATACCTGCACAAGGAACTTATACACTGACCAAGAAGGAAAAGTTTGCCTTAAAGATAAGCAATCTGTTTTCAGAAGAAATCATCAAGAAGCTGTTAGAAGTGATGCAAAAAATAATAATACTATAATGAATGATTAGGAATCCACAATAAGTTAATCCTGTGGCTTGAGTCCCATGGTTTTATGGTTGAGGTAATAAAGGGTCACTAAATTGAAGGCAGTGAAATGAACTGGGATAGGGGACCTTGGTCTCTTTCAGATTTCCAAGTCACTTGTCCTCAGGTGGTTCAGTCATTAACTGACCCCAAAGTTCAAGAAGTCACTTCTAGTTGTGGGCCCATCCATTATGAAAAAAAATTATAGTTACATAGGTTACTGCTAGAACTTGCTATGGCTTTTAAGGTGTTTTTGTCTGGAAAAATTTGGGGACTGGTATTCCTAGGGAGACTAACCTGAAGTGAATTCACAGTACGTTCAAATTCTACTATCACTTATAGTAATGGATCCAAACTTAGTAGGAAACTCCAAAAACCAACCTACTTTTTGAAGTGCTTTTTTAAGATTAAATGAAGTAAAACTCTAAATGCAGTCTGGAAACCAGATCTATAAATAGTTAATAATTGTGCAGAAGAAAAAGACAGGGAAGGAGGCATGAACATAGTCTTCTGATCTCTGATACACATTTTCTATTTGTAAGCTCAGTACTAGAACAATTCATAGTCAACATAATCATCTAATTTTCCTTGTGGATCCACAAGTAGAACCAAGTTAATAACCCAGAATTAATATGATAAATATTCACGGAGCTTTTTCAAAAACACAAGCCCTAGAATCTGCCCTTACAGGTTATCATTCAGTAAGTCTAGGGCGGTAACTGGATTTCTATAGCTTTAGGAAACTTATCCACAGCCTAAGTTGCACCCCACTGGAATGGAATACTATGCTTCCTTACTCTTATGTCCACCAAGAATGTGTTTTCCAGACCTACTTTCCTTGCCAGCAAATATAAATGAAAAGACCTATGATCTTGTCCAGTTGATCCAGCACCACTCACACTCCCTCATTAATGACCCTCGTGGTTAAGAAACTCATATAAGCGATCATATGGGAACCCCAGTCTCTTGCACATCAGTCTGACTCCCCCAGCTCTCAACCTTCCATGTTGACCTGATTTATACTGTGAGGATTTGTTTCTCCTACATTTTCTATGACTTCACAACTTAAACCATCTTTCCTTAAGTTATCCCCCTGGTCCTTTAGCGACCCATTTTTCCAGAAGGAGAAAATGAAGTAGAAAAGAAAGTAAAGGCCGTATTCTCACCAAGAAGACAATATTGGTGTTTTGATAGAGAGCTCGTGCCACACAGATTCTTTGCCTCTGACCCCCACTCAGGTTGATGCCCTAGAAAAGAAACAGCCATAATATCCACCTTTTCTATGAATAAATGATCTGTTGGTAAAGCATTCCCTTTCAAATACAAATTTCCCTAAAAAATGTTTTTTTAATTTTTTTTATTGTTGTTTAAGTACAGTTGTCTCCATTTTCTCCCCACCACTCTCCCCACCTTCCCACCCGAAAATTTCTCTAAAAAAATCTTAAACTAATGGTAAGTTACTAATTAAACTGTGATAACATTGATAAGATAAAATGAAAACTGTCTAGTGACCAACACCTGAATCATATATGAAGGTAATTTTTCACTGGTAACAGGAATCTCCCTTTCACTCTGAGAGCACTCTGTTGCACAAAAGCGTTAATAAGCAAAACACTGGTGAGTGCTGAAGACTGTCAACAATTCCGATTTTTTTCCTAATTTTGTGTCTGTAGTGTACTTAACATATGCATCTTAAATTTGGTATTACAAATTTTGTTCAACAGAATTATGCAGCAATACTTTTATAATCAAGTGCTAATTATAACATTTTTTAAAAACTATTATAGTAAGTCCTCACTTAACATTGTCTACAAGTTCTTGGAACCACAGCAAAGACAATATAGAACAAAACCAATTTTACTGTAGGCAAATTGACATGAATAGGAGTTAAGTTCCTAGAGCATCTCAATGTTATTAATATTATACAACAATGTTGAACAAAATGATGTTGAACAAAAGGATGTTATTCACGGACTTGCTAGTATTTATTGAGCACTTGTGTGAATGGCTTTACATTCCTCGTTTCTTTTATTCCTCATAGTAATTCCAATATGTAGTATTGTTCTCATTTTACAAACACAAAAACTAAGGTTCTGATTAGTTAAGTTCATGCTCTTGAATACCATATACTATGGTGAATAAATAGTCATTAATAATGCAGACTACAGCTCTTTTCCTGTTACCAAGCAGTTGCATGGAGGCAGAGGCTTGAGTATCTTCAAGATTTGGCTCCACCCATAACTCAACGCCATAGCCAAGGAAGGCGTTACTGCTGGAGCTGTAATGGACATTAATACTCCTTTGCAAGAAGTGCTGAACACTGCCCTTACCCACAATGGCCTCGCATGTGGAATTAGCGAAGCTGCCAAAGCCATAGACAAATGCCAAGCCCATCAATGTGTGCTTTCATCCGACTGGGATGAGCCTGAGTATGTGAAGCGGGTGGAGTCCCTTTGTGCTGAACACTAAACCAACCTAAGAAAGGTTGACGATGACAAGGAACTAGGGGAATGGGTAGGCCTCTGTAAAATTGACAGAGAGGGAAAACTCTGTAAAGTGGCTGGAGGCAGTTGTGTGGTGGCTAAGGACCAGGGTAAAGAGTCTCAGGCCAAGGATGTCATTGAGGAGTATTTCAAATGCAAGAAATGAACAAATAAACTTGGCTTTTGTTTTTTAAAAAAACATAAAAGAATGCAGACTACAGAGTCAGACTAATTCCAGATGCACCGCTGACTCTACGATTGGGCTAGCTCTTTAACCTCTCTTGGCTTCCGCTTTCGCGGCTTCAATATGCAGGTAGCATATAAAAACCTTTCGCCCAATAGTTGATGCCTATAAGCATTAAAAATTTTATCCAACATTGTTAAAAAGATTACATAGAGGTATAAAAATTTTTCAGCTGGTCAGAATAGTATAATGTCAATGAAAAACATGTTTACACAAAGAAAAAAAGAATACTTTAACAAGAACAAATAGATGCTGACAAGAGTGGAAGAAGTTGTCCAAAGCAATCTCAGTTTCCAAATCAATATAAAGTAACCTCCGAGTAAGTAAAATTACATTTGATCAAAGGCAGGAACCGCTCTGTTTTCCTCGAGAACTCTCAAGTGGCTAGCCCAATGTTAAGTATATGGTGGTTAAGCAACAAACACTTAAGAGAGAGTGGCATTGAGGAGCTCCTGTATTCTTCTTCTGGAACTTGTCACTAGTACAACACACAAATCTTAACCTCTCAGATTTTATTATACTCTATTACAGGTTAATGAAAACCAGAAGGCTTTTCTAGAGTTTTGTTCATCATTTAGTTCAACTCTACATAGCTCACCCTCTCTCCAATTTCAGTTTGGTCTCCAAATGGTAGTAAGTCAATATCTGGCTGAAGAGAACAGGCATCTGTGACAGCTTTATACCTTTGGGAGAAAAGATTTTGAGTTTTTAGAACATTATTAATATGCTGCCCATAAAGTAAGTCCCAAGTTCAATATCTTAGGAGCTGGAATACAACATTTATTGAACAATTATACATATTAGCTTCTAAGCTAAGTTTGTGTACACAAGGATAAATAAGTATTGACTCTCACTCTTACAAAGCTAGTAAATGGAGCACGAGACTGACACAGAAACATATAGTAAAAATGTACCCTGTACCCTGCGAGGTGCTCTCGCAGAAGAGGGTACAAAGTGCTCCCAGAAAACACACAGGAAGAAATGACTGACCATTCTGAGAAGTCAGTGACATCTTTGCAGAGGAAGCGAGGTGTAAATAATATCCAGAAAGAGGAGTCATAATTTGTCAAGAAATGAGGGAAAGGAAGCTTAAAAACTGCCCGCAGGTGAGAGAGTTTACAGTGCATACGTGAGACACCAGGAGGCTCCCCAGGACTAAAGCACAGGTTGTGGGGGGGTGTCTGTGCATACTAAGCCCAACGCTGAAGTAAGAGCAAACAGAAGATGAAGAGGATGGACAGGACTCCCACTGATCCAAGGCTGGGACTGGGGACCCACTGGCCTGGAAGTCTAAGGCAGCATGGAGTTTGAAAGTGCTGGGGAAACTATCGGTGGTTTCACTTTCTCAATCACCTAGTCTTAAAATATTCAAGCCATCCTTGATTCCTCCTTCTCCCTGCTCATATTTGGCCATTCTGATCCTAGAATGGTTTTCTGTCAACCACCTCTTCTTTTCCATTTTTCTAGCCACCCCCAGTCACAGGCAACAAACACTGCGTGCTTGGATAATTATTTGAACAAATGTCTAAATGTGTCCTTGCTCCTAATTCAGGTCCATCCCATATATCCGTCATTACACAGCCAGATTAAACATCACATTTACCTTGTTATGTCCCTTTCTCAAACGTGCTGTACCTCCCCAGAAGCCACATAGTTACATCCAGCTGGATTCTATGGCCCACCACTACCCTGCCTCAGCCTCCTTCACAAACCAGTTCCCCACTGTCAATATCCCCAAATCCCTTTCTGTCTGGTTTGTGCTCAGGCCCCAAAAGACCCCAAGCCATTTAGATTCCACACTATTTACTCTTCCCACTCCCTTCCTCGTCCCTCTTCCATGACTTCATTCTCCTTAACTTTCAAGACCCAGTTTGGGGTCTTAAGACTCATCCTTGTGAAAGTGGCTTAAGGAAAGGGTCACACCTTGGAGCACTCCAGTGGTACTTAAAAGATGAGTTAAATATGGCAAATTCTGGCCGCTCCCAGACACTAGACCCCTCAGATCCCACAGCCTTCCTCTCTTTCAATATGTTAGCCTTCCTTCTGCTGCTTACTTGGGTTTTCCCTTCTGTTTACCAATAATCTCACCACCTCACATACTTGTACATACACACTTCACTTTCATCTGTTTAGTTTTGGTGTACAAATTATTCTCAGTAAGTGTACAGAATGGGCTGAAACTTCCAAGGAGGCTTCTCTTAAAACAGTTGAATCAAAAGACCTGGTGATGAGGATGGAAGGAGGGCAAGCAGGGAGGAAAGGAACTCCCAATGTAAAGATTCCAGACACTATGGACCAAACATAAGGATTTTATAAATTGAAAATTACCTCTGTTTGTTGAAAGGACTTCCAAAGGTAATATTTTCTTCTACTGTTGCATTTAATAGCCAGGGCTTTTGAGCTGCATAAGCCACGGAATATCTGCTCCTACTGGAAAATGGAAAAAAAAAACCTGACAAAATAGTAAAATCATGCAAGGGCGCTATGCTCTATGTGTATTTTAGTGTGATTAAGGGAAATTTGATAAAATATCTCAAACACAGAAATAGAGAACTTCTAAAAGAAAACATTTTAACAACCACCAATTTTATTAATTAATGGTTAAAGATTCCACCTGAATTCAAAGGATTAGAATTGTATCAAAATATCACACATTGTGCAAAATTTGATTTTGCTGTGCTAGAGAAGTGTTTTAAGGTAGATATAATTAATTGAAGTTTTATTTTCTAAAGGTATAATTTTTAAAATAATTAAATAACAATTCACTTTCTCATAGCCACAGATGTTTTAATTTATAGTAAAATTAATAATTTTTATATGTAGACCTTAAAACATAATGTGAATTGAGCTATAATTATAGCATGTGTTTGTGGCTTAATCATATTACATATATTAAGGCAGTAGATGTTATGTATTTCAAAACAAACAATAATATTTTGAAGATTCCATTTCAATGTTGAAAGACTTATACATCTAAGAGCCACATATTTCAATACATACTGAAATAGTTTATTTAAAAATGTAACTCTTTCCTCTCATATTTTTGGGCTTGTACATTCTACCAGTCTGTAGCTCAAACTTTGATTTGCAATAATTAGGAAAATGCAGGTGAGCTGAAGATAAAGAAGTCGATGAGATTGGGGCAGGGAAAGGCTCACACGTCCATAGTTAGTTCATTGACTGTAAGTACTAATAAAGGAATTACGGTTAAAGGAGCAATAAGATTAAGAAAAAGAGTAGTTAGAAATGCTGAATGATTATCCTGAAACATAATGTCTAGCAGTTAGAATACATAATAACATACAGTATGCTAGTGGTCTCTTGGATAACCACGAGAGCAGCCAAACAGCGGTTCCCAACTTCTGACATGTCTGCTTCCCTTAAGTCCTTTAAGGTTTTTTTTTTCTTTTTGAAATACAGGTAGCATTTTGTTCTCCATCTCTCCATCACTGTTGAACTCATAAACAATATACTGTATTTTGCCATGTATAATGCACACTTTTTGCCCAGATTTTTGAGGGAAAAATAAGGATGCGCATTATATATGGGTAGTACCAACTCTGTATCTATATAAATGTTTTTAATTCTTTAATTTATGCTTATGCATTAAAAGTGTAACTCTAGAAAGCAATAATTATTATATCTGCATACAAAATAACACCCTAGAATATGATAACTGATTTTGTTTCTAAATATAAATAAATAAAAGTTGAATTAAAAATTTAAAAGGAAAGATATTTTTCCTGAAAATTTGGGCCAAAAACTTGAGTGTGCATTATACATGGGAGAGCATATTACACATGGCAAAATACGGTACATGTTAATTCTTTCATTTTTATTGAATTTATTGGGATGACATTGGTGAATAAAATTACACAGGTTTCAGATGTACCTATATAGTTTTATAATACATCATCTATATATTCCATTGTGCGTTCACCTCCCAAAATCTAGCTTCCTTCCGTCACCACTTACTCCCCTTTACCTTCTTCTACCTTCTCCTACCCCTTTTTCCAATTTTACAATATCCCAAACCCAATTTGCTAACAACAGATTGAGTTTCAGCCAAAGTTAAGACGTATGTGACTCACTGAAGGAAAACAGTTAACACAATGGGCCATTTTTTAAAATTAATTCTTTCAGCAGCCCGCAACTGTTGGGAACCACTGCTATTGGAAGTATTCTAGCATATTTTAATATATATCTTCATACATCATCAGAATGAACAAAATGACTAGGAGAAAGAAATTGAGTATCAAGTAAAGTCTGAGGAAGGAAGTCATTTTTATTAAATGCAGATTAAAATAGAAATAATACCTTCTGGTTGCTTCAAAAGAAGGTTCAGATTCATTTACACTGCAAGTATGGCAAACAATTTCCATTAATTATGAAATGTAAATACAGAATGACTGTCTAAACATACCAGTGAGAGATTAAGTAAACATTGGACATATTTAATAGCTACAACTCCCAAATGGTTTTTGATATTAGTTTCAAAGAAAAATCACATAAATAATATTTTAATGTCTTAATTGGTTAGAAAATAATTACTTCGTGAGCTTCCAAAAGATAAATAGCACTGTTCTCTTTCGCACAAAATATGGATTCATACAATAACCTGGGTTCTAGCCCCCACTCTGCTCCAACTAGCTATATAAATTTAGGCAATTTCTCTAGAATAGTTTCCTAGTCTGTATAAGGATTTAATATCGCCAAGGCCTCCTTAGCTTTAAAATTCAAATTTAATCCATATAAATTCCCAATTATCTACCCCAAAGTAGGGTAAAAGTATGAGAAAAAGAATTAACTTTGAGACTCTGAACTCGAAAGGTTTAGAAACAGCCTGGACCATAAGGAACTGGCAAGAAAGACAGACATTTACAATAGGTCAAACTGTGACATCCAGGTATAATTAATTACTGATATGATTTTTGTAAAAAGAAGTGTTTGACTAATTAAATTTAGTGATTGCTATATTATGGGCAAAAATACCTTATGACCTGTTGTTTTATTTTTACTAAATTTTAATAATTCAGTTGAATTTCATCATTCTGAAAAAACTGATTTGAAAACTACACACATATTAAAATCTATAGAGCTCCAAAAATAAATCTTATTTGACTTTGGAAAGAATCATAAACTTTTGGGGAGAAAATTTACCTAACTATGATACTTAGTGATATTTAGCGTGTAGTTACTAATCAGATTTTCACAATTGCTCATTGCTAATGACATCTTGGGATGGTTAATAGAAGCAGAAAGAAGCAATCTCAGACTAAAAATTCTCTCTCAATAATTGTTATTTCCTAATCTAAGTTGCTGACATAAAATAAATTAGTAAAATACACAATTCTCCAAGTGATATTTTCTACACAATATGCTTTAGATGCCAAGAAATTTGGATTTATTTTTTTAGTGATAAAAAGCCAATAAATTATCTCAATGATTTTAGATTATCTGAGGAAGATAGAGAACAAAAGAGGAAGGGCAGGTGTGTGGCAGAAATTATAACAGATTAATTCGCCTACTGGCATTCCAGGTAGAAAGGCCCATCAGACATTCGAAAAAGTCAATACAAACTGAAGATAAGAATTTGGAAGTCATCAATTATTTTCAATTACTATTGATTAAATTCCAACTGTACTTATTCACCCTAAATTCGAAACTATTAATTGATCACCACCAAAATGCTAGAGACACTGTACATGACAAAAACCCATGACTTCTTTCATGCTGCTGTCTGTTTTCTGGCAGGGTGACAAGGGGGTAAACAGTGTGACAGGTGCAGTAAAGAGTGGCATTGAAACACAGATAAAGAACCCCCAATTACAGGTAAACAATAGAGCTGATGCCAGGGGGATAAGTAAGAGTGGGCTAGATGAAAAAAGGTATTTTGTGCTAGATAAAATACATAGTGAATGGCCTCGAGGTATCCTGTCATAGAAGGAACTGATAAAAATTTAGCATGGCTGAAATGCAAGTATAAACAGGGAGTGAAGAAAAGTACATGGTAAACTTAAAAAAAAAAGTATGCACAGCCCAGATAATTAAGGGGCTCTTAAATTATTTTATAGAGTTGGAACGTTTCCTCAGAGCAATGGAAAACCACTGAAAAGGTTGAAATGAAAGAGAGATATAGGTTCAGTTTAGAAATAACACTCCGGCTGCAGAACGGAACACATGAATTGGAGGGAGCAAGACTGGAGGCAATATAGAAACCACTGGAGACTCTCAGAGTCCTGGAGATAAGAAGGCAGTGCCTTTAGTTAGGGTAATGGTGAATTAATGAAAGCAAGTGGACATATTTCCAGGTACCAAGGATTGTGTGATTGACAAGATGGGAGGAGTAATAGAGAGAAAGAAATCAAGGACAGGGAACACAAACTAGGAAGTACATATGGAGTACATATGGTGGAAGGAGATATTGAATTTAGCAGCAGGCACATTAAGTTTGAGGTACGTAAGAGATATCCAAATGACTATAGCCAGGAAGCAGAATTTGAAGTTCAGGGAGAGATCTGGTAAACAAATGAAGATATTGGGGTAATCTGACCTTATAATACATACCTTCTAATAAGGACTTTAGATTCCATCCTTTATTAGTGAAAAGTCAATAAACGACCTCAACAATTCTTGTTTGTTTCATAAGCAAACAAAGAAACAGGAGCAGACAGATAAAACTAAAGTCATGGGAAGTTATGTGATTGCTCGGCGAGTTATGTATAGAGACAGGAAGGAAGGGGACAAAGACAGAACCCTGAAAACATCACTATTTAACAAACGGCTAAGGAAGAGAAATCTGCAGAAGAGACTAAGAGGATCAGGGAAAAGTTATGAGGTAAGCTAAACCATGAGTTTTACTGGAAACTAAGAAAGATACCTTCTGAGGCAGAAAGTATGAGCCACAATGTCAAGTGGCTAGGAGGTCAAGTAAGATAATCATCATAAAAGTGCCCAGTGAATTTAATGATTAGGATGCAACGGATGGATTTGATAAGAATAGTTTCAGTAGGGTGACAGACATAGAAACCAGAGTGCAGTGGACTGAGGTGAGAGCAGAAAAAGAGAAATTGGAGAGAATGAGTGAAGTCCTTTTATCTTCGAAAGGAGGGAAAAGGGTGGTAGCTTATGGCTGAGATTAGAAAGTCAAAGAGAGGGAGAGGGAAAGGGAGAGAGAGGGAGAAGGACGTTAAGAGACAGAGAGTGAGAAAGAGAGAGAGAGAGAGAGAGAGAGAAATAGAGAGCTAGAGATAGAGAAAAAAAGAGTTCTGTTTTACAAACAGAAATGGGAATGAACCAGGGACCAGGGGCTGGGCAACATCTGAAGCAGGTAACATGCTTTGGCTTTAGGGTGTCCCAATCTCCTGAGAAGACTAGACTGAGTGATTTGAATCCACCTTAATGATTTGAACAATGTGCAGAGGAACCAGAAGAGAAGGTACATGTCAATCCACACGGAATAATAGGCTTTGTCAAAGAGATAAAATCGGAGTTGACACTAGAAACAGGGCTGAGGCCACCAATCTGAGAAGGGAATCGCATACACAGTATGTGCATTTGAGAACTACCGGCAGTTCAGAGTTACGGGAGCACAATGGTAAAGGTGGGTGGAATGGCAGGATATGAGTTTCAAAAGTCAGACAGGAAGAAGATTATGAAAGGCCCTGATGTAATATGCAAATATTACTTTTTTATATAATGAAAACAATTATAAGGAAAAAGAAAGTAATTGGACTTGCATTTCAAAAAGGTAAATCTTGCAGTGGTGTGAAAAAAGGTGAATAATTATTACAGTGAGTAGTTCATATAAGTGATAACTGCTTAAACTAGGGATATTAAAACAAACATGGAAATATGAGAAAAATGATTGGCTGGATTTTGCAGGCAATGGAGAGAGGGAGAGAGGAATCTAGTTTGAATCTTTGAGCTTTGATTTGGGCACCCACAAACTGATTTCAGGGTGAGTAAGTGAATGATATCTGAATCAGTATTCTCTGAATATTCCTGATCAAAAATATGTTTTATCAGCTATTAAGGATACCATGGAAGAAAATTAAGTGATTTTTGTAATTAAAGAAAAATGGAGCAAGTGTTAGCTTATCAGAACTCTTAAAGGCTTCGTGTTTGTCAGAGCCCACATAAATATTTTCTGAAGAAAAATCTTAGTCCTTCTGCCATTAAGAGATGGGATTATTGTCTATTAAGTATTCATAAAAAGATGATTTATAAATTATGGGAATTTTATAAATATGTATAATTATCTTAAATCCTTTCTTATACTTTCATTATATTGGTTCTTTCTCCAAGATATAACCTTTTATTAGATTTTAAAATTAGAATCCATGGGAGAGATTTCTTTAAAAAAAAATCTTAACCTCTACTGAGTAAAAATACGTCTTTACCTCTTATTCCCTCTTTGCTAGCTTTCATAAAGCTCAGAGCAGAATCTGTGGCCTATGTTTTATAATGGATTCCAGTGCATGCATTTCCATCTATTAATTTCTCAGATCATTATTTAAACTTTATTTTCCTTCTTGATATCTTTATCTTTTTTCAAGATTTATTATACTATGTCATTTTAAATAAAATAATTCACAACCTTTATGACATAAAGCAGGATACTTACTGAGGAATGCAGAAAATAACTAGATTGTGTAAAATACTGCCCTAACTCCCACATCCTTTCCTTCTCCATGTAAAAAATTACAATAATTATTAATGATGATATTGGGAGTCAATTTGTCTCAAGTGGAACTGGGCCTATAACCCTTTGTTAACACTGAAGAAGATTTGATAAGGCAAATGTCCTCGTTAGAGGTACGAAAACCGAACCTCAAGCTTTTTCTGTCACTGCCTCCATTCTTTATCTCTGTCTTAATGATAGTGAAACCAGGTAAAAACAAATCCCAAATAACTTGATTACGGCTGTATGTATTACACAATGTAATTTAACCCAGGAAGACCTGCTTCCCCAAACCTACAGTCATGCAAGACAGAGGGTGACAGTGGCAGGGCGAGCACTGGCTGGTGCCTGACCTCAGTAATCAACAGGAACTTGTCATGAGGCAAACCCCAGGCAGCAATTATTTACCAAGCTCTCTGCTGAGTGGTCATAAGACAGTTTCATGTCCACTAGCTGTTAAAGTTGCTCAACAGAAATGAAAGGTACACTCAATTTCTTAGCCTTCTTTCACCCATGAAACCAAAGATAGGATTTACAGTTCCATTATTTCCAGTTGAAATTTCACATCCAAGCACTTCCTTCTCTTCATTGGAGTTTAAAATAAAATCATTCTTAAAATGCCCTTAAATAGTCTTTACTCATTCTTGAAAGATGTCTGTGCACATGAAGAGCAGGCTAAGCCACAGCAGAATTCACAATGATGGGTAGAAAATGATACTGAAGAACATCTGTCGGTCAAGAGCTAGGTTTCCTAGTCTTGGCACAACTGACATTTGGGGTCAGATAATTCCTCTTCATGGGTGGGGATAGGGCTGTGCTGTGCATTGTAGGTTGTTTGGAAGCATCCCTGGCTCCTACCAACCAGATCAGTAGCAGCCTAATTTCCCTTTGTGACAGCCAAAAATATCTCCAGATATTGTCTAATGTCCCCAAAGTTATACCTAGTTTATAATTGGTCTACACTCCAATTTCTTAGGTAAACTGTAACCAATTTGTTTATAAACTGCTTATGGGGTCTACTAGGTAGATAATACTATAGTTCTGAGGCACTTTACTACCACCATGTGCTTTGAAGAGGCCAAGCCAACCATTCAAATGTCCAGATGAAGCTCCATGCTGTATACCTCTTTTTTAACATCCTTAGGGGTGCACTAGCCTGACCTATTCATATCTCTAACTAGGTAATTCTAGTGTCTAGTTTGAATTGGGTATGAAGAAAAATGGCTGACTTCTCAGCCCCTTATGAAGGTTCTGGAAAAGATTATTTCATATTGCTTCTCTGAACATTGAATCATTAAGACTCTGTTTACATTTAAGCTTTATATATATTGCAGTTTTTCCATAACTTCTTTTTTTATATAGTCTTCATTCTTTAATTTTTAGGGGCTTTCTTTCTTTTTTTTCCTTCCTTCCTTCTTTCCTTCCTTTCTTGTTGTTTTATTCCAGTTGTCCCAATTTTCCACCATTGCTCTCCCCTGCCCCACCCACCCCCTGCTCCCACAGTCAATCCCCACCCCATTGTCTTTGTCCATGGGTCATTCATACATGTTCTTTAACTAGGCCCTTACCCTTCTTTCCTTTTTCCCCCTCCTCCCTCCCCTCTGGTCCCTGTCAGTTTGTTCCTTGTTTTCATGCCTCTGGTTCTATTTTGCTCATTTGTTTGTTTTGTTCACTAGGTTCCTGTTGATGAGATCATGTGGTATTTGTCTTTCACCACCTGGCTTATTTCACGTAGCATAATACTCTCCTGTTCCATCCATGCTGTTGTGAAAGGTAGGAGTTCCTTCTTTCTTTCTGCTGCATAGTATTCCATTGTGTAAATGTACCACAGTTTCTTTGATCCACTAATTTACTGATGGGCACTTAGGCTATTTCCAGCACTTGCTTATTGTAAATTATGCTGCTACGAATATTAGGGTGCATAGGTTCTTTTGAATTGGTGTTTCAGAATTCTTAGGGTCTAATTCCAGCAGTGGAATTGCCAGGTCAAAGGCAGTTTCATTTTTAATTTTTTGAGGAAATTCCATACTGTTCTCCACAGTGGCTGCATCAGCCTACATTCCCACCAACAGTGCACTAGGGGTCCCTGTTCTCCGCATACTCACCAGCACTTGTTGTGTATTGATTTGTTAATGATGGCCATTCTGACTGGTGTGAGGTGGTACCTTACAGTGGTTTTAATTTGCATCTCTCTGACGGCTAGTGATGCTGAGCATCCTTTCATATGCTTATGGGCCCTCTATATGTCCTCCTTGGAGAAGTGCCTGTTCAGGTCCTTTGTCCATTTTTTTAATTGGGTTGTTTGTCTTCCTGACATTGAGTCCTATGAGTTCTTTGTATATTTTGGGAATCAAACCTTTGTCCAAGGTGTCATTGGCAACTATGTTTTCCCACACAGTTTATTCTCTTTGTATTTTGATGATGATTTCTTTAGCTGTGCAGAAGGTTTTTAATTTGATGTAGTCCCATTTGTTTATTCTTTTGTTTATTTCCCTTGCCCTTTATTGGTGAAAATATTGCTGTGTGGGATATCTGAAGTTTCACTGTCTATGTTTTTCCCCTAGGACTTTTTGGTGTCATAGCTTATGTTTAAGTCCTTTATCCATTTTGAGTTTATTCTGGTATGGTGTAAATTGGTGGTCTAGTTTCATTTTTTTTTTGCATGTGCCATATATGAGAAACCTACAGCCAACATCATACTCAACAGGCAAAAACTAAAAGCTTTCCCCCTAAGATCAGGAACAAGATAAGTGTGTCTGATTTCACCACTTCTATTCAACATAGTATTGGAAGTTCTAGCCATGGTGATCAGAAAAGAAAAAGAAATAAAAGGCATCCAAATTGGAATGAAGGAAGTAAAACTGACATTATTTGCAGATGACATGATAGTGTACATAGTAAACTTTATAGGTTTACTACTTGCCCAAAAACCTACTTGACCTAATAAGTGAATTTGGAAAAATAGAGGGATACAAAGTTAATATTCAGAAATTGAAGGCATTTTTGTACACTAACAATGAAATATCAGAAATAGAATCTAGAAAAAAAATCCCATTTACTATAGCAGCAAGAAAAATAAAGTACCTAGGAATAAACTTAACCAAGGAGGCAAAAGACCTGTACTCAGAGAATTACAGAACTTTGAAGAATGAAATTAAGGAAGACACAAACAATTGGAAGCATATACCATGTTTATGGACTGGAAGAATCCATAACTTCTTTTAGTATAAGATGAATTTTAAATTATTTCTTTGATTGTTATCCATTTAACTCTAAAAATCTCTCTGTATAGTCTCAATCTTTTATCTCAGCCACATACTAGTTTTTACTAGTATAAATCTCTATAAAATTGCATTGTTATTCTTAATTTATGACATTTAATGTTCTACTAATTTAAATAAGGAAATACATACATACACACATATGTAAACAAATACATAAATAACCGTGCTTGTTTCTGAGGGATTTCTCAGACTCCTGGCATAGGAATCTGTTGTTCTAATTTCTTCCCTTGGAACATAATCAGGTATGACAGAGCAATAAAAACCAATTTCAAATGCACATACTTGCTCCAGTGAACTTTTCCTTCCAGTGTCTGCATCTCACCAAGGATGGCAAGGAGAAGAGATGACTTCCCACATCCCACTTGGCCCACAATCATGGTTAACTGACCTAGAGAAATGAACAAAGGACATAACAGAATGAGATGGAATTTTCTTGATAAAATAAAAGCAAAATACATTGAGAAAAGGCTGATGTTTCACAATCAATGGCTCAGTTTTGGTCTTTGGCAATAAGGTATTCCTAATAGCTCCTTTCTGTGATATGTAAGTTTCTTGAAAAAAAGAAAAAAATTAAAAGATATATAACTTATTATTTTTCAAGCTATAAGAATAGCTGAAATTAGTGAACAAAACATTGAAATATTTGCCTAAATTATCTATATTAGTTTTAACTTTATTATTCAATTCATTCAGGAGAAAAAGGCAATTTTGACTAAATCTGGTAATCGGGATAAGTGACTGGGGCTGTTATTAAGATGTCTTCTCCAATCTCTTACATTGATTTGCATGTATAATAGAAAAATCCCAAGCTACTGACCATTAGGAGAAGTCAAAAAATATTTTCTATTCAACTATCCAGACATTTTAAATGAAACATACTAGGTTTTACAGCCTTAACTATCTTGAAAACATCATCAATATTCATTAGGGTTAAAAAAATAATTTCTTATCTATTCTTTCTTTAAATCCTTTCTCAAACAAAATGAGAAAGCCCATTATTTAAATAGGACAAATCAACAATTGAACTGATCAAATTTAATTTGGACATGTCCAAAAATCTACACTCGGTAGTAAAAGGCAAGTCTCATTTCTAGTCCTTTCCATACAGACAGTCATAAGCTCCCTGGTGCAAATAAAATAACTATAAGTAATTGTTGTCTTTCTTTTCATGAGGCTCAATTATCTTGAAAGATCAATGGTTGTGATAATTAACAACTACAAAAATTAGTAACCAATGATTCTTACCTGTTGGGATTTGAATATTTATATCGGATAACGTAGCTAAACCACTGCCCCATGAAAAGTACCCATTTGTGACCTAGAAAATACGATATAAAAATTAAATTATAAAATTATGTAAATATGTAGTGTTAATAATAATCCAATTAAAATAAATTTTCTTTTTAAAGCACTGACCGATCTTGAATACAAGAGAGAACACACGGTGGTGAAATGTCGGGTTACAACTATGTAAGAGGTCCCAGTGAAAACCAGAAGAGAATGGGAGTATTGTAAAAGGAGGGCGTTTGAATTAGCGATGTTATGAAGAGTACTGAAAATTTGGGATTACTGGGCATTTTCTTGTGAGAAGTCTTCAAAAGCAATCATCCCAAATATTTACCAAGTAACTCTCATCACTCACTGTTGTCTCACTACCAGACAGTTCCCAGAATCCTGGTGATGCAACAGAAATAACTACAAATTATTCCACACACCTGATTCTGTCACCTGAAGAAGGTTTTGTAATAAATGAGTTTCTTGAATTATATGGATTCATTGTTTTCACTGAACTTAAAGAAAGAATAAAGAGAATAGAGGAATAAAGCACAGAAATGAGGTGCCACTGTTTGGGAGTGTAAACTTCAACAACCAGCAAGGTTCTTAAGAACATAGAATCATCCAAAGCTATCTACTGCTTTTGTTTTTGTTATTATTTTATTTTTGCATTCTATTCCTTTTAGCAGGCATCAGGAGGACTTGGTAGTTGTAACAGTTACAATAATGGGAAACAAAATAGGTATAATAGAACCCAAAGATTGAGAGGGTGAATAGAGACAGATAAGTGGAGGGAAAGATTTTGAAAATTACAGGAAATTAAAGTAAGAACACACCTTGCTTATAAATTAATATCTTGTTTCAAATTACAAATGATGGAATTTCTAAGCACATTATTTTTTTTGGAATTCTGCAGAATAGATTGGTGATGTCTATATTGTTACTAAATATATCTCTAAAAACAAATTAATAAAACAACTTAGAGTAAAAAAGTTTTTTTGAAAAGGCTAGATTGTATTTTTCCAAGTAGGTTTTCTCTAGCTTGTAAACTGTGTGGCATTTATGCATGAAATATCCATCATATAGATAGGCATGAAATTAATTCTGGAAAAAGGGTGCAAAGAAGGCTAGATTATTGATTGCTTTACAAATTTTCTGAACACCTACTATGTGTGAGGTTCTGTACTGGGACTGACATAGGCTACAAAGAAGGTATAATGCACCCTCCTTACCCCTATGAAGCTTGCTATCAGATGGGTGAAAAAACCGTGGATGTAAGTGCAACTTAAGACATCATGGGCTAAGTAAGTAGTAAGCAGACAAAACAAACAGACAATAAGTAAAACAGCAGATGAGAAAGAAAATCATTTATACATGAAATGGCTAAAACAACTGCAGAAGATGAGTCCTTTTAACTAGTTTTGGAAAAGATGACTGAATTTCAATGAAGGTATTTCTGGGTAAAGAACTATAATAAGAATAGGTGCAGGATCAGAAAACTGTGAAACATATTGTGGAAATAATAAAGGTGGCTGGGACAGGGATTTCAGATACTGTGCCTCAGTGACAATTAATGCTCAGCAAAATTATACAGCCACAGCCTCAGAGGCTGAGCATCCTTCTTTCTCTAAAGCAGGAAACAGGAAACTACAGGAGTTGTAAGTTAGATGGCTTGGAGGAAGGTCAGCATGGAATGGAGAGAGGCATGACAACCTTAATGCTATCAGTGAATTGGGAGTGAAGGTTATCTTCAGAGAGGGGGTGGAAGAGAGACAGGAAGGAGATGGGAAGAGAGTGGTGAGAGCTGAAGAGCTACTGTAGATTCTGAAAAATAATGCTGATCAGAGGCATGCAAAATAATTGCCAAGAACTACTGAGGGTCAGCTGAGGTTGGAGATAATAAATCTGTGGCTATGCCAACTTGGAGCAGTGTGTCATTTTCTCCACAGTACTCAGCAGCCTGATTATAGGACTGTAGGAGATTCAAGGTTGAACTGCTTACAGAAAGGTGCTAGAGAACTGGGAGAAAAGAAAAGGGCTCAAGTTCCTGGATGTTTCAATGACATTAAAAACAGTAACAGTGAAGGTGAAGGCCTGGGACAGCTGGAGGGTCAGATCTGATGTAAGTGACTGACTGGTACTGTAGAGTTGAAAATGTCAGAGAAGCAGCAGTTCCAGGAGGTGTCTAAGTGTAAACACAAGTGAGGCTGTAGAAGTAGAGTGACTGTAGATTTAAGGGATTTCTGGACTGGTACACGAGACAGGCTGTGCACTTGAAAGTTTAAATCATGCCCAAGCTTGGCACCCACTAAGGGAAAAAGATGAACTAGAAAACAGATACTTGAATCTTCAAGGAAGTGGGGGAATGCAGCTAACACTATAAATCTTTGCAAAGGTTCATAACAGGGTAGGTGCAAAAATGAACCTCATAGTACCATTGCGACAGAGGGAAGATGGAGACACACCTAACGCACGTCACTAGGGGATGGGGAAAGCACAGGGATGCGTGCTGCAGCACACAGTAGTGCAGGCGGAAGGGGCAGCTGTCATAAAGCATCTCGGTAGACTGAAAGCACATCGACGCTCAGAACAACGCTACATATTTTGCAGGGATATGACCGTGTTTAAGTGCATACATTGAACACGTTAGAGCTGGAACTGCAATGGTGGGGGGCCAGGGAGAGAGATATGAGAGACAGCAGTGATGTGTTGGGGACCTTCAGAGGGAGCTGACATTCTTTGCTTGGTGGTGGCTGGAGAGCTGTTTAGTTTTTCATTTAATGCTAAATATATGTTTTATGTAATTTTCTGTTGTATTTCCCAATAAAGATATTTCAAAAAGATAAATGAGTTAATACCAATTTGGGAATTTCCACCATGAATAAACAATAATTTGGGCTTGAAGGTGTGCTTGAACTGTTTGGCCATTCAGAGGCATAGCAGACTCTAAGACATTGACAAAGAGCATTTGGGGGACTTTATTTTTTTGGTGCATGAAGTCAATTTTGGGAAAAAATAATGGCCTCCCATTTTTACACAAAATGAAAACAAATCTAAAAGGCACACCAAAAAGACATATTTTTAGATTCCTATTATGTTGAAGAGAAAATGTCAGTTAAAAAAATAACCATGTTCCCTTAGACATTAATACTTTTGCTTGTTAGCTCGGCATATTTGAGAACTTGCAGCATAGAGGAGATCCTTTCTGGTCTCTTATTACTTACTTTTTCATAGCCTAGTACTTCGCACCCTACTTACACATTATAATTGCTTAGAAAACTACTAGAATTATTTTTTTAAATGAGGTCCCTATATTTTATATATATTTAAACATTTCTAGGTTATTCTAATGTACACCCAACATTAAGAGTCACTACAGCTCTTTAAAATTCACAGGTGACATATTTTATCCTCAAAACAAACTAAAGGCCATCTCCAACTCAAGATGGGCAGACCATGGGTCAGAGAGTCAAAGTAATTTTCCCCAAAGTCACACATCAAATTGACGGCAGAGGTAGGGCTATCAGAGGCTTATTCCACCCATTAACACGTTTGCTCCGATTGTAAGCTTCTCGTAGGACAGGTATTGTGCCAGGCAATAGGAATGAGAGAACAATGAAGTGTAGCTCTTGGCTCTACTATACAATCCATCACACCTCTCTCATTCTTTGATTGCATGGGCAGTGAGGGGAGCTGGATAGTCAGGAGCAGCTAAAGCAGCTAGTTTTCAAGGGCTAGTTTCCTGGACTCCAGTGTTTCTGAAGTCCAGAGGCTTTTGGCTGCTGCAGGCATCTGTTCCACCCCTTGCACAGCACTGACCCTTCCCTGGGGCTCATCCCAACTATCAGCCCTCAGCCTGTGTTCCTCTGGTGGCCTGTTTAGAAAAGCACACGTACGTGCCCGGAGAGCGTACCAAAGGCTGAGTATAAAATTAACCAAAGGCAGTACTAGAAACCTGGGTGAACGCACACAGCATGGTATAAACTTTTCCTGGTTGAAGACAATTACTATCTCATTTATTTCCTTAAAAATTGGATTTATAATATTGGTATTCTCTATAAATCAATTTGCTTGGTAGGTAAAATAAGAGCGTGAGAGGAATTGTGTTAGATACTAGCTTCTACAGCAGATTCAGAAGAAAGGCTCCTTCTCAAGCTATTAAAACATACTGCTGAGGCAAAACTGCGGTTGGAAGGTGAGGAAGAACTGAGAATTATAAACTCATCAGAATATCTTTTTAAAATGTTATAAGGATTAGTGATCATTGTAAAGAGACTTTAAAGACACATTTCAGGACATGTTTGTTGAGCTTCCCTATAAAAGAGTAGCATAACTGTTTCTATTCATGTAAGAATCCAGGAAGTAGAATAACCTTTATTGCAATATCCTCTGTCTCTGCCGGGCGTAGACGTCTTGTTGATTGCTCATAGCTGTCCAGGTGATATCTCCCAGGCTGCTTCCTGTTTATAGTTTTCGACTGCTGCATTCCAAATGGGAAAGAACACAAATTGGAGCTTTATGAAAAAAGTGAGGTTTTACTGAACTCACTTTGCTACTTCTCCACTTGAATTCCAAGAAAAAGAAACAAGTAAATGTCATATTTAAACTATTTCAATGGTTTCTCCAAAAAAAGGGCAAATGATAACAAAAATGTGCTCTGCTATAATTGTAAATCTAATTCACAGCTTCTTTAAAAACAGGAAAATACGAAGATAGGCTATGCTGCTTGCAAATGACGGAGGTTGAAGTGCCATCCCCCGAACTAGGTTTGGATTTTTTTTCTCTAGCAATCTGGATGAATTTACCCAGGCAATAAAAAAAAAAAAAACATGTGTCATGTCAAAAGACGCACAGACTAACTCAGGTTAAACCTCATTCCACTTGTTAGGCCATTGGGCCTGTAAATGTTCCAACAGTACACTCTGAATCATGAGAATTTTGACTCTCATCCACTCACTTAAATCAGACTGGGCTAACATCACTCAAGGACCCAGTGTGGGGGGAGAAAAAGCATAAAGATCTAGGATATATTTGACCAAACATGTATCTTTTCATAAGGAGACCCACAAGCATTGTAAAGCGATCTAGTCTTTCTCAGATGTTATAGCATTGTTCCCAGTCAATGAACTAAAGCATCCGTGATAAAGAACATGCCAGCAGGAACTGGACAGTCTTCAGATACTTCTAATGACCTTAGGTCATAACTAGAAGTTTGTTACTTTCCAATTTTGAGTTTAATTTCAGGGGATAAAGACAAATGGCTAAATGGCTAAAGAAGGTAGAAAATTCAGCTTTGTTAAGCCTCTAATACAGAAAAGTTTAAAAGCTCAAACTTTTTCCTAAGAATCAAATGAACAAGTATTTCTCAATAAATAATTATCTGCTTTACTTAAATACTTTATAGAGATTATGAGACTAAATATTAATATACTTGAAAGCTGATACTTATCTATAAAAGCAAAGAATTCTAGAATTGTGAAGCTTTTTTTTTTTGCCTGAATTATAGGTTTAGCTTTTTGAAAAATCCATTGAACTCTACTATCGGAATTAGAAATGTACTCAAATAACCAGTAATTTAATCCAAACAAGGTATTGTTCTTCCAATTTCCACCAATTGGTGTATCAACTGAATATCACACAATGGAATAGTCTGCATGCAAATATATTCACAGATTTGAAAGTCACTGAAAAGAGTTATCATGATCTGTCACAGAGAAAATACTTAATGTATTTTAACTTAAAAAGTAAAAGAGTGTCTACGAAATGTTATTTCAGTTTTGTTTTTCTTCTCACAGTCCTCACAGATGACCCTGGAAGTGCATTGTATGAGATGCTGCAGAAAGTCACTAACATTTAAGCCAAGTATATTTTCCACACAAGACAGGTCTATGCCAATACATATATTCAATGTCTTCTAGAGTAATTCTATGGTAGTATTGCCCCCAGGGGTCCAAAAGGAATGACTTCATGTTCTTCGCAAAGCTAAGGAGAGGGTGGGAGGAGGAGATGTGTTGACAGAGATTTGAGTTGGAGTTCCACAGATGTAATTTGAAGAGACTTTGGCTCTCAAATGTCACTAATTCTCCATGGAGATTCTACAGCCAAAACCACTTAACTCTAAGCTTTTACAGACATAGCATCTTAAGCGCTCTCAAGATGGAGTCTCCATTAGTGTTATTTTCAAATGCACAGCTTTTTTCACTCCATTTTAAAAAGTTTGTCGTTTGTGGTTTGGCCCATCTGCAGTGATGAATGACTCTGAAAGACATCAGAAGTCCAGTCTGGTTTCAATAACCCTGAAGATATTGGATGCATTTGAAGGGGATTCTTTTTTCCTTCCAAAAATCTTTTCTCAGTTCAATATTTCTTCTAATCCTCATCTCCTACAAAAGGTTCTTCAGATTTCCTTGACTCCACAAACTTGACCTCCTCCATCCCCTTTCTTGAGGTCATCTCACCCTGCTTATCCTCACATCTCTGAAAGGCCACAGGCAGTATTGGAAACCTGACCTAATAAGCTCTTTGGTAATCGCCTGCCATCCAAAGTATGACAAGGCTGGTTCTAATCAAATGCTTGACTTTCCTGTTGCCTCAAAGTGTAGACACTCTACAACGTGTTGCTGTCTTTGAGTCTGGGTCCACAATCAAGCACTCTGAGGCACTCTGACGTTATGTCCAGAAGGATGGGTGGTCGTTCCTCCTCAGAAAAAACTCCCCCTGCTCCATAAAATCCCTTAACAGAGAATAAAAATAACTTCGGAAAAGCAGAAGAAAAAAACCAAACCTAAATATAGCCAAATGCTCGTCTTAACTGTTTTCAGTATTGTTAAACATGATGTAAAGAAAAAATTAATATTGAATGACTTCTGATAAAGGCTTTCTAAGCCTCAATCAATTCCAGTCAGGAGATTGCACATTGCAGGGTTTTTTGGGGGGTTTTTTGGGTTACATAAATGGTAAGTACATTAACATTTTTTCTAACAGTAACATGAATAATTAATATTAACTTATAACTCATTTTAGAATAACATCTTTCTATTTTACTCTTATAAAATATACATATTAATTTTAAGACCACAATTTTTCACACACACACCTCTCAAGAGTCTAGTTCTTTTGCTTCAAATACTATTATTTAATGGCTGATTTCTCTTCTTGGATGTCAATATATATCTCAAGATTATCAGGTGCAAAATACACCTCTCGATTCCACCTCAACATAATCCTACTCATTTCTCAGCCTCCTTATATCAGTCAATGGTACCATCTACCCAGCAGTCAAGCCAATAACTTGACATCCTTGAGTCCTTTTTCCCCCTTATCTCTGCCATCCAATCTATTAGCAAGTCTTTGCCAGCTCAACCTAAAAAAATGTATGTTGAATTTGATCACTTCCTCACAATGTCCACTGAAATTGCAATAAAAACTAATTCTAACCAGCATTTCTTGCCTATGTTGTAACAACCTCCTTAGTGGCCTATCTGTTCAACTCTTGCCCCCACTGAGTACTTTCCACCCAGTAGCCAATGTGATCTTTTAAAAATATAAACAAAATTATATCAGTCCCTACTTTGAAGCTCTCCAATGGTTTCCTATTGCATGTTAATAAGATCCAGATTATTTCCATAATCTACAAGACCCTTAATCCTTGTTCTTACTTTGTCCTTTCTCTCCCTTCTTCACCAGGCTCCACCATAGTGGAGCCTGGTTTCTCTGTTTCTTGAACACATCAAATTATTTCTCATCTCTGGGTCTTTGCATCTGCTAGTTTTGTGCCTGAAATGCTCTTTCCCCAGATTGCTGCAGCCCAAATACCTACTCTTCATTCAGTTATCAGTTCAAATGCCAGCTTGTCAAAGGGATCTCCTGGGAAATGACCACCCTGCTTCGAGTATCCCAATCACTCTCTACACATACTTTTATTTTCTTTCTACAGCAAAATTATCTCATTTTTCACTTGTTTTTCATCTGACTCCTGCCTCAAGAAAGCAAACTCTGTGACAAGAAGGATCCTGTCTGCCATGGTCACTGCTACATCGATAGCACTTGGCACCAAGTACAGGGCAGTCAATAGTCTGGAGACACAGGCAACTATAATACATAATCCACATCATATTACATGTAATAAATGACAAAATAATACTGACTGTATTTCCAGCCTCTATGTATGGATATATCCTGAGTAAGTATTTGTGCAATTGATGAGTAAAATGGTGCAACAGGTGAATAAAATAGGTGAATAAAATGTATTCAAGTTTTAATTCTGGCTCTGCTACTTGCTAATTTTCTGACTTTATTCAAGCCAGATAACATGCAAATTGAACATATTAATCTGAAAAATAAAAATAGGTAAGCCAAAAGACAATGCATCAGAAAGCACTTTTTAAACCAAAAAGGATGATATAGCTAAAAATATTATAAGAATATGGTGCATGAGTTATAAGCTGATTTTATATTATTTTTATCTAAAGCCTGGTACAACCTGGTACAACCTCCTACTTTCTGCCTGAATTGAACATGTGCTGCCTTGGTGATATAAAGTACAGCATAGGAAATACAATCAATAATATTGTAAGAACTATGTATGGGGCCAGGTGGTTACTAGACTTATCAGAGGATCACTTCATATGTTATATAAATGTCTAACCACTATGCTGTACACCTGAAACTAATATAATATTGAATGTCAACTGTAATTGAAAAAAAATAGATGGTTAAAAAGTGTGTTGAGCCTCTTGGGATAATTCTTTGATGATTTATAAAGACGAGCCTTATATATTTACTGATTTTAGATTTGTGAGGTCTGTCGTAGAAGCAGATGGCAATCATTCTTCACATAGATAAAAGTAAAGCTTATAATTTCTTCCAATTGCTCCCATTTTAAGTCATCCATTCTAGGGACTATTCCCTATTCACAGTTTCTATGACAAGAAAAAGCACTTACGACTCCAGTGTGTTTCTTACAGGACTCAAAAGGAAGAGAACCTTCACCAGTTCGCCAGCTGTCATCACCAATCTCATCACTCAAGAGAAACTCATTCAACTTTTGAACGCTGTAGAAGGCAAATCAACACAGAGGGTTAAAAATAAGACTACAGACAATGAAGCTGGACTCACATAAACTCTTCCCCTCTCATTATCCTGTTGAGCAAGCAACTCTGAGCATCGTGTCTCAAGACAAGCTGGAAATTTAGCCCAAATGAACAAGCATCCTAAATTGCTCAGGAATGATGGATTCCCAGGAACGAGGACTTTTAGTGCTAAAACTAGGAAAAATCTCAGAAAAACCAGAGCCAATCAGATACCTTAAATTAGTCAAATTTCTGTTGCACTTTTTTTTTTTTGCAATTGTATTCATTGTCAAAAATAGGAGAGTTGGAGAGGAACTTGAAACAGGATGGTTAAAAATAGTAATACCAATGAGGGAAGTACTCGTTATGCCAATTTTACAAATGAGGAGAAATAAGGTTCAGAGAAGTTAAGTAATCCAGCAGCACTCAGTGCGAACACACAGATCTGGGGTCCACGGCCACTGTGCTCTCTGGCTTAAGCATGACATATTACATGTATTTTCTGCACCTGGTAAGGAGAGGGCCCTCTAGATAGCAGGTATTTAAAGTGTTGGCCAAGGACCAGCTGCATCACCATCACCTGAAATCTGACTAGAAACAGAGAATCTCAGGCCCCACCCAAGACCTACTGAATCAATATATACATTTCAACAAGATCCGGAGAAGCTTCATAGGCACGTTACAGTGTGAGAAGCCTGCCTCAGAAGACTGGTTCGCAAACATTGTTTATTATGGTCTCCTTAGGCTGGGCACAGAACTCCTTGGCCCTCCTGTCCCTCCCTTTCTAACTTTTCAAACCAATGTCATAGGATTAGAAGCAAAAACAGAGAGTCACAGAAAACAACAACATGATTTGAAAACATCCTCCTATACATAAAATAATACACTACAGAAAATTCTGTGAAATTGCAAAAGAAATGTTCCCTTTGGCATTCTAGAACGGGACAAACCAGCTCGGCACATGCAGCCTCAACCACAGCGAAAACACTGCCCTTGGTAAGGGCCTAGAAACCATGCATTTGAAACAAAGTTTTCTTTTAATATCTTGCGTGTGAGGCTATAGTCAAGTTAAGTGCTTCCAGATAGGTCTGAGTAGTTTGATTTTGTTGCAGACTAGTAAATTGAAGAAAAGTACATTTTATTCAGTCTTTTGCCCATGAACTTTCAGCCCTTTATCTTTACATGCCATAGAAACTACTTGGTTCCACTGAAAACATAAAGGTAGATAAAATTCATTGGGGCAATCGAATATTAGCTTCCAAATTATATTTTCAGACAGCTAAAATAGATAATTGTTTAAGAAGAGCTTCGGCTGAATAATATTCCATTGTACGTACGTATATGCCACATTTTGTTTATTTATTCATCCATTTAGGGACACGGGTAGTTTCCACTTTCTGGCTATTGTGAATAATGCTGCTATGAACTCAGGTGTACAAATATCTATTCAAGTCCCTACCTTTAATCCTTTTGGGTATATTCCCAGAAGTGGGATTGCTGCATGATATGATAATCCTATGTTAAATTTGTTGAGGAACTGCCGTACTTTCCCACAGTGACTGCACCATAGTTCTGGAATTCTCTTTTTTCTTGTATTGTTGTTCAATGATAGCGGTCCCAATTTGCCCCCACTGCTCTCCCCCACCCTACCTACTCCCTGCTCCTCCAATTAATCCCCATCCTGTTGTCCATTTCTGGAATTCTTGACTCATTTAAACATATTACTGTTATAAAAACATGGATAAACCTTGAAGATACTATGCTAAGTAAAATTAGCCAGGCACACACACACACACACACCCCAATTGTTGTATGATCCCACTTGTATGAGATACCTAGAGCAGTCAAATTCGCAGAGACAGAAAGTCAGCGGTGGTCACCAGGGACTGGGGAGAGAGGTAGGTGGGAAGTTACTGTATAGGAGTATAGAGCTTTGCTCTGAGGAGGGAAAAAGAGTCTGGAGATGCACAGTGGTGCATCTTAGTACAACAGTGTAAATGTACTTAATGCCACTGAAGTGCACACTTAAAACAGTTTAAATGGTAAATGTATGTTATGCATGTTACTCCAACTTCAAAAAAATAATTTCAGACCCCCAAAAGGAAAAGAGCTTCCATTCGTGTACCCTTTTTGAGTCTTTACAGCAAAGCCTGACCATTAGAAATGCCTTATGCAATGGCATGTTACTCATCTTACATGGCATTATTCTCTTCATTTTTTAATTGAGGTATAACTGACATGTAATGTTATATTAGCTTCAGGTGTACAACATAATAATATGATATTTCTATATATTTCAAAATGATCCCACAAGTCTAGTTACATCCATCACCATACATAGTTACAAAATTTTTTTTTCTTGTGATGAGAACTTTTAAGCTATACCTTAAAAGTAGTAGTAAAAGACTTTCTTTACTTTTGTAGATTTTAATTGTCATTCTGTTCTTAATGCTTTGAAGACACTGGATTTTAAGCAGCACAGCTTCATCAATCAAAGGACTACCTCCAACGATCTCACACTATGTCCTCGCACACAAGGGAAGTACAGGGCCAAGCTCATTTGCCTCAGTAACTCTGAGTCCAGCAGCTCCTGGCGCACATTACTCAAAGAATGTTTGTTGAATAAATCAAAGGAGGAATAAATCAACGATTCAGGCACTTAAGTAAAGTCAGTTGATTGAATTCTCCACTCCACTTTTCTAGTACACATGCAAATCTTACTGAAGATTTTACAGAATTACTGAGCCCCACTATTGCTGAATATGGAAAAACAATGGTCTCCAAGCATACTTGGGGCATGGGAGAGCTTTCTTTTCTCTTTATAACACTCCCCGTTCGGAACTCCAATTACTATGAACACTGGAGGACCCAACACTAACCCTTCCCTGAATTTCTCTTCCTTTCCCCGCCCCTGTTCCCTTCATTCTAGGCTTTCTGGCTGAGGGTTCCCTGCACTGTTGTTCTGTCATTGTTTGTTTATTGTCTATCTCTCCCATTAGACTGTGAATACCTTAAGAGCAAAGATTTTCATCTTCAGAATCTACCTATGCCAAAGATATAGCATAATAATTCCTGAAGAAATGTCTGGTGAATGAATAAATGGGTCATACTAAAAGCATTTCCTGTTCATATGAGGTCCTTTCAGAAATCAGAGGAAAAACAATTACGAAAAATGCATGAATCCTGACCAAGGGTGAAGTAATTTTCCACCATGCTGCCAGGCTTATATTTAAAAAAATCCAAATCTTTTCACACAACAATTCTTTTTTAAAAAAATAACAAATGACACCCCTTGCCTTTTAGCATCCTTAGCATCATCTGCAAGCCTCATCCCCTCTCTCCACATCCGATCCTTTCCCCAGCTACACTCAACTACTTTCCCTGCACTGAATATACTGAGACCTACGTATTCACCTTTTCCTCTTGCTTATGTTACTTCTTTATATAGAACATGCTTTTTCTTTTTCTTCGAATAATTGAATCTTACTAATTTTTTAAGATCCCATGAGGGATCCACTGTCTCCTTTAAACCTTCACTGACCAGACTACCTGCCTCCTCTTTTGATGAGGTTCAGTGAGCCCCATGTGGGCCCCTGGCATTCTGTGTAGAGCTCTGTAACAGTGTAAGGCCAGTTGTATCGTCATTAGTTTTCTCTTTTTGTCTCTAACTGGACTGCGGACTCCCTCTGAATTTCACGCTACCTTTCCTCTTTACAATCCCTAGTGCCTAGCAACCCACCCAAAGTGCTAACAAATGCATGTAGACCTACAGAAACCTCTCTCTGAGGATGGAATGAAGATTAGTAAAATGGTGGTGAATTGGTAAAATGGGGATTTTTAAAAATATACTTTTCATGTATTATCTCCTTAATTCCCTCAGCCTCCATAAGCAGAGCTCTTACTGTGCCCATCTGATAAGTGAGGAAGTTGAGACATAGAGACACTAACTAATGTGTCTGAGCTTAAACAGTGAGTACCCCATGGCAGCGCCAGAGTTTAAAAGCAGGTATGTTTGAGACCAACCAATTTGCTATCCTGCTTCCACTCCCTTTATCAGTCAGTATTTTATTAATTTCTCACATATTTAGATAATTTACAAACATATTTAAGGTTTTAACTACATTTGTTATTTTCTCACTTTTCCAGTTTCACTTTGGGTTCTTACACACAGCTTGAGTACCTTGTTCAGGTATTACATTAACTGGGAAAAAAATCTTTTTGTGGCTGACAGTTACATGATGTTTTTCTTGTAATTTTCCTTGATGTTTTTGTAAAACAGGCACCAGATCGAAGTGCATGTCTGCTCCCCAAAATCTATCAGTAACAATTTACTCAATTAAAGATAATTGCAATAGACAAGCCAAGCACACATTCCTTTAGAAGGTACATGAGAGGAGGGACACAAAGTTATTTTCCACAAAGCAGAGGATTCTTTTTGCACATTTTTCCTTTGGCAAATAACATCTTTGGACATAGATGTTGCATTATACATCAAATAACAGAAACCTAAGCTCAAATTATTTATAAAGGATGTAACATATGAACTCAAAGTCTCCTCTAGAAGAACAAAACACATAAGTTACTTTCTTATAAATAAAACAAAGTGGAGAACTGAGGAAAGCATCCTGAAAAATCTCTCTTATTCAATTAATTTATTTTAGATAATACTTTTCTTCGCATCTCACTCTGTTTTGCAAATGTAGACTGGAACACATCATTATAAAATTTCCAGAGAGCTCCAATGCTGTGGAGTCCTGGGGTCGTGAGGACATGACCTGAAACATAAGTGCCTCTCTCTTCCATTTTATTATGTATCCACGGGGTCTCACCCATTGAGCAACATGAAGAAATTTTGTCTAACAAGCTGAACATTTTTAAAGGAAAGCATAGAACTTCCCCATAGCAAAGAATTTTACGTGGCATGGAAATTTCCTACAGTAAAGACGTTTACAAGTCTCTTACATGCACGGGTAACAGAGTTGGGGAGCATGCTGCACCCCACTCTAACCCACCAAATTTCTGAATGCATTTAAGAATGCATGAAGAACTTAGGACTTCCACAGTCCTAAAGACAAGGCTTCAAACCCAGCTGACCTAAGTCTCTGATTATGAACAGGCTGCTGTGGGCCAACTGGCATCGAAGATTGGTCACGGGTTCCCAGGCACAGAATATGCCGAAACCAGTCAGTCAACAATGGGAAAGTGCTCAACTGGGTTCCCAGAACCAGCATGCGATGGGAAAAAGCACTGGCCTCTCTGTTGACTGCTCATCTCTGTAAGACCCACAAATCAACCACGGAAACTCATTTTAGAGAAGTTTTTGTAAGCAGACTCCATTTGGCCTATGGCTTGGGAAATCTGGAGCTGAGCCTTGAAAACAGACTGGTCTTTATCAAACTGGCAAATGCCTTTTCCCTGGGACATGGGGAAGAGAGAGTGCTACGCAGAAATACACAGGGAATATTATCAACCCTCAAATTAACCAGGATTTACTACAGCACAATTATATACTATGGGCTTGAGGATACTACCACCTTTTTTTGTTTTTTGCTTATTTTGTTTTTTATATCAACTCTTAACATCCTTTTCAGTACTTTGTCACCTCCTGATTTCAGAGTATATCCAGTGTAAGTTATCAACTGCTTCCTATCTTCGCTTAGAGCAGTACAAAGTCAAATTTCAATTTAAAATGCAACCATGAGAGAGACAGCTATTAAATGGAGAAAATGAAAATAAGGACCAAAATAGCAGACTCTGGCCATTTATCAATTTTATTGTTTGAAGTAGCTTCCCTTCCAGAGCACTGCCTAATTTGGAAGTGTGCTACAAAAATCAGTCAGTGATCTGTACAAGTGTTTCAAAAGGCAGAACAATAAGAAAAGAAAGTTAGGGCAGATGAGGCCAGAAGGCCTGAGCTTTAAACTCAGCTCCAGAATTGGCTGTTAATGGCATATCTTACAGGATGGGACTGAAATCATGTTATGATACTATTGTAACCAATCAAACTTGTTTTATAATAAGATAATATTTACACATTTTAAAGTTATTTAGTATGAAGATGTGGTTAAGCCAATACAAATTATTGCCTAAAGCCCAAGGTCATATTTTATCCATTGTGCCACTGCCCCGTACTCCAAGGTCATATTTTAAATATTAGTTTTCTTAGTAATACATAGACATTGGAAAAATTAGCTGATTTTAAAAGACCTTACAAAAGATGTTCTACATTGCTATCAACGGTTATACCATACTTTGTATATTTAAGACCACAGTTTTTTCCAATGTTCCTTCCATATTGCAACATCTTGGCATTTCTTTCAAAGACTAGATACAAATACGTTGATGTTCTATAAAGTTTACAAGATCTTGTAGCGAAAAGCAAAATACTACTTTAAGACTGTCTTGTTTATAATAAGGACTGATACATGGTAGACTATGGCACATACACTGGCATACAACATATGTTGTTTGGTAACACGTATTACATAATACAAGTGAAAAATGGTGGGGAAATGGTCATTATCATATGTCTATTGCCATAGTTGTGCACTGTGGGCAATGGTGAGTCTGAGATAAGTCTACACTGGTTAGCAACACTATAGAAGCACATTTAAAATGAACAAAACACTGGTTATTGAGTCTTTCCTTTCACAGAAACTGTAAGCCTGGAATTTTTTTTTAGATTACAATGTTACATGTTAATGTTACTGAGACATAAGCTGATTCACCTTCACTGTAAAACATGACCATAGTCATAAAAAATCTTAAAAATATATACACCTTTTGACCCACTCCTTCAATGGAAAACAACATAGGCATATTTATCAAGGACCTTAAAAATGTGCATGCTATTAGAACTAGTATTCCCATCTCTAATCTAACTTAAGAAAATAATCAGAAGGTAAACAAAGCTGTTTACCATAATGTTATACATATTATTTATGTTAGAGAGAAAACAAAACATTCTAAATATCCAATAGGCAGGTAGTCATTAAATAAATTATAATAAATATCACATTGCCAGTAAACATGTGTAATGATCAAAATGAGGGAGAAAATAATAAAAACCATAAGTAAAACAAGAGTCAAAAGCTAAATAAATTCAAACTTCTATTTTAGAATCATTATTTTCATATGAAATAAATAAAATAATAAAAGCCAGCATACCAAAAGTTTTAACCATGGTTATCTCTGGACAGTGATTTTACTGTTCTTTTTACATTTTTTTTGAATGTCCTACCACGAGCATATTTTTTTTGTCACCAAGCAAAGAATTCCCAGCATTCCAAGGCATACCTTATGATGGCTTTCACTGCAAACCTGACCACCGTGGACAGCAGGAACAACGGGGTGACCAGGATGTGAAAGAGAGACAGCGAAGCAAAGGCCTCCGCGGGTTTCAGATTGTTCCCGCTGGCGTAGGCGTGGGTCACGAACGTCTGCGCAAAGAAAGGGTTTCCTCAGAAAGCTGGAGGAAGTTGCACAAATGCTTACATTCAACTTCACAAACCTAATTATGTTCTGCTCTGCCAAGATGTCCGTTGCAACTATGAAAACAATTACTGCCCCCAAATTACTCCCCACGAAAATAATACTTGCTATTGGCAGAATACTTAATGGGTTACTTTCATTCTAGCAGCCAACCCATGAGAAGGGCAAAACAGATTCTGTTTACAAATTAGCAAATTGACTTCTGTTATATTGCTGAGTAGGGAGAGGAACAGTGAGGAGGACCCAGAGTTCTTAACAACCAGCCAGGATCTTTGCAAGCGAAACGAAGTTTTCTGAGAGAAAAAGAAAACATTCCATTGTTTCCAGGTCCTTATTGTGGACCTTTGCTAAAACTTCCGACATTGGGGTCTGATGCAGACGTATTTATATTTCTAAATATACTACTAGTTCTTGGGTTTGTAATTTAAGTTTGAAATATAATGTAATTATTTAACGTTTCCTGGTTGTTGAGCTAACACCATCTTGTTGTAAGAATGTCTGGGAACCAGGTTATGGGGATAGAGCAGTGAGCTTTCAACTACTGGTAAAGTTGCTCCCAGGGCACATGTGGCCATGTCTGGGGATATTTTTGATTGTCAGGCCTTGGGTTGGGGGTGTGGGGGGGGTGGGGAAGAGGATTCTGATGTCATCTAATAGGTAGAAGCAAGGAATGCTGTTAAACACCCTAATACTCAAACCAGGCCCTTACGGCAAAGAATTCTCTGAGCCAAAATGCCCCGAAGTGCCACAGTTGAGAAACCCTGGACTAGAACTATTGCAACAGAGACTACAAGGAAAAAACTGGCACAGGTGAGGTAATATCTATTACCACCCACACAGTCTTGTTCATAAGTCATTTCTGAACACTGACTTTGTCCCACATCTAAAAGGAAGAAGAAGTGCCTTACAGCAAGAACAGCTGCTATGGGGATTGCTGCGTTCATGAAGACTGTGGAAAGAAGTGCGATACATTAGTTTCATTGGACTGTGAAACATTTCCAGTAACTTTAATTAATCACCTATTATTACTTTAACTTTCCTTGAAGACAGGAAGGACCAAGTACATTAAATAACATCTTGTCTGGAGTCTATAAACATTTCCCAGTGGGTATTTTCTTGTCTGAGGTTGTGTGAGCTCCTACCCATTAGTCTTAACCAGAAAATATTTTTCCTTATTGAAAAAAATTATTTTTTTGTGAAATGTTACAAAGAATAAAATTCACATAAAATAACCCTTGAATGATGAATTTAGAATTTAACGGATTATAATTTCACAAATGTTGAGAGTATTTACAATCCATATTTTGTTTGGTCTACAAAGCTAACAAAAATATATGAAAATTGGGTTACTGTACAGATTAAAAACAAGAATTCAACATCACTTCAAGTTCTCCTTCAGCAGTGACATTAATTTTCACTCAGTGACCTTTTGCTTAATAAAATAACTTCAGACCCTAGACCCTCTGCTTGCTTAAATCTCTCTCCAGGAATATACTGCACTATCATTTGGGAAGCATGATAAACATAGCTGAAACAAGAAAAACTCATACTCTAGGCTAAAATACTAGGATTTGGAAGTTGTAGTAAAAATGAAAAGCCAAGTCGATGATTTGTAATTATATTTTTTATAAAGTGTAGCGTTTTAAGGCTGAGGACCAAAGGATTAAAATGAGTTGTTAAGAGAGCCAGACAATGGCAGAATGACAAGTAAAACCTGGTTTTCTTGCACTCAGGAGGGAGTCCTGCCCCCAAATCATCATCAGCTCTCATGATCTGCTCTCACGAACTGTCCCCGCCACTGGACACAGAATCAGCTGGCACTTTTGCAGGTCCAGATGTGGCTTAGTTCAAGCTCTCAACCACCAAGAACACAGTACTTAACCCAAATCACAAAACTTGAAAATGGTCTAACTGGAACTTTCCACCCATGACTCATGAATTTCTGCTGCCTATCACAAACACGTCATCATGTACTTTTACCTTCATGACTTCTTCCCCCCACTTATGACCTTGTATGTCCCCCAAATCTCATGTCTGGGGACAAACTGGGTTAACAACCCACCCCTTCTTGTTAGTAGCTGGATGATTCGGAGGAAGTTCAAGTTACTTAAGCTCTCTCCAACTCAACCTTTAAATTTCTAAAATGGAATTAATAATAGAATCTAAATTATTGGGTTGTTGTAAGGATTAAATGAGATGATATATGTAAAGCCACTGATGGCAATAATTGGTTGAGTGTCTGAATATATTTTTGTTGGTGGTGTTAGCAGTATAGTAGTAGTTTCATCATCATTTGGATCATTATTTCTGGCTGCCTCCATCCTCCCTATGAGAGTTTCAATCCATCGCAGAGAGGAATGTATTGTGGGGGCCACCAACTTTGAGCTCTATTACATACGTAAGTGGATAACCATATTTTACCTTCTAGCGCTTTGACACCATATTAGTACTGGTGCGCAGCTGGAAGACAAATTCCCATTTCCTTTCTAAAGCATCAGGGCTAAAATAATGAGCTATATAAACCAAATATTTTCTCTGCATCATTTCACAAAAGAAGTGTTTATTATCTCTAAAAACTAGTTTAGAATTAAAGAGGAAACAATATATAAACCTCCAAAACTGTAAGTTGTTGAAAGTCTTGGGAACAATAGAGATGAACAAAACTGACACATAAACCAAATCAAATATTAATGGCAGTATTTTGGCTAAGTTCATAATAATTGTGCTAACAAACTCATTATTCTTGAGAGTATTGTCACTCTTTCAGAAAAAAACAATTTTTATAATAATTATTTTTGAAAAATTAGAGTTGAGAATAAATGTGCTCTGTGTTTAAAAGTTCTCGAAAATGTATCGGAAAAGAAGGCTTTACATGAATGTAGTTGGCTTCTTTCACTTGGAAATATTGACATTTATTTCTCAATATTCAAAAATGGCATTTCAAATACAATCTTTAAGGAAATATAACATCATAAGCTCCAAAGATTCAGGTAAGACAACTGCAGATAATTTTTAAATTATCTTTGGGAATAAGGAGGTCAGTAGCAAATAGAATCAAATGAATTTATACACACACATTTTTCCTGAAAAACTCCATCCTTCCCAACTGTAACTGATAAGAGGGTTTCAATCGCCTGTACCACTACCATCACCAGCACTGTCTTACAGACGAAGAAACCCAGGATTTCAGATGTAAAGTAACGTAGCAAAGGACCACAACTTGCAAAGAATCAAATTCAGGTCTACTTGACTCTAAGCCTGTGCTAACTTTACTCTTTAATTTTAATTGCCTCATGGGGCCAGTAGCTATTGGACCGTACATACATAGAAAATAAATGGGCTTCCTCTGATGGCTAAAATGTCTCAATTAAAACTAAACAGACCATAGGTTTAATTTTTACTTTTTGGGAGTCTTTAGAGCAAGCAACTTACTGGAGAGTGATGTATAAAGGGCAAAGGTTTTGAGGCTGGATAGTTCTTTCATTCTTGTTTCTTCCACACTTTTGCAAAAGATGTGCTCCCAGGCATACAACTTTAGAAGTTTGATGCCTTTCAATATTTCATTTGTTTTCTTCAGTCTCTCAGTGGAATAATCCTATAAAACAACAAAATAAAAACACAATGCAAGCTACATCCAAGTGAATCAAAGAAACGGGGCCATGCAATAAACAGGGACTATGGCGACCTTGATTGCTGCATGGTTATCCCACTAATTATTACGGTTGTGAAACACCTGGGAGAAGCGAACTCTCGGGGCTCCAGCCTCCCACTTTAAAATGAAGACTTGGATGAGATGACCTCGAATTTCTTTCCACCTGACAACTTTTATGTATCTGTTGCTCTGCTGCTTTGGTTTAAACAAAAGCAGTTTCGTATGTTTGACATGATTTTCTTGACTGTCTACTGATTGTGTGTGTGTGTGTGCGCACATGTACTTGGGGGGGTGGGGAGTGATAAAGAGACTTCCAAAGGCCTCCTTTTAATATCTAAATCATTTCATCCTCCTCTCAGCGTCACCTCCCATACTTAGAAGAGAAACAACGAATTTAAGAAAAGCTAGTTTGCTTCTCATTCAGGAATGTACAGTGTTGTGTGTGTTCACATTGTGTCTTCACAATGCAATTATTGAAACCAAGCCTGTTGCCTTTAACTTCAAGAGATTTCTACATAGTACGTTTTTATAAGCTCCTGTTTAAACCCACATCAGATTTACTGATTACTACCTACTTGGAATAACTGTAAAGAGATTTGTTGCAGATACAAAAGCCTCAATTTAGTCAACTGTTTCAGCTTCCTCTACCACCAAATATTAGCTTAGAATGACTAGTAAGGCATAATATGATCTGTGAGCTATCAAAGGGGCTGTAAAATGGCAAAGGGTAGCTGGGAGGAAGCCAAAGAAGCAGGTAGCCTTCTTTTTTATTCACCCTCTTGTCTCTTCAGGGTCTTCAGTGCCTATCAAATGACTGTTAATGCTAAACGAATCCTGTGTGGAAGGCTAAGTGAAAGCGTCTGAGGGTGGTGCTGTCCCCTTCTGTGTCCTCTTTCACATCTTTCTGTATTCCTGTCCTGAAGTAGAGGGCAGAAGGCTCAGACTAAAATAATGAATAACTTCACCAGAGGCAGCAGTAAAACAGGTGATAGAAATCACTTGTGTGACATGCAACTTGCCAGTCCCAGTCAAATGCCACCTAGGGAAATAATTCCATCAGCGACAGCGTCCCTCCATCTTATGCCTGATTTTACAGAGAGACAACGTTGCTCATATTTATTCAAACTTTATTTCTAAGCATGCTGTCAATGATTTTATTATTTGCAAACATTTCTTTAAAAGATGTTGTGTTACTCAAATAAAATATTTTCATGGCATATTGGAACCAAGAAAGAATCAATAATTTGGCTTTTACTTGCTTGGTAGGCTGACCATGAACATATTGGGCCAGAGCAGCTGCCACTGAAACATTTCGATGTAACTCCACAGATCATCCTGTGGTTCGATTCAACCCTGTGGAAATTGAATTTCAGAAGCACTAAACCTGATCCTTTATTTGCTTCTTGCTCCATTTCTCCATGTCAATAACTGACATCCAATGACCTCAAAGTATACTGAAGCGTGTTCTCTAGGCAAATCATCTAGAAGAAGATCCAAAGCCTCCTTACCTCATAGCACTTAAAAACATCAGGAACTGTGATTTTGGTATTTTGAGTCGAAAATTATCAGGTCTTAAATTTCAAACCACTTTTAAAAATTACTTGGTAATACAGAAAATACATACTCACTGCGTAAGAACTGAAATGAATACAATGATTTCCAAATAATCCTGAGTGGCATGTATTCATTTCCTACATTAAAAAAATAAAACAGCATTAGATGTTCCTAAGGATGTTTCCAAAAGAAGGTACTTACAAGAGTGCTCTTTTGAGCCTCTGCCAACTTTGTAGCAATGAAGTACTGAATTGGCGCGAGGAGCACAATGACAGCTGCACCAACTAGTGCGCTCGATCCCAGTAAATTATAGAGCAGAATCACTCCCATTATGATCTGGGGAGGAAACACACGGAAAAGGGAAAATTAATGGGGGTGTGGGGACCACTGCATGAAGGAGTAATTTTAAAGTGAAAATATTTCTTAATTATTATATTAAGTTTATTTAGAAGTCAACTCAGCCATGACAGTGGGGTTTTTTTACTATGATTTATAAGGGGAAAGCTACGCAGTAGAAATTTATTTTTAGTGTGATGATCTGTACTACTGGGGTCAAACCACTTTATTGTATGAAGTTGCACAGCAGGGCCATAATGCTCCTGGCCTTCTAAAGCAGTCTTCAAATTTCTGAAAGAACATGAAGCTTTTCTTGAAAATGTTATCACTCACCATAAATTTGACATTCCTTATTCTCTTGGAAGTGTACTAGACTTCCAAGTGAGGAAGAGGGAAAGTAGGGGCAGTGTTATAATGTGAGTACAGGATGGTTGTTTGCGGTCAAAAAGGAATAATCTGAGTTCCTCACCTCCTCAGTGACCCCAGAAATCATGTAATAAGAAGAAGCCACCGCCTAACTAAAACTGAAGATGCTAAAGTTCATACCCCATCTTATCTCACTGCCCTTTTTAAGTTTATTTCCTAAAACCAAGGGCAGTCTGACTTAGCCTATGTTCTCTGGCTTGTCACTTTCTTCTTTTTTTTTTCTGAAAAAATGTTCCCAGTAGTTCAGCTTACCATGGCTCAAAATGTCACCTAATGAACTGTGTCCATGCAGTTAAAGCATTTAACCCACACCTACATGTCAAGGAGAGCAGCTTATTGTGGCCTTCTAGAGGCAACGGCATATGTTCACTGCCTAATCAATTAGGCTCTTTGGGAATTCCAATCAAAACAAACATTTCCTTAAAGTCACCCACCATGCAGTCATTCGGACGTAGCCTGGGATTTTTGCTGCACTAAATTATACCGCATAGGCAGCTACCTAGTTGACCCATATATAAGTACACCTTGAGAAGCTGAAACAAAACATACTTGATATCTTACATTGTGCCAAGCACTGTGTATGTTACACACTTTTATTTGATTTGGATTTCCATTTGAACATAAAAAGGCAAACAATAAATATAAAAACTGCCATATCTTCTTTATTATTGTATGTCCTTTAGTAAATAGGGTACACAGGGATAGAGATAACAGACAATCGAGTAAGATCTACAGTTTAAGCTCCATTTACAGGGTGCAAAACTTGAAATAATTAAAAATATTCAGTATCACAAAGTGGAAAATACTGAATTCATTTATTTTGCCCCCTTTTACCCTATGAGGGGGGAGGAAACTGTGTCTTTACTAAAATGCTGATTTTCATCAGAAATAGCTAGATAGCTCTACAGCTTGTTAGTATTTCTACTACCTTATGAAGTTTGGCATTTTATAATATATCAACTTTTGAAACTATGCAATGGGTTAAAGCAATTGCTCTAGTTTAGAAATACTATAGAGGAGGTTTGTCGAAATGAAAGGGATCAAGCCTTGGCTCTGTGACTTGCATAAATTTGGGCAACAATAATAACTTACAATTCCTGAGAGGCCACGAAATGTTGGGCACTATGCTGAACACTTTATACATACTGACTTATTTAGTATTGACTATTCCAACAACTCCACGGGGCAGATGCTATTATCATTTGCATTTTACAGTTAAAGAAACAAAGGATTTGAGGGGTTAAACACATGCAAACAAGGGGGAGAGCAGCTATGTAAACTCCAGCAATAAATATACTTCTAAATCCCTTTTTCTTAACCTATGTCATAGAATTTCTGAGTTTCAGCTTCCTTCTCTACAAGAAAGGTATAACATTAGCACATTCAATAAGTGTACCCTTTACTGAGGTAAGTATCTTATACTCCTTTTGTTTGATTTCCTCTGAAATGAGAATCTTACTTATATTGATCTACCTGAACAGGCATAGCCCATAGGTTGGGACACAGGAACAAGAACCACATGAGTTGATTGGTTTCAATGGCAACCAAGTTATTAATCTGTCCCAAGGTCATCTCACCCATGGATAAATTAGATGTAGAAAGCCTAAGGATTTTATTGTATATCATGGCCTGCAAAAAAAGAGAAAGAAAGAAAAGAAAATGTATTTGAAGCTCTAAATTTAATAATCAACACTATACATATTTATTTTTATTAAAATAATAACACTTAAAAGTTGTTTTAAAAAGGGAAGAAACCTATAATGCCATCTTAAGTCAACCATTATTTTCATCTTTAGCATAATTACTTTCAATTCTCAACTAAATATAAAGTTATTTTTTTAGTGATATAACCAAAACATACATTCAAATTTAAACATAAGTTCTAGAACAAACAGAAACAGAGATAAGTAAATGCAAGCTTTCAAAATATTTTTTCTTAATGTATTACTTAAAAGTTATTTTCAATTCAGTGGGTTTATTAATTAGCTCTATGTTTCTTTTATTAAATAGGTCTATAATTAGAAGTGTTGATGTTATAACATCAATGCACAAACGAAATGCAAAAACAAAATGAAAGCCAACTACCCTTTGTGTCGCTGGCTGATATATGGCATTTTAAAGAACCAAAGATCATGCAAAGCTTGTACATACCAGCAGAGCTCCACGGAGGTTAATGCCCGTCTCTATGGTTACATAGTAAGAAGCCTGCAAAAATGTCCTTTGCAGAATAAGGGCCAAGAAAAGAAGAACTGCTAGAACGTAAGCATTTTCAAGAAATTCCTTTGATGAGAGAGTTTCTGAATGCTTGTCCCAAAAGAAAAAAAGACATAAATTAAAATTGTTCTTTTCATATACCAGTTGTACAGTTTGCATTTATCAAATGATACATAATTTTTAAAACTAAAAACTCAGTATCTTTGTAGTATATCAGTGGAATGAGCCACAAAAAGGCAATTTGGGGTTTTCTTCACAATGTCCACAAAAACAAATAGAAATCAGTTCAGTGCATAAAATCCCAAACTGATCACTACAATAGCTGGAAATGCCTGATGATAGGAAAAAAGTACCTTTTAATTTTTTAAAAAAATTTGAGTACATTTCTGCAAAGATATATTCTACTTTAATAATATGGGAAGTAACGAGTGAAGCTTGAAGTTAATTTAGACTCACTTAGAAGTAAAAACCACAAAACTGATACTTGGGCAGCATGACCAATGAAACAAAAATACAATTTCTGCAGCCTTATTATTTTAGAATAATGCTACAGAGCTGACTCTTTCTGATTTTCATATATCTTAATTTATATTAATTAAATAAATTATAAAATACATAACTTGGCTATTGATCTCACCCACATGACATTTCCAGTGATAAAAAAAACAAACTTAGGAAAACAGTTGTTTTAGTAGGAATATGACTTAGTAAAATTGATTGTTTCAGGTTTGTAACAATGGCATGTGGTAATTCGGATGTTAGAAGTGAAGGAAAATAAGTACTCAAATAAGTACATCAGGTCGGTATGAACACCCCTCATTTTTTATGATTAGATCCATTAAATTCTACTTCTGCTCCCTTCTTTCATGGGGATACATAAAATTCGTAAGTCCCGTTCCTCCTCAGACAAATGTGTGGCTAATATACATAAGGGAGAGGGATGACAGAAGAATTTTATGTGAAATTTAAATATCTGTATGTAATTAGGTAGTAGGGATAACATCACAAAAGTGCAAATACCTGCTTCACTTCAATAATATCAATAATTGAACACTATTGTATGCAAGGAACTGGACTAAGCATTGTTGGCACAAATATGAACTGTTCACAGTCATTCTGTTTATAAAGCTTTCAACCTAGAGAGATAAGCGTATCCGTAAATAACATGCTTCATTATAAATAGCATTTATGGTAAGTGCCAACATGAATTAAACAATGTGTTACAGGAGAGTCAAATTCCAACGAGGACAGTCAAAAGAAGATTCACTGAGAAGGCAGCATTTACTGCAGGGTTTGAAAATGCATAACATTTGCATAGGTAAAAAAAATGACAGGAAATCAGATTGAAAGAGTAAGAAGAAATCAGATTGAGAAACTTGAACAGGAAAATCTATGCATCTGTACTAGCATTTCTATCTATGAAACTAGGGAAATTAACTCCTCTTAGAAAAAAAACAGGAAATTTGTGATGTATGCTTTATTAAGAACAGAAAATATAAGATTATAAATTTCTAACAGCAAATATCTTATACTAAATAGCCCCCCAAATAGTAACATAACATCTAATAAAAACGTCATAATGGGACTTGCCCTTATCATTGTGAATCAGGATTGTCTTTAATATATTAGAACAGGAAATGTACATATTAAAAGTCACATCACTAACATTCTCAGTTATAGGCCTCTAAAAAAGTGACTCAAATACCACCCCTCATGTACTCATGCATGGAAATTCTTTAAAGGATTGCTGTAAAGACAAAATAAAATAACCAGTGTGAAATTTCCAAGCATAATTTCTGGCACACTGTAAATGCCTATTACATTTTTATGGGCTCTGAATCTGAGAAAAGATTTTGTTGACCAGATTCATTCAATTTTAATACACGAACACAATATATTCTCCACAATTGCTGTTTTCTTTTTAAAAAAGTATTCAATTGCTTTATACATAAGCCTGCTTGAACTGCTCATAAAACTGTATTAAAAAGTAACATTGTGTTCATTAGATTCCACATATGAGTGAAATCACATGGTATTTGCCTTTCTCTAACTTGCCTATTTCTCTTAGCATAAGGCTCTCTCGGTCCATCCATGCTGTTGCAAAGGGTAAAATTTTCTTCTTTTTAATGGCTGAGTAGTATTTCATTGCAAGCAAACTAGAGACAGACTCAGGGAGCAGGCTGACAGCTATTGAGGTTGGGGAGCTGAGTAGGGTAGTAGAGGAATAGAGAAAAAAATTTAAAGAGAAAAAACTCATGGACATGGACAACAGTGTGACGATGATCAGAGCCGGGAGGGATGGGAGAGGCAGAGGAAGGTACAGGGGGATAAATGGTGATGGACACAGACTTGCCTTGGGGTGGTGAACACACAATAAGGTGTACAGATGGTGTGTTGTGGAATTGTACACCTGAAGCCTATATAATTTTGATAACCAGTGTCACCCCAATAAATCCAATAAAAAAGTAACAATTATAATGAAATCTGCCAATATTTCCTTTTAAAAGCTCCACAAACTTACTCCTTTTGTGTTATTTGTCCCATTCTGGGTTTCATTCACACGCTGCACTATTCCAGAAATACAGAGAGGTCCAGCAAAACCCAGTAAGTCAGCAAGATAACGGAATGTGCTACTCAGTAGAATTGGTCGCCCAAAAGCTCTGTACATTGCTAGCCATATAGACGGAGTCCGGTTTGGATGATCTGCTACTTTTTTCTGAAAAAAAAACAAAACAAAGCAAACAAAACAAAAATCCAAATGAACCAAAATAAAATGACTAGAGCAGCAATTAATCTTAGCCACTATGGAAATCTCTTCTGATATTTTTGATTATGTTTTAAAGGTTTATAAATAACTGCTAATGGGTCTCTTTCAGTATAGTAAAAATGATTCTCCACCCTTGCATTCTATGCTACTGAATGCGTTTTAATGAAATAGAGTAAAGAGTAACCAGGCCAGTTTTCAGACATTGTATTATTTTTAATTGTCAAAACACCACCCGAAATTCTAAAGGCTAAAATGATTTGCATTCCCTTTGACTTGGTAACTGTAGGTTTGTCATGAATATACCAAATAACTTAAGCCAACTCATGGCTTCACACATCTGCAGTCACCTGTTGAAAAGATTTTAAGAGCTAAATAGTCATCATAACTATGTCTTGGAGAAAAGGCGAATAAGGTTTTTTCACTGCGGCGAAGAAGCTACCTCAATGCAATAGAGTTCACTTGTGTTTCACATTCACTTCCGGTTAGATAAGTAATTTGATTATTGTTTAAGTTTTTGATAAAAGGCATTAACACACCAAGTTCAGGCTAATCTGTATTATAAGAGTACTCAAAAACGTAAGCTATGTTTAGGCTATATTGTTAATCTTTACTTTAGTACAGTAGTTTAAAAAATATTATGCAATACTTTATCCCAGAGGTACAAAGAGATGACTCAAGTTCATTTGTAGTAACCATTTCCTGCAACATTAATTTCATAATACACATTTTTGACCCCACAGAGAGGTGATTTTCATCATTTACCATAAATGTTTTGTTGATCTTAATTTAGAACAGCCAAAAACTCTCCATACTCTGCTCCCTTCCAGTATTGTGAATACTCATATTTTTCTTATTGTTGTTCAAGTACAGTTGTCTCCATTTTCCCCCCACTTCTCCCCCCCACCCCAGCCATCCCCACCTCCCTCTCTCAATCCTACCCCCTTTGGTTTTGTCCATGTGTCCTTTATACATGTTCCTGAAAACCACCTCCCTCTCCCCATTATCCCCTCCCACCTCCCCTCTGGTTACTGTCAGTTTGTTCTTAATTTAAATGTCTCTGGTTATGTTTTGCTTGTTTGTTTGTTTTGTTGATTAGGTTCCACTTATAGGTGAGATCATATGGTATTTGTCTTTCACCGCCTGGATTATTTCACTTTGCATAATGCTCTCCAGGTCCATCCATGCTGTAGCAAAGGGTAGGAGCTCATTCTTTCTTTCCACTGCATAGTACTCCATTGTTTAAATGTACCATAGTTTTTTGATTCACTTATTTACTGATGGGCACTTCAGGTTGCTTCCAGCACTTGGCTATTGTAAATTGGGCTGCTATGAACACTGGGGTGCATAGGTTCTTTTGGATTGGTGTTTCAGGGTCCTTAATGTATAGTCCCAGCAATGGAATTGCCAGGTTGAAAGGAAGTTCCATTTTTAGTTTTCTGAGGCAATTCCATACTGTTACTCATTTTTAATTACAATAAAATCAGTACGTGATTGCAATATAAAATACATCTACTACTGTGGATAGCATACCGAATGAAAACAAGACAAATTGAAAAGACCCAAAGACTCTCATGTTTATATCTTTAAAGCAATTATAAATTCTCAAAGAAATCACCAGAAGAAACCAATTTGGGCTAAAATATAGTTTGGTACGTACATGGAGTAGGCAGAAGATGCCCCTTTATTTGATTTAGGTCCCTAAGTTTGAAATTCAAGATCCAAATTTTATTTAATAACTAAAGGATTTTAGTCCCTTAAAAGTCAGTTATTAGTGGATACGATCTAAAAGAAACTGAACAATTCCATGCATTGTTAACATTATGTGGTAACAAGGACTAGGCACACACTATCACTGGACTTAATTCTTACTTTCCACTCGGACCCAGAGCAAAGAGTGCTCTCTCTATCCCTACTCATGCATTGACGGGGCAACTCACACAGCATACAGGGCAGGGCAAAAATAGTTTCATGGTTGTTTGTATGGAAACCAACCCAATAATTAATGAACAATAATACAAGAATAAACTATTTCATGTACTCACAATGTAAACCTACTTTTGCCCCAGACTGTGTCTCTGGTTTGTGTCCTCAGCAGCCCAAATAACATGACTCAAGACTACTGGGAAGGACGGAGAGAAAAAATCTGCTCTTCCTTAACCATAGATGTTATTTAGGCTTAGTGCCTTTATATTTAATAGCCCCATCCGCTACAATTAGCTACATAAAAAACAGATATTAACTTACCTTTTGTTCTTCATATGCATCTTTCAGGCAAACATAATTTGTTACCGCCCTCATTGCTATTGGTAACTTTCCAATTGCCTTCAGATCAATAGGCTTTTTATGAGCGGATATGATAAGAGTGTTCATCCACCAGTATGTTGCTTTTGACAGTAAATTCACAAATGGTTGAAGAAATCTCACCCCCAGATCCTGGAGGTCTTCAGGAGGCTTTACTTTCTGAGGATTCATGAAGAAAACATATCTCTGTGGCAAGAAAAATTCCACAGAATAACAATTAACCTGATTCTTTTTCACATATTAAAAATACAATTTTAACCTTCTCTACATTTTCATTTCAGGGGGCCAAAGTTGATATGTTCATACCTCTTTCCATCCCCTTCTGAAATATTCTTTAAAATATTTCCCTTTTGTTATGAATAAATTAACTACTTGAATTCCAGAATTTTACATTTTATCCACTTGGGACTCCTTCTAAAATATTATCCTTTTAAAAAATAACCATTACTAAAAATCAGTGATTTGTGATACCCTGTGATAAAGTCAACTAAATGAAGATTTTTAAATTCTTTAGATTTTTAAAAGGTGTTACCAGCACCACTGTGAAGTCGTTCTGTTAGAATTTGTGCTCTGGCTAATGTGAACTGACGCTGTCCGCTATTCACTGCAGCGCGTGTCTAGCCATCCAGTGCAGACTGAAAGTGCTCTGACAGGACATGAGTACTGGAAAATCGACCTCTGCGATGTCTCACAGCGTAACTGGAGGCTTTAGGTGGTGCAAAGTAAAGTAGGTTTGTAATCACAGATCAGATATGAGTCCTGACCGTGTACTTGGATACACAGTAAGAGTTAGCGCTATAGAAGTTTTTGCATCAGTGAAATGAACAAGTTGGATTAGATAATCTTCTTTTCAGTTTGACGTTTCTGATAATACAGTAGTCTGATTAACCCAGGCTTGCTTGGAATCACTCGTGGATGATGGAACTTTTGAAACTTCTGATGAAAACAATTTCATCTATAATATGAACTAATCATAGTGTTTAGTGCATAAGAGGCATTCAATCAATATTTGTGAATGAATAAATAGATTCCAGGGTCAAATTAAGATTTCTGGAACATTAATGGTCTGAAACTTAGCAATTAATTCAACTTTCTAATTATACCCATAGATGACATACATTTGTTAAATGCTCCTGATTTCTAGCTGACTGTGATCTTTAATATCAGAATCTTGAATTCCAGGAACTAAATGAGGAATCATCAGATACCTACTCTGACCCGAATGACATTGATCTCCACAGCCATCAGGAGTCCATTCAAGATGACCATTATGCCCGTGATGCAGAAGCGCAGATCTGATACGCCCCACCCAGACTGCCAGTACTTGACCAATTTTATGGTTTTTGTAATAAAGGCCATTACCCAGTACAGGAATAGAGCTGAAAAGTGAAAAAGAAAAAAGATGCAATCTTTCACTAATATTTTTTAAAACATCACCAAATATAATGCTTTTTAATAACAGAAGACAAGTTTAAATATTCTATTTCCAGATAACTTTATTTGTTAAGAGAACATGTATGCTTTAGTGCATTTTTGGAGTCTTGAAGTGGAGGTATGGTAAGGACTTTGAAATGTTAGTGCTCCCACTCTGATTATATGTGATGGATGCACAGACATAGGAGACACAGAAAAGGAGAGCCTATACATTTCAGAACTTAGGTGTAATTCTGTAGACTTCCAAATGGACTTTGTCTTCTGGCCTTGTTTTTTTTTAAAAGCCTTCATTATATGAAGAATTCACAAGTTGGTATTTGTGTAACCTAACCAATAGGTAAGTATGTTTCAACTTCCAGGGATATGTCTAACAGTGCAACCTGGAATTATTGTGGAATCCATGTAGCTATGTAACAATATGTGGTTTCCTGCTTTACAAATCAGCATTCAATTAGTGACTCTTCTCCCTCAAAATGGGGTACAACCCCACATGCAACCACAGAGCACAGAGAACGACAATCCTACACACCAAACCCAGCCTGCAAACAGCCAGTCAGAAGGGTTGGGATCTACACCATCTCACAACCACAACCACAACCACAACCAGAATTTTGCAGCAAATAGAGGTGAAAGCAGAGATGTTCCTAGAAATCTGTTGTCATGAATTCAGTATACTTTGAAGTTTGCATAACGGTCAGTGCAGATGAATATAGGATGGGAAAGAAGAAATGTAAACATACGAGGTAATCCAGTTTGGACAACACTTATCAAAGCAGCATGTTTGTGGATAATCGCAACTTCCTTAGTGAAAAAGAACTGAATTGTCATATAAGCTCATTATATATTCTTTTTTTAGCTTAAAATATGGAGATTGTCAAGATGGATTTAGAAAAAAATTAAAACAGGCCAAATTATTATATGCTAACTAAGAGATTCAACTTAAATACAAATACACAGACTGAATATAAGTGAAAGAAAAAACATACAGTAAAGCATTAGAAATCTGGGGTGGTTTTATTAGTGTCAGATAATGTAGACTTCAAGACAAAGAGTACTATTAGAAATTTAAATTTTTTTAATAATGACAAATGCCTCAATTTTTAAGAATTAGACAATTAAAATTCACATAGGCCTAATAAAGACTTGGACAATCTGAAGACCATCAACCACACTGAAGTATTAAGTATTTACAAGATTGATATTTAATCTTATAAAAATACACCCCAAGTCTTCAGAATATGCATTCTAGTTAAGCACGCGTAGTATGGGTGCAGACTATATCTTTGGAAAACAAGGAGCAACACATTTAAAATACAAAAGTTATATAGAGTATGTTCTCTGATAACAATGCAATTAAACTAAAAGTCAAGAATAATAAATGTATTTTCCATTGCTGTTTATCAAATTGTGACAGACTTAGTAGCTTAAAACAACACATACTTATTATCTCACAATTTCCATGGGTCAAGAGTTTTCATGGACTCAGGCTGCAATCTGAACAGATTTGGTATAATACTCTTTGCCATAACTTATTGGCCAGAAGTTAACTCACAAGTCCCAGTCACACTTAAGAGGAGAGGATAGCACAGGGTACGAACACCAGGCACACAGATAATGGACGTAACCTTTCAGTCTTTGCACATGGTAAGATATCTAGAAGTCTCCAAATAGTTGTAATTTAAACAGTGCAATTCTAACTAACCACACACTAAAGAATAAGTCACTGGGAAAGTTAGAAAATATTTAAAGTAAATTATAATGAAGATACTACATATCAAAATTTAAGGATAGCTACTAAAGCAATACTTAGAGAAAAATTCATAACTTTGAAATAACTATTTTAGGGAAAAAAGGACAAGTCTAAAACCAATGATCTATGTTTCCATTTTAAAAGCTAGGAAAAGAATAATGAACAAAATAAATAAAAGGATGAAAACAACATAAATAAGAATAGAAAGCAATAAAATAGAGAACAAATAATTGAGGAAATTTTTTAAAACAACAAAGTCAACAAGGTTAATTTTTTTTTAAGATCAAGAAAATTGATAAGGCCCTTGCTGGAATGATCAGGAAAAGAGAAACACAAATTACTGATACTAGCAATGAAAGAAGAGTTATCACTACATATACAAGGCACTTAAAAAAGAAAATCAGAGAATATCTTAAACAACTTTATGACAACAAATAGAAAACTTAGATATTTGAAATTTACATTTCAAAATTGTAAAAATGTTTATTGAAAACTATAAAAACATTTATTGAAAACTATAACTTACCAACATTGAAATGTGATAAAATAGATTCTCTGAAGAGACTATATCTAATAAATAAATTTATGATTTAAAATCCTCCCTTAGTTAAAGGTAGAGGCCCAGGTGATTTCACCAGTGAATTCTATCAAACATTTAAGGAAGAAATAAAATTAATCTCATGACTGTCTTTCCAAAAATAGAGAAACAGAGAACATTTGCAAATCCATTTGTATATCTCAACATATAAAAACTGGAAAAGATATTGAGAGAAAAAAACAGACCAATACCCCTCACAACCTAGCTATAAAAAACCTTAACAAATAAGCTCTTGCAATATATAGCATAAATAATGTATGATGTACAGCTTAGCCCAGAAATGCATGGTTACTTTATCACTTAAAAAATTAATAAATATACATTGACAGAAGCACATTAACAGAAATATGTGTCCCAACAAATGCAGGAAAAAATCTTTAATAAAATTCAACATCTATCTATGACTAAAAAAAACCCTCTGAGACAACTTTGGAGAGAAGAAAACTTACTAACCTGATAAAGGTCTTACATGGAAAGTCTATAATTAACTTTATAATTAATTGTGAAAGACTATGCTTTCCTTAACGTCAGGAAATAAGCAAAGATTTCACTCTCCCCATGTCCATTCTACATTCTACTGATGGTCCTACCTGATGCAATATGGCAAGAAAAAGAAAGCATAAATTAAAGTGTGAAAAGAAACAAGTATAACTGTCTCTATTTTCAGATGGTGTTTGTTCATATAAAAAACCTAAAGAAACCTACAAAGTAGTAATTAGAATAGGTGACAAGAATCAAGGTCAATATACAAAATCAACTGTATTTTATTAAATGATAGCAACAATTGGAAATGAAATTGAAAATACAATTGCATTTATAATAGTAGCAGTGAACCAAAATTGCTAGTGTTACATTAAATAAGACATGGAAGGCCTCTACATTGAGAACTATAAAGCATTGCTAAAGCAAATGAGAGGAGACCTAAACAAATAAAGAATGGATTGTGAAACGATATTTTTAAGATGCCAATTCTCCCCAAATTGCTCTATACATTCATGTAATTCCTATCATAATCCCACCAGTTATATGTATATACATATATATACACATACACATATACACACACATATATACATACACATATATACATATATACACACACACACATATATACAATTCTAAACTGCACATGGCAATGAAAAAGAATTAGCATATCCAAAGCAGTCTTGGGAGAAAAACAAAGAAAACAAATCATGTGATCATAATACGTGACTTCAAAACTTCCAAAGCTACAGTAATCAAGACAAAAGGGTAATGGCATAAAACATCCATGAAAAGTTCAAAGGAATATAAAATACAGAGTCAAGAAATAGATCATATTTGAACAGTTATTTGATTTAATTCTTTACACAGGCCCGAAGCAATCCGATAAGAAATGGAAAGTCTATTCAACAAATGGTGCTCAAACACATGAATATCCATTTGGAAAAAAAAGAACCTTGATACCAACCTTATACCATAGACACAGTTAACGTAAATGAATCATAGTTCTCAAAATAAAAACTGATACTATAAGGCTTCTCAAAGAAAATAGAAAAATATGAGGGAATCATATGTTGAGAAGTCAAGACTTAAGACACAGAAGTCAATAACTATACATGAAAAATAATGAATTATACTACATCAAAATTAAAATCTTCTGCTCATAAAAATACCTTAAGTAAATGAGTCTGCATGCCACAGACTATGTATCTGATGTATCTGATGACGTATTCGCATCTAGTATATACAAAGTACTTACAACTCAATAGTAAAAATACAACCCAATAAAAAGTTAGCAAAATATATGAATAGCCACTTCATAAAAATAACAAATGGCCAATAAACTCATCAAAAAGGGCTCAATATCACTAGGCCTGAGAGAAAAGCAAATTAAACCCACAATGTGTTAGCAGTTCATACCTACCGGCATGGCTAAATTACAAAATTAAGAAAATCAAATGATGGTGAACATGTGAACAACTGGAATTCCCACAAGTTTCTAGTAAAAGTGGAAAGTAAACAACTTTGGGAAAAGATCTCATGGTCTCTCACAAATATAAACATTTACCTACCTACCCTGACCCAGCAATTCCACTCCTAGTCTATACCCAAAAGAAATAAAACCATATCCATCAAAAGACTTGCATGTGAAAGTTTATAGCAGCCTTTTTTTTTCATTATAGCCAAAACCTGGGAACCATCCAGGTGTACATCAACAAGAAATTGAAAAAAAGTGAGGTGTATTTACACAATAGAATACCCAACAATTACAAGAACAAATACTGACCGATACTACAATCTGAGTCAGCCTCAAAAAATCATGCTGAGAGAAAGAAGTCTTACACAAGAGAGCTTAAACTATGTGGTTCGATTATTATGAAGTTCTAGAGCTGGCAAATCTAATCTATGGCGGGGGACAATCAGATTAGGCATTGCCTTTGGGGCAATGGAAACCAGGATTGCCTGGAAAGGGGCACAGGAAAACTTTCATGGACGATGGCAATGATCTGCACAATGACAGGGCGATACAGGTGTACGCATTCAGCAAATAAAGATTTCTGCATTTCAGTATGTAAATTTTATCTCACAAAAGAACTGTAAATGAGTATTTAACTCTAGTTAATGACATGTTGAAATAATTAGGGGGTGATGCGTATTAATGTCTGCAACTTGCTTTAAATGCATCAAAAATAAGATGATTGATGGAGAAGGACAGAAAGATGTAGATACCTGATAAAGTAGAATAAAATATAAATTGAAGAATCTAGGTGGTAGATATATGAATATTCACATAATTCCTTCAACTTTATGTTTGGTAGGGAAAAAATACAATGTTGGGACAAAATTACTAGTTTTGTGATCTTAAAATAAGTGTGATTTTCTAGGTCCAAATATTTCTTTCCTAAAATAAGAAAAAGTTAGACTATTTTTCATCTCTATGAATCCTTCCAGAAATATGATCAAATTGTGCCCTCTGCCTTGTATCTACATAAAAATTACAGCGAGATTCTGATTGCATTTCCTTCAAAATATTATTAAAATGCAGTTTCCTTTCTAATTACATCTGATAACTCTTACATCGAGATCAGTTTTTGAGGAACTTAATATCTAGTGTATCGAATTCCCAACGTTATGTATATATTTTTTGCTGTTGGACTGGTGGAAATTTCGCTTTTTGGGGGGCATCTTCATAAAAAATTTCTGTGATGATATCTGCCTGCTATTTTGTACTGAAGAGCTTCCTAGTAAGATAATTCAGACTTTGACAAGCTTTTTAAATTAGTATTTAACCTGTCTACTTATTTTTGTTTGATTACCTTTGCACAATCTAATAATGCAAGTCAACATAAAATTAAATAATTAGTATCTTCTCTTATCTGTTTTAAATTTTAATGTCCTTTGGACAAGCAAATCATATATGTGTGGTTTTATTATTACTTTCCTTCATTTCTGTATCAGTCATCAATGTTATGATCATATACCAATCAAATAAATTTTATGAAACATAGAAAATTACAAGCACGCATTCACGCATCAACACACACAACTCTGGCTACAATCTCAGGAGAGTCGCAGATCCCTGCAGGTCATACATGACCCGTGTTCTACACCTTCCTCTCAGCTCTGTTTATGCAAGTGTGCACCAGGGAAGACTAGGATGGGTCGGAGTATCGAACTTAACTCATTAGGATAAATTCTATTGTTCCAGTTTAAGGAAAAAATGAGGAACATTGCAGACAGCCTCGGATTTCTACAGGGCAGAGGGGCAAGGGGGGCCGAGGCAGTGATGAGAGGCCTGATGCAGATGCCAGGGGCTGTGCTTTGGGGCAGCGATCCTCAGGCAGGCTGTTCTCCGTGCTGGGAAGGAGACTCTGCCTCCTGGAGGCCCCGGGCTCCCTCCACAGCAGTTCTAGGAGGGGCGTGACTCTCCCACAGTTTCAATGAAAGGCTTGAACCCTCGGAAAATGCCTGCAGACTCCAAGCCAAAGGCAGCCACACGTGGAACGAGACGAAGGGGCTGGTTGAAGGGCCTGCAGTGCAACAGCTCGTGGCGTGGCTGGAGCGCTGGCTCTGGGAGTGGAGCCTCTGCGGCCAGAAGGCCAGCACGTCCCCTCCCCTCTCCTCCCACCACACACCAATGCATCACGAGGGGCATTTCGTGGACAACACATACCCTAGCGAACAGATGTTGTTGCAGCCTAGAGCAACTCAGCTTATTTTCATCTCCACACTTATGGGGAGCCTACACAAGAATTAAATATTGTGGTTCTCCCGTGGGTAATTCTTCCCAATCCCAACCCACGCTGATAGCATCTACTATGAGGAAAAGGGAAGACAGATAGCTCTTTCCAGGGTTGGGGGGATGGACACTTGATCATACTTACCTAAAAGTAATTTGGGAAAATTTGATGTTTCGATGTTATGATAATATACTATTGACGTGGTAGTGGCAACAAATCCCATCACGGCCGGCATGAAGAGGTGGAGATGCCGCGATTCCCGGCGTCTGTGGAGAGCAGTACAGGGTCAGTGTCTACAGCGGGTCATTCCAGACGGTCTCTCATTTGATATTTAAAATACAGAGTTCAGTGGTAGTTGACAAGAGAATGTATAAAGAAAGGAAGATTATAATGGGAGACAGAATTCTGTTGAAAGGACCCAGGCTAACAGGGAGGGCTGTGAAAACACAGCTAAACAAGACCTTAAAGTGCATACAACAAAAGCAAATATATAACTGCTTCTATCCTGAGGGGCAGACCTGCTAAAATAATTTAACACCTATAGCAAGTAAGAACAATGAACTAAAAAAAAATGCTAAAGTCTGTGAAAAGTATGTTTATTTTTTTTGATAGCTTTCCTAAACTTTTCAGTGATTTTTCCAGTTTCATTAATTCACTGAATTCACATGTGTCTGTTGGTCCAGCCACTGTATCAGATTTAGGGATGCAGCAGTAAACAAGACATGATACAGTGCCTGTGATCACAAAATTTAGAGTTTAAAGAACAGCAATAGTGTATAGGAAATTATAACACAGGTGAAGAGACTGTGAGTGCAGATAGGGCTAGCATCTGTGACAGAGGGAAGCTTTGTGAAGGAATGGAGTTCTGGACTGAGACTTAATGAGTGGATCAAAAAACCATGGTACATTTACACGATGGAATACTACGCAACAGAAAGAAAGGAGGAGCTTCTACCCTTTGTGACAGTGTGGATGCAACTGGAGAGCATTATGCTAAGTGCAATAAGCCAGGTGGTGAAGGAACTGGAGAGCATTATGCTAAGTGCAATAAGCCAGGCAGTGAAAGACAAATACTGTATGATCTCACCTATAAGCAGAACCTGATCAGTGAAACAAACAAGCAAGCAAAATACAAACAGAGACGTTGAAATAAAGAACAGATTGAGGGTAACCAGAGCCAGGGAGAGGGAGGATAACAAGGGAAAGAGAGGGAAGGGTCTTCAAGGAACATGTATAAAGAACCCATGGACAAAGCCAAAAGCAGGTAGGATTGAGGGTGAGAGTGGGTGGGGTGGGAGAAAGGGGATGGGGGAAAATGGAGACAACTGTACTTGAAATACAATAAAAGCAAATTAAAAAAAAAAAAAGAATGAGAAGTTGCTACCCAGAGGAAGAAGAGAGTAGGACAGTTCCAGGCAGAGGGCCTAGATATGTTCAAGGACACTACAAGCATTTCAGTATGATTGCAAGGAGCTGAGGTGTCATTCCGAGGACAATAGAGAGCTTCAGGTGGACCAGAAATATGACGACAGGACATATTTTCATGGCAGACAGCCCTCAACTCCATTTGCATTAACAATGATACACAGTTAAACATATTTTCTCAAATACTTAAATACATTATTGATAGAGAAGAAAGTAAGTCATTTGACAGTGAGGGAAAGAGGAACATTTGGGAAAGTCATTTCAGAGAGAGCTATGGTTGACAATGGGAACTGAAATACATAAAGGAACCCACTAGCAAGGAAAGTGGTAGAAGAGCACTTTTTAAAAAAGAGAGCAGAATGTGAAAATACATAGAAGCATGAAACAGTAGAGCATCTTCAAAATTCCAAGTAATGTCATTTTCCTTAAATAGAAAATCTGAGATAGGATAAAAGGCTTTGTATGCCGTATAATGAGCTGGGCTCTGATCTTGCAGAAAATGGAAATTCTTTAACAGGTAAATCGTATGGTCAGATTTGAGTTTTAGACATGTCAATCTGGTAGTAATGCAGATAATGGGGGTGATTGATAGGTAGTGTGCAGGTCTGAGGTGAGGAGAAAGACATACAAAGAAAGAGAGCAGTTAGCCATGTATGGGTGTAGGCCAGGTGAGGGCTGATGAAAGCCTGAATTAAGCTTTGGTGGCAGAACCATGAAGGAAGTAATACATTTGCAAAATATTAGTTGTTAAAATAGACAGGACTTTAATAGTGTTAGGGTATGAGGCTGATGGCAATGGAGAGGTAGAGAGTAATTCCCACAGTGCCTGGGTGGACGGTGGTGTGAACAAATAAGATTTTAAGAGGATGAGCAGATTGGAGAGAAGAAAGTAACTCATTTCAGCAGGAATGTGTGGATTAAGAAACATGCAAAAGAAGTTGTCTAATAGGAATATGTAGAGATTGGGAACATGATCAGTGATAGATCTGGAAACATTAATATAGACATAGTAATGAAAATATGAAAGTGCTATGATAGCATAAAAACTAGCTTAAAAACCACCCACCACCTCCTAGAAATAGTTGAAAGTGGTCAAAGAGAAAAAGTAGGAAATAAATATATCATCATTACAGGAATTAGGAAATGCTCCTAATATTCTTTAATTATTGAACCAAAGAAAGAATTTTTGAAAATCACTTAATATTTAGGAAATTTTAAAATAAGCATACTACTTATCCAAGCTTGTTAAATGCTGCCAAAACTATAACCAGAAGAAAGTTTATAACCTTAAACATATCAATAAGAAATAATTATAATAAATTAAGTAGTCAATTCAAGTTAGAAAAAGAACAATAAAACATCATTAAAAGAAGCAATAATAAAGGATGAATAAACATAGCAGGGTTTTTCTGTAATAATCAAATATTTTACTATTGTGAAAATGGTAATAAATCCCAAAAGATATTCATTTAACAAATTACATGCCTTAATAATAAACTTTTCAAAGTAGACTAAAGAACAAAATAAAAATGATTACTAGATGTAGGAGAGTATGTAAAAAAGATGATAAATTATTTAGATAGAAATAAAAAAGGGAGCCCATTACAAATACCTATGCAAAACAGATAAGGATATTTCAAAAGAAAAATTAATAGCTTTAATATTTGTATTAGTATAAAAGAAATCAGTTCTTTCCATTTAGAAGGTCTTTGCATTATATTGCTAATTATAATGAGCTTCTGTGATATTTATATTAAAAAGTCCATAAAGATTTTGTTTAAAAAAATAAAGAAGAAAGGAATGATCAGCAGCATCAAATATAGTATTATGTTAAGGAGGAAAAGGTATCCATTAAGGTGTCATTAATCCTCATTGGGATTCTTATAGGAGCATGAGAAAGCAAACTAAATATTTGGGTTCATAAGTATCTGGAAGATGACTTTTGAGAAGCTTGAATAAAAAGGGTAAGGGGAAGACGTCTATAGCTAAAGAATGGGAGGGAGTAGGGCAAAATCAAAAGTTTATTTCTGTTTTTACATAGCTCTCTTATGTCCCTACCACTATAACATAAGGTTCTGCCAATAGCATATGCCCTCTTCATTATTAGTGCAGCCTCTTGTTTTAAGTCTCTGACTGAATCTGTGCCTCAACCATGGGGCTGGAAAGGAGAAGCCATCCTTGCCCATGTGATATCAAACTTTTAGGAAATACTGGACTGACCAATCTTCCACTTTATACATACACATAGAAAAATGTAGAGTCAGCCTTTATGAGAATACATATTAAGGGAATAAAAATGAACGCTAGAATTGGCTATGCAAGTAGAATATAGTACAAATACACAAAAGTGCTTTAAACAATTATCACTAAGATAACAGCCAATTAAGCTTCTAAATACTTGAAGTCATATCTTAGAGTCTCTGATTTTTCTTTTTATCGGAAACCATGATGTGCATATATATGCAAAGAGCTGTCATACAACGTTATAAAATAATTGGCTGCATATCAAAAACTTAGAAGTTTCATTCCTCATTAACTGCAACAGCAAAACATAAACAGATGTCAAGGGAAGTTCTTATTAGATAAGAGAAAAATGATTCTTGGAGCTTTCTTTTTAAAAATCTTTAAAGGTTCTTTCCTGCCAATTCTTCAATGAAAGGTGTACTATTTAGGAAAATTTTGATTATAAAATTTTCCTATTACCTAAGTGTATTTTCTGCTACTATGTGATAAAAATGTTTTCCATACATTATGTTCAAGTTTATAAATAGAATTCATTATATTTTAAATGCCTAATATAAATTTCCTCTTTTATAAGAATGACAAAATTCCTTCAAAGGTAGTGGTTTTGGGACAAACCCTGATTTTAAAATAATTTTGTGCTATGCCTCAATTTGTAGTTATATCCTGATATATTCTTGGACTCCTTTAATGCCTGCCTCATCTATATTGCTTCTTTACAAAGTAAACTGAAACATCTGAGTGTTGGTTATATACTTATATACAAATGTAAAGTTATTAGAGTTATATGTCAATACAGACAATCTTGCTATGTATACCTATTTTGAAAGACAAGACAAACACCAAAGTGCTTAAAAGGACAGAACTTTCTTCCAGGGCTACATAGATGAAGGAGCAAAAAAACAGAAAGTACATCAATGAGCTCTAGTCACAGAGAACTGAACTTGTGTCATCGAAGAAATTATGTAGCAACACAAAAGTAAGGCCAACATGCATGATCACCATAGATATTGGGTGGCAGCTCTTGTTCCTAAATGATGACCAAAAAGTTAAGTCTGACTTGGTATGCTCTTAGCTACTACCCATATCAACACACTCACGTGTAATGGACAATGTATCACATTAACTAAGTTGAGTCACTTACGAATCTGAAACTATGCCTTCTGCTATTTCACAAACATGCACAAATAGGAGAGCAAACGTAAGAATCCATCTCAGGTTATGTCCAGGAAAATGAAGCCATGTGTTGTGGTGAATTTGTACTTTTGAGCTTTGACTGCCCCACCCTGGAAAAAGAAACAAGCAAAGAGATAAACAAAAGGATCAATTATAATGATGGAAAAAATTTACATTGTGATATGCTTTGGGGAGTTCATGAAACCTGAGTGCTTTCTAGAGTAACACTACAATTTCTAGAGTGGAAATTCTGATCTATTTTCATTATGTTAAAAATAATTATTTCAATTTATTTTTTACAAGACTGTCTAGGTTAACATGTTAACATTTATTGCATTGTTTGGGATTAACACCAACTCTGAGTGACTACATGGTTATTTCATGCGAATCAAAGCTCTTACTCACAGAGAATTACTCAGAGAATGGTCTCTGATTCATTCAAAAGGAAAAAGTTAATGATAATATTAATGAAAGCAGTTTGGTGTCTAAAATCTTTTGAACCACAGGATCTATGGAAGACTAACAATAAAGGTTGTATTTGGTGATGAAATATAGGACTCATTAGTTGAGTCAACTCTTAATCATATGGATATCATGTGAGAAAAATGAAGACTATGACTGAGCCAGCACTTTTCAACAGTGGTACTGATACTTTCTAAAAGAAAGCTTAAGATTTGTTCATTGTCTACCTTTTAAGCTGCATCAAGAACAATATAGGTTCACCCTTAGCTCATCATTGAAGAAAAAGTTCAAGACTACATTTTAGTTGAATTTTGATGGCTTCTCCCAAACAACAGAGTAATACCAATTCATATATGGTGTGGTGTGCTAGAAAAGAACTCTGTGTCATTTTGTCTCCCATTTCTCTCACTTTCTGAATACTGAGAAATCCCACATATGTCAAGAGTGAATGTGTTGGCCACCATGAATAATGCGGCCATGAACATAGGGGTGCACATGTCTTTGAGAATAAATGTTGCCAAATTGAAAACAAGAAAAGTGTCCTTCAATTGGTGATTGGATAAAGAAGATGTGGTACATGTATACAATGGAATACTATACAACCCAAAGAAAAGATGAAAGAATGCCATTTGCAACAACCTGGATGGACCTTGAGTATACCATGCTAAGCAAAATAAATCAGAAAAAGTTAAGAACCATATAATTTCACTCCCATGTGGGATATAAAACTGAAAGCAAGAAATGAACAAACAAGAAAAACAAAAACCCATAGACACAGACAAGTATGGTGGCTACCAGAGGAAAGGGGGGTGCGAGGGTAGTAAAGGGTACAGGGGGTGAAATATATGGTGATGAAAGATGACTTGACTTTGGGCGGTGGACATGCAATGCAACGTGAAGACCATGTATCATAGAAAGGTGTAGTTGAAACTTATATATTCCTTTTAACAAATATCAGCCCAATAAATTTAATAAAAATAAATTTAAAAAAGAGAATGAATGTATTTTGTGTCTGAAATACTGCAGGAAGAAAATTCTTCATGAACGAAAGGAATCCCCGAGCATTCTTTGAAAGTAAAATTGACTCATGTGTTAGTTGTTTCCAAATGAACTTCATTATTGGATGATTACTTACATATAACATATTTTACTAGAATTTATGCTATAAACTCTTGCAGGAAAGCCCTGTGTCTTTTTTGCAGCATTATAGTTTTCCTCATAGCTGGTACTTCCTTGAGATTTATTTATGTATTCTCACTAACTCAAGTAGCCAATATTAGAGATAAATAGACTGCATTTTCTTCCATTTCCCTTTGATAATGTCCATTCTAATTGCACTTGATTCGAATACCCATTTGCCAGCCTTTGTATTTGATGCTAGAAATGTAAATAAAAATGTCAGAGTAATTGCTCTCAAGAAGTTGACTGGATGCCAGAAATGAATTGTTAATTGTAGAATTGCAATTTAAAAAATGTATGTTCTGCCCTGGTCGGGTGGCTCAGTTGGTTAGAGCATCATGCTGATACACTAAGGTTGCGGGTTCGGTCCCCAGTCAGGACACATACAGGAATCAACCAATGAATTCAGAAATAAGTGGAAAAACAAACTGATGTTTTTCTCTCTCAAAAAAAATCAACAAACATTTTTTTAAAAGGATGTCCTACTTTTAGCCAAAGGCCATTCTAAATGTCCTGCAAATAACACCACATAAATGACTAGTGTGTCTATAAATGGCCACTGTAGTCCCAATATATTTAATGTCTGTACATTGGTTTAACATGAACAATCATGTGCCAAGAGTATGTTGGCCTCTGCATGACGTGATATGCTACATAACATAAATTCCCTTGCAGCCTCAGGAAGAGTCAGTTATTCTAGCAGGTTAACCTCCAGGAAGATTTGTTCCTGTATCTAGAATTGAGCTGACAATGTGGTGTATCGCAGTCCTCCCTAACCCTCAAGGGATTCATTCTAAGACCCCTAGCAGATGTGTGAAAGCATGGCTAGTACCAAACCGTATGTGTTCTATGCTTATTCCTATATTAAACACCTATAATAAATTTGAATGTATGAATTAGGGTAGGCACACCAGATTAACAAAAATGACTAATAATGAAATAGAACAATTATAACAATACACTTTAATTAAAATTATGTAAATGTGTTCTTTCTCTCTCCTAAAATATTTTATTGTGTTGTACTCAGCTTACCACTTAAACAACACACTTTACGGCTTCTCTTTGACAGACTGACACAATCCAAACTGTCAGCATCGCTACTCTTGCACTTTAGGGCCATTATTAAGTAAAATAAGAGTTCCCTGAACACAAGCACTGCGGCACCATGGGAGTCAGTCTGTTAACCGAGGCAGCTGCGAAGTAACCAGCAGGTGTGTAGCACATGCAGTGTGGACACACTGAACAAAGGATGGTCTGTGCCACTTTGGGGCAGAATGGGAAGGCATGAAATTTCACCATGCTGCCTAGAACAACATGCAATTTAAAGCTTATGCATTGTTTAATTCTGGAACTTTCCATTTAGTATCTCTGGACTGCCTTTGACTGTAACTAAAACCATGGAAAGCCAAAGCAAAAATAAGGGGGGGACTACTGTAGTCATTTCTCTTAACTCTGACATACCTGTTTCACTGGACTATTCCAGGGAATATCCTGGGAAGTATTGCACTTTGCTCATTTTCTCTTCTCTTTACCTAGCACAAAGCAAGGCTCAACAAATGCTTTATTTAAATCTATCTCATATAATTCTCTGTTCCCTCTTTTTAAAAAAACGTTGCTGTTACTTAATGTCTATGGCTAAGGTGGCATATAAATTCTATTTTACCTACAGAATGTTATATGGCAAAAATAAAATAACTGGAACACACAAAATACTTGCTTGTTCTTTTCTTACAGTCATATATCAGTTTTCATGTTGGAGAAATTAGTCAATATTATACCAAGTCTCAGCCATAAATAAGACTTTTTTAATAAATATGAGGTGATATGATACAGAACAGCACATTACTTACCAATAAACAGTATTGGAAAAGTGATAAACAACAGGAAGACATGAGGAACCAGGTTGAGGGCATCCACAAAGCAGGAATTTTGTAAAACACCACCATAGATATTATATGAGGAAATGTTGTTACCACAGAATGAAAGGCTCATTTCTTATTCTATGGTTCACTCTAAAATAAGAGGAAAGAGGAAGAGCATCTTATTATTAAATTTTCCTTCATAAAATTATAGCCTTAAAATGGTGTTATCTTAAGTCCTGAGAAAAACCATGGAAAGTTAGTGGAGTCATTCACAATTCCCAGAGGAGGATACTGAAGTTGAGATTGGCTCAGTAACTTGTCAATCAGTAGAGTAGCTGGCATCCACACCCACCTGTCTGACTGTAAAGTATGTTTGCCCCACTGTATCACACAGCCTCCAATCTATTTTTTAAAGAAAATATATTATCTATTCTTATTAAAGTAAGTAGCAGCTTAAAATCTTAACCTCACTGGACTTTGTTTTGGGGTTTTTTTTCACATTTATGTCATCTAGGATTCTGAGATAGATTTTTAAAGACTGGCAATGATTTTATAACTAAAATAGTACTTTTCCTCTCTTCCCTTTCATTGATAATTTATTTAGCAATGGACATGAAAAATATTTTTTCTTGAAAAAAAAAGAGTATTACATAGAAAAGATTGGCCACAGAAGGTAAACTACTGGAGAAACTGAATTTCAAGCAAAAGTTTTATAAAGCACTATGTAAATAGAACAACTGGTTAGAAAGCCTATGTATTTGTAGTCTATTAAAGCTTATATGAAGTTCCTTTCACATATTATTTCTGATAAACCCTTTTTTAAATAATTTATACGCTCTCAAGTTGAGACGTCTTCTCATCTTGAAAAAAAAGTCACACTTAAAAAAAACCTCAAGGTTATATACTTTGCAAATCCTTATCAACTATAAGATTCTAAGATAAACAAAATAATTAAAAAGGACTTGAGATTTTTTTAAATAACAGTGAAATGGAAGTTATGAGCTTATAATGATATATTAGGTGTATTTCTGGTAAAGATGGAAAGTACAGAAACTAAAAATTAATAGCTAGTAATGGAATTTTTAGTAGAGATGATAAAACTTTAAGCTCCCCCTAAATTGACAAACATATGTAAACTATTTTATTTATTTTAGCTGGTTTTATAATTTTATCCAAATTATAATATTCCAATTGACCACTTATCATTATCATTGAGTCATATGCTAAAAATATAATCTGAATTTGCAAAACATACACTTTATTAGCTGTAAGCATTGCCTGCTTAGTATTTAATCAATCTTAAAACCAACCAGTTAAGTAACCTTTTGACAAATGTGTGTGACTGTGGAAAGAAATTATCAGAGAAGTTCAACAACCTGAAGAAGTCAAAGAAGAGTTTCAGCCATGCACCTGATGTCTGGGATGCTAGGGCAACAATCAACCAACTGTAAATATACTTGTTGAGGCTGATCATGTGCTAGACACCAGGAATCCAACACTGCATATGACAGAAGTCCCTGTGGTCTTAGACTGTATAGGCTACACTAATCCCAATAGTTTTTGGTCTAATGGAAAGGTTATGATCTAAGAGACAGCAAAACATACAAGGACATTGTCACATGAAGGTCCCTACTCCAGATTGGTAAAGCAAAAGCTTTACAATGGTTTATTCCTTCTACCATAGTCTCTAACCTCAGAATGTCCCCCTGGCTCCCAACCTTTTCTCTGTCTCTTTCACCACATCTCTCCTTTTGCCTTTTCTTCTACTTCCTTTTCAATCTTCTCCCTTTGACCCTTAGCCTCTTTCTCTAAAATCCAGTGTGCAGGTGGCACATTCTGACAGCCAGTCCATACTACAGCCCAACATGGACAAAAAAGAGGGAAGAAATAAACTTATTGTAGATATAGTGAAAATCATTGTGTTTAGCTAAGGAATTTTTACTCAGTCAATATTTTAAACAAATTCTTAGATCTCCGAATGCCATTCAAGGTTCCCCTACCCAGGTGAAGTTAGGAAGGCTTCAGGAAGGACACAAATTGTGCTCTTGGCGGCTAAACTCTGCCGGGGGACATCTTTCAGCCCCGCCCCCTCTGGATCTGTCCTTTTCAGCTAAGCACTGACAGAGGCCCGCCTCAAGGAAGGGGGAGAGGGAAGAGGGACCAGACAGGAAGACGTGACATTTTCCTCACAAGCATAAACCCACGGAAAGATGTTCAAGTGTTTACGACCACTAATAGAGCTGGAGAATTTGACTGAACAAACTTTAAACGCAAACATCAAAAGTGAAATTTTGATGATAGGGATGTCTGCAGAGCAGAAAACAAGAAGAAAATACTCCTTGAGGACCAAACATAATTTTACGGCAAGAATACTGCTCTGGGTATTCTTATTCTTTGAAATGCACTGTACAAAGAACTCTCCTCAGAGTTAAAAAATTTGGATTTCGTCGACAAGCACAAAGTAAGGGAAAACTAGTACTCTGTTTGTCCAGCAGAAAGTGTCGGTTCTAAGGCAGCAGCAATCCCTGGGAATTTAATATGCTGGAAACACCTAAGGAAAACATACTAAAAACAATATTAAAGCTCTCATCCTTACAGGCACAATAACTCATTTTTTAGTTATCCAGAGATTAATCAAATTATGTTATGAGAAAGAAACATGACATCTTAAAGAATTTATTTAGGACTTTATCCTTATCTAGGACATTTTCAGGATGAGATCAGTTATGAAAACAAATGTAATAACATCTTTAAGTTATTCAGCCGATAGTTCATAAAACGTGAACTAAAATATGCCCGTCTGTTTATCTATCTGTCTATGAACAACAGATCCAAGTGGGAAAATCACTGGCAAAAAAAAAAAAAAAAAAAAAAAAAGAGCATTGACTTCTGATACGAACGCACCCATTGAAGTTCTATGCAAACGCAAGGAAATGTTGGAACTACTCAGCAGATAAAATTCTTTAGACGGACACTCCAATGGGATATTTTGAAATCTCAAACTGAACACATAAAGCAACAAATAAATACCTTGGACAACCTGACGTTGCTTCAAACCCCTACCGGTGTAGTTGCTCTACCTTCAAAACACCGGCTTCCTACACTGGCTTACGTGTGCATTTCAACCCGGGAAGCAGAACTCCTAAAAAGCAAAGAGTAACAAAAATTAAACAGATAGAAAGCTACTTCGTAAACAATACAGGAAATATCTAAGAGAAAAAAAAATTAGTAAGGACTCCTTGCACTGTCTCCAGTTGGTTTAAGTAGGAGCCGGCGGAGCTTTGCTAGGAACGCTGGAAACCTGATCCCCACGCCCTCTCATCCCCGGCGGAGGCCCGTTCCCTTAATCCTAGAAATAGCCACCGAGAAGGCAAAGCGCTGGAGAGTGCGCGGGCGCCTTCTGATTGCCCAAACGATAGATTCAAATCGACCTTTTACAGTTATTCTTAAAAATTGTTAATGACATTGATGTAAAAGACAGGGACTCACTTATTCCGAAGGCAGAGTTTTCCTCCCCTACCGAAGCACGCAGCGCGCCTGAGTGGATTATTTTTAGGGTGGTGGGAGATCAGCTGCTGCCTCCTATCGAGTTTCTAAATTGCACAAACTGCTCTGGGCTGGGGCGGATGCGGCAGCTCCGAGGCAGGAAACTAGGCAGAAGCCCCGAGCGCAGCGCCTGGGACTAGAGACCCTCCCCACCCCCCCGCTCAGCCCAGCTTTCCGCACGGGAGCCGCAGACTTGGGGCACGCGGTGCAGAGATTTTGCAAACCACAAAGTAATTTGCGTGCCCCAAACTTCATTAGACAATGAGACTTGAAATACGTGATTCAGTGATTCACCAGAGTCGGGTTTGTAAACGTCAAAATACTACGCAAGTCACTCACTTGCATTCTTTCTCTCCCCGGGCTCTTCTTCGCGCACTTCTATTAACCACAAAAGGAAGCAGATTTGGGGGTTTCACCATTGTTTCCTGAGCAGACCAGCGAAATGAAAGGCTTATTCCAGGCAGAAGAACCGGCTGCCGGACTGTCATGGTGCTTGCGAATGTCTCCCAGGAGCAAGGCAGGCTTAAGCCGAATAATTGCCCCTGGTACCTGGAAAACTTGGTCACTGCCCTGGGCCAGGGGCTGCGCGGCCGCAAGGCGTCCCTGACCCTAACTCCACCAAAGTGGGACTTAGGCATCCACGGCTGCACAGACTGTTCCCCCCACTCTTGTTCCCCACTAGAGATCCTTTATTCTCAAGATGAAAATGCATGTGTTTAAAATACATTCACCCCACAATAATTTCCCCCAGCACGCAAGCCGTAAATTTGTCCCAGAAAACCTTCTTTAATTAACACTCGCTTTTCTCAGGCACTGCTCAGTCAGATTGAAAGAATCACTGTTTTCAGCAACTGCCGGGTCTGATAAATCATGGTCGAGCAGGTGGGCTGCTGCCTCTGGCTGCGTGCGTGTCCCCCAACCCAAGGGGCACCGCTCCAGGACCGCTGGCCCCCGGAGCTGGTGCCTGGCGTGAACCTTAAACCCCAGCGGCCTCCTGGCCTCTCTGACTGTGGGCAGAGGCCGATTCCCGCCTGCAAGCCCCAGGGGATTTCCCCATGGGCACCTCACTCTAGTAAGGACGCTGCATTCTTGGGTGGGTGCCGGGCCTCGTTCAGCGACTGAAACATGAACCTGTGGCCGCTAGGGGTCTGGAGGGCCTCGTGGGACGGCACCCGGGAGGGTCCTGAGGATTCTGGCCCTGTGGCCTTTAAAAGTTGGGCAACTGCTGTGCTTCCCGGGCCCGGGGCTAAATGGCCTCACTTGAAGACAAGCTCAGCACAAAGGAATGGGATGGATCGCACTACCTTAGAAGAAAAGCTCTCATTCCTTTGTCCTCCACCTATAACAAATCAGAGTACTATTTTTATATTTAAATGCAAAAACAAAAAAAAATTATATATATATATATATATATATATAAAGAGAGAGAGAGAGAGAGAGAGAGAGAGAGGTGTGCAGATATGTGTGCTTTTTCTAAAGGAGAAAAACCATTCTGGCCACCAGGAGCCAAACTGGAGGCGAGTAGTCTGGTTAGAAAAAGGCTCCTTTTGAGTAGAGGGTGAGGGTGGAAATGCTTGAAGAGTTGGCTGTTAGGGGCTGTGAAACCCTCTCTAGCTTTTAAGGGTTTCTCTGTGCCCTGCCCGCCCTTCGGGAGGGGGTGGACACTGGCTGGTTAACAGGAAGAAGCACGGATGGCAGCCTTGGTCACCTGAGCCCCCTGGCTTTGGTGTAAAGACACACGTGTGCACAGGGGTTTAGAAACAGGAGTTGGCTGGTCAACTTGAGCATGTATGTTACTGATGGGGTGATGGGTTCTTTTCCGGGGGACAGCAATGTCACTAAAGCAGGACTTTTGCTATATTAAAAAAAAAAATTTTAAGCAAAAAAAAAAAAAAAGTTTGACAACTGCACCCTCGCGAGCTGGTGTGACGCAGGCACAGGGTAAAACAGCATGCTTCAGGAGTGGGGATCTGGACACAACTGTATTTGAACAACAGTAAAAAAAAAAATGATTAAAAAAAAAAAAGAATGGGGATCTGGACATACTGTGGGTGAAATCCAGGAGACCCCATGAACATGACGAAATGGGGACCAGAGGCTCCCAAGGCTGCAAATAATTCCCAGATATAGGATCAGGGTGTGACTACACAGAATCATGTCGATTTGGGGATCTTAATAAAATTATTAAAATTACTTAGAATGATAAATGCTTATTGTAAAAACTTTGGGAGTTACCTGAAGTATAAAGAGGCAATGAGCCTCAAACCTATAAAACTAGTGAAAACATTTTGTTACATTTTAACAGAAACAAGACATATAGTGAAGTGATGATAAGCACGGATGTGGGAGCTAGCCCGCTATCAAATCCTGCTATCCCACGTGTTACCCCAGCGACTTTGGGCAAGTTACTTAGTTACTCTGTGAATCAGTTTCATCAGTTGTTCAGTGGTACAAATAATTTTAAAAATGTATCATAGGGTTGATAGAAAGGTATGTAATATAACCCCTTTAAAGTGTTGTGAGAGTGTCTGCCTCTTCATGAAAAGCTAACCCTTATGGTATGTTTATTATTTTTCTATTCATATTTTATATTGTTGGCAATCACAAAACTATTTCCTCACAGTATCTTTTAAAACCATTATTTCCCAATGGTATTTTAAAATCTTTATAAAAATAATTTAAATGGCTGCATAATATTCCATTGTATGGCTACTGCAAATATTTAAACCCATTTTTCTATTGTTAGACATAGAATTGCCAAATTTTCATTGCCATATACAATTCTATGATAAACTTTTTTAAAAAATTTTATTTTTATTCAATTATAGTTGTCTGCCTTTTCTCCCCATCCCTCCACCCCCCCCAGCAGCCAAACCCACCTTCCTCCCCCACCTCCACCCTCCCCCTTGATTTTGTCCATGTGTCCTTTATAGTAGTTCCTGTAATCCCCTCTCCCCTCTGTCCCCTCCCCACTCCCCTCTGGCTATTGTTAGATTGTTCTTAACTTCAATGTCTCTGGTTATATTTTGTTTGCTCTTTTCTTTTGTTGATTATGTTCCAGTTAAAGGTGAGATCATATGCTATTTATCCCTCACCACCTGGCTTATTTCACTTAGCATAATGCTCTCCAGTTCCATCCATGCTGTTGCAAAGGGTATAAGCTCCTTCTTTCTCTCTGCTGCATAGAATTCCATTGTGTAAATGTACCATAGTTTTGGGATCCACTCATTTGCTGATGGACACTTAGGTTGCTTCCAGTACTTGGCTATTGTAAATTGTGCTGCTATGAACATTAGGGTGCATAGGTTCTTTTGGATTGGTGTTTCAGGGTTCTTAGGATATAATCCCAGCAGCGGAATTGCTGGGTCAAAGGGCAGTTCCATTTTTAGTTTTCTGAGGAAATTCCATACTGTTTTCCACAGTGGCCTCACCAGTCTGCATTCCCACCAACAGTGCACTAGGGTTCTCTTTTCTCCGCATCCTCTCCAACATTTGTTTGTGGATTTGTTTATGTTGGCCACTCTGACTGGTGGAGATGGTACCTCATTGTGATTTTAATTTGCATCTCTCTGATGGCTAGTGATGCTGAGCATCTTTTCATATGTCTCTGGGCCCATATGCCTTCCTTGGAGAAGTGTCTGTTCAAGTCCTTTGCCCATTTTTTAATTGGGTTGTTTGTCTTCCTGGAGTGGAGTCATGTGAGTTCTTTATATATTTTGGAGATTAGGCCCTTGTCTGAGGTATCATTGGCAAATATGTTTTCCCATACTGTTGGTTCTCTTTGTAATTTGGTGCTGTTTTCTTTAGCCATGCAGAAGCTTTTTATTTTGATGAGGTCCCATTTGTTTATTCTTTCCTTTATGTCCCTTGCTTTGGGGGATGTGTCTGTGAGGATGTTGCTACATGGGATGTCTGAGATTTTCCTGCCAATGTTTTCCTCTAGGACTTTTATGGTGTTACGACTTATATTTAAGTCTTTTTCCATCTTGAATTTATTTTTGTGTATGGTGTAAGTTGGTGATCGAGTTTCACTTTTTTGCATGTAGCTGTCCAGATCTCCCAACACCATTTGTTGAAGAGGCTATTTTTGCTCCATTTTATGCTCCTGCCTCCTTTGTCAAATATTAATTGACCATAAAGACTTGGGTTTATTTCTGGGCTCTCTGTTCTGTTCCATTGGTCTATGTGCCTGTTTTTATGCCAGTACCAGGCTGTTTTGATTACAGTGGCCTTGTAATACAGTTTGATATCAGGTATTGTGATCCCTCCTGCTTTGTTCTTCTTTCTCAAAATTGCTGCAGCTATTTGGGGTCATTTATGGTTCCATATGAATTTCTGAAATGTTTGTTCTATATCTGTGAAATATGAATTGGGTACTGTAATAGGGATTGCATTGAATCTATAAATCGCTTTGGGTAGTATGGCCATTTTGATGATGTTAATTATTCCAATCCATGAGCATGTACATGCTTCCATTTGTTTGTGTCTTCCTTAATTTCTTTCTTCAATGTTGTATAGTTTTCTGAGTACAGGTCTTTTACCTCCTTGGTTAGGTTTATCCCTAGGTACTTTATTTTTCTTGTTGCTATATCAAATGGGATTTTTTTTCTGATTTCTGTTTCTGCTGTTTCATTGTTGGTGTACAGGAATGTCTTTGATTTCTGAGTATTGACTTTGTATCCAGCTGTTTTGCCAAATTCATTTATTAGGTCAAGTACTTTTTTGGTTATGATAAACTTTTTATAAGGATTTTTTTGTATCAGATAATTGCTTTAAGATACATCATCTGAAAAGTGATTACAGAGTCAAAAGTAGTACATATTTTTAAGGCTGAGAATACAGAATGCAATATTACTTTCTTACAATAGTTTGTATCAAACTATATGACATGACCTATTGTAACAGAGTGAAATGCTTGGCTGCCCGGACCCCACCTTGTTCAAGCCTGCTTTGTTCCTAAAGCCTTTAGGTTAGTAACTTTTTGCACATAGACATAATAATCATTAGAGGAATTCTGTTTATGACTTGAGGTTTACAAAAGCAGCCCCTTACTAGAAAGTTCCTCTCCCAAAGCGATAAGGGAAGTATGTGCTGTTTATCAAATATTTCCAGGAACCTCGTGATCGCACTCACATCAGCTAAGGTCAACAGACTGAGTACAATCTTCCTCTGGCCCCTGCTAGTGCCCAGATGTCTGTGGTCCTCAGTCACCTCTTGCCTCTCCCATTTGCCCTTCCCTTTAACTCCTTTTTGAGGACCACCAGGTCTCTCGTCTTCTGTATTAGCAACTTCTAGATCAATGAACCTTTTCTTACTCCAAACTCTGACATTTTGAGTTTTGGCCTGTTGAAAGTTCAGGCATACAGACTTTGGATCGGTAACACTATAATTGCTAAACTCTCATTGGATATTCTTATTTTTTAAAATCTTATAATTTGACAGATAACACAATTTTTTTTCATTAACATTCAATGTTTTTAAAATATATTTTATTACATTATTATGGTTGTCCTAATTTTTCCCCTTTGCCACCCTCTGCCCGGTACCCACATTCCCTCCAGCGATCCCCTCAGTTCATGTCTATGAGGCGTGCATGTAAGTTCTTTGGCTTCTCAATGTTCTGTACTATTCTTAAAATCCCCCTGTCTATTTTGTACCTACCAATTATGTTGTTTAATCCCTGAACCTTTTACCCCTTCTCCCTCTTCCTCCTTCCTCCCAGCTGATAACCCTCCAAATAATCTGCAAACCTGTGATTCTGTTCCTGTTCTGGTTTGCTTAGTTGGTTGCTTTTTTAAAAAATTCAGTTGATGGTAGTTGTGAATTTGTTGCCTTTTTGATGTTCATAGTTTTGAGCATCTTCTTTTTCTTAGATAAGTCCCTTTAACATTTTATATAATACTGGCTTATTGATGATGAACTCCTTTAGCTTACCCTTGTCTGAGAAGCACTTTATCTGTCCTTCCATTCTAAATGATAGCTTTGCTGGATAGAGTAATCTAGGTTGTAGGTCCTTGCTTTTCACCACTTTGAATACTTCTTGCCAGTTCCTTCTAGCCTGCAAAGTTTCTTTTGAGAAATCAGCTGACAGTCTTATGAGTACTGGATTGCAGGTAACTCGGCTTTTCTCATGCTGCTTTTAAGATTCTCTCTTTAACTTTTGGCTTTTAATTATGATGTGTCTTGGTGTGGTCCTCTTTGGGTCCAACTTGTTTGGGACTCTCTGTGCTTCCTGGGCTTATATGTCTATTTCCTTTACCAAATTAGGGAAGTTTTCTTTCATTATTTTTTTAAATAAGTTCTTAATTTCTTGCTCTCCCACATCTCTTTCTGGCAGCCCTAGGAGTCAGATATTGGCATATTTGAAGATGTCCCAGAGTCTTCTTATACTATCCCCATTTTTTTGAATTCTTGTTTCTTCTTTCTGTTCTGGTTGAATGTTTATTTCTTCCTTATGTTCCAAATCATTGATTTAAATCCCAACTTCCTTCCCTTCACTGTTGGTTCCCTGTGGATTTTTCTCTATTTCACTTAGTGTAACCTTCATGTCTTCCTTTATGTTGTTGCCGTACTCAGTGAGTTCTTTGAGTATCTTGATCACCAGTGTTTGAACTCTGCATCTGATAGGTTGGCTATCTCCATTTCATTTAGTTCTTTTTCTGGGGTTTTGTTCTGTTCTTTCATTTGGGCCATATTTCTTTGCCTCCTCAATTTAGCAGCCTCCCTGTGTTTGTTTCTGTGTATTAAGTAGAACTGCTTTGACTCCCTGTAAAAGGTACCTGTAAATGAGTGAGTCAGAGTCTTAGGCCAGAGTGGGGCAACCCGCTTCACCACTTTGCTGCTCTGTGTGGGGGGAGGTCTCAGAGAGGGGTCCGTGCTACTGCCTGGCCTCTGGGAGTTTGCTTGGCAATCACCCCATATCCAGTCCTCTCGTTCACTTCCTGTATGCGACTGACACCCTTCGAGCTCTTGCCCTGGTGTTGAATCCCAGAGTGGGTAGGTTTGTGTATGTTTTAAGACTGTGCAAGCTCTTTAAGTGAAACTTCTTGAGAATCCCTCAGTTTATTCTGCTACCCCAAAGCCCACTGTTTTTAACAGCCAGCAGTTATGGGGACTTATCTTCCCAGCACTGGAACCCTGGGCTGTATGGTCTGGTCTACAGCTGGGATTGCTCACTCCCAAGGTAACGCTCCCTACTTTTATCCACCACACGTGAATGTGGGACCACCTGTTCTGCCACCACCATCTCAGCTGTCGCTCTGTGCCACACCCCCTCTCCTCACCTTTCTGCCCCATCTCTGCATCTCCAGCCCTCATATGCATCTGGATGACTGCGGCTTGTTTAAATCCTTGGTTGTCAGACTTCCATACAGTTTGAATTTCTGACAGCTCTGGGTATTACTTGCTTTGAGATTTAGTTGTAATTCTTTTTATGGTTGTGCAAGGAGGCAAAATACGTCTACCTATGCCTCCATCTTGACCAGAAATCCTCAGTATTTTTTCAAATGCTCATCAGTCTTTGTATTCTTTTCATTGTAAACAGCTTGGTCACATATTTATCTATCTAATGAGCTTCAAAGAAGTTTCTTATCATTTACATGAACTTTAAATAAGAGAGTATATTAATCCTATTTCATATATATGACAAATATTTTTCCCAATTTGCCATTTTAAAATTGATAGTTGTTCTGCCTTTACAAAAAAAATTGTTTTCATACATTTTACAAATGTATGAAATGTATAAAGATTTATCAGTGTACACACAATTGGCTAGATCTCCCACTGGCCAGAGAGGTCAGTGGTAAGTCAGACCTGTAGGGTCTCTGCCTTCATGGTGCTTCCCACTAAGGCAGCGATTTTCAATCTTTTTCATCTCATGACACACGTAAAGTAATTACAAAAATTCTGTGGCACACACACACACAAAAACAATATTTTGCCTATCTGACAAAAAATAGGTATAATTTTGATTCATTTATACCAAGAGGCTATTTTGTTGGCTATTGGCATTTTTTTTCATTTGACAACCAAAGGAAAAAGAGGCCAGTGCCCCTGACTAAATAGTTAAATACTGCATGTTTTAAAAATTCTCATGGCACACCAGTTGAAAATTGCTGCTCTAAGACTAATTTGTTTCTTTTTGCCATTGCGTTGTGCTCCAGTGCTTTAGTTAACAAGTGTTAATCTTTACTTGTATTTGTTTAAAGGATTTTAAAAAGATTTTATTTATTAATTTTTAGACAGAGGGGTAGGGGGGAGAAAGAAAGGGAGAGAAACATCAAAGTGTGGTTGCCTCTCATGCAGCCCCTATTGGGGACCTGGCTTGCAACCTTAGGCGTCTGCCCTGACTGAGAATTGTACCCGTGACCCTTCGGTTCACAGGCCAGCACTCATTCCACTGAGCCACAGCAGCCAGTGCTAAAGGATTTTTAAATTTGATTGTGGAGTTAATCTTGGCCCATGCTATTGGATGAGAACTAATTTAATAATTTATTTGTTATACAAACACCATTTATTGAACAATTATTTTCTTTTGTCCTGATGTGTAATACCACTTTTGTCATATACATATAACTCTTTCATAATCAATCTGTGTCTGGGCTACCTATTCTGTTCAACTGACCAGTTTTTCAGTTTTTCTATGCTCTTACTATGATCATGTATTTGACTATTATAGCTGTAAAGTATATTTTAACTCTGAGAATGTCAGTTCCCTTCTTACTCTTTACAAAATTTTCTCTTTTGGGAATTTTATTAAATCTAGTAAGTAATTTATAAAGAAATGTCCTATTTTTAGTGTCTTTCTTTCCATCCAGAAACATGCTTGCAGTTTGTTTTCTTTTTAGCTCGATATTAAATTTGCATAGATCTGTTCATATCTTGTAATGATTGATCATACAAATTTCATATTTTGTTTTCATTTGTTGTACTGCTCTTAAGAATTCACTAGTTGTTTGTATTTTTAGAAGATTATGTATTTATTTTATATTCAGCCATCTACTAAGTTTTCTCAGTAATTGCAGTATTACCACATTCCCTTCCCTGCCCAGAAAATGCAATTTTTTCTGAAAACAGCAGTTACACTGCTGGTCTGTGCCCCACCCCAACCTCGCATGTTGGAAACCTAACCTGTAGTGGGATGGCATTAGGAGGTGGAACTTTTGAGAGGTTTAGATGATGTCACGAGAGTGGGGGCCCGCAATGGGATTTGTCTCCATGGAAGAAGAGACAGATACTGAAGCTCTCTCTAGTCTCTCTCCCTCTCTCCTCTGTGCTATGGAAGGACATGGCAAGAAGGTAGATATTGGCAAACCAGGAAGAGGGCCCTCACAAATGACTGAATTTGCGGATGCCTTGATCTTGGACTTACCAGCCTCCAGAACTGTGAGAGATAAATGTTGCTGTTTAAGCCACCCAGGCTTCGGTAATTTGTTAAGCAGCCCAAACTAACTAAGATGACTCATTTCTACTTTTCAAACTTACAGCCTATTTGTATTTTCTCTTGAAGTTTATGAACTCTTAATTTCAGAATGGTGTTAAGCAATAAAAGAAGACACAACATCTTTGTTTTCATTAGAAATATATACATTTTATAACCAACTTTGTTAAGTACAATTTTTTATAAAATAAAAGCCATCCATTCTACATGTAAAATCCAAAATATTTGACATAATCATGATCCCTAAAGACAGAGAATATGCCTGTCTCCCCAGGAAGTTTTCCCGTGCCTCTGGCTAGTCCCTCGCACCTCCACCCACCCACGGTAACACTGATCTGAGGTCTTTCACTAGAGATTAGTTTTGCCTTTTCAGAAGTGGCATATAAGAAGGGAGAATACAGTACACAGTTTTTGTGGTCTGGCTTCTTTGATTAAACACATATTTTTAACATTCATCCATGTTGTTACACGGATCACAATTTATTCTTTTTTGTTGCTGGGAACTTTATTGTATGAGTATAGCACAATCTGTTTATTCATTCTCTTGTGTATGTGTATGTATATGTGTGTGTGTGTATGTGTGTGTGTGTGTATATATATATATATATATTTCAGTTTTTTCCCCGTTTTCAACAGTGTTAAATACAGCTTCAGTGAAAGTTTGTAAATATAGTTGTCATTTCTCTAGAGTAAATGCCAAGCAGTGGATTTGCTGGGTTATATGATAACTATAAATAAACTTTATAGAAACTGCCAAAATGCACTCCATAGTGATTGAAACATTGTACACTCCTTTCAGAAAAAAATATGAGAGTTCCAGCTGATCCACAGTCTTACCAATATTTAATATTGGCCATTTTTTAATTTTTATTTTAATCCTCCTATTGGGTGTGGACTGGTTCCTGAGTGTGGTTTGAGCTGCATCTCTCATGACCAAGGGTTCCGAGCATAGAGTGTCCTGGTTCATGGCTCGTTCATGCATCTCCTTGTGGCAGGCATGGCTCTAACATGACTGTCACGTCCTTTCCTCCCAGGGCCACTCTCATGGTTACCTTATGTTACATAGCAAAGAGTTGTTTTCAGATGTAATTAGGGCTACAGATCAGCTGACTTTTAAATGGGTAGATTATCCAGCAGCTTAATTTAATCACACAACCCCTTTAAAAGCAGAGCATTTTCTGAGGTTGGTAGTGGAAGAGAAAGTCAGATAGATTTGACGAATGAGAAGGATTTGATGAGAGGAAGGTTCTCTACTGCTCATATGAAGAGGGCCACTGGATAACGACTTGAGGATAACCTCTAGAAGTTGAGCACAGTCCTCAGCCAACAGCCAGCAATAAATGGGGACTCCACTCCTACAACCATGAGGAAATGAATTCTGACAAAACCTGAACAAGCTTGGAAGTGGATTTTTTCCCAGAGCCACCGAATAAGAGCCCAGTCAAACCAATGTCTTAATTTTGGCTTGAAAGACACTAAACAAAGCACCCAGTTGAGCCCACTTGTGCTTCTGGCCTTCTGAAATTTGATATAAGAAGTGGGTATTTTTATAAACCACTTAGTAATATGTTTTGCCATGAAGGAAAACTAATGCACTTCTTTTATGAAGTGTCTGTTCAAACTTTTGCCCATTTTGTTTTGAGTTGCTTATTATTGAATTGTAGCTTTTTGAAGTATGTATTTAGATATGTTATTTGTCAGCTATAAATATTGAGAATATTTTCTGCCAGTTGATGGCTTGCTTTTGCATTTTTTAATGGTGTTTTACCAAAGGGGGGCAGGATCAAGGGTGGAAAGTGGGGATGGCTGGAGTGGGGGGCAGTGGGGGGGGCGGAAATGGAGACAACTGCACTTTAATAACAATTTAAAAAATGTGGAAAAAATGTTTTAATTTTGATTAAGTCCAATGACTCTCAATTTTTGTTTGTTTAATAGTCGACACTTTAATTTTTTTCCCTGAGAAGTCTTTGTCTACCTGTCTTTGTGTATTTGGCTGAATTACAAAATACAACACACTGGATAGCTTATGAACAATAGAAATTTATTTATCACAGTTCTAGGGACTCAAAGATCAAGATCAGAGTGCCAGCATTGTCAAGCAAGGGCCCTCTTCTGGGTCACAGACTTCTTTTTTGTGAAGAGGTGTTTAAAATATTTTCTTAGTATCTTTTTGATATCTAGAGGATTTTTATTGATATCCCCTTCTCCATTCTTGATATTGGTAGTTTGCATTGTCTCCTTATGTTTTCTTGATCAGTATAGCTAGAGATCAATTTTATTTAACATAAAAATTAATTTTTATTGATTTTATATTTTCAAATATTCTTTTAAATTTCTTCTTTGACTCATTTAGTTGCCAAATATTTGGAGATTATCCAAGTATCTTTTTTAAAGCAAACTTTTAAAAATGTACTTAGATAAATTTTATATGTGGTAAAATCTAACTTTTAAAATTTACAGTTCTATGAGTTTTGACAAATACATACTACCATGTGACTAGCACCACAGCCAAGATACAGAATCTTCTCATCAGCAGCTGAAGTTGAAGGAGAAGGCGGCTCAGAATGTCTCCCAAGCAGGAAGAACAGCATGTGAAGAAGCTCAGAAGCTGATAAGGCTTCTCAAGCTTGAGGAACTCTTAAGTAGCTTAATGTGGAATACATAAATAAAAATAACAGTGAGTTGGGAAGCTTGCTAGAGACTGGTTTCTGATGAGTATATATTTCAAGCTAAAAATACAAAGATGCTTCTTAGGCTTTCTAAGCAAGCATGAGGTTCTATGATCAGATCCATTTTACTTTCATGAACCTAGAAGTTTATTCCAAAAATGTCCACCTAGATTAAAATTTCTCATTTCCTACTATTTCAATTTAAAAATGCACACAGATATTGCACACTACCTTATAACACTACCACCACCACTAACAAACCATATCCATTTTCTAAATCAGTATGTTTCAGCATCTGACATTCTCTCTGAATGCAATAAAATGTTTGTTGAGTGACTAAATAATATATCCAAGTTGAATTAATGGGGAAAAGTATATCTTCCCAGATATTCAAGTAAAATCACTGCACTAGGAATATGCCCCATCATTACTCTGTTCTCTCAAGTGTCCAATGTACAGACCCTAGTTTGAGAAACAGGTTGGTATAAGGGCCTCACAACCGATGGTTTACTGGGATAACTTTCAGAAGTGCTTTCGAATATAGATAATGATGCTGAGTCATGGTACCAAACACATCTCTTGGGTTAAGGTAATTATAATTTAACTTCAATATTTATTTTCTTATTCCATTAGCTGTGGGCTAAGGAAATCACTATTTAAACAGTCAAGTCCCAACTTTCCATCACACAGGGGTCACTGCCTGTCTTTCCTCTGCAGATCATTTTAGCTCTTTCTTTGTCTGGACTCTCTGAGGTAAAAAGCTGAAGCAATCATCCTCATCATTTAGGTAATAACTAAAAGTACTGGGAAATAGGTAACACAATTATACAGGTAATTTTCCTGGGAAAATAGGATAGAAAGCATTCTTACCTTTATGAGCCTGACTGGAAGGTACAAGGATTCACTTCTTCATCTGTGAAAAATAGCAATAATGACAAGCAAACTGAGTTACTACTATGTGCCAGGCACCAGGCTAACCATCTTCCTCAACCTCACTACTATTCTACCCACTAAGTATTTAACAATTTCTTTATGTTGGTGAAGAAACTAAGGAAAAGAGAATAATTGCGTTTCTCACCGCTCCAACCATGAACACAGTGGTGCTGGGAATATAAGCAGGATTTTTCCCGTTGCCCTCGAGAACACTGCAGAGTGGACAGAAGTAAATCAGCAATTGCGATATATTTGCTTCATGACTGCAGTAGGGTCAGACATAATTTGGGAGCACATTAGGGAAATCCCAGAATATTGATATTGATCAGGAAAAAGATTATCTATAGTTTTAGGACTTCAGCAAAATCTAAACTCTAATTAGAGTTCTCTGTCAGTATAATAAAACTTTATACTATTCCTTTCTTTCTCTCTGTCTTTTGTCCCACTCCTAAAGTATCCCCACCTCTTAACTCTCTGTTTAATTTGACTGGTAAGTCAGATTTGAAGCCTTGGAGGGACACTGAATTCATTGTTCAATTTCTCTTGTTCTTCCCTCTCTAACCTCATACCACTATAAATCATTCATGTTATGTTTAGCAATGACTTCCATCTGTCTCTTTCATTTCTCTCTGCCTCCCTTCTGTCCTAGAGTCTCATTAGTTATTACACCAACCTCTTAGTTGGTCTCTTTCTCCCTGAATCATTTTACACATATATGTTATATTTATCTTCTTACAATGCATCTTCAATCACAGCGATGCCACATTCACACAACTTTCATGACTCACTGTGTCATTTAAGGCCCTCACAAAGCCTGCCTCATTCTTACTAACCCCTTATATTCCCGCCACACTCAACTTCTTACGACTCCAGTACACCCCCTGCCTAACCACTGTGATAGCTTTGCCTTTGTTCATCCGGCTGCCCAAATAATGTAGTTTATGCTTTTCCCTCTCTGAATCCTGTCCTGTCCTCTTCCCTAACACCTTATTTTGTGAATCACCTAACTGTGGATCTAGCTGCCACATAACCGATACTAAATCGGTGACTACAGGTCTTTCTTTCTATAATTGTAGTTGTAACAATCCCTTCAACGTGCCTTTCACAGTGTTTTCCTGCCATAGGATAGGCTCCAGTTCTAGCCAGCACACTCCTCCCCAAATCAAGAGAGCTCAGAAGGCAGCAGTCTTAGTAGCCACTACTTCTTTTCTTCTCCCTTTAAGTGCAAAGCAGAGATTGCCTAAAGGACAAATGAAAAAAAGACCAGTGGGGTCAACCAAGCAAGTAGTCTTCCATCATCTCTTAAATCATGCCTTTACTGCCACTAACCCAAAGCAACCTTCATGGAGAAATTGACATGCTCCTGCCCTTAAGTCTTTTGTAAATGAGAACAGAGATTCAAGTAAAGAGAAATGCAGATGTTAGGAGCAATGATCTGTGTTCTTTGAGACATATCAGGAGAACACTTTGCAGATGTGAACCCACTAGCATTTTGACTCGGGCACACTGTATTTAAAGCAGTGAACTTTGTTCTGAACCATACTACAGTTAACATGAGCCCAGCAATAGAAATCGGAGAGTAGTTTCTCCAAAGATTGTTTGTCGGAATTAATTAAGGATTTTCAAAATGTTTATATAGAACAAAGAGCATAAATAAAACCTATATTCCTATTACTATGAATTTTATAAATCTGGAAACACAGACTCACACACATGCATTTAATATAGAATACTCAAAAGCTCCTATTGTGGATGTAAATACAGATGAACTTCCTTAGGAAATACTATAAAAGGACATAAGGTTAGAGTCAATTTTTTTTTGAAAGAACATGATGTTGTTTCTGGAACAGCAGATCACAGAGGCTAATCTGGGAAACAGATCCTGAGGTCATTTAATAAACTTAGATAAGCTCTAAGATTACATTGGGTCAGTCACATAATAACAATTTTTTATTCTTTTGCAAATGTGAACCATTTATATGAGTGCATTTTCTTTTTTCTATGATTCGTTTGGGGAAAAAAGATATCTAGATATCTTTCTAAGCCAAGGAAAGTGCAATTCATTAGATCTTGATGAGAAAAAATCCTAAAAATGAACAAACTGATGTTCTTGGTTCCACCAACCTCACAGAGCATTTGTTTCCTGAAACAAAGAGTATTAAGACTTGGATTGATTTATTATTTCAACAAGCATACATTGACTGTCTACTAAGTGACTCACATGCAGCAGGAGAAAATAGCATTGAACAAGGCAGACATATCTTCTGTCTTTCTAGAACTTTAAATTTATCAAGAAAGAAAACTATTAAATAAATAATGAGAAACACTTTTTCAAATAAAATTATGATAATTACAACCAGGGGAAAGTATCAGAAGCTTTTCTCTGGAAATGAGAGCTAAGCTGCAGCTAGGAGGATAAGGGTAAGCCAGGTGAAAGGTTAAGAGAGGTTAGGGAAGATCACCATGTTCTAAGTGAAGAGAACATGGGCAAAGGCCCTGCAGTAGAAAGGGATGCACATCTTTGAGGCACCAATAGAAGGCCACTGGCTAAAGTACAGTACCTACAAAGAAGAGTGAGGTATTTGATCTCACCTTTAACTGGAATGTAATCAATAAAAGAAAAAAGCAAACAAAATGCAACCAGAGACATTGAAATTAAGAACATTGTAACAATAGCCACAGGGGAGTGGGGAGGGGATAGTGGGGAGAGGGGTCTATAGGAGCTACTATAAAGGACACAAGGACAAAATCAAGGGGGAGGGTAGAGGTGGGGGAGGGAGGTGGGACTGGCTGGGGTGGGGTGGAGGGAAGGGGAAAAAATGCAGACAATTGTAACTGAATAAAAATAAATGAATATTTTTTTTTAAAAAAGAGTGAGGTAATATGAAGCAGAGTAGGCGAGGCCTTAGGAGGTCACAAAAAGGTCTTTAATTTTATTCTAACATCAGTAGGAAACCCATCAGGAGATAAAAGCTTAGGTTGTTTCCTCTTTTTAAAAAATATATATGCCTATATAGAGATCTTTTGTACTCCTCTACCTTTCTTGCATTGAATTATTTTTCAATAATGCATCACTAAGAAACAGACTTACTGATTTATAGGGTAGAAATATCTGCATGTCTCATATTATGCAAACTATCATCAATATAACTTGCAGCATTATGATGTTTCTCTTAAAACAATATAATCAAAAGATTATTTCTCAAGATGTAATATTTTATATGTAAAATCTAACAGGTTCAATTCATTTGGGGCCTTTCTGTATTTAGTATCTATTTATGACTTCATGGGTTTAAACTTGGCAAGGGAAACAAAAATCATTAAAAAAAAACTAACTTCACTTGAAACATTTTCCGTAATACTCCTTTTTTCTGTCCATGTCCCAATTTTTTGTTTCTATGGAAAAACACCAGGGAAAATATTTCAAGTAGTTATTTTAAAAGACAAAGAGGAAGTTAAATGAAGTGAAACCTCTCTTTTGAAATACAGTAAATAACACGATAGAGATAATTCACATCTCTGTAAAGATCTCTTATAAAGATCAAGAGCTAATACCTCCCCTCATTGGAAAGCAGAAACAACAACAACAATAAAACTTAGTCAAGGGATAGGAAAATATATAAAACTTTAAGAAAGAAAATATTTATTTCAAGAGAGGCAGAAGAGGAGATATGGTTAAAAGTAGTAATTCCAAGAGAAAAAAGGAAAATATGTGCAAGAAAACTTTACAGTAAAGGGAATTTCGGTTATATAGGAAGAAGGAAAAAAATGCATTTTATACATTTTAGTGGTAAATGTTTCTTATACAGGAAAATTTTTAAAAAGTAAATACAACTAAATCCATGTAGTACATAGCATGAGATGAGATCTCTTTGTACATGCCAGGTGGATGTTTGTTTTGCACGGCAATTGCATGCACCCATGTTTCTTCCTTCTTGGAATCTGACTTGAACATCCAGCATTTCTTGCATCGTATCAGATAGAAGCCTTTGTTGCATCACCCTGAGCCCCACTTAACTGCATGGGAAATTAGAGCAACAGTCTGATAATTACTGTGCGCTCTTCTCGGCATCTTCTTCTTTTTTTTTTTTTCTCACCCAGCCCCAACCCCCTCCCCTCTGACAGCTGTCAGTCTGTTCTCTGTATCCATGAGTCTGTCTTTACTTTGTTAGTTTATTTTGTTCATTAGATTCCACATATAGCTGAAATCATATGCTACTTGTCTCTTTCTGACTGTCATACATGGTCTTGAGTTTCTGCCTTTTCAGGTGCATCTCTCCACATCTTACTGCAGGCTGTCTCTTTCCTCTGTATACTTCCAGGTGTGCTACCTCACATCTGAGGCACGTATGTGGCTTTGGTTAGCTGAGGGGATGACCCTGGACCTTACACTACATGGATTTTTAGCTCCTTAACCTACCAGTTAGTAAAGACAAGCTCTATGTTTCAGTCTAGAAAATCTGATTGGCTGAGCCAAGCCTGAGGATTGGTTCCTTTGAATGAAGAGCCTTCTGCTGGTCCAATCAGCAATGGCTGAACAAGGACTGGGGTGGCTGAGGCAGAACTGAATGTAATCCTCTGAAAGGTCTATGGGCAGATTAGATTAAGATCAAGAGGAAGTCAGGTGTGGAAGCAGATTGACTGACTTCTGGCATCTTCTTTCTTGATGATATTGATGTATATTGGACTTTTTCAGTCTGTGTAGACCATTGTTTTGTTTTCCAATTTTGTTGACATATTCTTGTTAGAATTAGATTCAATCTCTGTGGCTTGAAATAATTCTATTAGTAACCCATCTACCTCTGGTGATTTATTTCTTCCCAGTAATTTTAGAGAAGCTTCCACTTCACTTCCTAGAATTATTCGTTCTTCCTCATAGGAAACTTCAAAGGTATCTGCCATTCTTTTGTTTATTCTGTATATATTTTCAGTGTATTATTTACACTTTCCTTTTATTTTTCTCTTGTTCAGATAACATGCTTCCTTGGTGGTTGTTCAGCATTCCTAGTCTGGGTTTGAATTTAACCTTTATTTTTCTCGAATCTTTTTGTAAAGAGCTCTTGTTTTATCCTTTTTTGTTGTTTTCTTCTATCTCCTTGTATTGACTGTTGTGATAGGTCTCTTTGTCTCTATGTGATAATCATTGAAAAACTATGTTCAGGATTGTAACCTCTACATTTGCCTCTCACCTGTCTTTAACAATTTTCAGAATTTCTTCTGTCATCCATCTTAATTTTCCTTCCCTTTTTTCACTTCCAGCACTGCCTTTTTGCATTCATCTCTAATAATATTTGTAGCTTCAGGCCACAGTTTTTCTGGTTCTCAGTCAATTACATTTAACAGTGCAAATCTGTGTTTTATGTGGAATTTAAATCCATTAGGAATGTTATTATGTTATATTTTGGCACTATAATTCTTTTAGTGCTCTTCAGCTTTACTGTAATGTTTGATATTAGCAGTTTGTGGTCAGTACCACAATCTGCTCCTGGTCTTGTTTTGGCAGAGAGAATACAGCTTCTCAATATCCTGCTTCCAATTACACAGTCTATTTAATTTCTATATTGGTCATCTGGTTATGACCATGTACACAATCATCTGTTCAGTTGTTTGAAGTATGTGTTTGTGATGGACAAGTTGTTGGCTTACTCCTCAAAATACATAACCCACAGGGTTCACTTCGGCAGCACATGGACTAAAATTGGAATGATACAAAGAAGATGAGCATGGCCCCTGCACAAGGACGATACACAAATTCACGAAGCGTTCCATAAATGAAAAGAAAAACAAATATAACCCCCAGATCTTCCCAAATAAAATTAAGAATATCCAGTGTCTCACACAAGTTCTAATAGCATTTTTTGGACTATATGGAGTAACCTACCGTTTTTTCATCTCCTAATCCAGATCACTGAGAAAATGTGTCCAAAAGCACCTAAGTCCAGAGCGGCAGTTGTACCGTTGTTACCCGTTGGCAGTACCACTGCCCAGAGGCATGATCCCTGATGATGCCGAGCAGCCCAAGACTGAGGATTCTCATCTCTAGTCAGGTGTTCTGATGTTTTATATCCAGAGAATAGAAGGCACTGGAGTCAGTACTTTATTGTTACACAGATGACCAATGCAGCCATTGTTGATATCGCTAAGATTTGTCAATATCGCTAAGATTTTCTCTTCTTGTGTCACCAACGCCAGCACTTCCAGGAGGACTCAGGGTCTCTTGAGATTTTTCTTGTTTTTCATTGCAGGTCTTTTACTCTCAGGCTGAGGTTGATTGATAATCCAAGTGGCAAATGCAAATACACTCCCTCCTAACAATAACATATTGGACTTGACCAAACTTCTGTGCTTCTATCTCCTCCTAGCTTAGGAGAAAATCACAGGAAAACAGATCCTGCTGTGCTGTCCAGTCCCAGTCTTCCAGACTTAGGCAGAAATTCTTCTGTCTTTGGATGCAAGCTGAGATGTTTACTACATTTCCTTAAGAGTTTTCTTCAGTTCCTAGGGAATGGAAAACTAGTACCAGAATCTGAGTAGTTCATAATTTTCATAGCATAATCTCTGTAAGAACCTGACCACCACTATCATCTACATCAACAGTGTGACTAGAGCTATTCTTAACGATATCTTTTCTGTCTAAAGAGATTTAGAGAAGGGCTCAAACTCTTTCTCACAGAATGGCATGCCCCACGTGACCATGTTTTGTACAACCCTGTTGGTCAAACTGGGCAGAGTCGGTATACAGCAATCCTCATAAATTGTCTTGACTGTTCAACTTGATTTTTCTATATGTTACATTAATATCAACCTATGTTTTCAGTACACATACTTGCATTTAAGAAAGTCAAAATAATGCTTGATACTTTGGAACTACAGCCTACAGCATTCAGTATCAGCCCTACAGTTTGTATTTGAATCATTTGCCAAAAACTTTCTTTGCTGGAAGCTTAAATGCTTCTTTTACAGCTTCATTTGGGCTGTTACCTTATAAGACATGTTAGGAGGGGCAGTATTATGTCAGTACTTTTCAGAAAGTACTAAAGAAAAAAAAGTCATAACTTCAGACTTTAGTCTCAACTCCTGCCACACATTCAGCACGTGGGGATTTTTCAGTTTTGGAGGCTGGAAGAACAATGAGGAAGGTTGCATTTCAGTTGTTTCTCCAGCTATGTCAGAAATCTCATACTATTTTCTAACAAAAGAGTATAAAAGAGAGAATTTCCTACCAATTCTGTTCATGCTACAGAAATCAAATACATATGTAGGCCACAGAGCACACAAACACGCTCATCACGCCTTCTGGTCACAGCGGTGGCGTGTTCTTCCTGTTTACCCCTCTTGAGGATATCAACTTTTCCACACTTTAGTTTCTGGAACTCTCTGATGTCACAGCTTTCCCTGTACCCTTCCTCCTACTTTTCTACATCACTCCTCTTAAGGGACAATTTCGGGTTCACTCAAAGACTGCTGGTGTCCAGACAGAGCCTGGAAAGGCAAGAATCTTACTTTCCGTTCAGATTTCAAATTCTCCCCACACAAAACTCATCTGAAAGAGGGAAGAGATAGAAGATCCAAAATGGAAGGATTAGGTAAGCAGAAAACCAAAGCAGAAGTAAGAAGAGCCCTTTTGAAGACACAGCCAAAAGTCTTTAACCAGACTTGCCTGCTAAGGTGTGCAGCCATAGAATGTGCTATGGGAGATAATTCAGTCAGCTTATGCCTAGATTGGATTTTAATTCTTACCCAGAACAGATTGGGGGTTTGAACTGAAACCTTGCTTAAAGGCCTTTCGTAGAGGAATTATGTTATTCCCATCATGTAAAGAGGAACTAAGAGGAAAAAATGGCTCAGCCGCCCAGGGAGCTGACATGCAAGCTCCACGCATGGCTTGCACTTTGGGTGAAAACAATTTTTAAATGAGAAATTGCCTCCCTTGGCCTGCTACTTTTCAGAATGGAAACCCATATGGTAGCAGAAAATCCTCAAATTTAGAACCAAACATAAGTAATGGTCCTCAGATGTCAGAGTCTGTGCTTCACCCAGATCCCTGCATCTATTTTCATTCTTTCGTGGGAGAGGGGCAGGCTGGGCTCCCTTTTTTGGTGTGCTTTCCTATCCAGCACCCACTGGGCCTCTTTTTTAAAAAAAACTGCCCTCTAAAACACACCCCCGACCCACACAATTTTCATAGCTCTCTAGCCTCAATTACAACTCTGTGGCATAACTTTTAAACTTCAGAGTCCCCCGCACCATCAGCCTGAGATAATTTTTGTGGGACTTTGTCTGAAATCATACGCCTGTTTGGATCTCTCCTCTTCTTTGTCCTACCCCCGCCCCCTTTGCCAGTTTTCCTGGAATACTTCTTTAACGAGCACTACCACTGAAATCTCATCTCAAGTGTCTGGCTCTACGGAACGTGACCCAACACACTCCCACGGGGCTCTCTCAGGAAAATAAACAATCACCTCTAAAGACAAACTCTCTTAAAAAATTAAGAAAACATACAAGGGAAAATAAAATCCATCTGAGACTGAGTCTGCAGACATGATAACAGAAGTATTATTTTTTTAATTGTTGTTCAAGTACCGTTGTCTCCATTTTCCCTCTACCACTTTCCCCCACCCCACCCACCCCCACCTCCCACCACCCACCTCAATCATTCCCTTCTTTGGCTTTGTCCATGGGTCCTTTATACATGTTGCAAAGGGTAGGAGCTCCTTCTTTCTTTCTCCTGCATAGTATTCCATTGTATAAATGTACCAAATTTTTTTGATCCACTCATTTATGGGTGGGCATTTAGGTTGCTTCCAGCACTAGGCTATTGTAAATTGTACTGCTATGAACATTGAGGTGCATAGGTTCTTTTGAATTGGTGTTTCATTGCTACTAAGGACTTTGTGTAATAGAAAAACAACTTGAGAGAATAAGTAAATTATCCAGGATACAGGTTGAGAGAACTAAAAATAAAAGTATGATGGTAAGATTTGGAAACATGCCAGTGCCCATCAGTAGATGAGTAGATAAAAAAGCTGTGGTACATTTACACAATGGAATACGAATTGGCCATGAAAAGAAGGAAATCTTACCTTTTACAATAGCATGATGGATCTGGACATTATTATGCTAAGTGAAATAAGGCAGTCCAAGAAAGACAAATACCATATGGTCTCACTTATATGGGGAATCTAATGAACAAAATAAACTGACGAACACGAGAGAAACAGAGGCATGGAACAGACTGACAGCTGTAGGGGAGGGAGGATGGGGGCTGGATGAAAGAATGTGAAGGGATTATATATATATATATATATATATATATATATATATATATATATATATATATATAAATATATATAAAAGAATGTGAAGGGATTTTATATATATATATATATATGTATATATATATATATATGTATAATCACTTTTAACTGTCAAAAACACTATGAGCCAAGCTTTCTCTTTGGGTAATAAGATATATAGTTAACTTTTGAAAGATAACATTTGACATTTTTTACTAAATGTCAAATGCCGAAAAGCTTTCTTAGATAACATATATTTCCAGCGTTTGTATTAAATTTTAATACAAAGCATGGATGGAACTGGAGAGCATTATGCTAAGTGAAGTAAGCCAGGAGTTGAGGCACAAATACCATATGATCTCACCTTTAACTGGAACATAATCAACAAAAGAAAAAAGCAAACAAAATACAACCAGAGACATTGAAGTTAAGAACAATCTAACAATAGCCAGAGGGGAGGGGGAGGGGACAATAGGGGGAAGTGTTTTCAGGAACATGTATAAAGGACACATGGACAAAACCAAGGGGGAGGGTGGAGGCAGGGGAGGGAGGTGGGTTTGGCCGGGGTTGTGGGGGGTTGTGGGGGGAAAATGCAGATGACTGTAATTAAACAATAAAATAATTTTTTAATTTAATTAAGTTTAAAATTTAATAAAATTTTAAAATAAAGCTAACTTTTTCTGTGTCACTTCTGACTATCTCTATTATATAAATATATTCAAGTGAGATGAGCAAATAATTATTAAGATACTATTTGGCTCATATTGAGCCTACTTTCTCATTTGAAAAGTATGATTGGCCCTACCTACCTTATTAGGGCCCTAGTGAAGCTTAAAATAACAACATATGCAAAGCACAGGGACAGGCAGGTAGTACACGTTAGCTACTTTTTTTCTGTCCTCAGCATTGTAATATTTTCCCATAATTCTTTGTCTTTGATTCAAAATTTCTAAATAGTTTTTTTAAAAAATACTCCTACAAGGAAATAACAGAGTGTATTCTCTGCATTATATAATTATCATTCATTCTAAAAATTCTCTGTTTTCAAGGATTTACTTATTAAGACGAGGTCATAATTGTATAGTTCTTGGCCCAAAACTGTTCTACCTACTTTTCTTGCCATGTCTCTGCTAATTTGCAAACGATGACAGCAAAGTCTTTGAGAGTGATAAGTCCTAGTTTCCTGAATACTGTTTAATGTATAGACTTGAAAAGATGCAGTCTTTTTTTTTAAGTGGATTTTTTTATTGTTGTTCAAGTACATTTGTGTGCATTTTCCCCCCACCATTCCCCCCGACCCCAGCCATCCCCGCCTCCCTCACCTGATTCCACCCCCCTTGGTTTTGTCCATGTGTCCTTCATAGTTGTTCCTGCAAACCCTTCACCATTTCCCCCCATTATCCCCTCCCACCTCCCCTCTGGTTACTGTCACTTTGTTCTTAATTTCACTGTCTCTGGTTATATTCTGCTCACTTGTTTGTTTTGTTGATTAGGTTCCACTAGGTGGAACCTAATCAACAGAAGAAAAAAGCAAACAGAATATAACCAGAGACATTGAAGTTAAGAACAATCTATGAAAAGCCACAGTCTTAAAAAAAAAAAAAAAAAAATGTCCCCTTACAAAGACTTCAGCCATCCAGAGCAGCATCCCCAGCTCCGACCACCTGACTCCCTGGGAAAGTGCTTCCCTTTCTGGTTATAGAAGATGCCCACCTGCAGAGACTGTTAGACATCCTGCCACTTCTCAGCCATTCCTTTCTGAGATTTTGTGATTTGTAATATTCCTAGAATGAGTGTGAAGCTCAAATTTTCACAGCTTTTATTCTGCAGTGTTGCTCCCCCTAGTGTTGACTGGATGAGACTGAATATTAACGAGACAAGGTAGGCATTTTACTGATTTAACTAATAGGAAAGGTTAAGTGGAGAAAGAGTTGAGTGTGTGTGTGTCACATGCCATCGAGTGAGCTCTGACTCCTGCTGACCCTGGGAATGAGTGATGAGTGATGTTCATCCCCAACAGCCCTGTTCAGTGCATGGCTATGACTTCTTTTGTGGAGTCAGTCTATCAAATATTTGATCTTCCTCTCTTCCTGATATCACCTATTTTCCCCAGCAGTATTGTTTTTTGCAATGAACTCTGCCTTCTCTTGATATGCCTGAAGTGACATAACCTCAGGTTTTCATTTGTGCCTCCAGTGAAGTGTTCTCAGGCTCAGTTTTTTGTAGGACCCACTTGTTTGTTTTTCTGGCAGCTCAGGGTATTCGGAGAGCTCTCCCCTAAACACCATATTTAAAATGAACACATTCTCTTTCTTATTAGCTCTCTCTATTATCTTCTAGCATTTACATATTAAAAATATTTCTCAAAGACAGGAAAGGGTCCTATTTACCACCCACACATACAGCAGTGAGTATAGCATTGACTCCTGACAAGTATCTTTGACCCAAACTGCCAAGAGAATGCATAAAACAGAAAAAAAAATTGTTAAGACTCTGTCTCTATTTTAGTGTTTCAGAAACAAAGACATGGCAGAATAGGCCAAAGGGTACACCCAGTTGTCTTTTAAGAAAATTTCCACCCTGGCTGGTGTCTTTCAGTGGGTTGAATGCCAGCCTGGGAGCCAGAGAATCGCTGGTTCGATTCCCAGTCAGAGCACATGCCTGAGTTGCAGGCCAGGTCCCCAGTGGGGGACACATGTGAGAGGCAAACACACATTGATGTTTCTCTCTCTTTCTCCCTCTCTTCCCCTCTCTCTAAAAATAAATATATAAAATCTTTAAAAAAAGAAAAAAAGAAAATTTCCTAGAAGTTACAAAATTCCACTCCACATTATTGATGTGCTAAGTAAGATCAGGGCAGAAAGAGAGAGAATAGATATTGGGCTAGGCAACCAACAGACTTGGCAGTGGAAGGTGATAATGGCACAGCATAAAAAAACACCTTGAAATCCCTAAATGAATCACGGGTGGACGTAGTAGAATGAGCACAGCAGTAATAACTTTTTTTTTAGTGTAGAAGAGTGAACAAATAATCCCTTTTCATTACTCCCCGTAAAGTATGCAAAGAGCTTCACCCATGACTCCGCGAGTGCATAGCTTTATGACCGGGGTCTGGTCCCTCCTCCCAAGAATAAAGTGCTTCATTAAAATGATGTGTTAGGATTTTTAAAAATCTGACAGTGAACATTTTTTTCTTTATTCTCTTTTTTCCATTTTTCCTTGGCTTTCCCAGCCATTTATTCTTCCACATGTGTTTTATTTCATTTCATTTTTGAATTTAAAAATTTGCATTCAAAATTGCATTTTCATTTTTAAAACAGGATAATAATGCATCTTGGCTCATGACACACGCTTATTGTTTGTTCATGCATCAGTGTCTAGTTAGTTAGTTAGCCGGTAACTTTTAGTAATGAAATAAGCACTTGCAAACCTACTTCCACCCCCAAACAACGGCTAGAACCTTTTTGACCATCTACTGCATCCTCAGGATTCCCCCACCCAAGGCCACCATCACTGTACTTCTAACTATATTTTTCAACTTTATTATAATTTATTCAAATTTTATTTTGCATGTCCAATAAAAGATCCTCAATAATTTGAAGTGTCATGCAGTTTTAAACATATTTATGGCAGAGATTGCTAGTTTCCAACACTAATATCCATTCTCCCTTTCTCCTTTTTTAATAAAACAATATTGGTTTGATTCAAGATGACAAAATTTTCAGTTAAAAAACATTTTCCAGTCTCCCTTGCAGCTAGGTGTGGCCAGTGGATAATTCTTGGTCAGTGGGACGTAAGTCAAAGTTGTTAGATGGAACTCCTAGAAAGGTTTATTAAAGTGGGGACATACAAGGGTACATGCACCATGTGACATTCACCTTCCTGCCTTGGTATGGTGGTGTGATGGCTGGAACTCAAGCAGCCATTCTAAACATAGAAGGAAACTGGATGATAGAAAAGCCATTCTCTAAGGATAACAGAGCAGAGAGATAAGAAGCCTGATAATTACATGGTCATACCTGCTCTCCACTGCCTCTCTGTATATATACTTCTTTTTAGTGAAAGATAAAGAGACATCTACCTTGTTTATGTGGCTTTTATTTTCAGCCTGTCACTAGCAACAAAATCTACTTCATAATTAACACACTGTTGTAAAGGGAATGTTTTAAAGTTGTGTTTTATGGTTTGTGATTTCTTATGTAGGAAAATCATTTATTATTCAAAAACTGGACATCTTACCAAACTGTTTTTAGCAAAAAAAATGCAAGATATAACTGATATACTGATGTGAATAGAACATCTTAAAGTGGTATTTTATAACTTCTGATTTTTAAATTGAGGAAATTAATGGTTTTGTTTATTTGTGTTGAAACCACAGAACTTACTGAGCTTTTTTCTTGTGTTAGTAGTTTTGATGTTGAATCCTTGGACTTTTTAAAGTTAGCCATTGGATCATCTGGAAATAAAAATAATATTTTCTCTTCTAATTATTGCATTATCATTTATTCTCAGGGTTTTTAAAATTCTCTTTATTGCCTCAATTTTGTAAAAGTCAGTTCTGCTTGTTGTTAGTTTTTTGTACTATTTTTGATTTTGCTTTGGCTACTGAATTTATATGATGAGCTCTCAATTTTTGTGACTGGAAGGAAGAAATGAATTTTTCAATTTGAAATAACGCCATCATTTCTGATTTTAAAGTGATCAATTCAGTATTTAAATTCAGTTGCTCAAGATTTTTCCTCTTACTCGAATTCTTCTCCTTATTCTTCTATTTCTCTTTCCTCTTCTGATCCTTCCTCCTCCTTCTCCTTTTCTTCTCTTTCCTTAGAGTAAACTTAAATTTCCAAAGAACATATAACATATATATTAATTACATAAGTATTACTTACAGAATATTACTTATATATTATTCTGCAATCACAAAAAGTTATCTAGTCTTTGCTATGCTTTTTCTGATCAGATCTAGGCTTTTTAATTGGCATCAGGAAGCCTCTAAATCTTCATTCTAACCTCCAGTCTTTTCAGGAACCTCAAGGCACCTGTTGCTTGGGAGCTTGAGAATTTTCACGTACTACCCATTGTTAGAATAGGAGAGGCTATGCTGCAGGAAAGACGTCAGGAAAGAGGGAAAGGAAGACAGGAAGAAAAGAGGGAGGGAGAAAACTATCTCCAAATCTCAGACACTGATGTACAAAAGTTCATTTCTGACTCACGCTGCGCGTCCGTGGAGGTTTTCTAGGGAGCTTGGCTCCATATAGCCACTCAGGAGCCATGCGGAAGAGGGCTCCACCAACCATCTTGTAGCTACACTATCTAAGCCAGGGGTCCCCAACCCCCAGCCTCGAACCGGTATGGTCTGTGGCCTGTTAGGAAAGGGGCCGCATAGCAGGAGGTGAGCATCAGGCAGCAAGCAAAGCTTCACTCACATACAGCCTGGCTGTGCGCCCCCAACACCACCCCCGTCCGTGGAAACACTGTCTTCCATGAAACCAGATCCTGGTGTCAACAAGTTTGGGGGATGGTTGATCTAGGCCATTTGGCCTCCTCTGTCACTATGGTAGGGGAAGACAGAGACTATAGAATCATCTGCGGAGGTTTTAGTACCTCAGCCCCCAAAATTGACATATCACTTATAATCTCACTTTGTTGGTCAAGTTAGGAACATGGTCCCACTTAGTTGTGGACTGGGCAATGTATCTTCCATGTGTCAGGGGAGGAAGTAAAACTGGGTATTGGATAGAACTGGTAATGTTTATCCTTTGAGCTGCTTGTGACTCTGTAAGGTCACCCCAGGACCATCAACCTAGTCACCTCCCTTAGTCATCACTGATCTACCTCTGAGGTGCGATATTACACATCGAACTTCTTTATGAAGCTTGTGGTCTCCTAGGCCACTTTCAGGAGTCCCAAAAATGGTTGCCATATGCTCTCCAGTATTTTCCAGTTACCTGGAATTTCAATTATTCTACCTAAAAAGCAGGTAGAGAAGAAGTTTTTCTTAGAAGCCAACTTATTCTAAGCTCTCAATAATACATCACCTCCATTTCCATCTGTCATCCCATGAGGCTCTTTTTTTTTGGGGGGGGGGGTTATATAAATTGAACGTTGGTGATATGGCCTATGTTCTTGGAATCTGCTTCAAGTTATACTGGTTCAGATAAGTTAGAATTTACTTATACATTTTTCTCTCAACAGAGCCTTCCTGCTTCAAAAAAATAAAAGATTTGTTTTCAAGCTTATTCGTTTCTGCTATAGATTTACAAATGCTCTTAAGCATTTTGATTGGCTTATGTGTCATTTGCTATATCTGCCCCCCCTCTTGAAGGCAGAGCATATAGAAAGTTGTTTCTACCCCTTGTATGGAGGATGGCTACGAATACAAAAATAAGGGTGTGATGCAAACAATTTTTAGAACTTCAATATATTATGCCAATATATATGTAAAGTTTGAAACTCTGCTATCATAGTAACTATAATATTTCAAAACTTTAAACACAACTATGTTCCCTTCACTTAAAATGATGTGTGTGTGTGTGTGAGAGAGAGAGACTACCATCCCTTAAAACATTGGGTTTTAGGGCATCAGGAGAACTGTAAAGTCCCTAATCAAATTTGATTGCTAAATTATATATTTTATTGTTTCTTCTGTAGAAAGTCTTGATTTGAAAGCCACATTTGCTCAAGTGAATAGAAATTTCTAAATTCTGAAATGCCATTTACAGACCTAGTAGACTTTACAACGGAGCTGTATGTATTATATATCTATGACTCAGAGTGAAGAGTATTCAGAGAATGTAGCATAGGAAATGCCATAAACTAGGAAAGAAGCCACGATAGGGGAGGAAAGAAAACAAGGTCAAATTCAAAGATTCTTACTTCCTTTCTCAGTTTTGAAAACTATTAAGTACTTTTAAGATGGTAGAAAGCCCAGGTAGGCCAAAAAGGGAGGTAAAACAGGTCCTCTTTGGTGCTCTGTAGAAAGACTGTCTCATGGATACAGATGCACTTCTGCATTATGAAGTAATTAGAGCAGAGGAGAACTTTGGTCAAGTACAGTGTGTTTAAACAGAGAGAATATCAGAGATAGCCCCAGTCTTTCCACATCCCTTCAAGCATACTCCTGGTTAAAATGGGCCACATCCAGAAGTTCCCTCATACTCTCAGTAATAAATATGATTCCAGTTATTCCCAGAAGATAGACCCAGGTAAGTCTTTGGTGAGTTCCTCTGCTGAAGCAGCTCACTTTGTCCAAGGTCACGCCTCCTTCCCAGGTAGCCGCTATTCACTGACAGGCTGACGCAGGGGCATAAAAGTCTAGCCCTCTTGCCCTAAGTTGAGACCTTTCTAAAGGGCCACCCCAGTTCCAGAACTTCCCATGAGGTCATTTGAGGCCTTTGTTGATACTGTGGCACAGCCCAATTTATTCCTTTACCCAGTCCTGTCTTTTTTAGTTCTCTTCCATTCCATAGATGTTGGTCCCAAGTATGCCCTAATAAACTCCCTGCTGTCTTTGAAGGGGACTAATCAGGCAACAATTGGCACCAGAAGTGGAGTCCAAAAAATCAAACACCAAGATGGGATTTTGAAGTTGAACTACTTGCCACCCAGCTGGCAATGGCGACTCCAGCACTGGTAGTAGCTGAAACACAGATATTCCATGTATAATGCATCCATGCTTCTGTTACAACTTTCATTGCTGGTGATCTGAAATGGTTTTTTGGCAAACAAGAAATATAGGGTAAGTAATAACTACAAGTATAGAAGAATTGGATGCTAAACTCTGTTGACTCTTTGGGAAAGGCTGAGAGTAATTAATTGACCATTTAAAATGAAATCTGTAAGCCAGAGGGCATTCTTTGAAGCACACAAAAGATTTTAATCCATATAGATAGTGTCAGTGAAAGCTGAGGACCCAGGCCAGCACTTAGTAAGAATGAATAGGCAACTCCAGGATTCTGCTGTGCCTGCTATGCCAAACAGATCCTGTATGGGAAAGAATGAGATCCCGACACATAGTTGTGGTTATCTGAAATTCTTGAATCTGCAGATACTCCTGCCTTGTGAGCCTCAGAAGGGGCCTATTCCTCTCCACTAAGGGTATAAACTGCCCCCTGACTCGAAGATTATACTGAAGTCCACCCTTGCAACACAGTATGAGCCACAATCAGGATCTGTCCTCACTTCCCTCCTGGCCACCAGCTGATAAGGAAAAAAGGAAGGGACTCTATTCCAAAGGAGCTGTAGGATCTAGCCAACTCATACTAGCAGAAACTGGGAGAATTTCATATGGAGCTGTATTCTGAAGGTACTGGATCAAGATGGGTAGGACATAAATTTGAATAGAACACTCTTCTAAGATACAGAATATAAAACTCTGGCAAAGGCCTGAGGAGATGATGGTGCAGACACGATGCTAGGATGGTTCTCAGAAGTGTGTGAAAAGTGATGGCCCACACTGTGTGAGGTAGAAGTAGCTTTAGAAGAACTTCCCCATAGTCAGTACTATACAAACAGAACAGCTATGTATAAAAATAGTACGTTCCATGCAACTAGAGCAACGGAAGCGTACCAGACTGAGATTAGATAGTGATTTGCACGATAATTTAGTTCTGCCTCTCCCAGTAGACTTGAATCTCCATGAGTTCAGAGACTATGGGTTTTGCTCTGCACTCTATACCCAGTGTCTAGCAGAGATTAGCAGGTTCCCAATAAATACCTGTTGAACAGATATAAATGGAAAAATGAAATTAAACAAAATTACATATCAAATAAGAGTAGACTAGAGAGAGAGCAAAACCAAGTATCTTTGAGATTTTCTTTCCACCTCTGAGCTTCTAATTATAAAATTTTGATTCCACAAAAAATTTTCCAGAATGTTAGTCAACATCTCAGGGCGTTTATATAAAACACTTTTGTTAAACCAATTTTTCCTTTGCCTTGGGTGAGACATGCATATTTTGGGTATAATGCCACAGTATAGTGTTTAAAGGAGACATGAGCCTTACATGGATTTTGATGGACCTGAGGAGAGCCCTCGTTTGGGGAACATGATCAAGAACCCATCTGAAAAAGAACATGTTGACAAAGTTAGTTCTGTGGTACTTGCCTACTTTTAGTATTGCAGTTGGTGAGGAGCTGGGTAAAAATTTATACCAATTGAGATGGGAGATACCCACAGTTTTATCCATGGAATGACTCTAATAGCAAAGATAAGGGCTCCTTCTAGTTATCATCTAAAAGCATTTGGCCCCTCAACTTATCCTGTACTAGAACTATCAAGAAAAATGTGTTTGTCTTACCACATGGCTTATGTCACTGAAGACCCACTAATGACAACAAAGACCCCTTAGGTGAAAGGCTCCTTCCATCTTGGGAAAGTCCCTACAAGGAGCAGTGGGACAGAAGAGTTAGTTGTGGCTTGTCTCAAAATAACTGAAACTCTGCTATTCGTTGGTTCTTCTCTGCAGATTTTAGCAAGGAAGAACTTCCTGAGAGCAGCAACTCCTTCTCACTTTCCTCCCCACAAAGTAAGGTTTAGATTAACTGATCAAAGTTTTTCCCCCCAATCCCAAGTTTTTAAAGTCATCGGTTTGTTTTCCTCAATTCATGTGTTTCCATTACATTCTCCATATGAAAAAATCATTATAGTTTTGCTACCGTGGGAATGTCTTGTTGTTTAAAACAGATGTTAATGACAATTTGATTAAAAGGAAACACCAGAAAAGTCAAAATGACTGTGGGAAAGAGTGTGAATACTCTTTGGGGTTAGAAAAATACAACTCTGTTGTATTGACACACTTGGAGGACGAATGTAAAAATTCTTCCTTTCACTGTTGGTTCATGTGAAACAGACTTGTAAACCAATCCCAACAGTTTCTATACTCAAGAGACACTTCCTTAAATGATTGGTTTTAAAATTTGTCTGGAGAAGGATAGTAAAAATATTCTTCCCAGTTATCCTAGACTATTCCCTCTCACCCCTTTTTATTCTACACCTGAAGCACCAGCTAGTGTATACACTGGCTATAGTCTATGGGTGGAGAGAAAGGAAAAGGGGAGAACCCAGATGGAGCTAAATTAAAAACTTGCTAAGGACGCAGATTCTGCTTAGTCTTCAAAGATCCCCTCAATTGTCCCAGATTAGAGACCCTTCAATTCAGTCAGGATGTGACCCTTTGGGGCTGTGACTCATTTCCTCCATTTCAGCTCTGTGCCACTGAGCCTCTACCAAGGTCTTCTGATGACATGTAGGGTTGTCTACTCTTGAGAGACTTTACTTGACCTTGTCATGGATTTTCCCCCTCACACCCTCTTAGCCAGCTTCTCTTCAAGTTGAAGGATATAAAGTATGTAGTATTTCTCAGGATCTTGTCAGTTTTCTTTTTGTTTCTTTGATGAGGCTGCTGGGAGAGAAGACTGGTCACCTCAGGTTTTTTGACTTCTATTATCAAAAAACAAAATTTTTGACATTTTGAAATTAATGTTCTAATCTGGTTCTGTGATTGGTTTCTTCTGGTGAATCCTTAGCTTTGGTTATCATTATGATTTTTGCCTATTTTCCTTTGGGTGTGAAGCATGAGACTCCAGGCCACTACATAATTATGCTATCATAATTTGCAAATATTGCTACTTTATTTTTCCCATGAAGAAAACCTCAATGAGAATTAAGGCTTTAGGGGAGAGCTTAAGTAGAGGATACAAAAGAGAACCGTGAGCCAGTAATAATCTGCCTAGAGCATAGTTCTTGAATAAGATGATAAACTGAGGTATCTAATTGTCTTACTTATCACTGCTTCTTACATAGAAAGGGAAAAGCAAAAGCAAGTTCATGTGTTAGAATGTTTAGAACTCTCCCCATCAGCAACATATTTTGGTACACTTGGGAAAATCTGCAGTACGTAAACACAGGAAAATGAAGTTATGAGCAATTATCAGTTGAGTTTAGGCAATGAATGAGCTATCTACTCATTATCAGACTTAGCTATTTCCTGTGAGTAAACCCATTGGATAATTGCCCAATACACTCCTAATTTAGCTTGCCATGAATTTCCAAAAATTTACAATGTAATCTATAATTTAAAAGTCTTATGTACACACACACAGGCACGCACGCACACACGCACACACAAGGAAATGCAAACACAGAGAAAGAGACTTTGAAATTGGGAACACAAATGAACCTTCATATAATACTTCTTCAAAAACAAATTTTATCATAATTCCTTGCTTAATGACATGTGGAATATAATTTATAAGTAAACCAACCTGTAGAAGTACTAAGTTAGGAAATTATGAGCATGCTTTGTTTAATTTCTGAAAGAATTCTAAAGATCCTTTTAGCGAGTAATTTTTTTATTTGCAGGTCAATAAAAGGATAGGATTGACAGAAGAAAATTTGCAGAATTAGCATTATATTTTGAAGACTATTAAAAAATAAGATTTTAACCTAATTCTTAGAGGCAAAACTAGTAAACTGAAATATAGTCATAACTATGGGCAAGATACCACACAAGTAGTAGCTCTGGAACCAGTAACCCCACATGAAATAGGGTTTCCTAAATTTAACTAGGAATTTCCTAAATTTGGCCAACTACTGTTCTTTATTCTTAAAAATTGCCCATAGCCATTTGCAAAATAATCTGTATCAGCAAAAGAAACTATTGCAATCATATTTGGAACCTACAAAATTATATTTAGAACCTACTCAATTATACTTAGGACCTTGGAATTCACAGGTATCAATGACTTGAACATTATTTATTGCACAAGTTGATGAAAGCATGAGCAAGCTTTAAAATTGTTAATTAGGCTGCAATGGCCTTGGAAAAATATTTAACATCTAATGACCTGTGGGAACCCTGTCCTTTTGGTCTACAAATATATATTAAACACCTATTTTATAATATGTATTTAAGGTTCAGTCTCTCCAATGATATCTACCTTTCTTTCTTGTATTAATGTTGTGTTCTGTTCTTACTGGCAACAAATCACTCACTAAAAACAATTTCTAGCACCTGCTATATTTTCTCTTTAGAATATGCACAACCAAAGGTGGGCAGGATCAAGGGTGGCAAGTGGGAATAGCTGGGGTAGGGGAGAGTGGAAGGAGGAAAATAAATACAACTGTACTTGAACAACAATAAAAAAAAGTTAAAAAAAAAAAAAGACATGCACAACCAAACTGAAAACATAATAAAAGTGAAAACATAAAAAAACAGTTAAGAAAAGTTATTTGACCCAAATGAGTGACGTACAATATACATTTTATTGTTGACTTTATGAAATGGCACATCTTCTTAAAATAACAACTCAATTTTGAAGTAGATGCTGATTCTCCTTCATTAGATTGTATCTTTTAGTTTTTATACCATTGGTGATGGTAAATATCAACAAACATTTTCTGAAAATTACATTTTTATGAATTTTCTTGATAATTGGAAATTAAGTATTTAACTCTTCAATGGGTATGCACTTTTGTATTTTGAAGTTCACCATTGCCTAAAAGGACTTATGGCAAAATATTAAAGTGTTACCAAGCGATAAAATAGAAACAAGTAACTGTAGACAGCCACCATACAATAACGACAAAATCATCAGAGGAGAGGTGGGCAGACTGTAGTGTATGAACCTACATGAAGACAGCTCTGCGTGTAATTGCCTGTGTGTATTCCATGTAAAACTAACCTACAATTTCCTACAGTTCTCCCTAATCCTGGCACCCTAACTAGGAGCCTGGCAGCTTCCTGCCTCTCGAAGGCAATAGCATGACTCAGGACATAACTGGAAGGTCTTGCGAGTGGTTGACTGGGGCAGCAAGTTTTAACACATCTCTACCACCACCAGAGAGGGCAAGAGTTTGCTGTCTTTAGATGCACCTTCAATCATTCCGCATACTGCCATTTAAAGAGAAGTGTCAGCCCTGGTTAGTGTGGTTCAGTCTGGTTGCAGTGCAGTCCCCTACACCAAAAGGCCACTGATTTGATTCCTGGTCAGAGCACATGCATAGGTTGTGGGTTCGATCCCCAGTTGGAGTGCTTACAGGAGACAACTAATCAACGTTTCTCTCTCACATCAGTGTTTCTCTCTCTCTCTCTTTCTCTCTTTCTCCATTCCCTTCTCTCTAAAATTCAGTGAACATGTCCTCGAATGAGAACAAAAAAATAAAATAAAAAATAAAGAGAAGTGTGGGTTTCATTGCATGTGGGGTAGATTAGGAGAAGAGCAACAGGCTGTTGCTGGATGTCTTTTAGACTGGATCATATGTTAAAAAGAATCTTCACTGCACATGTATCTCACACTATCTGATGAGGCCATTGCAGAAGCTAGAGATGAAAAGTGGCCCTCTAACAAACTGAGGCTGGATTATTTTAATGTAATTACATATAGTAATGCTTGTTTAGAAAATTAAAACTCTGAGACAAATGCCAAGCCAGATAGAAAATGAGGACAAGTACTATAAACTAGGGTGTTCCAAGCAAACCAGAATATATAACTTTATCTCTTATTTAGCACTATGATTATGAACTCTTTTAGGCCTTCTGGTGTTCAGCCTCTAAAGACCATTTTATAGGCCATAGCAACACTGCATGATCCCTTCCTTCTTGTTCCCAGAACCTCTGGAGCCCAGATTATACTTTCGGCCCTTGAGATTAACGTGTTCCTCTATGTGTAAGGACTTTTGGTTGCAGATGACAGAAACTTGAGCTAGCTTAAGCAAAAATCGCAACAGAAACAGCAGTGGCAACAACAGCAACTATAAATAATATTTCCTAGAAAGCGATAGCACAGTTTGCAGAATTAAAGAAGAGGAGCCAGGTGTCAGGACACCAAGGGTCAAGGCAGCTGCAGGGCCCTCAGGAACTAGAACCAGGAATCCCCCAATGTCATCAGGCATGTGAGTGTGTGGGTGTGTGTCTCCTTCTCATTTTTTGTATCTTTCTGTGTATTGGGTTTATTTCCTTCAATGTGAACCAGCTTCTTCCACGTGGTCTATGGCAGCTGCAGGTTGATATCCTCCCAGCTCCACTATAAAGGAAAAAAACCTCTTAATTTAAATATCATAGCTAAATCTACTTAAGAAACAAAATACCTAATTATATTAAAGTCAATGTTACCATTATCATTTAAAAGACAATAAACATACTTTCCCCGAACCTTGGAATCACACAGATGTTCATAGCTATAGGACCTCAAAGGGAGTTGTTTCATATCCTCCACACATTACAGAAGCTGTAAAATGAGATAATAAACCAAGCCAAGCGCAAATAAATAGCTCTCCAGGAGCAGCTACTGAGCTAGCTTCCCACCATTCTCATTCTAACCTCAGGGATTTAACACAGAAGTGGTAGTGATGATACAAGACAAGCACAAAGCTGATTGATTTTTGTATTCTCAGTTTTTCTAAGGATTGTTCGTAAGTATGTGAGGTGTGTGTTTCATCAATGTGCTCTGCATAATTTTATCACTGTATTAAAAATTGATTCCTGACCAGGACTTCTGGCCAAGATGGAGGAGTAGATAGATACACTGGGCCTCCTCCCTCAACCAAAAGGACAACAACAAATTTAAAAACAAAAAACAACCAGAACTGGCAGAAAATTGAATTATATGGAAGTCCGACAACCAAGGAGTTAAAGAAGAAACATTCACACAGACCAGTAGGAGGGGCAAAGATGGGCAGCTGGGCACAGAGGACTAGTGGCAGGGCAGCAGCTGGTGGACCCGGCAAGGCAGCGGATGGCAGACTGGGTGGTCCCACATTCACATGCAGATGAAGTGGGAGGAACAACTGGGGAGGGAGACAGACCCCACAACCCAGGGCTCCAGTGCAAGGAAATGAAGCCTCAAACCTCTGATTGAAAACACCTGTGGGGGTTGAGGCAGCAGTGGGAGAAACTCCCAGCCTCACAGGAGAGTTTGGTGGAGAGACCCACAGGGTCCCAGAACGTACACAAGCCAAGGAATCAACACCACCCAGGAATCAGCACCAGAAGGGCCCAACTTGCTTGTGGGTAGCAGAGAAAGTGACTGAAAACCAGCCAAGAGCAGAGCTAGCAGCACAGTTCCTTCTCGGACCCCTCCCCCACAAACAGCGTCACAGCGCTGCGACCAGCCGTTATCCTGCCCCGGTGAACACCTAAGGCTCCGCCCCTTACTACGTAACAGGTGCACCAAGACAAAAAATGGCCCAAATGAAAGAACAGATCAAAGCTCCAGAAAAAATACAACTAAGCAACGAAGAGATAGCCAACCTATCAGATGCACAGTTCAAAACACTGGTAATCAGGATGCTCCAGGAACTCTCTGGGTACTTCAACAGCATAAAAAAGACCCAGGCAGCAATGAAGGTCACATTATGTGAAATAAAAAGCTACAGGGAACCAACAGTGTTGGGAAGGAAACCAGGACTCAAATCAAGGGTTTGGAGCAGAAGGAAGAAAGAAACATTCAACCAGAACAGAATGAAGAAACAAGAATTCAGAAAAATGAGCAGAGGCTTAGGAACCTCCAGGACATCTTTAAATGTTCCAACATCAGAATCAAAGGGGTGCCAGAAGGAGAAGAGGAAGAGCAAGAAATGGAAAACTTATTTGAAAACATAATGAACGAGACTTCACCAATCTGGCAAAGGAAATAGACTTTCAGAGAGTCTAGGATACTCAGAGTCCCAAAGAAGTTGGAGCCAAGGAGGAACACACCAAGGCACATCATAATTACATTACCCAAGATGAAAGAGAAGGAAAGAATCTTAAAAGCAGCAAGAGAAAAGGAGACAATTGCCTACAAATAAGTTCCCATCAGACTATCAGCAGATTTCTTGAAAGAAACCTTGCAGGCAAGAAGGGGCTGGAAAGAAGTATTCGAAGTCATGAAAGGCAAGGACCTACATCCAAGATTACTCTATACAGCAAAACTATCATTTAGAATAGAAGGGCAGATAAAGTCCTTCCCAGATAAGGTCAAGTTAAAGGAGTTCATCATCACCAAGGCCTTATTATATGAAATGTTAAAGGGATTTATCTAACAAAAAGAAGATAAAAAATGTGAACAGTAAAATGACAAAAAACTCACAACTATCAACAACTGAACCTAAAAAAAACCCAAAACCAACTAAGCAGACAACTAGAACAAGAACAGAATCACAGAAATGGAGATCACATGGAGGGGTATCAGCAGGGAGGGGGAGCAGGGACAGTGCGGAAAATGGTACAGAAAATTAAAAAAAAATAATTCTTAACCATACTTTTACTAAACAAATACTTTCTTCACAGTTCAAAAGCAATTTATGTACTATAAAAGAGTAAAGAAGGAGGCTATTAAGGTACAGCAAAAGAAAAAGCATGTTTTATAGCCTTGAATCTAACTGAATCATATAATCTGACTATATTTAAGCCTGGTTTCCTGTTTCCCATTCAAACAACACTACTGAAACATCCCCTTTCCCTGTCTGTTTCATACCATACATATATATTCTAGATATTATGGTGGTTTTAAAAGTCTCAGCAGAAGTTATGTCAATGAGAAAGCACTAGTTGATTTCTTGAAAAACACACACACACACACATATTTTTCTTAAATTTACAGCCCTGTTCCCTAAATCATCTATTTGTTTAAGAAAAGTGTTTGACCTTAATTAGTAAATTGATAAAACTCTGTTCTTTCAAGTGGAGTTACACTTTGTGAAATTTAAGGATACTCTGGAAAATGCAAAGATATCCTCAAGTAGTAATTACATAGAAAGCAAAATGCTTTTTTTTTTTTGCTTTAATTCATTGTATTTACTATCATTGGTTTTATTTAGCAGATGTCACAATGTAAGCAATTTCTACTGTTTAATTTTTTTCCTTTTTTATTGTTGTTCAAGTACAGAAAAATGCTTTTTAATAAATTATATTTGCAATGAAATGTTTAACATTTGAGCACTTTTTTATTTCATCATATTTGGTAACTATTTATAACATCTTGACTTGGAGTCCCAGTGCCACCATTAAGTTGATGAGTGAACTTGGGCAACTTAGTTCATCTCTGAAATTTCTTTCTCTGAACAACAGGAACAATATTAGCTTCTTTAGAGAGCTGTTATAAAGAGTAAATAAGACGATATACAGACAAGCACTTGAATTTCTCCATAGGTTTTGCTGCAGATTGAAGTCTGTAGCTCAAAAGACAGCTATCAAAATTTTATGTGTGTGAATCCTGACAGCATAAAAAGAATCCATTATTTCCCATTCTTGGAGATATGTGGGCTGTGGCGCCCTGCAGGGCTCTGCTAATATAATGACTAAAATAGCATTTATCAAAGAATCACAGAATACTTCCCTGAACCTTTCTATTTTCATCCATATTTCAAATATTTTTCTGTTAGAGGGGAGCATACCTTCAGTTTCATAGGAGTATAATAAAGTTACATAATAACATAGGTTTTCTCCTGGAGATAGGTAAACTGCTTCTCTATTTTAATTTGCTTTGGATGGCTCATTGGTCTAGCTAGTTCATTAGATAAAATCGCTAATTCCTAACATTGCTGTGACTCAAAGTGGCTGACAAGGGTTGTGTCACTGTGTTGAAAGGGATTGTAAGGTAACTCATCGCATCTACCTGCTCTAAGTGTGATTTTGCGTTTCATTTGTGAAGTATAGTGTTTAAATTCTAGCTCATGGTACAGCTCATGGCAAGGGCTGAACGCAATTCACCTTTGAATCTTCAACAACTAGCTTAGTTCCTGGAATGTGGATCTTAATCTGTGGTTGTTGATCTGAACTGCACTGTGGCACATCTCGGTCCTCCTTATTTTTCTCTTGTCCCCAAGACTTTGTGTTGGCATAGTCAAGTATGACATGAAGACAATGCTAAACCGAATACCACACTGGACAATTTTAATCAACTTGTAGAATTTTGGTATTTAATCTTCTTTTCCTTCCCTTCTTTCAAATAATGGCATGTAAGGATTTCTGTTGTTAAATTATAGCCTTAAATCAGCCCCTCAGCACCAGACAATTGAATTAAATCTCTTATAAGCAAGGAAGTCATTCATGTGGGAAGCACCATTCCTATGGGATCTTTTGCACCACTGTTCAAATTTAAACAATATATCTAGGGAAAAGAAAGAATGTGGGAAAAATATAATACGTTTTTCTTGTATGTTTGTATAATTTCTACTTTTTGGCCACAAGGAGTAGTATGTAATCAATGGGTTCATGGTTTTCGGCACTTGGTCCCAAGCCAAGTTGAAAAATAGCTCCTCTCCCACTGAGGATCGTCCCAAGGCTTCAGCGTGTCCTTTGTGTTGTGAGAACCACATCCCAGGAGGTTTCCCTTGTTCTGAACTGGGGGACGTGGACGTGCAGACCTGAGCACTGTGGCCTGGTCATTAACACTCCCCAGCTGTCTCAAGACATGGGATCTCAAAATAAAAGTGACGTGAAACATCCCCAGACCTAAAAAGTCACTCTATTAACAACTGGGGCATGAGAGAGGGAAGAACTTTCTGTGACTCCAACCTATAGCTTAAAGGTCAGAGCACTTCCTGAAGCTATCGCTTCCAAATGGGTGAGGGGGAAACTTGGGCTCTGTCAGAGCATCAGCATTCTCCAGAGATCCAGGTGTGGGAGCAGCTGTGTGAGCATGTGACCTTTGCCCATGCTTTGCCCTTTGAGTCATTATCAGCCAGAGTCTGGGACCGGAAGAAAACTCTACTGCAGACAAAAGTATTTTGTTCAATTATTATTTTCCCATCCAAATTTAGGTCAAGAGCTAGGTTAATTTTTTATGGGAATCAAAATAAAATTAAGCGTGGTTATTAGAGTGGTCAGAGTAGCCAAATTGACTGTATCCTTAACAGGATAATTTTATTTTATAGATTAAACTGATTTGTTCTTTATAAAAGGAGTACAGGGTTCAGTGTGTAACGTCTTGAAATATTCAACCTCTACTTATCCAGATCTAGGGTATGTATAAAGAGACTCAACACTAGTGTTTCTTTTTAATCTATTTTTATCTTAATGAAAATGAAATCAAGTTCATTGCAGACCAGATTGAAACTAGAGGTGAGTCCAGAAGCTGGGACACCTCTGGGCTATGCATGTTCAAGAATCGCTGGACTATCTGATTTTTAATGTACCTGGTCTTGGTACAATACATAGAAATATACATATATACGTATACACATATATGTCTATTTCCTCTTAAAAAGTTTTTAAAAGGGAGGCACGGTTGTGAGTGTCATGAAAAGACCATGAGCTTAGGAATCAAAACTAAGTTTGAATCCCAGATGTGGTACCAGCTAGTTGTGATGTTGGTCAAGTAATTTTATCCTCCCTAGCCTAACCTCTAAGTCAGCAACAAAGGGGCAATACCCACCCCGTCGAGCTGCAAAGAGTAAATGATAATGTCCACGTGAATGTCCTATAGTGTCTATGTGCACGTTAGCAGCCCAATTAACGTCAATTTCCTCCCTTACCAGGCAATTCAAGATATTCAAGATATTAAACATTTCTCAAATATTAGGCACCTATTTATTACATCTTAAATTGTGCAAGTCATGTTTTGAACTAGGCCAGCTGTCCTATATTTTGGAATTTCATTCTAGTGAGTCCACTGTTTCACTCAGATTTAAAAGGAAAAAAAGCCATCATAAAAGTGACTCATCCTTCAAAATGAGTGGCAGTTTCTAAGTGAAGACTAAGTGATAATTAGAGACCTTTAATACTGAAAAGATTATGGTATACTATCCCCCTTACCACTCATTCACTTATTCAGTCATCATTTAACAAATATTTATTTATTACCTATAATATGCCAGGCACTGTTCTAGGCGCCGATAGAGAAGTTATCAAAAAGACAATAACCTCTACTAAAGTGAAGTTTATATTTTAGTGCAGGAAATAAATAACATTGTAAATATTGTATCAAATGTGATATGTGCTTTGGGAAAAAATAGAGTCGGATAAGATAGGTGGGCTACTGGGGCCAGTGATAAAATTTGAAATCGTAAATTGGACCTTCAGTATGCTCCTCAATGTGAGAAGTGAAGAAAGCAAGGAGATGAGAAAGGAAACCATGTAAATACTAAAGGGAAAGTCTTTCAGGCAAAGGGAATGGCCAGTGCAAGGTCCCTGAGGCAGGTGTGCATATGTTGTGTTTGAAGTAAAGCGAAGAGGTGAGTGTGGTTGGAATGGCGTGAGAGAGTGGAAGGGCACTAAGAGATGACCCCAAAGATGCAATGACAGACAGATCTTATTGACCTTGTAGTTTATTGTAAGGACTTTGATTTTATTCTCAGTGAAATGTGAAGCTACTGCAGCATTGTGGGCAGAAGAACAACACAAACTGATTTACATGTTGACAGGACCATTCTGTCTGCTAAGAAAATCTGTCCCAGATTTTTCTTAGACACCCAGGTAGAATGCCAGATAAACAGCTGAACATACATCAGAATTAAGAAACGGGGTCTAAGCTAAAGACGGTATCTATGAACATTGTCATCACAGAGATGAGGGCTGAATTCAGACGACACACCAGACCCACAACCACACATTCCATGATTTTGTGGAATTTAAATATAACACAATTAACAATCACTATTCTTCTGCATCAGATTAGCCTTAACATAATCCAGCAACTCCTTCTATACACTGGAATCTTTTGGACTCCACTTAAAATTTGGATACTTTACTTATATTTAAAATTGTAAACCTGAATGATATCAGTAAGGAAGATAAGGAAAAGAGGTTACTCAATGTAGGGGTACTCCTGCATCAAAAGAGTAGAAAATTAGGGAGAAGTGGGAAAAGAAACAGCCAGTGAGGGAGAGGGGAAACCAGGAGTTGTCAGTGTCCTGAAATCCAAGCAAAAAGCAGTTTTCAGGAGGAAAGAGTGGCCAGCTGCGTGCAATGCTGCTGACCTGTCCAATAAGATGACACTTACGAATAGAAATCGGATCTAGCAACATAGAGACCAACTTTCCAAACACGCCATTAAAAAGTTCAAAGTAAAAGAATATATTATATTCTAATAATATATATATTCTTATATTATAAGTTAAGGAAGACTAACAAAATCTGATTTGGACATTAAGATTACTTTGATTTTTTTTAATTATTAAAGTCTTTTAAAAATGGGGGTGAGTAGTCTGTTGTTAGTGGTTAAGGAATATACTTAGTCTGTGTTTTAGATCATCTAACACTGGAATGACCGATCCATTAAGTTATTCACCATACTGAATTAAAATGTAAAAGTATAGATTTTGTACCAGTAGCATCATCTTTACCTCCACAAAATCCCTTAGGTATAATTAATAGTATTTCAAATAAATTTTGAAGAAATTTTGAATATATCAGAAATATATCTTTAGACCTCAGGCAAAGGTCCACTCCTTTTTGAACAACATTAGATACAACAGTTTCAAATAGCAAATAATATAAATCACATGTTGGAGTCTGTTAGAAGATAAATTAATTTGTCCTCTAATGAGTACGTACTTAGAGTGCCATCTACTGTTTGGTAGTAAAACCATAGCATACTGACAAATTAGGATAAAGATATAATACAGTTATCTTTTTTTTTATTATCAGGAATCCCTTTCTGTAAATCAGACATTCTATGCAACAACACTAACTTGAAGAATATATTCTGTTATTTCAATGAGATTCTCACTGAAAAACTATAATATGCTCCACATCAATCCAAAACTTAAAAATTTTATAAACTAACAAAAACTCACTGAAGTGTATGTAAATACGTATGCATGTATATATATGCATCCAACAAACTACTACATGAATAAGTGCTTAAAAAATTGCTTTCTGACTACCAAAAAATTAACATGGGTGTTTCATAAACAGCTGTTTTGCATGCAGTGAAATTTGTTTACCACTGACATCATTTTCAAAAAGTCTACAAGTGATTTCAGTTTTTATAGAATATAACTCATTTTTTTCCCTAATCATTTTAACATGGTATATTTACTATAGAATTATCTTTAGGGTATATTGTTAAACCAAAAAAAAAATAAGGTAGAGAAAATTTTGCGTGATTCATCTAGGAAAAGAGAAAGGATATATATCTTATTATATGTAACATATATAATATATATATACATGTGTTATTTATAAAATAAACAGATATTTCATAAAAATATTAAAAGCAGTATCCTTTAGAAATTAGAGGAAACAGAAATAGAAGCAAGGCTTCCTTAACTATACTTTGCTCAGTCGATTCAACTACATAATTATAAAGCCCAATTAAATATGAAAAGTAACTTCAATAAATAAGGTGAAAGGAATGAAAAGTTTAAATAGTGTGAATAAAAAAATTCTTACAAAAACATTGTAATGAGGAATAGATGTATTCTATAAAGTTAAGGTACTAAAAAAAGTCATTTTTAATAGCAGCGTTAAATTGGGAGAATTGTGTGGTCCTGTAAACTTTGGCACGTTGAGGACACTAAGGACCAGCTTTCTGTAACTGATACGTGTTTGCAGACTCCTCTCCAGCTTTGATAGACAATGACCTGAATTCAAGTATTATCATTTAGTTTCAAGTATTCTTGGGCCTTAACAAAATGCTATATTCAACATTTTCTCTTCTTATTCTCCCTTTATTTTTATTTCCACAGGAATCAATACAAAAATACTATATCATATCATAAAAAGAATTTATAGACTTCACCAGACGTTAGGTCTCTGTTTTCACAAAAGCAGATCATTGTTTTTACTGTTTAGTTTTTTTCTATGTTTTAATCATTCTGCATCTGTAAGGAAATTGAGCGTCATCTTACCTGTCAATGCTTTAATTATTCTACAATTAGTTTATAGCATGAAAAACAGTAAATTTTAAACATGAGATTAGAAAGTTGAAATGAAAAAATTATAAGTGCAATTATCCTGATGCTTTCCTCTCTCCCTCTCCCTCTCTCCCTCCCTTCCTCTCTTCCTTTCCTCTGCCCGGCTGTTCAGTCACTCAGCAAATATTTATTGAATTCCTGTGTGTGCAGGCTCTGCATGTACAATGAATGGTGAGCAACCTTTGGCCGACTGGAGTAACGTGGTAAGGAGGAAACAAAACAACAGCATATAAGCTGAAGGTCCTAGTAATTTTTATTTCATTTTTACTTCAACCAGCTGTTTGTCAACTCACATTAACACTCCCCATGTGTTAAAGAAAAGAAAAATGAGCTCTTGAATTCACCTGTTTCCTATTAGCAGGTTAAAAAGAGAGGGAGAGACTTGGGAAGAGGTCCAGGGCCAGAGAAAAGGAGGGATGACAGTGAAATGAGAATACCTGTCATATTGATATCCAATAGCACGTAGTGTCCCATGCTGTCCTGTCCCTCAGTAGGGCTCATTTCAAAATGCTGTGTACTCCTTGATTTCTTTCTTGATGTTTTGAACTGGATGTCATTTGTTTCCCCTTTAAATACTAAACTCTATTATTTATTCTTTGGTACTCACATTTCACTATCCACCTTCTGTTAATTCTATTTGTATAACACCCTCCAATCATTCCTTGAGCAAAAAACCTGTCTCTTACTCATTCTAGTGTCCTCTACATATAAGAGCTTAATAAATATTAATAAGATTGAACCTTAAAAACATATAATTAGCCTGCCTATAACCAAATGTTACACAAATCAAACTGGTTTGTTTACCACCCATAGTCATTTAAAAGCTTGGAATATAATATAACCACGCATCATACAATCTGTATATTTGATGTGATGAAATGTTCCAGTCTATAAATTATTATAGTTCCTAAGGGATTACATTAAATTTAAAATTCACTTCCTGAGTGCTCTCAACAGATTGTATTTCAATAAAATAAAATTCTTTTCCAGTTTACTGAGCCATCTTTTATCTTTAATTCATAAACTTTTATGAGGAAAATAAAAGTTGTGATAAAAATTCTTTGGTTACCTGAAATCCAGTAGGAGATAATCCCCATCAAACTGCGTGAGGCACATAAAAGGGTACTTGTGTTTGAAAGAGCAAATCAAAAGCAGACAAAAAAGATGAAAGTAAGGTTTGTACAATTTGTTTACTTACCAAACAAACAAAATTAGAAAATCTGTCATATCACCCACAAATTGGGCATATATAATAATTACCATTTTTTACCATCTCTGGGGAAGGCTTCTTCACAAATTTTCTGCAAACTTTTTGCAAACAATGCCTGTAAATGAAGTTAACAAAAATTCAAAGGAAAGTGGCCCTTTGTGATATAGAAAGTCCGAGAATCCAGACTATTAGAACAACCATAAAGGTGCTTAGTGCTGGAACCCAAAGGGACCAAATGGATTTAGAAATGCAATCACGGTGACTAAGATACGGGCAATATGAAATACGCCCAAAATGAGTGTTTCCAGCACATGCTCCCCTGACTCACCCCTGCAATGAGGTGGGTAAACATCTAGTCAAGCAGCCGGCCTGGGCTCACAGCTTGGCCTTGCCGGGGCACCTCCGAGCCCAGCAGGAGTAGAAGCCATGTGCACATCACTCTGTAGCTCATGCTGGGTGGCCCTAGGCAGAACACCGGTAGTGGTTGACCTTGACCTACACCTTCCAGGAGGCCCCAGAGCCAGTGTACCCAGTGAACAGTGCAGCCGGTGAACAGCGCAGCCTGTGAACAGCAAGTACCAGAGCCCTGCTGAATTAGTCCTGCTCTGTGGGCTCTGTAGGGTGGCTCCCTGCACAGCTAATCCTCCATGGTGGTTGGAGGCCAATGATTGCTGATTGCAGCCAGGCCTTGCAGCTGATCACCGTGGGGTTAAATCCCTCCCATTAGTGTACCCAACTTCAATCAAGGCTCAACTACAACAGGAGGGTGCACACAGCCCACAGAGTATGCACCTGGAGTGCCCAGTTTGGGTAATCAGGGATGCTGTGCCACTGGACTTTACAGGACACCTACTACATAAGGCCACTCTATCAAGACTGGTAGATGTAGCCGCTCTATCTAACACATAGAAACAAACAAAGGCGGGCTGCCAAAATGAGGAGGCAAAGAAACTTGTCCCAAATGAAAGAACATATCAATACTCCAGAAAAAGAACTAAACAAAACAAAGACAAGCACTCTACTAGATGCAGAGTTCAAAACACTGGTTATAAGGATGCTCAAGGAACTTAGTGAGAGCTTCAACGGCATAAAAAAGGATCAGCCAGAAATGAAGGATGCACTAACTGAAATGAAGAATAATTTACAGGGACTCAACAGTAGAATAGATGAAGTTGAACATCAAAGCAGCAGTTTGGAATATAAGGAAGCAAAAATATCCAATCAAAATAGCAAAAAGAGTAAAGAATTAAAAAACTACGGTATATTTACACAATGGAATACTGTGCAGCAGAAAGAAAGAAGGAGCTCCTACCCTTTGCAACAGCATGGATGGAACTGGAAAGCATTATGCTAAATGAAAAAAGCCAGGCAGTAAAAGACAAATACCATATGATCTCACCTATAAGTAGAACTTAATCAACAAAAAAAATAAGCAAGCAAAATATACCCAGAGACATTGAAATAAAGAATAAATTGACAATAACCAGAAGGGAATGGGGAGGGGGATAACAGGGGAAAGAAGGGGAAGGGTCATCAAGGAACATGTATATACGACCCATGGACAAAGCCAAAGGGTGGAAGGATTGAAGGTGGAAGGTGGGGGTAGGTGGAGCAGAGGAAAGTGGTGGCAGGAAAATGGAGACAACTGTACTTGAACAACAATTAAAAAGTGCAAAAAAAAAGAAAAGAAAAAGAAAAAAGAATTCCAGAAAATGAGGATAGAGTAAGGAGCCTCTGAGACAACATCAAGTGTACCAACATACACATAGTGGGGGTGCCAGAGGAGAAGAGAGAGAACAAGAAATTGGAAACTTACTTGAAAATATAATGACGGAAAACTTCCCTACCTTGTTGAAGGAAATAAACATAATAGTCTAGGAAGTGTAGAGACTCCCAAACAAGATGAACCGAAAGAGGCTCACACCAAGACACACCATAATTATAATGTAAAAGGTTAAAGATAAAGAGAGAACCTTAAAAGCAGCAAGAGAAAAGCAGTCACCTACAAAGAAACTCCCACTAGACTGTTAGCAGATTTCTTAACAAAAACTTTGCAGGTTAGAAGGGATTAGCAAGAAATAGTCAAAGTGATGAACAGCAAGTAACCAAGATTACTCTACCCAGCAAAGCTATCATTTAGAATCAAAGGACAAACAAAAATGATCCCAGACAAGAAAAAGTTAAAAAAAGTTCATCACCACCAAACCATTATTATATGAAATATTAAAGGATCTTCATTAAGAAGAAGAGGAAGGGAAAAAGATAAAAAATATGAACAATAAAACTGCAAAAAAAACTATCAATAATTGAATGTAAAAAACAAAATAAATTGAATAAGCCAAAGAGAAACAGACTCATAGATACAGAGAACATTTTGATGATTGCCAGATGGAAGGGGGTGGGAGGGATGAGTGAAAACGGTGAAGGGGTTTAGAAGTGCAAATTGGTCGTTACAGAATAGTCATGGGGATGTAAAGTACAGCATAGGGAATACAGTCAATAATGTTCTAATAACTTCATGTGGTGTCAGATGAGTGCGAGATTTTTTGAAGTGATTACTTACTAAGTTATGTAATGTCTAAGCGCTGAGGTGTACGCCTGAAACTAAAATAATAATGTATGTCAAATGTAATTGGAAAAGGAAAATGATGTTAAATCTTTCTAAAAAGAACCTTAAACCTAGCTGAAGAGATAAAATGTTATACAACATTAGAACAAAATGAAAGTAAATCAGAGTTAATATGTAATCAGCAATGCTAAGACCTTTGCGCCTTACCTTTTGTGATCTTCACCTTTTGTGAGGCCGTAGAGCACCATACCGGTAAGACAGTGGCCCTGGTGGCGAGCAGCCTGGATATGTGTCCTATCCTGCCATATACTCATAACCCAAGAGCCTCCATGAAACCTTGGTCAAGTATTTCATATCTCTGGGCCTCAGTTTTCCTCATCTGTAAACCAGCAATAGGGGTTATATCTGCCCCGTGGAACTGTTGTGAACAGTGAATAAATTAATACACAGAAAGTATTTAGCACAGCTCAAAACACAAAGTAAGCAAAAATACATTTTAGTTTTTTAAACTGTTATTCTCATGATCATCATGGCTGTTACTGTTATTTTACAGTGGAAGAAACTACGGCTTAAAGGGTTCAAGTAAACTGCCCGAGCTCATACAGCCAGCTGGAGCCTGGCTCTAAACCTCGGTCGGTAAGGTACCAGAGCACAGAGAAGAGAGAAGCAGAGGATATGCAAGTTATAAGTCAAGGACACAATCGGTGAAGCTTAATTAGGTTTTTGTTAGGACCCTTTCCATTCCTAGACCATAAAATACCCCTTTTCTCTCTAGCCCCAAACATGATCTGTTGGTAAATGTTCAATAACCAGCTCTCCACAAAGAAGAATTATGTGTGCACGAGCTTATGAAAAATTTTTATGTATATAGAGAATGAGTAATGCACAATTTACAAATAAAATTTAAATATATAATAAAAAAAGATCAAGTAGACCAGGAAAATAAACTTTCTCAAGTAGCACAAGGCTTTTCTAAGCCCCATCAACTGTGTAGAGCCTTAAAACTTTGCAACAAGCCAAGTTCTACATATTTTATATGGAATTTTATGTACACCCAAGCACATGAGAAACTTTCACACTAACAGATGGAGACTTGCCCAAGCTGCCAACACTAGGTAAGTAAAGAGCCAGTACAAAGTACCCTACTGGTGTCGCGGTAACGACCCAGCACAAAGGATTGTATTGATGTCAAGGTAAGGAGGCCAAAAATATGACATTCAGTTGACACAAGTTCTCTTTCTGATTCTTACAGCAAGAATGAAGAAATATGTCATACAAAAAGAAGGTAATTTTAAAGACCTAGATATTAGGCATCTCGTTAATATCTTGGAAAAGTCAAAAGAAATTAACACTTTAACTCTGTTAGGAGGAAAACACATTTAATGAGCGATTGCTGCAGTTTGAGTTGATGAACAGACTTTCACGCAAAACAAAATAAGCAAGAAAAACCTGCATTTCTCTTTGGAGAATATGCCTCATATGTTGGTGTGACTATAAAGGTGAGTTTCCCCCATCAACCTTTGCAGGCAGAACAACTTTAAGACACGGGAACAACTGAAGTGTCCTTCGATTGTAACTGGGTGAAGAAAACGTGCCGCACATACAATAGAAGACCACGCAGCTGTAAGAAAACATGAAAACTGCCATTTGCAGCACATCGATGGATCTTGAGAATATCACGCTAAGTGAAATAAGTCAGAGGAGAAAAGATAAAACCACGTGATTTCACTCACATGTAGGTTATAAAATGGAAAGCAACAAGCGAACAAACAAGAAAAACAAACAAACAAACACTCAGATGAAAGCATGGTGGTTTCCAGAGGGAAGGGAGGTGAGGAGTAAAAGGGGCTAAAAGTGTGGTGATGGAAGATGTGACTTTGGGTGGTGGGCACACAACATAATATACAGATGATGTGTCATAGAAGTGTACCCTGGGGACCTACATCATCTTATTAACTGATATCATCCCCATAAATTTAATTTTAAAAATAATAATAAACAATGAACAAGCTCCTAGAAAGATGCAAACTACTAACACTGACTCAAGAAAGAATAGAAAATCCGAATAGACCTATAACAAGTAGCATGATAGAATTAGTAATAAAAATTTCGCACAAAGAAAAGACGAGGCCCAGGTGGCTTCACTGGTTGCATGTTTGTGCCCTTAAAGGGCACCTCCCCAATTCCCCCACCTGCCTTTCTGCCTGTAGCGTCTTGAGCTTTTGGCTAGTGTTTTTCCTCTCTTCTCTACCGGTAGAGTATAGGACCTAAAGAAAAAAGAAGAAGATGGAGGAGGAGGAGGAAGAAGAGGAGAGGAAGAAAAAGGAAGAGGGGGAGGAGGGGGAGGAGAAGAAAAAAGGAGAAGAAGAAAGAACAACCTCTTTCACATAGTACATTTAAAGCTAATACACAAAGTGAAGCTACATTCACAAACACACACACATACCCAAACATATATGAAACACACTAGATTAAGTGTCTGTGGGAGGGACAGCACAGTGTGTGAGATTTAGGAATAAAAAGGGAAAAAAATAAGAGAGGGGCCTTTCATAGATCAATGATAATAAAAGGCAATAAACAAAGGACTGTCATCTCAAATATCAGCACCTGAATTTATGAATAAAGTCTTCTGCCAAAACAATGATAAGGGCAATCAAGTAATAGAGAGAATACATCCATATTTTTCAAATATTATCAGTATTTTCAAAATAGTGTCATACTACAATAACTTTCATTTAATGATTTCCACTTCTTTTTCTTTGGGCACTGTAAAATTCTCCATTTTCCCCATTTCCTGGACTTTCTAAAGTATTTCAGATCAATTTTACTGATACTTGTCATTCCTCTTTATGTTTAAAGATATGGATGGTGAGTTTAAAATGGCAGTGTTTCAAAATTTAAATTTGTGTCAGTTGTTAGAACTGAAGCACATTTTCCTAGTATAATAATATTATAAATGTTAGTGAAAGGAAGTGCCATGTATCACATGGGAAAATAAGTGCATGACTATGACTCAATGCATGAAGATTGAAGAAAGTTTACATTATACATCTTATTCCCCATATGTCATATTCAATAATTTACATATCTGCTCTTCTCCAGGAAATGTTAAGTTTATTCACAACTGAAGCTCTGTGGGTTTTTAAAAAAAATTTTATCAGCCACCACAGTACTTAAGAAATTTATTCTGCTCAGAATAGGCAGGCCTTCAATGAATGTTCCTTGGATGATGAGGTAAATGGCTCTACAAATATACTGCAGCCAATAAAGTGAAACACAGAGTTAAGTCCTTGCGTATTCTGTCCTCCCACCGTTATCAAACGGAGAACGAAATTAAATACTAGAAAAAGCAGCATTTCAATGCCATTCTCCTGTTCACATCTCAAGTCTGCTAGGAAACAGAGAACCATCTGACTTCATAGAGAAGGGGGCCCTCTACACGGTGCAGGTGACCAAACACTTGTAAACATAAAGGATAGTGGGAAAATCTCATGTATTCATATGATCCTATTTACCAAAATTTTTAAAAAATGTACCCAGAGCATACAAGTATCGGATTACTGAACTCGAAAAAATCATTTTGTTGTGTTTCAACCCTTGGTGGTCCTTAAACCAATTCTCTAGTCCATAGGAATGGGGCCACCTAGTGGTCATAACGTACCAGCAACCTTTTAATTTGTGGTCTCAATACATTTCACCTTTAAAAGGCCTAGTGTAGTGCCTTGCATTCATTCCTGGAAGCAGTGTCAATAAATCCGGAAAAGCAATTTGACTAAACGGATCGGGATTCTTAAAACTGCTGTTATCCAAGTTTCTCCAGGCCCTATACGTGAAGTAGCAAAAATGGTAATGAATCAAATGGTCTGGGTTTCCCTGCACATGTGAAAACTCCTTCTTCCATCAATGTCCCTCGAGTCTTTCAACTTCGGGATGTCTAATATTTCCCCAAATAGGTCCTACTCCACCAATGACATTGTTGGTGCTCCTGGCCCTGTCTCCTGGAACCCCTACCCCTGGCATAGACTCTGAGGCTTCCCTCTGCTCTGCCCGGAAAGGGAACACATCCAGAAGCAACCTCTTCACCTAGGAGCAGTGCCAGCCCTCACTTTCCCTGGGCTGTGTCATATTGTCTCATCCACAGCCCTAAGCAGTGCTGTCTCTGCCCTCATCCCTCAAACTCGTATCACCTGCCATCTACACTCTTCCTTTCAAAGGGTGCCAACCCATAGTGCCTGGCAGAAGTCTGACAGCACACCGTCCCTCCGCCTTCCCATTCTTTCCCAATGCTCAAAACTCCCCCTCTGGGTTAGTTTCCATAGTTGCTGTAACAAATCACTTCGAATTTAGTGGCTTAACACAACTCAAATTAGCTCACTGGTCTAGAGGTCAGAAGTCCAGAAGTCTAGAGGTTAGTTTCACTGGGCTAAAATCAAGGCACCTGTAGGCCTTTGTTTCTTGTGGAGGCTCTAGGGGGGAAGTGTTTCCTTGCCTTTTCCAGCTTCTGGAGGCTGTCTGCTTACCTATGGCCGCTTCCTCTGTCTTCAGAGACAGCAAGTTCAGCAACTTCTCTCTCCTCAGACCTCTGCTTCTATTCTTATATCCTCTCTTTCTGATTCTGACATGCCTGCCTTCCTCTTTATTACTCTTATTGGTTATACTGATGCCGCCTGAACAGTCTAGGATAATCTCATCTCAAGATTAGTTTAAGGATAGATAAGTCAAGATCCTTAACTTAATTGTACCTGCAAAGCCCCTTTTACCATGTAACATATTCACAGGTTCTAGGGATTAGGATTGGGGCATGTTTGGGGAGCTGCTATTCAGCCTACTGTACCCTCCTTCAGCACAACACAAATGCCTTTATGAAAACAAAGATAACCGAGTACTTCAAGACCCATCATCACTTTTGCCAGCAATTCACCAACATGATTGAGTTTGGAATGAAACTAAGAATAACCGTAACCTAAGTATCACTTGTTTATAAGTCCTCAAAATCTTTGAACCTTCCACAGTATCTTGTACTTCAAGCTTTACAGAAAATTTGCCCAAACTCCAATTCTACATCTACCTGGCATGTCGTTCTGCCAAAGACTCTTGGGAGGCTTCCATTTCTCCCACTCATTCCTACTTCTGATTTCTTGCTTTTGCAGCATTGCCAATCCCACCCTACATCCGGTATCTTGTGCACGGTCCCACTGCAGCACTCTTTCCCACGTACTAGACATGGCCCTGAAGCCCGCACTCCCCTCCCCTACACCCAGGCCCCTGACAGAGGCTGTGTGGGTGGCTGGCTCCAGCTGAAGACAGAAGAGCACAGAAGGTGTTTACAGCTCAGTAAAGCACAGCACTGCAAGCATCATAAATGCTCCCCCCAGCTCATGCAGGCATGCTCTTCACCTTTTCTACCCAAACTTCAACTTTTCTATCCGGAGAGCCTCTTCAGGTACTGTGCTTTAAAAAGGAAGGCTCAGATATCTTCTCATGAAATGTGAAACATTGTGCCAGCTCATAAATTAACATTTTCTTCCCTATACATAAATATTTCAATAACTCCATTTATCAGACGCTTATATGTTATTCACTCTATTAAGTGCTTTTAATACATCGACACTTATCTCAAAACAATCTTATTTGTGGTCATTATCATATCTATGACATTGACAGAAAATTTCGACTCATAGAGGGTAAGTAATTTTTCAAACAACTAATCAGGGGTCAAAGGAAGATCTGAACACACAGACATAGAGCACAGAGTGTGTGCAGGCGACAGTCTGTCTTCTGGAATCTTTCAATCCCATGCAAAGATCCGCACCCCATCCACACATCCCAGTGTCTCAGTTCAGAAATGTAGAACGTATTAACTGGGGCACGCTGGGGTTTCTGGCTTCCTCCCAGGGGCACAGACTCCCACATGCCTGAAAGGAGCAAAGCTGCCCAGTCCCACGCCCACACAGAGAGGCAGTAGGGCACATGCCCAGGGCACTGGGCAGCTTTGTGACAGCCTCTGTAGATCATTCACTTCCATCCACAGCCTCCTTTTTCTCTTTACAGACTCCTTCAGAAATGAGGCTAGCCCCGTGCGACCTGGGACTAGCAGCTGTCTTCTGCACAAGGCAACATCTGGGGACAAAGTTCTGGTCAGATGACCCACCCTCTTGATCCTCTGTTCAGGGTGACACTCCTGTGTCTCTACTTGCTAGATGGCTCCTTTTGGAATACCTCCTTCCCACCCTATACCAGCCTTAACGTCTCTACAGCAAGTGCACAGTGAACAGGGCAATTCTCTATCAGCCCCCTATTGGGAAGTGGTGTGTGAGAGCACCTGATAGGATCAGCACTAGCTCGCTCCTAAGGTCTCGTGGTTTGCACAGCTGTTCCACCATCTTGCTAAAGAACCCCAGCTCTACCAGACAAGTGAACTCACTGGCTACAGAAACATCTGTTACTAGATCCTACCCATTCTCAGTCTGGTGCTCTCCCTGTTCTTTCCTCTCCCAATCAAGTCAGACTTTAACTATGAAATCATTCAACCCTCAGAGCACAAAGATTTAGAATCCAGCTTAAAGACTTTGAGACTATGCATTCAAATCTCATCACTTGCTGTGGGACTTTGAACAGGAGTTAAAGTTATTTAGAGAGCTAAGTTTTCTTATCCGCAGTGGGGGTGACGGTTAGGGTTGTCATGAGAACGAAAAAGGATAATGCACATAAAGACTCAGCAATCTGCATGGCACAGAAGTTCTCAATAAATGTTGACTGTGCTTGTGAATACATCCTTCTCTGTTAACATCATCAAAATGGGCGTTTTTTAAAAAAAATGTGGAATGCCTTAGGAATTTGCATGTCATCCTTGCACAGGGGCCATGCTAATCTTCTCTGTATCGGTCCGATTTTAGTGCACGTGCTGCTGAAGCCAGCACAAAATGGGCATTTTTAATTCGCCACTTTGCAGACTGTTTTTCCAGATGCATTCTCCATTCAGGGCTAGGCAAAACCTTTTCTGGTTTTGTTGGCCTTAAATCTAGTATTTGTGGGACCCGTTCCATAACTTTAGAGAACACTAAGTCCTTAGTGCTTCCTGACCCGCCTTGGCACTCTCAGTAACAGAGGACGGCTCCCTTGTCAGATACAGTGTAATCGCTCCCTCCACCTTCTAGTCCCTCATGCCTGTCACAGAAAAACGGCTGTGAGTGTGTCTATAAAGACCTGATCTTTTGCTTCTTAATTGTGGGCAGATATTTTTAATACCATTAGAGCTCTGCCACCTTCAGCCTCACCTGATCAACTCTTCTCCTGGAGTTTAAAGACTGAGGTAGCTGAAGGCCCTCCTGGCTCAGAGCTCAATATTTCTGAGGCACCTCCCTTTTTCTCCTCCTTCTAAAATCATTATCAGCAAGAGTTTTATAGGGAGAGGCAGATAAGGAGCCAGCGAGTCCTTCAAGACGTGCAGATAAGCTGAGTTTCCACTGGAGCATTTTCTGCAGATTAATTCTTCTCTTACTCGCTCCATGTGACTTTGTTTTCTCAGGTTTCTTTCCAACCTGCTTTTTTGGAATAATTTTCCTAACATTAAACATATCCATGTTTTAAAAAATTACTTATCTTGCTATACATTTTTAAAAAGTTAGTCTGTTTATCCCAGATATTAAATGCCAATTCAAATCTTAATAATTATAAGGCCACAAACACCACACCACCAGCAACTTGTGACTCAGTCCGAGCCCTCGAACTCTGTTTACTGTCTCTCCTCGAGGGACATGCATCTTGAGTTCCGGCAACAGGATCTGGCAGCTAAAATTTCTCCTCTTCAGGGGCTGCCATCACTTCTTCTGGGAATACCTATGATTTGGTGACTATGTGAGCCCTAGTAGGGGCTTTAAAAATATTGTACTAATTATCACCTATTTGGAGGTATTAATCTAGCTTTCTGAAGATCCTTTCCAGGAATCTGGGGCTGGGAAGGATTTCCTCCTTCTTTCTTGAGTTATAAAAAAGAAGGAGGAAAAAAGGAATGGAGGAAAGAAGGCCCGACTCCTAAGTTGTGGTGATTTTAAAAATATGTCTGTGAATTCATGAGGGTGACTCCCCTTCAAAAGTAAAGCCCGATTTTCCTGCTTTTGAGTGTGGACTGAACTTCGTGACTTGCTTTGAATATAGAATGAAACAAAAGTGACAGTATATGACTTTGGAGACTATATCTTTAAAAAGTGCTCTAGCTTTCATCTTGGTTGTTCTGTTTTCCACTTTTTCTTTTTTTTTAAATATATGTTATTGATTATGCTATTACAGTTGTCCCATTTCCCCCCCTTTCTTCCCCTCCACCCTGCACACCCCCTCCCACCCACACCTTAGTTTATGTCCATGGGTCATACATATAAGTCCTTTGGCTTCTACATTTCCTATACTATTTTTAACCTACCCTATCTATTTTCTATCTACCATTTATGTTTCTTATTCCCTGTACTTTTCCCCCATTCCCCTACTCCCCTTCCCCACTGATAACCCTCCATGTGATCTACATTTCTGTGATTCTGTTCCTGTTCTAGTTGTTTGCTCAGTTCGGGTTTTTTGTTTGTTTATTTTGGTTTTTTTTTACTATCTTCCACTTTTTCATGAATTGCTTGCTCTGGGGATGCCAGCTACCATACTGTGAGCTATCTCATAAAAAGGCTCAAGTGGAAAGGTGCTGAGAGAGGCATTTGGCCAACAGCCAGCAAGGAACTGAGGCCCTCGATCCAATAGGCTACAAGGAACTGAGACCTGCCAACATCCACGTAAGTGAGCCACGCTGGAACTGGATTCTGCAGCTCCAGTCAAGCCCTGAGATGATTGCGGCCCCAGGTGAGAGCAGGACTGAAACCTCATGAGAAACCCTGAGCCAGAATCATCCCAGTTACTCTCTGACCCTTAGAGACTGTGAGATACATGTGTTTGTTGTTTTAAGATCCTAAATTTTAGGGTAATTTATTATGTAGCAAGAGGTAACTTGTACATAAGTAGTAACAGCTGTCAACACATCCAGGTAACATTGAATCTTAATTTGGATTCAAAGGAAGATAATCACTACATTGTAATCCAGCAATTTCATTTATGGAAATCCAGGAACTTTCACCTACACAATTATGTGTTTACACACAAAGTTATTAGGGATTATTGCCTTACATAAAAATGTTGAGCAATAACAAACTGTTGAGCTAAATAAATTATAGTCTGTCAACTTCAAGTAATTTTATAGAACGTTAGCAAGAAGTTGAAAGACTTTGTAATGATACAAACAACACCAAATGAATATAAAATTGCATATATATTGCACTTACAACTCTGTAAAAATCTATTCACTAAAAAAAAAAAAAAACCTAGTAAGAAAGTCTTAGCTTAGCTCCAGAGGTAGAAGTGAGGTCTTTAGGGTCTGTGAGTCTCTAACAACTGCAGCCCCTCTAAGTGGCGGACAGGACTTTCATCATATGTAAGACGACCCTTGAAGACTCACAGAAATGTGGAAGGAAAGAGGACTTTATACAGAACTAAGATTATTGCATCACCAGACACTGGCTGTGCTAGATTTAGACATTGGTATGGCTTCATTCCTACCCACTCACTGGTGAAATTCATCACCATTAACAAAATTATATTGAACAATACAATTCACTGATCTTTTATAATGGGCCAAATTCTGTGCTAGGCACTTTTATAATATCTTAATTAATTCTAAGATAAAAATGATTTCTAAGCCGGAACTAAAATTTAGACATGGCTGTCAGATGGTGCCACAAGACACCCTTTCCACCTTTCTATTCATAATGCATATTAAACTAATCTGCATATTAGCAGAAGGAAGCATTCTAGAAGCCAATGTGACCACAGAGGCAGAGATTGGAGTGATCCAGCCACCAGCCCAAGAATGCCAGCTGCCATCAGAATTTAGAGGGAGGTGGCCTTGCTGACACCTTAATTTTAGCCTAGTGATACTGATTTTGGACCTCTGACCTCCAGAACTGTGAGAGAATACATTTCTTTTGTTTTAAGCCACCAAGTTAGCAGTAATTTGTTACAGCATTCATAGGAAACTAACACACTAGTATTTTCTTGAGGATGTTTCTGTTGATATTCTTAAGGGCATACTGACTTGTAGTTTTCTTCAGTTGTCTTTGAATACTGGCCATGTAACCCGGTTACATACCCAAACTTGTGCCCATAAAATTTATCTTCTCTTTTGTTTCTAGCCAAAGCTAGTCCTTCCACCTAAAATTTGACCACCTCCCCTTCATTCCATTCAAGGAAAATTACTTCCGCAATTCTTTCCTCTTTCTTCTGCATCATTAATTTTTCCCTCTCTACTTTCTGTTGCTACCACATAAAGATGCTATATTCCTGACCTCTTAATTAATAAATAAAATAAAAACCTGTTCTGGCCCCACTTAACCTTTCAACTTCTGTCTTTTTCCTTCTTGTTCCTTACACAATTCTTTATTTAGTTGCCTGCATTTACTACAATCTCTACATTCCCTCTTCCCATTCCCTCCTTAATCCACTCCAGGCAGGGTTTTGCTAACACCAAGCTGATGGACCTGCTTTCTTTTTTTCTTTTCTTTTTTAATTTTTATTGTTATTGAATTACAGTTGTATGCCTTTTCTCCCCAGGACCTGCTTTCTTTAAGATCACTGAAGACTCTACATTGCTATGTACAACGGTTTCTTTTTATATCATCATCACAACATGCGATATAGTTGATCACATTTTCCTCCTTCTAACACTTCCATTCATTTCCGTTTCAGGCTACCACACTGCTTTACTTTCTGTTTAGGCTGTTCTCTCTCAGTCTGTTTTACTCTGTTCTTTTCATGTCCTTAACTTCCGCATGGTAGAGAGACCAAGAGTCAGACTTTGGACTTTTTTATCGGCTTTTTCATTCTAACTAATATATAGTTTGCCTCTTTTCCACCTACCGTCCTGACTACAGGTCATCTCATATTATGGTTTTGAATACTATCTACATGCTGACAATTATGAAGTTATAGTTATATTCTAGACTCTCCTGTGAACTCCAGACTTATATATTTAATAACACTTTTGTGTCTCTTTGGATATCTAGTACGTGTCTCATACATGACATGTATAAAACGGAATCCCTAATCCTGCCCCCAAACTGGTCCTTTTACACTCTTTTCCATCTCAGTGAATAGCTGCTCCCTCCTAGTAATAGTCAGGTCAAAGATCTTGCTGTCACTCTTATCTCTTTCTTTCTCTCACTCCCCTCATTGGAGCTATCAGAAAGTCCTATGAACTATATTTTTAAGATATTCAGAAATTGAGCACTTTTCATTACCTGCAATGGATTTCCAGTGCCCAAAAATGTGCTCGAAGTAGACATGCGATAATAATGTTTTGAAAGAATGAATGAATTATGTCATATGCTTGCTCTCTGTAACTGCCTTGACAATGCTAGGCCCATAATACCTTCATGTGCTATAATCTGGTCCACATGTTCCTCTCTACTCTCATCTTTTTCCACTAACCAGCCAGGACCATATGCTCCAAGTGTAGTGACTGACTTTGTATTCCCCAGTTTATTACATTGTTTCATTCCTCTGTGCCTTCCTCAATGCTGTTCCCTCAGCCTAGAATACTCTTACGCTTTAAGGATATTTCAAGATTCATCTCAGCCAACAAAAATCTCATTCTAACCTAAACATTTTCCACTGGAGCTTGCCTACTTCCGCACACATAGAGTTTACCACAGGACAAACCACACGCTGCTAATGCTAGCCTGCCTCGCCATCACAGCTCTGAGCTCTGTGTCTTGCTTATCTTGCTTTGGTATTCCTAAAGCGTAGCACAGGCCCTGGCTTGTGGCATGCCACAAAAGTGTACATGAGTACACTTATGAATGAGTAAAAGGATTCAGATGTATATTACACTTGTTCATATATGAAATCATAAAACAAGAGGTAATATAAAGACCTTTTACTATAAATATGAATAAATGATTCTTTGGTAGCAACATTTAATATTTATCTTTCAAGGAAGAATGAGCTGAAAATTTGCTTTGAGAGTGGTTCATTTTTATTCCTCCAAAGCAATGCAAAGACAAGCAAACATTTTCTCTTCCTGGCACAGTTATTTTCTCCCTCACTCTCTCTCTTTCTAATATGTATTTTTTATTTTGAAAGAACACTTATCATGAGATCTACCATCTTAACAAATGTTGAAGTGCACAGTACACTAGTATCAACTACAGGTACAATGTTGTACAGCAGATCTCCAGAGTTTATCCATCTCCCTTAACTTAAACAATATGCCCAGTGATTACAAAGAAAAATATATTAGATGAGTATACTCTAATTTCATTGAAAAAGTGTTTGTTAGACTTTCTGTGCCATATATTGAACTGGAGTTATATTGAAAAGTAGAATCACCTTCCACTTTTGCTACCATTCTCTCTCTGTCTCCCTCTCTCTCTCTTTCTCTGCCTCTCTCTCTTTCACAATTTCAACAGCCAGTTGTCAGCTCTAACCAAAATTGTACTGTAACAATACAATGAATAAAAACTGCTATTTTATCATAAGGTCACAACTACTATGTACAAAAGTATGCATGGGCAGAGACTGGGAAAGTAATATGAAATGCAGTTCACTGACATTTACCGAGTACATACTGTGACCCACACATTGTTCTGGATGGGATTACAAGGAAGGAACAGTCCTTTTCCTGGAGGAGTTCACCATCTCATTTCGTTTACTCAAATTGCTGTAATCTCCTTTGATAAGTAACTGTGTATCACTTGTTCTGTTCTCAGCTTGGAGGACACCAATGCGCCACCAGTGTCAAACTGCTCAGGTTTCAGGGGTCTATTAGCATTTTTGAGCTTCTAGGGAATTATCGTGAAAAATGGCAACTTTATCATCAATGGGAACTAAGATTGTTATTTGGGTGGAGAGAAGAAAAGAGTTTTTGGTAGGTAAGAAGCAGATATCTTTCTCACATAGCTGCCCAAAAAATCAGTGTTGGTGTTTCTGAAGCACAATAACTACAAAGCTCCTATTCAACGAGCTGGTGTATGGGCAAATTGACCACTTGTGCTGGAGTCTTGGGGTGGTTCTTGGAATCTGGCTCCTTCTTCAGGTATCACGCTGATATTTGTTCATAGCCATCCTTCCCCATGTCCAAGAAGGTCGCAGATTTTTCTCCTAGAACCAGTGCCAGGAAGGGCTGGGCCATCAGCTACCTCAGAAGCAAAAAGATCTAAAGTTCCCAGTGCCTGTCCTAGGACTCAAAACACTACAGGCTTATTCTCTATTTTTCACAAAAGGCCAAGACCCGAGAAGCACAAACATCTTTTTACTCTCCTTGAGAAGGGACAGCAATACCACCACTTTCCATTCCTTCTGCATGTATTAGCCTCCACGCAGAACAGACAAAGAAATTCTCTACTTCCAGATATAGGCTTGCAAAAGTGGAGAAAAACAAAATGCTTGTTGTTAGGTCAGTGGTGCCTTCCCAGAAATCTATAAAAAACAGCAGGGTGTGTGTGTGTGTGTGTGTGTGTGTGTGTGTGTGTGTGTGTGTGTATACATGTCTTTGAACCTCTGGGCTGGATCAAAAGGTTTAAATAATGCCATCAGGACTCTTTCTCTTTTCTCTCTGCATATCTTGGCCCTGAATTCTTTGGTGTGAGCATCAATCTCCCAATCCATTTCAAAACAGCAACTCCCCTACCCCTTTACCTTATCCTGCTCTAAGGATTCAGGTTTATGTGGCCTTTAGTACCCAGAAACTCAGCAAGAGAAAGATTCTTTCTTTCCCGGGGTCTCTGGGAAGGACTCCAGTGGGTTCTGCTTGATCATAGGCCTGTCCCTAGACCATAGCTGTGTTCAGGAAGACGAGCTACTTAGATTGACTAGCTTGGGTCACACACCTCCGTTACAATGCACAGGATGTGAGTGGAAGGAAGCCCCACCAGGTAAGACAAGTAACACCTCCTACAAGGGAAAGAATTTTTGCGAAAAAACAAAAACCAGAAAACTAAAACTAAACAAACACATGAAAATAACTAGAATAGGTGTTTGTTACATTAAGAGGAATAGTCAGGTTGGCTTCCAGATTTTTGTCGCTAGGTGGCTGGTGAAATTGATAGAAAATATAGAGGCAAAAGCATTTTGAGCCCATAGGGAGAGCTGAGTTTTTAGAATGTTGTGTTGAAGGTGGCTGCAGGACATTCGAATGAGGTAATCTCTTGGAAGTAATGAGTATCAGGAGCACAGCAGAAATACATACAATGAAAATACAATTTTTAAATATAAAATTGATTCGTGTTAGGGGGCATCAAGGTATGCTGTGGGAAACCCACTACAATTCTTACGTGGGTAAATTCTCTAGCAAAAGATCAATAATCTATGCTGTCTATTTTAGAAATTTCCGTACAACATCATCCCCTTCATCCCCAGCCCCCAAAGCTGCACGCGCAGTCATCTCTGGATTCTCACTGCCAGGCTTGGGTTTGGTGAACCTGCTAAGAGACCCTGGCAAGGAAGCCCAGGACTACAGTTCCCAGCGTGCTCTGCGAAGGGGGCGTGGCGGATCGGGGCGGGGCAGGGTGGGGGCGTGACCAGGAGCAGCCACCCGGCGAGCGGTGAGGCGGGGTGATCTGGTGGCGGGGAGCTGAGGTGGCGAGAGAGGAGATCCCGGATGTGGAGAAGCTGGGGAGAAGGCGTGGGAGGAAGATGGACTCGATGGAGAAGGGGGCCGCCACCTCCGTTTCCAACCCGCGGGGGCGGCCGTCCCGGGGCCGGCCGCCGAAGCTGCAGCGCAACTCCCGGGGCGGCCAGGGCCGAGGTGTGGAGAAGCCCCCGCACATGGCAGCCCTAATTCTGGCCCGGGGCGGCAGCAAGGGCATCCCCCTGAAGAACATTAAGCACCTGGCGGGGGTCCCGCTTATTGGCTGGGTCCTGCGTGCGGCCCTGGACTCGGGGGTCTTCCAGAGGTGCGCATGTACTAGAGTGGGCAGCGCGGCCGGGGCGGGGGTCCGGGTCCGGAGTGGGAGCCGGGCCGCGGGAGATGCTGGGGGTCCGGGGGCAGTCGCTGCTGGAAGGGGTGTGCGAGATCCCGCGCGTCTGGGCCCCGGCTGGGAGCCCAGGGAGCCCAGGGAGCACGGGCTCGCGCTTATTCCTGGTTCTGTAGCTGCTAATGGGCATGACCTGGGACAGTTCCTGTCCCCGCCCTTGAGAATGCCACCCACAAAGGCGGAAATTTTCTCTTAACCGTCTTCCGCCGCTCTTGTTGACCTCACTGGGTGAAGGAGGCCACTCTTGTGAAACGACTGCGATAATGCGTGAACTCTTTGGACAGGGGCCATTGGGGATCCACTGTTGCTCAGCGTCTGATGACCACTTGGTGCTGCCATTAGGGAGGCATCAGGCTCATTAATGGAGTGGGGCGCAAATGTAAAGGCTTTCTAATTTTAAGCTCAGCTTGGAGATCCTTTCCTGACCTTTGAGAAATACTCAACTGCTGTCTGCCTGTGAGTCAGCACAATATAGGGCTCCCTACATTTATTTGTACGCAGGTGAGAGACAGTGGGAAAGCGTGCAGTTGGCTGTTTCAGAAGCTCGTAAATGGTTTTATCCTGCCTTTGGAACCTTGGCTGCCCTGAGGACGGCATCTTACAGAGACACTGCCAAATGCCATAATGGTTAGGAGTTACAAGCTGATGTCATTCATAAAAGATGGAAGGTCGAATTCTGTGCCAAGAATGGATTTACACCTAGTAACTTTAACCTAATTATATTTGAATTTGTTACTGTGGGGAGTAAATTGTTTATTTTAACGTTTGATGTTCGGGTTTTGGTTTTTAAAGAGACGGCTGTTTCCGAAGCATATTAATTACCCACATTTATATACGTGATTTTCATTTACCCAGCCTTGTTTAAAAAGGAGATACCAAAAAGTATATAGGTACTAATTTCTTTTCTTTATTTTTTTTAATCCAAAGGAAGCCTGGGTGGAGCGAGGTAAATAGGAGCTGGTCCCCGGAAGATAACACTAATGCAATAGGAAATGTGCAGAGGAGAGATAGGGAAAGACTTGGGGATATGGTTCAATTCAGTAAACACTTACTGAGCCCTAATTCCTGCGATATTCATCCAAGGGAAGTAATACCAGGGTGAATGCGACATGGTTCTTTCCCTGGGAAGCCCACAGACTTTTGAAAGTGTTTACCTCCATACGAAGGGTATACACCGAAAAATAAGGATTCAGAAGGTGTATCCAGACTGCAGTGATGTAATGAGATCCTGTTTTTGTGAAATGAACTAGAAATTAAAATTACCGATTGAAAGTAAAACTCATTTCCAACTTTTTGTTGCCAATGGGAAGAAACCCCTTTTGAACTGGCTAACCAAAAAACCCAGTAAGGCTTGTTTGAAGTACCATCATATTCAAGGGCAAAAAGTGATTCATTCATTCAGCAAATACAGGGGTGGACAAAAGTTAAGTTTACAGTTGTTGAGTATGCAAAATGCAGAGTTTATTCTTGTATTATTATTTATTAATTATTGTATTGTATTATTTTCCATATGAACAACTATAAACCTACTTTGGCCAACCCTTGTATTTATTGACTACCTACTTTGTGACAGGCAATAGGGCCAGTCCCTAGCCTCATGGAGCTTGCATTATAATAGGGAGAGACTGACAATATGCAAACAAATTAAGCTACATTTATCAGGTGGTAACAAATATTTTAAAATTAAGGTAAGGTGATGGTACACTGTCACCAGAATCCTCTGTTTCTTGGTTTTTCTATACAGGCTCTCCCTTATGGTATCAAAGTGGCTGTGTTGAGAACTGCAGAACTTCCTATACACATAATAACTGTCCAAACCTCTGTACTCAACCAGACTCCAGCATGGTTTCTAGCAGCCTAGATCTATGTTCTTGGGAGGGTCCCAGTCCCACTTAAAAATGCCTGCCTGAGAAAGCTCAGTTCTGCCAGGAGAACTTTTCTTTCAACATGTAGCTCCTGAATCCCCTCTTACAGCGGTTACTTTAGAAAGTTTGTTGTCCTGGCTGGTGTGGCTCAGTGGATTGAGTGCCAGCCTGCGAGCCACAGGGTCGCTGATTCGATTCCCTGTCAGGGCACATGCCTGGGTTGCAGCCAGGTCCCCCAAAGGGGGCACGTAAGAGGCAACCACACATTGATGTTTCTCTCCCCTCTTTCTCCTTCCCTTCCCCTCTCTAAAAATAAATAAATAGTTTGCCATTATAAATCTCTTTGCTGCCATTTGAGACCTAAATTTACCAGTCCTCGAGGACCTGACAGCCATCTCTTTGGAATGGGAACGTTCTGGGAGATAAGTCACTCAGTCCCCAGTCCCTAGGGAGGATACAGGTGCCTTGCTTCAATTTGCACCTTGCCTCCTGTCATTAAGTTAGGTGTTTGCATCTCCTCTGGTTCTGCACCAGTTAACAAACCCAGAATGGCCTAGTTATACGGACTGACCCCCTTTAACACCCCTCAGTGCCTTTCCCTTAGCATACCCCAGCCTTGTTTGGGGGAATTTAAATTCAACTCATGCTGGATTCTTTTCCCTATTGCAATAGTTAATGACTGAATAAAATGAGACCTTGCTGCTATAACTAGTGTCTGGCTTTGTCCTGGACAGTATTCCTCATATGATACCAGGTTTCAGTCTAGTCAAAAAGAACTTTCCTCTTTGCAACTTAAAGTCTCATTAGGTCTCATTGGGTCCCCTGTTCATCCTTGAACCAGTCACCGTGGCTGTGAAAACAGTGCTTATCTTGGTATAGTTTAGCCCTATCTTCCACTCCTGGAGTGAATAATGAAGCAGCCTGACACAAAGACACAGGTTCATCGAGAGAAAAATTGGAGTGCAGTTAGCAAAAGGGGAAATAGAAGCCGTAAGTCAAAACCCAATAAACAGCCATTACGGCAGACGGGGATTTTGCTATGAAATTATTGGAAAAGACATGTATACGAGTATATTAAACAGTGATTTTCCCGTCTTCATTTGTGAATGCATTTGTCTGAAATTCCATGAAAGAATAAGTTGACTGGAGCACAATAGTAACTTTTTCTTTGCCAGCTTTTTTAACACATCTAGACTAGAGTATAAACTCCTTAATGTTTTGTACTTTGAGCCACCTATGGTATCTGTCACTGTGCCAATAATAGTAATTACAAGTAATAAAATTAGCATTTCCCTTACTAGTAAAAAGAGTATAATCTTTCCAACTCCCTTTTGTAACTTAAAATATTGTCAGTTAATACGATTTTACTCTGGAAGTCACACAGCTGCTTGCTATCAGGCATCCTTTCTAGGGATCTGGAAAGTGTAACTCAAAAAAGTTATTAGAAAGGCCCAGCACTACTTCCCCTGTGAAGCTTTTGCTCGTCCCCTCTGTGGAAATTACTTGTGCTTTTGTTTCCCCCGTGTATAGTGGTGTTGTTCATACCTTTGTCTAATGCATGTGCTATGCTGGAAGGCAAGACCATAGACACTGGGGTCAAAGTGTGTATTAAGTGCAAATTAGGGAAAATCAATTTCTTTGAGCTTCCATGCCGTCATCTTGATAATGGATTTGTGTCTGTCTCATAGGCTTGCTGAAGGAAGTAAGTGAGATAAAGTATATACAACCATTAGATTAGTGTCTGGCATACAGCATGCGATCTATCCTTGACGTTTTCCCCTTGTATTGAAGGATTTTACATTCTTCATCTCTTCCATGGGCCAGTTGTGTTACTAGTAAAATGGGAAAGTTGTGATTATCTTCAAAGGTTTTTTTAATGCTAACATCCAAGCCAGATTTGGCCTCGGATGACTCTTGCTCTACTAAGTGAAAAGCTTCTTGTGAGCAGCTACTACCTTATTCACTTTGGTGTGCTTTATATATCAGAACCTCAGTTAAAATGTGCTGGTTTGAATTTAATTGACTTATTCTGAAGCTGCAGTTAGAGTTTGGAGTAGCCTTCCTGCCTCTCATCTTATACTTTCTTCAACAAATATTTACCCCAGGAAGGAACTGAAGAAAATGTGACTGGTTTGTGTTTTTCAGGACTAGAACATACCTTGGAGATTACTTTGTTCAAAGTAATGATTTGACTCAACTGAGGCAGATTTTTCTGGCCTGATCAGAATCAAAGCTAGCAATACTTTAACAGTGACTAACTTGGATACTTAGCAGTCAAGAAAAATGCTGAGATAATTTTATTTTCATTTAGTAAAGTTATTGTTAGAGCTGAGTTTGTAAAAGCTTGATTTTCTACAGTGTTTCGGTTCTGTATAAGTAAAACCCAGAACAAATTGATTTTTTTAACTGTTGTCTAACATGTAAAAAATAAGCGTTTCTAGGGTGTGGACTTAGGACTAACGAAAGGCCTGTGTTACCTTTAAAATGGCTGTGTATGATTTGAAATGTCTTTCATAGGCACCATGGTTGAGATTCCTGTTTATCCTGTTAGAGGTAGTATGACTTCGTGTGACGCTAAAGCCACTGGCATTTCAACTTTGACATTTACTCTGAACTTGATTGTAAATTTTATGTGGCCTGTTTGTTCACTTGTTCATTCTTTCTCTTTTGCCCTTCCTCATCTGATTCCCCCAAACCAAAGGAAAATTATCTGTTTACTTAGATCCTTTAATAATAGATGATGATCATTGGATTTTAAGTGTACATATTGGATGCTATTTTTATATTCTCAGTGCCATTGCCTTACATAATACATACAAATTAGACTATTTGGACCTGTGATGGTCTGAAAACAGAACTTCAATTTTCCTTCCAACAAAGTCAGTGTGAGGATTAAATGAGACTGTGTAGGCGTTTTTTTTATTAAAATTTCTATTTTATTATTTTGAACAGCCAACATTCTTTTAATTTTCATTCTGTGTTGTGGTTTATAGGTAATCCTCATAACAATCATATGAGGCAATTACTGTTATCACCTCCATTTTACTGAAAATTGAGGCTTTAGGAGATTATGGATTTTGTGTAGTCATATAGCTAGTCTGTAGTGTGACCCCTTCCTTTGGAGTCCATACTCTCAGCCATTTACTGCTTCACTCAACAAATATGTATCAGCACACAGCAGGCGCTATAAAAATGCTTCATGAAAGGTAAAGAATTATAGAAAGGTTAGTTGTTGCTTCCTTACCTCTCTTTCCTCAATGGCTTCAAGGGAATTATAGTACTGTGTTGGCCAACACACTACTCTAGGACTGAACAGCGTGGCCTGTTCTCATGGTCTGTAGATCCCCCGTGTCCAGAATAGTGCCTAGTACCTGAAACAGAATAGGACTAAATAAACATTTCATGAGTGAAGGAATGAATGAATGATAAAAGACAGTAAAGAAGAAAAACAAGCAAACAAACCTCTTCCAAAAACCCCTATTTTATTTAATTTATCTTTTAAGCATTTCAAAAAGATCACTGAATCCTGTGGTGTTGAGTTTGCATACGGTAAAGATCAGGATAATAAAGTAAATGGCTTCAGCAGTTTATTTCAATTAGTGATGTAAATTATATGTCAAAAGACCCATATTTTTGTTTTAAGTGTTCGCTTTTAACTATATTCTATTACCTTACCTCCCTCCCTCACTTTCTCTATATAAAAAATTCACTAGATTTTCAATGGTACTTTACTTTGTTATATACCTTTGACTGTGACAGTTACTTACTGAAAAATCTGTCTTCAAATTGTTTCAGATTTCGAGATGGAAGAAGATAGGGTCAGAGTGACATAAAGAGATATGAGGCACCGGACCCTAGACAGTGACTCATTTTATTTACTAGGGTTCCTTAGGCAAAAATGGACGGGGGATTAATTGACTTTATTTCTACGTTTAAATCCTCCTTCTGCAAATATTAAGGGGAATAAATCAAATTAATAAATGAAATAAAGAGATGACAGAAAATTTTCTTTAGTTACTTTCTTTTCATTCTTGGCAATTGAATGGAGACATTTGACACTTGTAATTCCTCTTCAGAGAATGTTGAATGAAGAGGCTAAAAAAAAGTACATGCATATGCCAAAGACTATAAGTCATTAAATTAATTTTGTGTAATACACTATTAAAACATTATGGCTAGAGTAATATTCACGTCTTCCGTTTCTAGCAGTGGGAATTTGTAAAGGTCCCCGAAACCTTTCAATAGAAACTGGTGCACCTCTCCATAATAGCATTTTGTTTTTAGTCATCATTCATTTAAGTCTGAATGGGCAGCTGTGCTGGCTGTGGTTAATAGATCTGTTAAGCTAAAATCTCCTGAGCCAATCAGGTCATGTTCTAATGGTTATCAACGGGCGGTAACCCACTTGATTGTGTTCATATATTTACATACCCATTATTAATTGGCAAAGAGAGTTGCACATTTTTGTTATCTTGGGGCCCAGACTTATCATTTAGTTTCTTCTAAGTTTAAAACTTTCAGCTTCATGGTTTGGCAAAGCCAAGTCCACTTATTTTTAACAAGTATGTTAGAATACTTTGTAAAATATTTTAAATTTGGATGAGGAATAAGAAGCAAAATATTTTTTTATTTTCTTTAAATTTGAACTTCTAGAGCTACTACTATTTTGCTTAATATACCAGTGGCCTTAAAAATACCAAGTATCTTTGCAATTTTATGAAACCATATCTACAGCCACATCAATAATACGTATATAAATAACAATATATGTTATATGTAGTATAAATACTTCTGTATGTAAATATAAATATATCTGGGATATTTTATTCAGATATTTTAAAATATTGCTCATATTCATAATACTTTATAATTTTTAAATTTTATAGTACAATGATACCTCAGTATTCATTGTTAATTTGTTCCGGAACTTGTGATGAGTGTCAATACTGACGAGTACCGAACAATCAAGCATTTTCTTTGGCGGGGTGGCATCATGACTCATAAAAGTTCTGGCAAATGGGACAAGTCCCAGGCAAGCACCAGTGCTGAAACATGTTTTTCTCATCAAATGTGATGAGTACAGCATTTGACAAGTTTTGAAGCTGATGAGTGTTGAGGTATGACTGTACTTGGGGTCCCTAACATTATTTTCATGGTACAAAAACTATTCTAACATTACATAAGCTGTCTTTTTGGGTTTTGGAGCTCCTTTTTATCTTTAATGATTTCTTTCAGTGACTTGGCATTATTTATTTATATATTTTTAATATCTATACAGTGTGTGGGTTTCAACGGATCACGATGAAATTGAGAATGTGGCCAAACAATTTGGTGCACAAGTGCATCGAAGAAGTTCTGAAGTTTCAAAAGACAGCTCTACCTCGTTAGATGCCATCGTAGAATTTCTTAATTTTCACAATGGTATGAGTTTAATAGTTTATTCAAAATTTTATGTAATTTCCAACTTGCTTGTCATTTCCCAAGACTTGTTTTAACATTTGCATTTAAAGTTTCTGGCTTACAAAGAACTTTATTCTGGTGTCCTTTTAATTTGTGTTTTTTTAAGAGGTTGACATCATAGGAAATATTCAAGCTACTTCTCCATGTTTACATCCTGCTGACCTTCAAAAAGTTGCAGAAATGATTCGAGAAGAAGGATATGATTCTGTTTTCTCTGTTGTGAGACGCCATCAGTTTCGATGGAGTGAAATTCAGAAAGGAGGTAATCTGTTATATCAGTCTTTATTTTCGCTCATTTTATGGAGAATCAGTTTATTAGCTTTTCATATGCAGCTGTTCTTTAGGAGTGAGGAGAGTAACAAGGGAGCAGTAAAAGGGAACATGTGATTCTTAGCTGTAGTAGGTACTGGCAGTTAGTAGGCAATGACATTTCCAATCATTTCTGAATCTTGTGATTCCTGAGGTAAGACAATGAGCCCAAATTGAGTCTTTGCTTTCTTTTTTACAAAGAGACATTTTAACCCTTTACATGCCTTTTGATATTGAGTTTATGATTTTTCTAGATCAAATACTTTTATGTTTGTTTTAGACATGTTTGAAAAATTCCATGTAAGTCATACAGAATTGTGGGAATAGAAAGTATCCGCCAAAAAGTTTCAGAGGACCTGAAGAATGAATTGTGCAATTACTTCCCAAAATATGTAATTCTTTGTGTAAGAAGAGGTCCATAGCATTTAGTTAGAGCCTAGTATCTAGCCAGATAAACTAGCAAAATATTTTATATGAATAGAATCACCAACAAATAGAGAAATGTGACGTACTTCAGGAAAGGCACAGTGGTTTCTGTTAGGTGCATTGACATTTGTTGAATGCAGGAAGCTGGCCTAATTGTCTCTAACACGTGTGTAACTTAAGATGTTACTCTTTTCAAGATGTGTCTTTAACATGTTGTTGCATTATCTTCTACCATCCATTGTTCCTTATAAGAAATTAGCTATAATTCTTACCATTGTTTCTCTGAATAGGATTTTCCTCAGGCTACTTTTAAGATTTTATCTTTAGTTCTATTGATGTGCTTTTCTTTGTGTTCATCCTATTAGGAGTTCTCTGAACTTTTTATATCTGTAGGTTCATGATCTGTTACCAGTTTCCAAAAATTCTTTTTAACTATTTCTTCTGCCACATTTTCACTCTTCTTTCTCTCTGGGACTCCCATTTTAATGGATTTTAAACAATTTTATGGTGTCCACATGTCTCTCATGATCTGTTCTGTATTGATTTTTTTTGTTGTTTATTTATTTATTTTCCTCTTTGTGCTTCATTTTGAGTGATTTCTATTGACTTACACTTGAGTTCATTGACCATTTCTTCTGACTTGCCCGGTATACTGTAAATTCCATCCAGTGAACTATTTCAGATACTGTGTTTTTCCATTATAGAACATACCTTTAGGTTATTTTTTACAGATTCCATTTTCTCTTGAAATGCTACATCTTTTTATTCTTTTTTTAAAAAAAATCTTCTTCTCTAATTTCTTTAAGATGTTCATGATAATTACTTGAAAATCCTTGATTGCATATTCCAATATCATGTATGTCTGCTTCTTTATCATATTCCATACATAGAGACTAGAGTATATATTTCTGTTGGGCTGACAGGATAAGGGGCTAATCACTTTGATCTAATTAGGAGTTGGGCTGGGTTACAGCTATCATTTCCATTCACCTATTACTGCAGGTGTCTGTCAGGCACCTTGGATGTATTGATAATACCCCTCTGCTAACAGGACGTTGGGATCTAAGCTCTGTGAAACTGTAATGATCTCTCCTTGCCTTCCAGCTGATTCCCAGCTTCCTGTGCCACAGCCCATGCAGTGAAGTTCTGTCAGGAGAATCATGGGGTGGGAAGAACTGGCTTTGTGTTTGAGGTTCCTACAAATGACAATCTGTGACTCTAGTTCACAGGGCCATTAAAACCTCTTCTTGTTTCTCCTTATAACAATGGAGTACCCCTGCTTAAACCAAGCTTGATCTTTCTTTTACCTCTTCCTACAACTAAGCAAACATCCCCAGTGAGAATTCAGCCACTGATCCTTGTTCACATAGGAAGGACTTGTCCCTCTCTTTCCTGTTCTTCAAACTACCACTTGAATTATCTAGTTTACGCATATTTGCTTATTGTCTGTGTCCACCACTAGATTGCACACTCCAGCAGAGTAGAGAGAATTATGTTCACTGCTGTGATCCAGCTCCTATAAAACTGTACCACATATTCAATATATGTTTGCTGAGTATTTTCCTAACTATATCAAACATTGGGGTGGAGTTGAGCAGAGGATGGTTTAGTTAGGGAAGTATGTAGAGCTTATTTCTAGAAGCCCTCATATATAGAAGTAACACCCAGAAGTGAAGAAAGATTCTGAAGAATTGCCAGCTATTAAACACACACACAACGCAAGTGCATACGTGCCCATGTACATCCACAAACACAGTTTAGGTGAAAAGGCAAGGGAATCCCTATATGCCAGTAATGAGGGCATCGTTTATATCAGGTTACAATAATTAATGTTGATATTGCTGAGCCTTCTTTACCAAGGTGAATAATAAATAAACATTAGTATGGTTAATATCTTTTTTAACCACTGGTAAGAATGTATAACATGTAAACATTTCTGTCACTATAAAAGTTTCACTAATTTAATGGTGAAATTCTCAGTTTTCTATAACGATTTCATGAAAGTCATTTCTAAACCACGTGAGATAAATAATGCATACATTTTATTTCTATAGAAACAAATAATGACAAATAATTTAAAGGTTTCAAATATTGAATATGAGTATTTTATAACAATTTAGGTTTTTTGAATATATTGTACTTGAAGGTTGCCTTGATGTCCTCCCAAAGCATTATATTTATATAAATACCTTAAAATCCTATTATGCAGAATTGCTCTATGAAATACTTTATTTTCTATTATTATTATTGTTATTATTAGAAAACAAAGATAAGTCATCAGAATTAGTAGAGATTTTGTTAAGATCCTTTTAATTATTTATCCAGATACAGAAATATTCTATATTCTGAGTTTATTTTTATACTAAATGAACACTTTTAGTTTCCAAAGCAGTGTAGACTTACTATAGCTTTTTGCTTTTAGTTCGTGAAGTGACTGAACCTCTGAATTTGAATCCAGCTAAACGACCTCGTCGACAAGATTGGGATGGAGAATTATATGAAAATGGCTCATTTTATTTTGCTAAACGACATTTGATAGAGATGGGTTACTTACAGGTTTGTGCCTTCATTTTGCAAAAACCTCTTAGACCCTTTTGTGCGTATACTTTGAGTTTTAGGAGAGATGTATGGCATAGTTCGTAATGGAGAATATCAACCCGTAGAGGAAAGGCAATACTTACAAGATATATTATCTGAGGCATTTGTCCTACAGGCTCACCCAAACTGGTCTTTGGGATCCATTCAGTAAATATGCATGGAATTCTGCTACAACTGTAACGCTAAGATAAGAAATGAATCAAGAGTTGAATGTTCTACAAGTGTCCTGGTAGTCATATTATTCCATTCAAAACTCTGTTTAATTTATGGTTATGTTACTGTCAAGTCGTGGTTGTACAGTTGAATAACTTCTGTTGCTTTATTAAAAAAAGGAAAAGAAAAGAAGACAAAGGAAAAAACCCACTATAGTAAAGGTGAAACAGCACCAACCTCAGCATCATGAAAACCAATTATAGTTTTGTCTCTATCCCTATGTAACATAGCATATATTGTTTTATCCATTTTTGCTCTTATCTTAAAATAAGGAAGTTGGCTGTCTCTCTCATCTTTAGAGCCTACATGGTTACATCATACACTATCTTTTCATTTTAGTTAAAGCTGTTATTTATTCAGCACTTACTATGCACCAGGGACTATATGAAACACTACATGGAGTATGTCTTATAGTCTGCATAGCAACAGAATAAAGTGGACACACCTCGCCCAGTTTTTCAGAGAAAGAAATGGCAGCTCTGAAAAATGAAGTGATTGGCTCAAGGCAAAAACAAGTAGTAAATGGTACTGCCAGGATTTGGATTCAGATCCTTATGTTACTCAAAAAATAACATTAAAAAGAAAAATCAAAACTCTACTCTCTATAGTAGAAATTCTGACGTGACTTATGCTCTGAGGGAAAACTGTTTTCCCAATCTTCTGGTCAGTGGATATGCAGACTGTGGACTGACTAAGCTTGACTGTTAACTTCAGTTTGACAGAGATACCACCACCCCTAGCTGTGGTTTAGCCCTTCCCTGAAGTGTGGAGAAATATGAAGTGTCTCATCATGAGTAGACCTGTGAGGAGATTAGCAATTCTGAAAAATGAAATTTCCCACTAATTGACCTTGATATTGAAATGAATGTAATTATAGGAAAGGTTTCTCCTCTTGCTGCCTTATCCCAGGATCAGGAAACCATCCGTACCTCTGCTCACATATGACCCAGTAATATGACTCTGCTCCCATCTGTAGCGCAGGGATCCAAGGTAATTCTGTACAGTAGATACGACAGTTAGGTTTTTCTCCCCTATCTTGCCCCTAGTTTTAAATAGGAACAAATTCCAAGCACATTTATAATACTTTTGAGTGATGATGAGAGAGACTTAGAACAGAAAATTCCTGTGGTCATAATACTGGAGTGGTCATAATACTACTTTTGGCAATCTTAAAATAGAAATCTACTTCAACCAAAATGAGAACTTGCACTATGTAGGTAAAATGTTAAGGTTATTTGTTTTATGTGGTTTGAATATATGGGAAACAAAAAGATAAGCTTTCCCCTCAAAAAAAAAAAAAAAAGAGGATTTGTTGTGTTACTAACGGTACTGGGGTCTTCATGTTTCTCAGTACTGTAGAAATGAATTCATTGTTCTGTTGGGAGGAACTTTGAGATGTATGCGAATGCATGTTGAAAACCGTACTCATGGCGTCCGTACTATGTCTAGGGTGGGAAAATGGCCTACTACGAAATGCGAGCTGAGTACAGCGTGGATATCGATGTGGATATTGACTGGCCTATTGCAGAACAAAGAGTATTAAGGTAAAAACAAAACTTACATAGGCTTTGCATGAGACCCTAGCATTATTTTTAGTAGATATGTTTAATTGTACTTAGAAACACTGATTTGTGATACTCCAGCCATCTTAGGGTCTGTGTAATTAATTAGTTTGCTCGTGGGAGGAAGACATATACAGAAAATATTCCTCTAGATGACCTATTCAGTAAGCTGAGAAACACATAGTCCCCTCAGACCACACTACTTAGGCTCCACAGTAAGGTGAAGTGTGTGTGTGAAGTAAATATGAAGGGCGATGTTTGAATAATTGAATGGGAATGTATTATTAAGTTTACTGGCGTTAGCCAGATGAGAAGTAGTGATTAGTATTGCACTTGTATTCAAAGGTCTATTTGGTTTCTTTTAGATATGGCTATTTTGGCAAAGAGAAGTTTAAGGAGATAAAACTTTTGGTTTGCAGTATTGATGGATGTCTCACCAATGGCCACATTTATGTATCAGGAGACCAAAAAGAAATAATATCTTATGATGTAAAAGATGCTATTGGCATAAGTTTATTAAAGAAAAGTGGTATTGAGGTATGTGCCCCTGAATATAACAGCGTTTTTTAAGATTATGATTCAGGGTCAAGGAATATGTGAGGGAAAAGAGATATACAGTTTTAGTATTGGCTATTAAAATATGATATTTAGCCTTCACATACCTAGAAAATTATCATACTATTCACTTTTAAATGAGAAAAATGTCAACCAGCAAGTAATACTTATTTTTTATTTAATAAATATGAACATATTATTTTTAAATAGGTGCTATCTAGTTGCCAAAGGATCTTGCATCAAGAAAGATTTAATAAAAAATAGGTGCCACTGTTTAGAAAAATAGCAAATTCTTGACTTAAAATGTAGCTTATTCTTCTGATTAAAAATTTTAATTCAAAATAGCATAATATTTGTTTAACTTATTTTTTGAATAGACACATACTTCTTTTATATAGTTAGGTATAGTTAACAGTCAACAATGAAGACAATAACAATAACATTTATTTTAAAAAAGAAGTCTAAGATGATTTCTCATAATTCACTAAAAATGTTACATATATGTCCTAAGCAGTACAAGAGACGGATTATAGACCTTCCTTTGGATAAATTGAATTGTAGGAAAATCTTAGATTGGCTTCAGACAGTGTATGTTCTATTTTTTTTACCTGTAGATAGAATCCTTTCCACTGTAGAAAACAGTGTCTTTCACCTTTACAGGACCACTAGATATAAAATATTTTAAAGCTTTATTATTTTAAAATAACAGTTGATTTTACTTAATTTGTCCTTCAGAAGGTCAAAGGACTACTCAGTTGTGACTTGTATAGTTTATGAGGTCTTATCTTATTCTGAAAGATTTCTGCTTCCTTTATTTTCTCATTTTGCCTTTTTTTTTTAAGGTGAGGTTAATCTCAGAAAGGGCCTGTTCGAAGCAGACACTTTCTTCCTTAAAACTGGATTGCAAAATGGAAGTCAACGTACCAGACAAGCTAGCAGTTGTCGATGAATGGAGAAAAGAGATGGGCCTGTGCTGGAAAGAAGTCGCATATCTTGGTTGGTATCTTTTCATTCAGCCATAATAAAATGAACCAGGATTTTTTAAAAGAAGTAGAAAATAAGAAAGAAAATTCCCAGGATTGGCATTATCACAAGGAAATAGAAACTCTCTTACATCACCAACAAAAAGTATTAAATTGGGGTAGGCTTTCTGGAGTTTCCTTTGATCGTATTTATCAAGTGTAGCCCAATAACGTAATGAGCAACACAGGCTGTGGAGTCAGGCCACAGCCCTGACCGGCCCCTTTCGGTATGGAAGGCCTTCGTGTCCACATCTGTAGACTGGAACTCTTAAAATTACCCGTCGTCATTGGTCTGTTACAGAGATTAATGACATAATCTGAGTTAAGCATTTAGCAGATTTCTAATATATAAAAAGTACACTGAATATTTTTAGCTATTACTAAATGTATATAGTTTTGACCCTAAAATTCCAATTCTAAGAAATTGGACAAATGTGCCAATAATGGAGGAAAAAAAGAAATCACCCACATATCCTACACATATAGAATACCCATAAAATTGAATACTACGCAACCATTGAAAACAATGCTCTAAACTATATTCATTGACATGGTTGGATATCACAAGTTTTTCACATAGTACTAAGCAAATGTATTTATTAGATGTCTGCTATCTGCAGGCTTTGAACTGATTCCTGGGATGTAATACTTACTGAGCTCACAGTCTAATGATGTCGGTATTTTAAATATCAATAATGGCATGTTATTAAAATACATAACAACTATAAACCATGAGTGAATTAAATATTTACCAGGGTAATATGGGCCTCAGAAAAGTACAGATGCTTTGGAAGCATATGATCTGAGGCCTTCAGGTATAGCCTTTGAACTACATATGGAGGTTCTATGGACAAAAATACTATTGAACCTTTGATAGAAAATGATCTAGGTTTTGTAAGAAGAAAACAATTCTAATGGAATATATAACAGATCCCAGCTATACTTATTATCTGTGTGACCTTAAGCAAGGTTACCTAAGCCTTGGTTTTCTTGTTTATAATATAAACACAAATCAAATGCTGTAAGGCCATTGAAAAGAGAATCAGAAATGATAGCAAATGTGTAACATAGTGCCTATATACGAAGTCTGTCCAGAAAAAGTTCAGCCATTGTTAATATAACAAGAACGGTTTGCATGACATTGATGTAACTCGGCAGCCATGGAGAGTTGGACTGGAATGCGCATGTGTGAACAGTGACGACTTCACTGTGCTAGTCATTGGGGGCAGTAGACACCATTGAGTGAGCATGTGTACTGTGTGGCCCTTGCATTAAAAATGACTGAGCGAGTAGAGCAACAAATCTGCACCAAATTTTGCTTTAAGCTTGAGCATTTCTCCATGGAAAGTATCCAGATCATGCAGAATGCTTTCAGGGATGATTCAATGAATGCAGTGCAAATAAAATGTGGCACAAATGCTTCAAAGATGGTTGAGAATCTGTTGACAATGATCTATGTTCTGGAAGGCCTGCAACAAGCAGAACACCTGAGAATGTTGAACGTGTAGGGACTTCAATCAACAAAATCAGAGAGGTCCCAGGGTCCAGAGGGACGCCCCCTGTGTGAGGTCCCAAAGTATCTACTTTGAAGGGGACTGAGGCATTATTGTCCTATGTACAGTGTTTCTTGTATCTTCAATAAATGTCTCTTTCTCATAGTACATGGCTGAGTACTTTTTGGACAGATCTTGTATAGTAAAAATAAGTTTTACTTATATAGGTAAAACTGTAGAATTATATATACCAAAATGTATCTATCCATAGATTGTGATAATTATGATGATTTTGAATATTTTTGCCTTTATTTAAAAAATGTTTCTACCAAGATAAGCACTACTTCTATGACATAAGAAGAAACTCTAAAGGGGACATAACGGGGGAAAGAAGGGAAAGGATCGTCAAGGAACCCATGGACTAAGCCAAAGGGGGGTGGGATTGAGGGTGGGAGGTGGGGGTGGGTGGAGTGAGGGAAAGTGGTGGTGGGAAAATGGAGACAACTGTATTCGAACAACAATAAAAAAATGATAAAAAAAATAAAAAATATGAAAAAAGTTTAAAAAGTAGAGGTCAAGAAATCAGGAAAATAGAGAATATACTCCAGATTTTTATTTAAAAAATCAGAGTGGTGTTTTATGTGGGCCACATAAAGATAATATAGAACAATATATTCCTTAGAAATATTGATATTTTTATAAGTAAAATTTAGTAAGTAAAGCTTAGTTTGAGGGATGGATAATACAAAGAAATACCTTAATTTTCATCATCTTTCAGTGAAAACAGTTTAAATTTTAGTACATTTAAAAATAAGAAAAAAATATTTCAGTAGACAAATGTAGAAAAATGTAAAACAAATAAAATTTTAAATAGCATTTTATTATTAGCTTTGCTCCATGGTATAATAAGCCATACTCAGAGTGGTCAATCTAAGGTATTGGGAGCTTCTGAAATTCATCCTGTCACCAAAAGGGGGGATTACAAGGGTGGGAACTGAGAAGCAAGGCAGGGAAGAAAGGGATGTGGTTATGTCAGTTGTGATGATGATTTTTCAACAAATAATTGATGTACAAATGAGAGTTATTACTGATTAAGAGAGACTTCACATACATATCAAAATGTAATGTGTAGATCTTGTTTGGTTTTTGATTCACATAAGTCAACTATAAAAATACAATTTTGAGACAATCGGGGATATTTGAATATGTACTATATTACTAGGTGATATTAAGGAATTATTGATTTTATTAGTTTGATGATATTATGCCACTTTTTAAAAATATATATGTCTCTATTAGAGATAGATGTTAAAGAGTTTTGGGAGTAAAATATATCTGGGAATTTTTTCTTTCTCCTTTCCAAAAAACTAGGTGGTAAAGAATAGAGAAAAAAGTATTGATAAATGATCCAAAGAATTGATAATTATTCCACATTATCAATTATTCCAAGAACTTAGGTTCTTGTATATGTTTGAACTTTTAAATAATCCATAATTTATATAGAGAATTTCTCATAATTATAATGTGCATGGCAAGCAGAAAGTATACTCCGTTCTCCTTCTTTAACTGGTAAGGGTTTGTTTTGAGTTGCTTGGGGAAAACCCTCCACCTCTATACTTTTAAATCCTTTAACATATTTTTGTCCCGTCTGGGGTGTCCAGCCTTTTGGCATCTCTGGGCCATACTGGAAGAAAGAGTTGTCTTGGGCCTCACATTAAGTATACAAACACTAACAAAAATTGATGAACAAAAAAAAGGTCTTAAGTAAACTTACGATTTTGTGTTGGGCCGTATTCATAGCCATCCTGGGCCACGTGCAGCCTGTGGGCTGTGGGTTGGACACCCCTATACATAGTATTCTTATATGCAGTGCTTTAAGTTACTAAAATTACCAGAATTAATTATTGGTTACTGTTTGCATTATTAGGAAAGAATATCTTTGTCTCTTTAAATATTCAGCCAGTGTTTCCTTTCCTTGATAGGAAACGAAGTGTCCGATGAGGAGTGCTTGAAGAAAGTGGGCCTGAGCGCCGCTCCTGCCGATGCCTGTTCCACTGCCCAGAAGGCTGTTGGATATATTTGCAAGTGCAATGGTGGCCGTGGTGCCCTCCGAGAGTTTGCAGAGCACATTTTCCTACTAATGGAAAAGGTGGTTAATTCCTGCCAAAAATAGAAATTAGTACAATGTTGAGAAAGAAATATATAGCCTTCTTCAGCTACTTTTATTTTTGATCAAGTACAATTCCATGTTCTAATGTTATAGAGAATGTGATTCAATTTGTGATATATCTTCATATCTTTTAAAGCAAGGTCTTCTGAAGTTGTCACTCCAAAACCTTCTGTGAAATTGTGCTGTACTTTTCTCTTTATGCAAGATAATTATTTAGAGATTGATTACTATCTTTCTCACATTTTTAGTAAGTGCAAGTGAGAACATGATCAAAATTGACTTTGTATTGTACCCTGTAAAACTGTGTTTGTGTGCTTTTAATGATGCTGATGTTTTATTTATTTGGGGACAGTGTATCTGGTAAGACATGCTCTTCTATTAATAAAATTACATTTCACAGACTTGATGAAAACTGCCTTGTTGCTACAGAAGAAACCAAACATGCCCGGAAACCCTTTAAACACTGACCATGCAGTGAGTGTGAGAAACAGACCGCTGAGTACCCGGGGTGAAACTCCCGGTCATACTCTGTGCACGTGTACATACAGCATATACACACAGCACAGTTATCCGGAGACAGGCTGTAAAGGTTACATCTTGACTTGGGTAAATTGTTTGCAGGTGCCCCTGAGGTCGTGGTGAGTATGTATCCTAAATTTGGCTCTCATCACAATGTAACAGCCACCACAGATGACTTTCATACCTGGTTAGATTGTAAGAATGGGGCATTATCTCATAAATGTGGACACTTAACCTAATAAACACTAACGATTTCCTGTGGAATGTTTGCATCTCTTTCAAGTGAAAAAAACAATTCATGTAAATCTCTAGCAAGAAGCAATTCATTCAGGCCAAGCTATGCTGGAAGCTGTTCTCCATTGTCAGGACTGGATGGATTTGTACAGTTCAGCGTCTGCCCATGTAATGGGCCGGAAGAAGCTGGAGAAAAGGATTATCATTTATCTTAATATTTTTAACAACTTGTCCTGGTTTTACTCCCGTTTTTCTGGCTTTTTCCATGTGCTGACTCTATTTTCTCCTATCCCTTAAATTTACACACCCCAAAGTTTCTAACCCCAGTACTCGTTCTTCCCAGAGACACATCTCTCTATTCCGTTTCAGCTGTAGCCGCCATGCAGCTGACTGCACAATCGAATGGCTCTGAAATCTAATCTCTGCTGTGAGTTCCGGTTGCATCTCAAACTCTTCATGTTATTACCCAGACTCCTGGACTTCACCTCTCAAATTCTGATCTTACCATTGAGACATCACAGTCTTTCACAATATTTCCTTTTCATCTCTAGTTGGTTACCAAATCTTGAACTTGACAGAACTAGCCCAGTGTCCTTTCAGTTTATCCAATGTTATTGCTAGGTTTAATTAGCCACGTTTGCTGTTACCCTTAAAAGACCTTCCAGCCCCAAGTGGTGTGGCTCAGTGGGTTGGGCACTGTCCCGCAAACCAAAAAGTTGCTGCTTTGATTCCTGGTCAGGGCACATGCCTGGTTTGTGGGCCAGGTCTCTGGTTAGGGATCTGCAAGAGGCAGCTGATGAATGTTTCTCTCCCTCTCTCCCTCCCTTCCCTTCTCTCTAAAAATAAATAAAATCTTAAAAAAATATATCTTAGTGACTCCATGCTGACCGCATATTGTGGTAAAATGCTCCCCAGTCCAAGTGTACTCTGGACACAACCTAATATTTCCAGCCCAGTTACTGCTGATTCTTGTGGATCCCTTGAGCTATTCTGTGGAATTCTCTTACAGTGCCTTTATTTGCCTATTCTCAAATCTTACCTTTCACAGCCATGTGAATCATTCTCAATAAACTCCTGCCAAAATATCCCCCAAAGCAAATACCATGCATAGTGTAGATTGTACTGGACTCTGTTTCATTTCAGCAACCCGAGGACAAGTACAAGAAGACAGTTAAGTCCTCCATGTGACTCTTCCTTCCTGTGTTCTCAATTGTAGTGAGTCTTAGCCACAAATATGTTCTACCCCTATATGTACAGAACTTAGAAGTTGCCAACTTGTTCCTCGCAACAAGAAAAATTGGATAAACTAAAACTCAGTAACATTTTCTTGGACTTAATCAGAGAACAGGTCAGAGAGAGTGAACAACCACTCCAAAATTTGAGGAGCCAGGTACATCCAGAGAGGTGCATATCATACATGGCAAAATACAGTACCCCAACTGGGAGAAGGGAACTCTGCTCTATTCCAACCAATACCAGCCTTCTTTTCCCCTAAAGGGGGAAAAACACAGTCAACAGAAAGGGGAGGACACCAAGGAAACAGATTGTGAATGCTGCAGGCAGGACAGACAGTAGGAGGGAGCAGAGGGAAGAAAGCTGGGTCTCAGGCAGAGGGGTGGAAGCCCTCCCATACTCCCGAGACAAGCCCGGTAAATAGTACAACTCAGGCTCTTTTTTCACCCTCCACCCCACACCAATATGTTTCCAGTATAATAACAGCAGTATACAGCTGAAAGCCTATATACAACACAAACCTTTACTGAGGGGCAATATAAAAGAAAGTCCCAAAGTCAAAGAGAAGCATTCCGGGGAGGCGGGGCTGAAGTCTGGTACAAGAAACATTAAATACAGCCCAACTCCCAGCAAGATGAATGAATCTTCACACTAAAGACCAATTTGTCTTGGTACTCATCACCCACCAACATATCTGCCCTTCAGCAACAACGGCAATCACACACAGTTACAAGGCATACCAAAAGGCAAGGGAAATCGAAGTCTGAAGAGACAGCAATCATCAGATCAGACTCAGATATGAAACATACGTTAGAATTAGGCAATTTAAATAACTATGATTAATATGTAAAGAGATGTAATGGAAGAAGTACACAACATAAAATATCAGGTAATATCAGTAGAAATATAGTAACTACAAGAAAGACAAAAAATGCTAGAAGTCAGCAACAGAAATGGAGAATGCCTTTAACAGGTTCAGTAGAGAAGAAAGAATAGGTAAACTTAAATATTGACCAATTTTATTTTTTCTCTTTACATCTGAATTACAAATGTTACACTTCACTACATTTTTCCAGCTTTGTTGAGATGTATTTGGCATATAATAGTATGTAAGTTTAAAATGTACAATATGATTTGAAATACAGCTAAACACTGGATACCTTATAAAATGATTACCACACATCCATTACCTCACAACACAGTAACCATTTCTTTTTTCGTTAAGTGGTGAAATCATGTAAGATCTCCTCTCTTAGCAACTTTCAAATATATAGTACAATATTGCTAACTATAGTCACCATGCTCTGCCTTTGGTCTCAGTAACTTCCTCATCTTATAACTGGAAGTTTGCCCTTCCACCATTCATAACCTATTTCCCCTGCCCCTCGCCCCTGGCGACCACCGATATACTCTGTGTTTATTATTTCAGTTTTTTAATTCCACTTATATAAGACCATAACAGTATTTTTCTGTCTGACTTATTTCACTTAGCAAGTGTGTGTACACATTTCCTTTATCCATTCATCCATTGATGGACACTTAGGTTATATCCATGCATTATGAACTTGTCAGAGAAGCACAGACATGTGAGGTAGTCCAGGATGACACCATAGGAGACTCCTGAACTCCCCTCCACCCACAAACATACTTGAATATACAGCTATGCATGAAGCAATTCCCTTTGACAGAAATCCAGAAACTAGCTGAGCAGAATCTACGTATCAGGCAAATGAGAAAATACCCACATTGAAACTGGTAGGAAAGGCTGAGGCCCTCTGGCCATAAACCCCAGCACAGCGCCCTTCAGTTGTGAGGGAGCTCCCAACTCACAGCTTCTCCATGAGGAGTGAAGAATTTGGACTCCACATTTTGGTGCCCCAACTTTTAAGACTCCTACCCAAGGGACCAGCGGCAAAATCATATAACTCTGAAAGCCAATGACGCTTGCATACAAGAGACAAAAAAATCTACAGCAAATAAGGAATGTTAATGTGCACACAAACCCTCACCAGGGCTACCCCCCCAGGGCTTGATGCAGAGGGAGCAGGCAAAAATATGCATCTTACGCAGTTTCTGCCTAGAAGGCACCTGTCTACATACTTCACCAGCGGCTGCCTGAGAATCCAGAAAAAAAGAGGGCAGGGGAGGAGCAGAGGAACAATGAATGAATGCAATGAGGAAAAAACACTTGCAGAGGTGGCAAATGTGAATCCAACTGTATACATAATTACTTTAAATGTGAATGGTCTAAACACACCAGTTAAAAGACAGAGATTATGAGTTTACAAAAACTACACCCAACTATACAGTGCCTACCACAAACCTACTTTAAAGACTCAAAAGGGGCGGGGGGGGGGGGACATCTAACACTAAACAAATGATAGAATCATACACTGTTCCAGTTATCTATTGCTATATAATGAACTACTTCAAAATCTATTTGCTTAAAGCCACCACCAATAACTTTCTCCCAAATGTGGGTCAGCAATTTGGGCAGAGCTCAGCAGGGTTGCTCTGGTCCTGCCAGGGCTCACTCTTGTGAGGGCAGTGAGCCAGCAGCTAGAATGGCTGGATGCTCCAAGTCTCACTCACTTGCTGGCTGTTGTTTGGGCCTTTTCTCTTCTGGAGATCTTTTAACTTGAAGGAGACTAGCCTAGGCTTCTTAACAGGGTAATCTCAGAGCAGTAAGAAGATGAGATTAGATGTTCTCAAAACCTCTTGAAATTTTCCTTGGAAGTCACACAATGTTACTTCAGCCTGGCACTGGTTACAGGGAAACAAGTTACAGACTGTTCAGCCCAGATCAAGAAGTCAAGAGAAAGCGTCCACTTACTAACAGATGCAGGTCCATTTCCATCCACCATACATGTGGATATGTCTGGGTTTGTGAAATGGAGAAGCTGCAAAAACAGATCTGTTTGAGGGTTTTTATTGTAATATTATGCATTTTGCACCTTGGACAAGTTATCCAACCTCTCTGTGCCCTAGCTTCCGTACTCTAATTGAAGCTAACAATAGCATCACCTCATAGGATTGTAAAGATTAAATTAGATGATATAAGTAGTGTATTTTAGAGGAGTCCCTGGCTAATGTAGGGTGTCTGAATGTTGGTGATCATTACGATGATTAAAATGATGATGGTGTTAATTGATTGATTTCTTTGGACTCCAGCTTTGACTTTGTCATGAACTAGCTAAATGGCATTTTCCAAACCATGTAATACCTACAATCTAGTTTATTTAAATATAACTGAGGCACATAGACTACCTCTATGGCTGCTTCTACTTCTACAGTTGCAAATATACTGATGTTTAACTTAAAATAAATATTTCACAGAAAAAAATATACACCATATGTATGGTAAATGTAGGCATTTACGGCTCTGGGGATGATTGGCTACCAAATTACAGTGCAGAATTCTTTTAAATTTCTTAGTACATCAATGAACTTGGAAATGAAATACTCTTGATTAGACTCTAATTCTTTGAAGGACAATAGCTGTGAGTAAAGTAATTTTATCTGTGAGAACTATTTACTTTTTTTCAACTCAACAATGGATGATCTATCATGTTAAAGACATTGTGATATTCCTTGAAAATAGAAAAAATAAATAAGCCAGGTCCACCACCTAAGCTTCAGAAAAATTCAGGAAAATGGGAGTACAGTATTGTTAACTGTAGTCACCACGCGGCCCATTTGGTCTCAGTAACTTACTCCCTGGAAGACTGGGATGAGAGATGACTCTAGAGAGGTAAGTAAACACAGGCCAAGTCATACAGAATTCTGCGAGTTACAGGAAATAATTTTTACTTTAGTCTAAGAATGAGAGTAGAGAGGGGACTTTAAAGGGCTTGAAGCAATAAAAGCTTTTCAAGAGGAGGTGAAATTTGTGCTTGGCCTTAATGGCTACAGAAAATCTCATTGGTGTCAATGGATCATATCAGAGAAATGGGATTTTAACATGTTGTGTTCAGCGAATGGAAGAGGCCCATTGTATACAAGACCTAGGGGATCTAGAAGGAAATGGTGAGGAATGAGACCAGAAATATCAAAGCAAATTGGGGGTGACCTTTAAAAGAAAATGCTTAATCCCTATGTTGGCTTTAAAATGCCCAATATCTTTCCAATTCAGTCTATTCATACCAGTTTCATTGTCTACTTTGTGCTTGTTATTTCCTTTGTAAAACCTTATAGTGACTCCAAACTGCCCACAGAATAAGGCAAACCCTTCCCAGTCCAAATGTTATAGATCTCCTTGGTATCGTCCCTGCCCTTCTATTCGCATGAGAAAACCAGCAGAGAACTAAGCATTGCCCTTCCTCTCCCTACCCCATTATTGCTCATTGTTCTCTTAAAGCCCACTGTTCCTTCACAGCCCTGATTCTTTATCTGGGTGTTCATTTTTTAATGTGTATCTTTAATTTCCAGAAGTTCATAAGGCCTAACTGTTTTGTTGGCATCATATGGCTTCAGCGTGGTGAGTATTGGGATGGGCCACGCAGATCACCCCTGGGACTGGAGGACATACCTCCCTAGCTGCTGAGAGCATTGTCAACAGAGAAGCCTTAGCTGCCAGCCCTTTCCAGCCCTGCCTGCTTCAGCCAAAAGAGAGTTGTTTCACCCAAGGTCACCCCTTCCTGGGGTAGCCCACATCCAATGACTGGATGGATGTAGAGGATAAAAGTCCTGACCCCTTGCCCCAAGCAGAGACGACACTGAGGGGCTATGCTAGCCTCAGAGCTCCCTGTGGGGTCAGCTGAAGCCTTTCCTGAGACTCCAGAGCAGCTTCTCCCTTCCCTCTGCCCAACCCTCCTCCCCTGCTTTCCTTCTACAAGTATGACCCCTCGTAAACCCCCTGGACACTAATCTCCCTCCTGGAGTCACCCTCTCAAACTGGGACACCAGGAAACGCTTCTTGAGTAAGTGAATGAATAAACAGAAGAATATTCCACTCTGGGCCACTCTGCTTTGGAAATGTCACCTTTGATGACCTGGCGCTCTTCTCTGCCTGAACTGGTGGGGAAAGTTGTACTACTACCAAAAATAGTACTGAAGAATTTTTATTTGTCCACATTTCATTGATGATATTCCTCACCCAAAACTTTTTCATAATTTGTTATTGAACTGGTCTCAAACTGTAAAGATAAAGTAGATGCAATGTTAAGTATTCCTATGCTGGGGAAAATGCTTTTTCTCTCTTAAATCTCAGTGGTTAACATTTTGGCCACTGGGTGTCATCACAGATCTAGTTTTTTAGAGGATGGAATTTTAGCCTGCTGATTGGGAATAACTAATAAAGTCTAATAAAATTTTAAAATATATTTTCATTGTTCAACCGTTATACATTGAACATGAATATCCACTAGAAGAAATTACATGTAAAGTACAAATTCAGGGTTTTGTTCACAACAAATATGGAAATAAAGTTTCTCTAACAATGATTGTAGTAGACCTCAAGTGACTGGGGAGGAGTCCAGGGCCGGAGCCCAGGGCTGGCTGACAATGTGGAAACAGATAACTTCTGCCGCATTACAGGACCAAATCCAACTGCACAGACAGCTACAGTCCCAAAGCTACCCAGCTCTGTCTCCTGTCTCACCTTCTTTTAATCCTCACAAATTGTATAAAGTCAGTACTTTTATTTCTCCCATTTTACAGGTGGAGAAATCGAGGCACAGAGAGGTTAGTAACATCACAGTCACATATGAGGTTGCAGAGCCAGAATTCAAAACAGAGAACATTCCCAGAGGTAGCAGATTACACTTCTGATGAAGGCCAAGGCAGTGTTCCCGAAGTACGGCGGTCCCTGGACCGCCTTCATCAAAATGGCACACCATCACCTTTACATATAACCCTTCTTAACGTGTGTATTCCAGCCGCAGCCCAGAGACACCGGATTCGAACTCTGGAATGAGGTCTGGGGATCTGCACTTCAGTAAAATTTTGTCAGGTGACTTTTATGCACACTAGATTTTGAGAATCCTTTAAAAAGTGAAGTTGGGGAGACTCCTTCCCTGGGAAGGGAGGAGAGAGAATGTGTTTCCAAAAGTGTACCAGGGATGGAATCTGGGTTCAGGGGCCACCCCATACCCTCTTTAGTAGACACTGTGTGTGCCTTGGGAGACCATCTTCCTGGCTGCCAGCAGGCATCAGTGGTCTAGTCCCATTCCACCCCTCCCGCCTCAGGACACACACCGGTTCACCTGGGGCAGCCTCCTGTTACTTAGGGGCTCCCAAACCTGACTGCACACCCGGCACAGCAAAAAGCTTAAAAATCATCCAGAGGCCTGGAACTAACCCACACCAATCAAACCAGAAGTTCTGGAGATGGTATTTTTACAAAGATGCTTTTTTTCCAGGCCGTTCTCAGGTGCATCCAGAGTTGGTAACTCCTGTTTTTGAGCAATTGTGCTCACCTGGAATCTTTAGCAAATAACATCGTAGAGGTGATCGGCACGCAGCTCTGCAAAGACACTTTGAGAAACTGTCTTAAAAAGTAAGAAGGCAGAGCAGGGAAAGGAATGCCAAGAAAATGGGACGAAAATGTTTGATTAAGACCCTTCTTAAGGCAATATTTAAGGCAATATTAAAGTATGGCTGGTTTTCCAGATCTGGAGACCTGGCAGTGATGAACCTATGTCAGAAACTGAGCAAAGGGGGCCGGCCTGTCAGGGGGCCAGTGAGTTTAGCCTTAGTCTCTTTTTCCTCATGCCTGACCCACCAGGCCAGGAAATCATGTTTTGCAAAACATGTTTTGCAATCACGGTTGGCTAAGTGGGCTCTCTGGATACTCTTCCACCGGAAGAGCTGCGTGTTAGGTGTGTCAGTGGTGAGAGAGCCCTACCTCCCGATTGCAATCCCTGCAGCTCCGTTGTGGACGCCATTCCGATCCCGCAGAACAAGGTTCGGGCCTCGAGAGCTCTGTCCCTGCACTTTTCTCGTTTAATGATCACGCTCCACTTCTGGACGTAGTCTCTGAAGAGGCAGAACTTTCAGGTTATTCGTCGGGGTCTGGCGCACACCTGGTTCAGCACCTGAAATCTATTCCAAGAGGTTCCCAGTCCTCTTCCTGTAAAAATGTTGAATGAACGCATTTTGATGCTTATCAGAAAGCCTGCAGTACCGGCAGGGGGAGAGCAGCAGAGCAGGGAGTCAGGGTAAAGACAGGACCCAGGGAAGCTGGGGACAGGACGTCTCCTCGTCCGATTTCTTCTATCCTCTGCCGGCACCCACACCCCTCATCCTTCCCATTTCCCAGGGATCTTACCCCCAAGGAGACAATTCAGAGTAGGAACGGTGCTAACCTGGATGGGCCTCAGGGGTCTTTTTGTATACTCTCCTCACTTTATAGGAATGAGCATTACTACCCAAGTCCTCTTTCTTTGAGTGTCAGATTTTTCATTTCACAGCAGACACCTGAGCCGTGGCCACACTCTAGAAAGCCAATACATTTGATGGAAGCCAGGCACTTCCTTGAGCCAACAGACTGCCGTCCTCACCAGCAGAGATGACAAACGAGGCCCAACGAGTGCACGTGTGAATTGTCCTTCCTGGGCCCTGGGCCCTTTGTTTCACTGACATCCCAGGAAAAACACTGCGACCGGGCAGCTCACTGAAGCTTCACCACCCTCAGGCTGCAGTTTTATTCGCATTCCATAGGCCTCAGGGGATTCCGACTTAGATTTCCTGAACCTGGGGGGAGAAACTTTCCTTCACCCACCCACTGGCTACTGGAGCCTCTGCTGAAGCGTATAACCTCAGTGAAATCAGAAGCTGACCTCTCACAAAACAGCAAGGATATAGTCGACCCTCTTTATGCAAATAAGAAGAATGAAATAAGATATTGATGGGATTGGCTAGAACTGCCTTTTGGAATAAAGTTAATGTTATTAATGTGCCTGTTGACCTGATGTTTTTAAATATTTCTGTCTGGTGTGAATACATTTCTCTAGATCATTTTCCAGCTCAGCTGAAAACCTAGCAGGCAATTTAGCTGATCACACTAATTTCTTTTAATTAAAACTCTCTTTGGGCCAATTACTCAAAAACATACCCTCTTTCCCTAAAATCTAGCTGATTATCACAAGAATGTCTTGTCCCAGCCCGCCTGCCTGCCTCTCCCTTCACTCGTCACTTAGGTGGATCCTGGTGGACTATGAAACTTTCACAAAATGAAGGCATGACCTAAATAATTGAGAATGTTTAAAGACATATATTTTCTAACCTCTATTAGAGCTACTCTGATACCATAAATTAATATAAATCATTGAAACAACACATCTGAACTGAACAAAATTATATTTTTAGAAATATACAACTTTGGGTGGTGAACACCTGATACAACATACAGATGATGTATTATAGAATTGTATACTTGAAACCTATGTAATTTTATTAACCAATGTCAACCCAATAAATTCAATAAAAAGAAAAAACTGAAATAAAATAGACATGTCATGAATTAAAAATATATATACATATATACACATATATCACAACATAGATTGGCTCAGATTTGCATTCTTATTATTAATTATAGCTTGAGATTCCTCTTTTTATCCCAGGGATAATGATAACCCAGTCTGTGAACAATTAAGGATTAGTGAACCCTCATAGCTATATACCAATAGTCTCAGAGATTTAACGTTACTAACGATTACATTGCAAATAAACAAAACAAGAAAACTGCCCAAATTTATTTGTCTGTATCTGTAGTAAGAGCTTGAGGTTCTGTGCCTCACACTTCAGAAGGGTAATAATTCAAACTGTCAAATGAGGCACACCCAGTGTTTACCTGTAATTAGTTTTCCTAATTGGCACTGGCGATGGGGGGAGGGGAGGCGGACTGATGACTCCTTATTTACTTTGTTCTAGAGCTTTTCATGCAGGGTAGCCAGAAGGGCCTTTTCCTCCTTCCTCATTTGCTAACTCCTTAGAAAATTCCATATGGGTCTGCACCTGTGCACTTAGAGAGAGGATCAACAATTCTTTCATCAAACTAATGTAAAAATAAATAAAACCAATGTAAACATTTTTAAAATGCTATTTTATTCTCCTTTACATTGATTTTCAGTCACCTAACTTTAATTAATATTTTATAAATGTGTGAATGAGCTGCTTAAGACAAAATGTATTTCTACTTTATTTTATACAATGAAAGGAAAAATTACCAAAAAAAGGAAATGTTAAAAGCACATACACATTCTGTGAACACCCACAGACCTCTCCACCAGATTTATTTACCCTACAAATGGTAGCTATAGGCTATTCTTATCAGTTATAATTGATTTTTGCTTACCTTTATGTCTGACAGAAGACAGAATGGATTAAGAGTTATTGAAATGCAAGAATCAATAGTATTTTACCCCTGGTTTGACTTGGAAAGTGGGGAAAAAAACCAAATAATTAAATATGACTCTAACCATTTATGCCTACCGAACCAAGATACTAAATGGGTAGATGGGAAGGAGTTCTTTCAGTCATTCATTCACTAATTCATCATTCCACTCAACACATCCTTATTGAACAATTCCTGAGGGCAATACACTGCGTCAGTCACTGAAGACACTTCCTACAAGCTCTGCATTTAAGCATACAACAACATTGGGAAGGGAAGGTGCGCGTAATGTGAAAGTTAAGTAGTGATAGAAGGGAGTACGTGATTAGGTTAATAAATTAGGTTAATAATCGACAAAGGCAGAGACGAAGTCATAGGAGATTATGAAAATAATATCAAAGTGGGTTACAATATTGGAACTGAGTTTTCTGGAAGACATAGAATTAAACTGATCCAGGAGCTCAATTAACAGCCAATGTTTGTAAAGCATCTACTATGAGCGCTGTGCTGGGCTGGGTGGAGGGAAGGGTGCAAAATGAACAGGCCATGGACTCCGACAGCTGGAACCCAACACCCTGGAACAGGAGACAGACATCTATATAAAAACACAAAGCCCGAATGGTTAAGTGCGGGGAGTGAAATACAAGTGAAGAGTCGCTGGAGACCCAGAGGGGGAGAAATAAAAAACAATGGGGGCAAAGGGCAGGGAGCTCAGCGCACTGAAGAGCTGGTGGGTAACTGCCCTTAAGGCACAAAAAAATACACTGAGGTGAGAAAGTGCCACCCAATGAAATCTTTAAAAAAATCATTAGGATTTAGCAGTTACTTATTGACTACAGAGAGGAGGGGGTAGAGCAGAGAAATGAAAGAGGAAGAATGAAAAATAAGTAACAGAGGAATCATCAGGGGAATATGGGCAGAGATTTGGATGAGGAAATGCATGTGAGTTGTTTGGTATCCTCAAGAAAGTGAAGAAAAAAGCAGTGTGGCAGGTCAGGGTTCAGGCACAGAGTTCCAGGGCTTACCTTTGAAAAGGGGAAAACCCAACTGGGCATGCATATCCCGGAAATCAGTCAGCAGCCCATCCTCCGCGGTTACCGCGGTTACCAGGGTCATGGTGGTGCTCATTTCCATAGTGCTCTATAAATCAAAACTGCCTCAATCTCCCACATCTCCCCCAACCCCCCACCCCAGCCCTGGCTTCTCCAACCCTCCCCCTGGGCCCAGGGAGCAGCACAGCTTTCAGCAGAGAGATTCTGCCATCCAACCAATTACCCAGTGTCTAAATAGACATTTCCAACAGCATGGCCGTAGTGGAAGTCTTGATCCATTGCCCACTCCACCCTCCCCTTAACCACCAAAATCATTCTACTACCATGCCTTCACATCTAAATAAATGGTGCCTTCAGAGAGTCAGTCGATTAGCCCAAAACCTAGGCTTCATTTATTCCTTTCTGTCTTTCACTCTTGTACTAACTAGTAGGTTACCTGGCTTGATATCCATATTATATCCCGAAATGGGCCCTGTCTCAGCATTTCCATGCGACAGCCGCTGTGCCCGTGCCCCTCCTCTCATATCCATACACCACTGTAACTGCCACTTATCGCTGCCCCTCCCACGACCCCTAGGTCTGATGTCAGAGGGGCTAGTCCTTAGGGGAGCCTCGAGTCCCAAGCCAAGAGGCTTCTTAGCTTCATGCAGAAAAGAATTCAAGGCGTCAGGCAGACAGAAGGTTAAAGTGTAAAAGCAGGTTTCACTGAGCAGAGAGGGCAAACTAGAAAAGCTACTCCATAGACAGAGCAGATTCTCTTTGCAAGAGAAGGAAGAGAGACCCCAACCATCTCTAGAGGTTGAGCTTGTATCTGCTTGTAGTTTCTATAGAAAATTGCTGGTATGGGGAAACAGAGAGTGGAAAAAATTGGGGATTAACTTTAACCTTTACAAGGTATATTTTGTGGTCTGTTAACGTTAACCTTTACAAGGTATATTTTGTGTTCTATGGTATGGGTAAATGATAAGATATGAGTAAGTAGCTATTAATGAATCTCTGCAGGGATTTTCTTCATCCAGAGGCTCTTTGTGGTTGGCTTGCATCTCAGATCAGCTGACCTGTGACAGGCAGCACGTAGCACACCCTGCCCTAACTTTGTTTGACTTTGGTTGATTTGTATAGCTCCCATGCCCCTCTCCCATATTAGGTGCATCCTGCAGCTTGTGGGCAGAGTGATCTTGTGAAAGCATCCGTCAGAAAGTCTCCCCTGTGGAACCCCCCCCAATGCCAGCATGAAATCCAAACTCCTTGTCTTGCCTGCAAGCACAGGGCGCCCACTCCCCACTTGCACTGGAACTGCTATGCCCCTCCTCAGAGCCCTCTGCCCAGCACCCCAGCTAAGGCAGCTCTCGGTCATTGTCTCCCACATTACCCTACGTTGTCTTCTTGATAGCACAGATGGGTGCCTGCCGTGTCCCAGGTATTTTCTCTATTAAAAATTGTATATATTTACCCCCACTAGAATGTAATGGTCTCGAGTAAAGGGATTCTTTCAAGTTCCTGTGTCCCTACAATGTACGATAATGCCTGGCATATAGAAGGGTCTCAAAAAGTTTTTTTTACCATCTTTAATTTTTAATTGTACAGTTCAGTAGCATCAAGTATATACACATTGTGGTGCAACAAGCCTCCAGAACTTCATCTGAAAAGCTGAAATCCTATACTCCTTAAACAACTCCCACTTCCCTTTTACCCCAGCCCCTGGTAACCACCATTCTGCTTTCAATTTCTGTGGATTTGACTCCTCTAGATACCCCATAGAAGTGGAATCATACAGTATATGCACGTCTTTTTGTGATTGGCTTCGCTTAGCATAGTGTCCTCACGTTTCATCCATGTTGCAGCACGTGTCGGAATTTCCTTCCTTTTTAAGGCTGAATAATATTCCATTGTTTGTATGTATCGCATTTTGTTTATCCACCAATCTACTGATGGACATAGGATATTTCTACTTCTTGGACTGTGTGAATAATGCTGCTATGAATTACACTATTTTTTACTGACTGATAATAAGATTATCAAGGGTCTTGATCAAGGGTCTTAGTTACACCTTTGGATTATTGGCCTTAAGCAATTTCCTATCAAAACTGGATCACAATGACCCCAAAGGTACCTTACAGATCTAAAATACAATGATGCCATCAAATAAAATCCTACTTCCTCCCTTTTGATCTCAATGATCATTTTAATCTTTTTTTTTGAAGATTTCATTTATTTATTTTTGGAGAGAGGGGAAGGGAGGGAGAAAGAGAAGGAGAGAAACATCAGTGGGTGAGAGATATGTCGATCTGCTGCACTCCCCCAGCTGGGGACCCAGCCCGCAACACAGGCATACGCCCTGACTGGGAATCGAACCAGTGACACTCTGGTGCACAGGCCAATGCTCAATCCACTGAGCCACAGCAGCAGGAGCTGATGATCTCAATGATCATTTTAACCTTGTGAGAAGGTGATATAGTCTGGTGGGATTTGGCGCCCTTAGCACAACAGTCACTGTCTTCTTCATGTGCCAATCGCATCCGATCCTCTTCACCTTACCCCTAACGGCTTTCCCACTCTCTCCACAGGAACGTCAGGGAAAGTTAAGTATGACTTTACCTCCAACATGAAATGAGGACTTGACCAAGATCTGACCTGGTTACCTTAATATTCACTAACCTCATTTATTTGGGTAAGGGAGATATTTTAGTAAATCTCTGTGTATGTTAATTTTATAAAAAATAAAAAACACAACATAAATCTCATGAAGTCAGTTAGAATACATTTTATTTATAACAAATATGTATATGTAAAAGATTCGTGAAGATCTAATGCTAACTGAATTGGGATAAACTTGGTACAAGAAAGTCCAACAAATTTATTACTAAAAATAAGATTCACCATACATTGGTATTGGCTGAATTAACTCACTCAACTCATTGCTTTGGTTTCATAGTTCAGAGTCATATACAATATACAGTTTTGATTTCCTGTTAGCCTTGGGTTAGATACCACGGCACAGATGTAAACAGTATGACATAGATTCTCATAACCAATGTGTTGTCATTTAGGCCATAATCCTCAAATAAGTTCCCTGCAATATCATTACAATGTCCTCTGGGTTAAAGCTACAAAAGAATAGTCCTTTCAGAAGAAAGAGAATTCTAGAGATTAGATTAATGCTAGAAATGCTACTGGGAGAAATATTACATATTCAAAATACTGTAAAAAATAAATACTTTGGGAAAATTATACTTTTCAAAACTAGAAATAAGAAGTTTTGCAATTTAAATAACTTCACTTAAAACAAAGGACATGCCGGAACGCGGGAACGTCACACCAGTGTTAATGTAAGGTGAACGGGTGTCGTTTCATCCTTCCTTTCACCAAAATGCCACATTCTGATCATCTGATATAATTTGCCTATTAGGGGTTTTCATCTTAGTAAAATTATGTCTTCATTGCTATGACACCACAGAATCTTTCTACATGGACACCAGGGATGTTGAAATAAAAATATTTGTTTAGAGGTCACGATGGCCCAAAACGCAGGACATAGATTCTTCTGGGACACTGGTTACTTCAGATAATCCCTCACTTCTTTTGTTGTACGTTAGCGCAGTTTATCGGGTGCCCACAGGAGTAAGCTGTCTGAACAGAAATGGTCTCCTTGCCGTATACACATCCTGAAAGCAGATATATAATTCATCTATTCAAAAATTGTATACTTCCTTTTATTAATAATTCCCTGCTACCCTCAAATATGATAATAATAGTCTCTCGCACACGGCACTTTTGATGCATTCATAAAGTGTCCATTTCTCACCGAAAGAAATATCTGCTTTCCACATTGGTAAAAAATATTTATGTATTCTACAAGCACCGTATCGCATAAAATGGAAATTGGTTTCATTTTCCATTTGTATTAAGAGTAATCTTCGAAGTGTCTTGCTAGTTCACTGTGCTTCATTCTCTCTGTGCATAGCTCATCAAACACTCTCTTCTGCTTTGAAGTAAAGTCGTTTATCCAACCACCCACTGCTCCTGGAAAAATTGGAAATATACCAGACAAGAACCAATTTAAATATATAGTAGCCACAAAAGAAATCTCTCAGATTTATAATAAAATGTGAACAATTTCAGCTCTTGGTGATAAGATGATAAGGAAATGATTCTTTCCTTCATTTGCTTATCTGTTGTTTCTAATTTCTTTAGTAATAGTTGCATGCCAATTTGTATGGTTTAAAAAGTTCTATCTTAAAAAGAAAGGCAGATTAAAAATACACAGTCCTCAGTTTTACAATAGCAAGCAAAAAGTATCTCACCTACACCTAATCAAAACATGAAGCAGACCAAGTGGGTATGATGATGCTGCATTTCTTTCCCAGTCTGCGCACCTTCCACAGCGGTGGCTCTGCTGACCACACTGCCCAGGGGTGGGAAGTCGGTCTCATTTTCAGGAAATGTATTTTACAATATTGATAAAAAAGAGTTGAAAATGTAATCACTTTCTTGTATGACAGTGATTCTCAAACACCCATGTGAGGTGAAAGGGCAGTTTCAATATTCTTTGGTCTTTCCTGGTTCTTTCCTTCCAGGAAGAACTGATATCAATTCATTTAGACCACTGCTGTCTTCTTTCTTTCACTTGACTTTTATTTGCTCGGTTTCTGATTTATCCTTTTATTCTTTTCTTTAAAAAAAAATAGTAGCTATATATGTAGGTTAAAGAAAATACACATAAACAAAGAGGATAAAAATCAAGGAAATTGTATTCAGGTAACATGGCTAACAAATCGGCTGGTGGGCATATTTCCAGATGTTCTTCTTTGCAAACATATAAATGCATATAAAGTACATTTTAAATCACACAATTGTAACCTAATTTTTCCCACTTACTATAGTTTGATCATCTTCTCATATTAGAATTTATATACCAATAGTGAAAGTTGTGGTGATTAGGGTAAGAGGGTTTGGCTTCAGATCTTTACTCTACCAGCTACTAGTCATGTGTCTTTGGATGAGTTAGTCAGGCACTTGGCATCTCAGTAAAATATGGATAACATGAATGTTATCCTCAAAAGTCTGCTGTCAAAATCCAGACAAACCAAGTGATGTCCCTGGCACATACTAAAACATTCAGTAAATTCTAACTATTTTTACTCTACAGTTTTCATGACTCCATAGTAAACCCCTGTATGGATGTGACTTAATATTTTTAACTGTTTCTGATTAATGATACTTCAAGTGCATCGTTACATACTTCTATAATTCTCCCCCTAGACTTTAGAATGTCAGAAGCCCTAAGACTTCTGACACTTATGTGGACTACCCTAGCTTGTCACCTTATCTCCCTGACCACCATAGTCATTTTCTAGAATATCAGCTCTATTTCTGAGTTTAAAGTAAAGAGAGCTGCAGGTACAAATCCTCCTCCATGAAGATTATCTCTGTGTGCCAAGGATTCTGAATCAGTAGTTTCTTTGAAACTCTTACTCTCAGAGGATGGAGGCCCCACTTCCACCTCATCCATCAAACAAAAGAAATAAAGCAAATGGTCTCTTTCCCTGGCTGGTGTGGCTCAGTGGATTGAGCTCTGGCCTACAAACTGAAAGGTTGCTGGTTCAATTCCCAGTCAGGGCACATTCTTAAGTTGTGGGCCAGGTCCCCAGCAGGGGAAGCGTAGGGGCAACCACACATTGATGTTTCTCTCCCTCACTTTCTCTCTCCCTTTCTCTCTCTAAAAATAAATAAATAAAATCTTTTAAAAAATAAATAAAGTGAATAGTCTCTATTGACCCAACCTTGGGTTTAGTTCCTCATGTGGTCCAAGTTTACCAACTGGTGCTCATGGTGACTAGTATCAGTGAAGATGTTCCTACTGTCAGCCTTCTGTGCTTCGTTAGATACAATATAAAGAAACCACTTTCAGATAAAATGGAAATGCATTAGAAAATTTGATGTCGCCTACAATTACGTTGATATGATTTCTCCTGGAAATATTTGCTAGGGTCACAACTGCAGGTCAGGGATAAACTCTAATACCCTTACAGTAAGATTTCTCCAGTTTGTAGGATAAGATGTGTGAGTGCTGAGAATTTGCTAATCAGATCCCTAAGGGCAGCAGCACTGGATTCCAGTAACCATCAGAACTTCTTCATTTCTCATCATCTTCTTTACCATGGTCCATCCTGATCTCTGTTTCTTACCCTTTAGTTCAGTTTATCTTCCTTCATTCATCCCTTTCTAAATTCTTTCTCTCTTCCCTTTATCTGTTCTCTCCCACCTCTCCTGACTTTTCCTTGATCCTGTCCCTCTCTCTCTCAAACTCCCATTTTGTATCATCTGACTCCCATCCTCCACTATCAGACTTGTTAGAAGAGTGCTCCTTTTTTCTGCACCTTTCTGTATTTCTCATCTCTTCAAATCCCTTAACCTGGCCTCCTCCCACACTCTCAGAATTCATGCATGATAAATAAATGGTCATCTTTGACCCTGGCTTTCTTTCTAATTCTGGCTGATCTTTTTGCTTGGCTTGTCTGGAGACCGTTTCATTCCTGTTGATGTCAGGGTCCCTAGGGCTCCCCTTTCTGTCCTTTCTCCAGAAGCTCTTCCCACCGACCCTGAGCAACTTTACCCACTTCTACAATTTGCTGATGGCTCACTGACTTCTCAGCTGAGCTGCACCCAACAGTGACTCACTGCCACTGCCCAAATTATAATTGTTAATATTTCATAACTGAACTACTACAGATCCTCTTTGCTAGACTTTCTGCCTCTGCTTTTAACCTCTTCTCATCAACTTTCCACACATGTCTGACCATGTCAGATCCCTTCTTAAAAGTGCCAACAGACTGGGGTTAAAAAAAGCCCTCTGTAAAGCTTTTGGAATCTGGTCCCAATCTCTTCATCTCCCTCACTCAGCTTCACACATCATACACCATTCTAGCACATGAGAGACTACCAGCTCTTCCCAGAAAATACCACTGAGGCCCTGGCCAGGTTTCTCAGTTGGTTAGAGCATCATCCTGATACACCAAGGTTGTAGGTTCAATCCCCAGTCAAAGCACATATAAGAACCAACCAATGAATGCATAAATCAGTGGAAAAACAAACTGATGTCTTTGTCTCTCTGTCTCTCTCTCCTCATTTCTTTCTCTCTCTAAAATTAATTTAAAAATTTAAAAAATAAAATAAAATACCATCCAACTCCATGCTGGTTCTGAACTTTTCTTCTTGCTGTTAGATTTTACTACCTAACCTCCTTCTAAGTTACACAGTAAGACTTAGTGGGGATTTATTTCCTTCTCTTTGTGTCCCCATGCAGATGAACTTCTTTAAATAACAATCCCAGCTCTCTCTCCACACCTGACTTCTGCAGAGCAAGTTATGTGATTGGTGAGTTTGGGAAAATGGAGCCCACACTTATCAGCTCCTTTCTCTCTCCTGAAGAAAACATGCCGTGTAACATGCTCTAAGTGACCTGCTCCAGTAGGGGGACAGGACTGCACTTGGTTGACTGTGATTAAGAGTGTGCGTATAAAATTCAGGGTAACTCTTTAGCAAACACACTGGTCTGCAGACCTGAGACACATCCTTCAGATAACTTTATCATTTCTATCCGTTTGACACCTGTGTTTTTCTCTGAGTTGGTTCCTAACTGGGCATGGAAATCTCTAAAAGTCTGGAAAGAATACAGTTCAAGAATTTCATTTCATGAACATTCACTGATGGATGACGACTTGTCCTCTGTTGTGCAAGATGGGGTGCACTTGGGGGAAACAAGGGTTAAAAAGTAAAATAGAACTACTTCCAAATATGAGCCCCAGGCAAGGCACCGCACCCTTTTCTGACTTACCTTTCCTGAGTGCCAGGCTCCTGTTCCGAGGAGCACACAGATGGTCTTGTTTGGACCACAGTTGTCTTTGGCTGCGTCAGTTTTCATTTCCCGGAATGATGGTTTCCAAGCAATCTGATTAATTTCTCTTTCAGTTACATTTATACCGAGGAAAGGAGTTATTTTCTTCATGCTTTTAGAAGGATCATGAACAATAAGCAAATTAAAAAAAGTGTTACTCATCAAAATACCAAATTTATTCCCTGAAATCCAAAAACAGAACAGGATTCATTGATTTCCTGTATTAATATAATTTGACTTAAAATTTGATTGTTGAAATGTTAGGAAAGACTTATTTTCTTCATTTTTTCAAAGAATATAAATAGAATGTTTTTATCATTTTTGTGGTCTCCCTAGGTTAAAATGTGATCAAACCAGGATCCATACACAACTAGAAGAAAAGTGAATTGTTGTGTTAATATTTAAACATTACGGCTTTGGGTTTGGGGTTCTTCCCACTTCAGCAAACTCGTTAAAGCAAGGCACATACATATTTGACTCTGGAATGAAAAAGTTTTCCTTAGAAGAGCTCAATTTCACTATTGTCTCAACTAATTACAATACTGTGAAATGAAGCTGGATAGTGATATCTTTTAACTGGGCTGTGCGTATTTTTTCCTTATTTTTAGTAAGGAAAAAATGTGTTTATGTTTTTTATAATCAGGAGAACTGACAACAGAAATACAGTGATACATATTTCCCCAACTTGTGTTTGGATAACTGCTTGGACCTTGGGAGAAAGAGAGAAAGATTGAGAATCTGGCATTTTCTCTCTGTAGTGACATGCTTTTCATAATTGTAAGCTTTTACCACAAAAAGTGTACAAACACCCCCCCACCACCAGCACACACAAGAATTCCATTCAAGTATCTTAGTTCTGGGTTGAGAAATACAGGCACAGGGGTTTATCAGTAGTTGATATTGTCTCTTTAATGGTTTGTTAATTTGACAGATTTAAAAAGTCTCCGGGGCTTAAAGGTAAAATACTATCACGTAAAGTTACCTCCATAGCAGTGATGATTAAAAACACAAAAAGTTCACTAGGCTGACAAAACAAAGTATAAAACAAAAATTTAAAACACTACATATCTATCTTTCTATGAACTTTATCATACAAAAATTTAGTATTAGTTCCCAAGTCATTTTGAACACTAAATCTTTAAATAAATTAAAATATAATTAACTTCACACTACGTGCAATTTTTCATGGCTTCAGCTCTCGAGGAAGCAAAGGGCAAGAAAATAACTGTAGCATATTTTTGAAACCATAATTCCCGGGACTACTGTGGTATCATTGGAGTCAACCCAATTCTCTACTACCCCTTGGACCCAAAGGCTGTACCGTAACTGGTTCTTAGAAGAACTGTGCAGACAAAGTTTTCAGTTATCAGTAATCTCACTGCTAGTTCAGTGCCTTAACTAATACTGGCTTAGAATTACCTGAATTACCATGTCAGTGACAAAGGGTTTATCTTGTAAGAATGGCCAATGTTTTCCCAACATGGCCATCACATGGGGGGAAGAAGACTGATTTTTCTCTCACAGAAATTTAGGTCTTTAACTAGTCTCTAGTTCCCCAGGCTACTTCACAGTCTCCACCCACCTCTCCAACTCCCACGGGCAGCCACAGCCCAGCCCTCCTGGAAATGTCACTGCCTAGAGTCACTGATGATGCGGAGCCCTCAATAATGTGTGTTGGGGGCAGGGGGCAGCCCACACTTCTCTGACCAAAAGTTAGGTAGGGATAGAGATCCAGAGTTACACTTCATGGGCAGGGTCCGATGGGTGGGATACTGTAATTGACCTTGCCCATTATGGTTATTCAGTAGAAAATGTATTCCAACACATTCAAAATAGATTGGAAGAATAAATTTTAGCCTGATCATAATTTGATAGCTAGCTGTTCTATTATTAACTAATTTCTACTGTACCTTGTTCCAAAAGGACTCAGGCTAGCCAAATGAATCTAAAGAAACTGGTTGCCTGCGCCTTTCTCACTAATGTAGGAAATTACACTTTGGGTTCATTTTTTAATCAGAATCCTCATTGTCCAGGTAATGAGTAGAGCAGACCCATGACTTAGAAAGAAAATACAGTTTTCAGAATAGAGATTTGAAATCTTGCTTTTATGGGAAATATTTTTCTGCATATCCTTCACTTAATTACAAAATTATTCCACCACCTCCTGGCTTTAATTGACATATGAGAGAACGGCCCTCCTTCTGCTCTCCGTGTTGGTGCTTGTGGTGTGGAGGTGAGCATAGTTGCCTTCCAAAAGTTACTCCTTCCCCTGAGGATGGCCTTGAGTACCAGGTGCTCTTTCTCAACCAACTCATGTGTCTTAGGGAGAGCGAGTCAGCAACCTCGGCTTTCTATGGACTTCCAGAACTCCTCCCTCCTAGACAGACAGTCCAAGCTCCTTGAACATGTCCTTTGACTATGCCACTCTTTCCGTCCTGGTTTCAGTCAGAAATTGACCTTCTGATCTCTCCCCTACAGTCACTGCTGATTTTAATCTTAGATTACAATCTTCTGCGTCATCTCAGGTCTTGCTACCGACTGAAGTAACTTCAGTGGATATTTCTGCAATATCTTCCTTTAACTATTTTTGTCCCTTTCTACCTTTACTTTTTTTTCCCTTTTTACATTTCCTCAAAACTTTTTTCACCAATACCTTCAATTTCCTGTCCCCTTGTAGTTAATCTTAATCGTCCCCCGAAAACACTCTGTATTGGATCAAAACACTTCACCTTCTTTCTAGCTCACCTACCAGTGCTGAGATCTGCTGAAGAAATTCTTACCACTCCGTGTTTACACCACTGCAAATTCATTTTTCCAGCCTCAAGGGCCCCAAGGCTGCCTGGCAAACCAATTTGTCCTGCATCAACACATTATCCTATTATTCAGCTGTTTCAAAACTCCCATACTTTCTGCAAGCCCTCTACCCGACTCTGATATTCAATTATAATGAGAATCTTACTGTCTAGTCTCTAGAAAGCACTCTGATGATAGATAATTGTGCAGAAAACAAAACTCACTGGGATGAAGTGGCCTAGGAAATAGAGAACTTTAATATAAAACTGAGAGAGGCTGGCTATAGAGAATAAAAAGTAAAATGTGGAGATATTGTTTCATTGAAATATTAATCTGCCAGGATATTGTCAGAATACAATTTATAGTTACTGTTTCATTTACAAACCTAAAGTATATTGTAAACTGTCTGAAAGATAAAGTAGATGATTAAATAAATGTTATCTTTATCTTTATTGCAGTGTCTTGTCATTTAATGTGTACTTATATCTATGTTTTGAATACGGGTTTTGGATATCATGATGCCTTATTTGTAAAAGAATCTTTCTAGATAAATATCTACTGTAACATTCCCACCTTAATGAAAAATTATTTAAAAGTCTTTGTGTCTTCAAAAGTTATGTCTAATAGAATAAGTCAGTAGATTTTTACAGCAAATTTTAACCATTACTTAATTTGAAACTCTAAATAATCCTACGAAATAGAGGATTTTATTAGTCCTATTTTATATTAGGAGTCTGAACCTTAGAATGGTTAAGCTATTGTCCAAAATCCCACAGAGAACAAAGTATTGTCAGGACTTGATCCGGGTCTTCTCTCCTATAGCCTGTTCTTTCCACTATAACACGTTGCTATTTGCAAGAGAAATAATCCTCCCCACAAAAGTCATTGAAACACAGTCATTTACGACACACCCAAACACACAGGAAAAGGAACAACCGTATCATCTAAGTAGGAAAATGTGAAGCAATTGTTCCTACCTGAGAACTTTTTTAAAAGCTTTAGTGATTCAGTGACTATTCCTGGTGTCTAGAGGGTTTGCCCGGTTGTAGAATACTTATATGTCAAGTCTCTTTATAACTAAAAATCTATTAAATCGCCTAAGAAGGTGTAAATGGTTCACCCAAAATACTTTTTCCAAACTGCACTCTGCCCTTCCCACATACTCTGCGGCAGCTCCTGCTACTGTGATGACAAAGGCAAATGCTTCGTGATGCTGGTTTGCTGCCCTGTGTATGGCCTGGGGTAGCCTTTCTGTGGCTACATTCATAGAAAAGTAACCTCTCGAACAGACTCAGCCGGACCACACCCTGCCGCTGCTTGGCCTTCCGGGCGTTGCAGAGTTACAGAGACAAAGCCAAATCTGAGCGTCTGCAGCGTGAGGGAGGACGGGTGATCCTCAGTGTGTGTGAATGGGGGGACAAACGCAATGTTTTTTTCTTGAGAAAAAGCAGGCCCAAGATCTGTTTTAAATATATAAGTTGTGCATTTGTACTCTGCTTATTCCAAAAGTGGAATTGAGGCAGAGGGAAGCATGTTAACTATCTTCAAATATTTAGAAGGCTAACATGTGGGAGAGGAATGAGTGAGTGGGGCACAAGCTTTTGCGGGACGAGTTACGGCACAGTGTTAAGAGCAAAGATTTTGGAGCTGACACCTGGATTTAAATCTTGGCTCTGCTCCTTATTAGTTACGCCTCTATGAACAAATTATTTGGCCTCCTGAGGTCAGCATTTCCATCCCCTGTGAAATGATGATAATAACGTCTACCTCATGGGGTTGAGTGAGGTCGAAAAGAGGTCTTGGTGCACAGCACTGAGCTCAGTGTCTGTGCGACGTGGTAAGGGTTTCTTTAAATGTAGAAGTTCCAACATGAAGCGTTCTCCTGGAGAGCCGGCGTGTGGAGTGTGAACTTGTTGTCAAGGTTAAGAAGTTCAAACTTAGCACCTACAATTCTTGGAGATGTTGTAAAGGTGATGGGAACATCAGGTGGGTGTTTTAACAGATGACCTTTAGTGCACCTGTCATTCCTGAAACTTTATGATTCTACCAAATGCGTGCCATCAAATGAGGAAATGGAGGAGCTGAAATAGTATGAGAATAGCATATTCTTCCAAAGGGAATGTAGCAAAACAAAGTATCAAATCCTGTTGTGGGGACTTCCCAATGGCTTCATGTTCAGGTTATACTTTCCGGGGCCTCTCTTAAATTAAGAAGCAAAAGAATGACCATTTGCATGTAAAATACTGAAACTAGCAATTAAGATCTACTCTCAGCCCAGTAAGAGAGAAAATCTTCTGCGTACACACCATTTCTAAATTATGCCTCTTTTAAATTCAGTATTGTCTTTGTATATTATTTTTGTTTACTATACATTGGGAATTTAGAAGGTTTTTTTTTTTTAAGTGCTCCAGACACCACTGGGTCATAAAAACAATTGAATAAATTCAAAGGTCATGCACAGTAGCAGGACCAACATATGCTATGCAGCTCAATCAAATGATGTCTCATTGTGGCATTTTCAGGATAAATTACTTTCTGTTAGTTTTTATAAAACCAAGTGCTAGGATGGCTAATTCTGTTACATTTGTTTTATTTGGGGGTCTGAGGGGTTTTTTGTGTATGTATTGTTTCTTTGTGTCTTATTTTCCACGCAGGTATATAAAAGGCATGTTTCAGCTACCTGCCTAGGTTTCAGCTGTGTCTCACTGTGTTCCAATTAGTGCATCATTATTTCACTGAAAAGACTGATGGTATATGGAAAACATAGCTGCTTGGTCAGCATTAATCTTAATAAGAGCTTGCTAATATGTACTGCCCGTGGGTGATAAGAAAGACTGTGAAGAAGCACATTGAGAAAGAACTGCTTAGAAATAAAAGAATAATCTATTGAAGGATGTACTTCTGAAAATAGGCATTGGAATCTATTTAAATTTTTGGAAGATGCTTTCATTTCGAGCATAAAGGTTCACTGTATATTATGAATGAAAATCATTGTTATATTTACCATCTCCTCTTAGGAATAGCTCTAAAAATGCAGCCCAGGTTTCAACGCCAGGGAGGTTAGGGTTCTCTCCGTAGTAGTGGAATAGAGAAACAGCTGTGTCTTTTGAATTCCTGATGATGTAGATAGTCTGTTTTAAAAAAATCAATTTATTTTTGGGTGGAAATAGCCACAACACAAAACATTTCCTAAAAGAAAGTGGGAGCTGGAACCAGAAATACCAGGGAGAACACTCCATCGAGTATAGATCGTCTACCCACTATGCTGTGCACCAGAAACTAATACAAAACAATACTGAATATTAACTGTAATTTTAAAAATATATAAATTTAAAAAGTAAAAAAACGTTGGAGCTAAACTTCCCTGTGCCGGTCATGATTTTTTGGCAGCTTCGGCTAATATTAAACACAGGCTTAAGCCAGTGTTTCAACACTCTACGTGCATGGGAACTGCCAGGGGAGCTTGTGAAAATGCAGATTCTGACTCAGGAAATTTGGGATAAAGCTGGGCCTCCTGCATTTCCAACAAGTTCCCGGACATGTTGGTGCTGCCAGCTCATCAACCCCACTTTTTCGGTGTATGTGTTACATTTGGTTCTATCTTCTTAGGGGTAGATGTAAGAAACCCCTATTCATTTATAGGATGGGATTACTTTTTAAATATCCATTTATCATAAAACATGATTCACATATAGTATAATTTTTTACAAAGTTGTCTATTCTTATTTATAGGAAGAATGATGGTTTGGAATTTCCTTTTTCTACAATTTAATCCCCCAAAGTGCAGGGAATCTGAGATACCTACCAATTTACATAAACACTGCAACTGTAATTTAATTCAATTCAATATATACATATATATAATACCTATATATATATACATATATATGCATACCAGGCGGCGTGCAACACTTTAGGTCCAAGGAATATAACGATGAGCAAGACAGAAATAGTTCTAGTCCCCTGAACACATGCAGTGAGCTGAGAAACACTCCTGACAATGCAGGTTCTGAGGGTCACGACAGGGAAGTGCAGAGTGCGGTAGGAGCGCGTAAGAAATCGCAGGAAACCAGTGTGATTGGCTGGATAGGAAAGGACTATTACTCGGCCATGGTCAACACTGCACGAGTCCCAGATGTTCTCATTTTCAATGGACAATCAGGGTGGACACATTTTCCTTAGGTAAGAAGGTGTTTACGGAGTCCTTTTAATACCTAACTATCTTTCCGTACTGTGTTCATAGCACAGGTATTATGCATGACCCACATAAACAGCGCCTGCTCCTCTTTTCCTGAGGGATGCCTAAAGGCCAATGTGCACAAGAATGGGAAGCCCCCCTCCACACCGCCCCCCACCATTTTCCGTTCTTTGCCCCAATAGGTTATGGTGGAGTAACCCAACACCGCAGGCTTTTCCTACCTCCTCTAGGCTTTCTGAACCCCAAGGCTCAAACAGTACAATTTAAAAATCCATTGTCTTGCCCTGGTCTCTCTCTAAAGTTAACAAAAAAAAATCACTGCCTTAACAAAGTGATAAATGGCAGTAGTTTTAGCCATCCAGTTGGAGATTTCAGTGGGGGCGGGGGGAGGGTAGAGAGAAGAGTTTTAGGGCCTTTGAAGAACCCCTCAAAGTTGCATGTCTGTATTATCTAGTAGTAAAGTCAGCGAATGCAAACCATTAGCTCATATTTTGTCCACAGAGGTTGAAGGAATGTATGCTGTAACTGACTATAGTGACAGATGTTAAGCATACTTGTTATGGTGATCATTTTACAATACATGCAAATATTGAATCATTCCGTTCTACATCTGATATTGATATAGTGTTAAATGTCAATTATACTCAAAAAACACATAAGAAGGGTGTACTCATATGCTAATAAATTATAAGAAATAATTAGGGGAAGTTTGAGGGATATGAAGGCAAGGCAGAAAAGTTCTCTGGAAAAAAATTAAATATGAACTAAATATCATGAAACGAGTTGAAAACATGAATTTCTCATGAGATAGTTTGGAAACAAAAAAGGGGAGACAAAGGTTAGGGGGAAACTATGAGAGGCCTAGTGGGGCTGTGAGCTGGCAGAGAAAGACTGGCAGAGGGAAAGACTTTCTGTCTGGTGGGCCCTGCTGGAGCGAGTGTGGCCTGTCCAGCCCCAAGCCCTTAGGTCTGGGCCTCAGCAACAGAGGACAGCTCATCCTCTTGGTAGATCAGGGCCAAGCAGCCTCTCAGTCCCCAGTAGAGGTCACCTTAAGAGGGTTGTGCCTTAAGGCTGTACCTTCAGTGTGGTACGTAGTTTAAAGAAGCACTCAAACCATTCTGAGCTCAGTTTCTTTGTTTATGAAAAGAAAAATGCCCACTGCTCCCATCTTTGTAATGTGTTTATAAAACACAGCTCAGTCTCTGATAGCCACTTGTTATCAGTGTTATTACATTGTCCTGAGTAAGGGTGCTTGAGCTCACCAGACTCCCTTTCTCCCCAGACCTCTCCCTCTGTCTTAGAGACAGTCCGAAATGAAAACGCTTGGCTGAGTGAATGTGTCACCAAGTGCGTACACCTTCCCCTGTTCTGATAGCTTTGCTGGGAATAAAGGCAAAACTGACCTTTACCGCTGGTTGACTGTGCTTACTTTTCTTCGGGCGGAAGAATGGATGTGTGCACAGAGACTTCGTGGGGGCAGAGCTGCAGTCATCGCAAGATCTGCTTTTGATGTCAGCACCTCTGACCGGTAGGTTGTGTTTGTTGTTTTTGAGATATGGCTGACATTGCTTAAAGTGGCTTCATTACCAGGACCTCGTTACAACAAACACAGGTATCTCACCTTTGCTTTTCAGATGTTTTGTTTTTTTCTGATCAAAACAGAATTTTTGAAGTGCACCTTATCCAGACATTTGTAAAGAAAATAAAACCAACTCTAATGTCGTACCATAGAAAGCCACTCGGCATGCTGTTATATTTACCTCTGGACTTTTTTCTATGTGTGTATGTATATTTATAATTAAATTGAGATTATTCAGTACATATGTATTTGAAATATACTTTCTACTTAACCTTATTCCATAAGCATTTCTCCATGAAGACATAAATTTGGATATAAAGTATATGAAAATATATTCTTTTAAATTATAAACTTTTAAAATAATAATAATAATAATGTGGTACTTTATTTTAAAAATAGCTTGATGTAACTATTTTTTAGCATTTTATATACAACATTTTTTAATTCCTTTCTTATATAATCCCTTGCAAAAATGAAGATAAAAATAACACTAAGGCAATTTTTCTTTCTCTAGACATCAATATTTAAAGTAGAAAGATTAAAACCAGATTCAGAATAGACTAAGACATTGTCTAGTGTACACATTTCTTTCACTGCTGAAAGATTATTAAAATAATTTTTATGAGCTAGATACTATGTGTAGGTCACACCCACACATGCACTGTCTTGTTGAATCTGTACGAGACTGACACCCTTATTCCTGTATCTAACGAGGAAGCCAAGGGTCAGAGAACATCGGCATTCTCCAAGGTCACACCTCTAGTGAGTGGCAGAGCACGAATCCAAGCTTGGTTTTGTGGCATTCCCAAGCTTCTGCCCTTCACCTTTGAACTTAGCTTGCACTGTTTTTGTTTAATATCCACTGGTAGCATGTTACATGTCAAATGTGTTGGAATAACTCTTCTCTTACAACACACCTTTAGCTCTTCAAATTTAGAAATGTCTCCCAGTTCAGTTGGAGATGTTAGAGTGATTTCAGCATTGGGGACGTTCTCAACGACTTTCGCAATCCAGTGAGTGCCTTCACACAAAAATAAAATCAGATTCATTTTTAATTAAATGGCACTTTTGATGAAGTGAATATAGAAAATTAGCATTAGGTTATAAAAGCAATAAATGCATTAATTTTATTATAAAGAGTTTTACAACCTATTGGAACCTGACACCTATTGAAACCTGTTGAAATACTTAAAATGTTAGTTTATTACACAGGTGTAAAAGCGTGAAGAGGTATGAAAACTGTATATGCTCTTTCCTCAGCATGAAATCCTCTTCTGTGCTACCACTCACCCCTAGCCCCTTCTCCAATTCACAGATACGCAGACCTTTCCACACATAATTCCCGCTGTCCTGCAAGCTCATCATCTTGCTCTTCTGAGTCCCTATTCCCCTGGAACGATTGCTCACCTTTCAGGTCCCTCCAAAGTAACCCGCGCCAGAGTGCACTTGCCATGGCTTATTCACGTCTATCTCCCCAGTTCCCCTTTGAAGGTGGACACCGGATCTTATTTTTGTTCGTGTGTAATGCAGAGCAGTTGTGCAAACAAAGCATTAGAGCAATGAACCAAATGGAATACCCAAACATCTTAGAGATGCAAGCCTGCTCCCCAGAGTCTGGAAGGAGGGCCGCTTTATGTTTGCGTGAAGCACACGCAGATGCGCTCCAGTGTTGTAGAGTCTAGTGACTGGAAGCAGGGAAGCAGAAGTCTGGGCGGAGATGACGTTTTGTTCATTCGAAAGCAATGTCCCTGAAGAGTTTAAATCAGCTTTAGTTTCCTTTGATCTCATTGTGATCACAATTTTACAGTCAAATAAATACTCATAGTTTAAACAGCGCTCTCATTTGCATTATATGTTTTAAATTTAAGATTATTTTAGGTTTTGATGTTAATGTCTTAAATATTTATAATTATAATATTCATATAAATGTGACTCATGTAGTAGTGATAGCTGTGTTATTTTAACAAAATATACTGAGTTCTTCTGATGAAGGAGAGAAAATACACAGTTCGGTGCTGCTGAAGGAGAACTCCTGGCAGCTGGGGGAAGAGGTCAGTTTATAGGCACCAATATGCACAGTGACAACGCTGTATGTGGTTGTTTCTATATGGTAGAAATTAGTCACCTGTTCAAAGAACCTTAAAAGTATCATTAATTATTTTCTAAACTAACATAGCAATTGAAGATAAGATATTTTTATTCACATAGCAACCTACCATAGCAAGAATCTGTGGCATTCTGGAGGCAATCATTTAATTTTCATTTGTGGCAATATTTTCTGATCGAAGAGATACATATATGGTTTTTATTTCTTCTCAAAAACATGCTGGGAGACCTGGGCCCATGTGAACTCTGCATCATCCAAAGGAAGAGTCTCTCGGGCCTGACTTACAATCCAAAGAGGGGACGACGGCACACACAGAATTAAAGGGGGCTTGACCCTTAGTTGCTGAATCTGGGATAGCTGGTATGTACGTGCCCATCCACACCCCTCCACTATTCTGGATGGAGCAACAGGCATATAAATCCTGGTCACCTCTAAGAATAAAAAAATAGTATATTATTAATTTAGACAATAAGGCATAACCTGTAATAATAAAAGCATTTATGGTTCTTATTAGCCCAGAAGAAAAAATTATTTATCTGTAAATCAATCATTGATTATAAATAGAACAAACACTGTTTATCACTATCCCCATGCCTGGTACAAAGTACTAAGAAAACTTTATGATATTACAGATATTATGCTTATTATATATTTCAACATTTGTATGTCTTCATGAATAAAATAGAAACAAAAGTATAGTAAAGCTCTAATTTCTCCAGCTGAATTTTTTCAAAGCACATTTTTTGCTTCTCTACTATCAAACTTTTTCATTAGAATAAGTAGTTGGGATACTTCAATTTCCTGTGGAAAATTCTGAAAAACAAATATTTTGTAAAAATAATAATTATTTATTATTATTATTATTATTATTGTCATTATATTTGTACCTCTACAAAATACATTAAAATAAACTTTACCTGATTTTGGATGGAAACCAGAAACACATAATCTTCTCTTGCATTGAAAGAGTCCATGGAACTTAGAAGTTCTTCTGAAGACATGGTAGAAAAGAGGATGTCCTTGAATTTATGAAGAACACTTGACTGGTTCTGGGATGACATCTTTCATCAAATCAATCAAAAATGAGTTACTAAACACTAACTACACAAGGCAGAGAGCAAGTGTGGTCCTAGCTCAGTAGCAATGTAATCCTAGAATCACTGAGCTGGTATTCCAACTGGAGGAACATATATATACCTTTTGCAATTTTCACAGCAGTAATTTTTAAACCATAACTGAGCCAAAGTTTGCTGTGAAAATGATGTTATCTGAATTTCACTGATAACACACTTTACAAAACATTTCCTTCACTTGTCACTCAAAATAGTTTACATACTGAGATTCCAAGCTATTAAAATGTAATTATTTAGGGAACTAACGTTAATCAGATCCTTTGGCCTAAATAAGGACAGGCTTTTAGTGGCTGTAATGGATTACATCACTGTGGAAATGACTGGGAAGATTGAACTACTTGTTGATAATAACACACAGTAGAGGAAGTAGTTAGTATTGCATTTTGGGAAGAGGAGAGGAATAGAATGAGAAAAAAAATCACCTAGGAATTGGCAGATAAATCTGTGACTAACATAAGCCTTACAGGCAACAAAGGACAACATGAGTATCCCAAGTATCACAACATGAGGAACCCAAGACATGAGAGATGTACGCAGCTCTGATATACTCTGAGTCACTTTTAGTTTGTCACTGTTACTATCTTCCGGATTCAATTAGATATGGCAATGAAGTGCCCAGTTACCTCAGTGAACAGTTGAATCTTTTTTGTTTGCTGTCTAACCATTAAAAATATACATATATACCAACAATGAAATGATAGCATTTTAACTAAGTACAAAAAAAATAGAGGTCCACTGTGTAAAAAACAACTAAAGAAGAAAAACATACTAATTGGCATAAATGAAATGTGGCATACATGAAATGTGGAATGATGACCTACACATCACGGACAAAACAGAGACTCTATGGGAAGCAATCTCACAGGGTGATCTGACCATCAGTTCCTAACTAAACAGGTCATGTGGGTGGTCAGCAGGCATACAATTTTTAGTAAATGGTTTATCTGGTCTTACACAAGCCCTGTCCCTCGTTTCTATGGTTAACACACCCTTGAAATAAGTGGTAACCACCCTAAAGAGAATACATTATTTTAACTACCCTACAGTCCAATCTCTGTGACCACCTCCAAGAGAGCATGATATTTTTTTGAGATCTTGTTTTTATTTATTTTTATTATTTTTATTTTTTAATTGAATGTATTGGGGTGACATCGGTTAATAAAATTATGTAAGTTTCAGGCATACAGTTCTACATACATCATTTGTATATTGTGTTGTGTATTTATCAACGCAGGCTGAGTCTCCTTCCATCACCATTTATCCCCCTTTACCCTCTTCTGCCTCCCCCCTACCCCCTTCTCTCTGGCAAACACCATACTGTTTTCTGTGTCCATGAGTCTTTTTTTTGTTTGTTTTTTCCCTTTACTTATCTCACCCAGCCCCCACCTCCCTCACCCAGGACACCTATCAGCCTGTTCTCTGTAGCCATGAGTCTGGGTCCACTTTGTTAGTTTACTTTGTTCAGCAGATTCTACATATAGGTGAAATCATATGGTATTTGTCTTTCTCTGACTGGATTATGTCACTTAGCATAATAATTTCCAAGTTCTTCCATGCTGTCACAAAAGGTAAGATTTCCTTCTTTTTTAGGGCCGAGTCGTATTCCACTGTGTAAATGTACCACAGCTATTTTATCCCCTCACATAATTTCAACCATCCTGTTGTTTCTTCCCTCAATTTCAAATGCATAAAGAAACTGCTTTCTCAGAAACATTTATATCAGTGTGTTGAGATCTTGCTTCCAGGTGTATCCTTTGTTTGGCTCAAATAAATATAAAAAGTCTCCAGAAGTTTTGGAAATTTCTTATATTGACAACATAGAAAATTCCAAAGAATCTAAAAACAATTAGAATAAATATGTAAATTGAGTATGGTTCCTGGATTATGAGGTCAATCCATGAAATTATATTGTGTTTCTGCATTTTAGCAACATTTAAATCCAAGAAGGTGGGTGGTTGTTTTTTCATTTGTTTGTTTGGGTTCCCCCCCCCAACACAATGCTCTTCAAAACAGCACAGGTTTTCTCTGTGAGTATTACTGCTGCTCCCTCCGTGAGACAAAAGCCACACCCATAAATATCTCCAGGTTAAGCCACATTCTCCTTTGGAATGAGCATCAGGGTGCTTTGAGATGATGCCTTTGAGATTTTTAGAGGCTTTTTGCCCAGCAGGTAAGGTCTGAGAGACACACCGTTAATATACTCAAAAGGCTTTTGTCTACCTATGGGTCTATGAGACAGGTACACATTTTAATCTTTCTGAGGTGTCAACAAGGATCTTACGGTCGTATTCTCAACTCCATCTTTACCCTGACACCGTGTTTTGCTGGTAGTGCCCTGGATGTGATCTTTGTCCTGAGGCCATGTCTTACTTTGAGGACTTTTTGCCAGCTGGAAAGAATGTCATGGACCCTATTTCCACTGAATTCTAATAAAAAATTCAACAGTTCTTTCTTTGGTCCAACTCCTTGTTCCTCTATTTTTTATTATAGTCACTAGAAGAAGTCAGTTATCATTTTCAACATTCTGCCTTGAAATCTCCCTAGCAAAGCCACATGTTTGTTAACTACTCTATTTTCTATACTCACTCAGGGGCTGGTGGTGTTACAGAAAACCCTCACATACAGGTATCAATTTCTGTTTTATAATCTATTTGCTGAACAACAAACCACTCCCCCAAAATAGTGTCATAAGACAATAATGTAATATATCTCTTATCATTTTAACATTACTGGGCTCAGCTGGGAAATTCTCATCTGGTGTCCAACATGAAATGCAGTTATTGTTTATAGAAATAATAAACTCAGAATGAAGTTATTTTTCTTTCCTCATAGTTTTGTGATGGTTACTTTAAGTGCCAGGACAGAACAGATTCCACAACAGGACATGTGAGAAAATAAGAATAGTAGCTGGCAGAAAGCAATCAGATAACAAGGCAATATCAGGAAAGCTTCATAGGTAACACAAGCAATAAAGTCATAAAGAATGCAATGTACACGTAAGAAGTGTCCGGGCCAGCTGAGAATTTTTATTTGGGTCAGTTGCTGGGAAGCAAGATTTCAAAAGTTGCCAACATTACAATTTGCAAGTTATTTTTTAAATGTCCTTGGAATTAGGAGGGAAGTCAGGGAAGATGACAGGAAAGTGGAGGAGATCAAGGCAGGGATGGGATTACAGGATAGTGAACACCATGATGCGCTCTCTTGAGGGTGGTTATGCCTTTGAGGGGTGTTACTCCGGGCATTTTAAAGGTGTGTTAACCCAGCTGCACCAGCACAACGGGCAGGGCTTGTGTACAACTCTTCACTAAAATGTCATATGCCTGGAGCGTGGCTACTCACCGTGACCTGCTCAGTTAGAGATTCATAACCACATTACCTTCTGGAGTTCCTTTCAGTAGAACTTCCATTTTGTCCACAGGAGATGTAAGTGAACATATGGCTGTGTTGTGATACTAATATTTTATAAGTTTATTTTTCTCTTAGAACACTTTCTTTTGAAGCAACCGTTGCTCCAAGGCCAGAGCCAGAAAACACTCTTTTAACATATTTTATTGAGCACTTACAATGGGTCAAACATTATTCTTCATAAGACAGAAAGGGACATGATTTCATGGAGAGAATTCTAGTTCAGGGAGACAGATAATTAAAAAAAAAGATCAACACAAAAATATCTAGTAACAATAAGTGAAATGCCAAAAATGAAACCATGGTGATACAAAATAGAATAACCAGGAGGCCACTTGTATTTGAATGATCAGGGAAGGCTTATTGATGAGCGGCTGGCCTTCGTTTACTATACACGCGAGGCAGTCCTCATCGAAGGTCTAAGCAGGCACTATTGTAGAAGTAAGTGAAAAGAGTATTGCCTCGGGTCAAAAAGTCCAGCGATTGCAGAATTTGCAGAGAGCTCTGATACTGTTAAATTGTCCTCACCAGGACAGCAAATTCTCAGCTGAACATAATGGTGATGATTAAAATGCAATGTTGGTGAGTGAAGATTTGATTTAGATTCGTTTACTTCATTGTTTTATTTTCTCTCATGTAGTGTGTTCTTGCCTTTGCTATAAATTGAGGGGGGTTTCTGGCAAAGACGGAGTAACAGGGAGCTGGCTTACTTTCCAAGTTGAAACAACTCAAAAACCAAACAAACAGACAAGGTATATGATGATATTAGGAGTAACAGAATTCAAGACCTCAGACATTGGGCAGTGATAGTGCACTCAATAATACTGTCACTCATTTCCTATTAAATGAGTAAATTTAATTGGCTAAAATTAAAAAAAACTGACTATACCCGGTTATGGTGAAACGTGGAGGGATTAGCACTCTCATAACCACAAAAGGGAATATAAAATAGCGGCACCGCTTTGTCAAACAGTTGGTGGTTTCTTAAATGTTAAATGTATCCCCGCTACAGGATCCAGCATGCCCACTCTTCGGTGTGAGAAATGAAAACAAGCATTCACACACAGACTTGTACATGAAAGCTCACAGTAGTTTGATCTGTAATAGAAGAACCTAAAAAAGAGAAAGGTCCATCACCAGGTGAATGGACAAACAATTTATGTCATATCCACATGATGGAACAGTGAAACAGTATTCACCAGAAAAAGGAACGAACAATTGATACATGCAACTACATGGATGAATCTCGAAATAGTTTAGCTGGATAAAAAAGCCAGAAAAGGAATCGTGGGTAACATGCAGCACCTTTGGGTGTGGCTGAAATGCGCACTGGGGCTGTGGTGGTGACGTCACAGGTGTGCGGTATGATGACTGCATACGCTGACTTTACCTGCATCCAACTGTTTCTGTATTCCAATCACACCTCAATGAAGCTGTGAAAATTATTGAGGAAAATATTTCAACATCCGGAACCCGACAAGTAGAGATTCGTGCAACATCCTGCTGTGTAACATGTGTGTGTTCAATCTAAGATGGGTCTGGAACATTGTTACTGAAATTATCTAGCGAATTACCTACCTTTATAAATTGTTAGAAGTCTTTTTAGTTAGAAATTTGATGAGTAGTCTTAATAATAAAAACCTATTGGAAACATCATGTAACTACTCTGGAGTCTTTCTTGCACCAGTTATTTATTTTTGTTTGTTCTCTTGGTGGCTAAGCATGCGCTTGTGTTCTCTGGCCGCTTCGCCTGCCGCCTCCCCTTCTGCCTCTCAACCTTCCCGTGTGGCCTTTCCTACCAACCAGAAATGTGCCCTATCAAAAGGCCAACTGAAGCAAAGCATTACTGACTTTAAGTACCAGGGCTTCATTTCCTCATTTAGCTGTTGATTCAGATAGACTTTATGCAAATGAGACTCAGTCTTGGAAGCTATTTCATACCTGGACTGTATGTGTCACCCTTTGGTACCAAAGATTAATTGCTGTTCTTTTGAATCTCACACATGTATTGATTCATAGCTACCAAGAAGCTTAGCTCTGAATGGGAAGTATGGTCGGGACTGATTTGGGAAAGGGTATTAGATGTCTCGATTAAGCAGATCTTGCTTTATTGCAGCACTCGGTTGGGACGCCACGCTCACAAACACGAACTCGGAAAAGCAGCGTTGCCACCAAGTGAGGTCAGTGCTAAATGAAGTAGCAACGGTGCAAAGTTCCATTGTTTTCTCCTGAGCCTGGGAAGAGACATCTACGCCCGAAGAAAATGTGAAGAAGCTATGGGAAGTTTTTGCTGAAGTGGAGAGTAAATTCTTAGGGAGATGCAGAATCCTTATGACATTAGGTTTATGAAAAGTCATTTGATAGTAAAGTTAAAACTCATAAAAATGAGATTCTTATAGATACTACAATTCTGCCATTTTTGAGGGTTTAATAGATTGGCATAGCAAGAAGAACAATAAGAAAATGAAGAAATAACTCTTGATAAAGAAAAAATTATTTGCAAATACTATATCTGAAAAAGGACATGTATACAAAATATATATTTTAATATCAAAGGACTCAGTAATAAGAGAAAGCCCCACAAATGTGCAATGTAAAAATTTTAACAGATATTTCACCAAAGGAGATATATAAATGGCTAATAAACACCAAAAATATATTGAAATCATTAGTAATTAGGGAACAGAAAATTAAAACTTCAAAAAGGTATTACTACATACTCTCTAAGATGGGTATTTTTAAAAAGACAAACACCACCAAGTGTTGCTGAGAATATGAGGAAACAAACAGTCACACATTTATGTTGGGTGGTGCAAGATGAAGTAGTTACTTTGTAAAAACAGTTTAGTAGTTTTTTAAAAGGGAGATCTCAGCATATGAACCAGCTATCTGCACACAAATATTTATAGCAGCATTATTCAAAATAGCCAAACACTGAAATCAATACAAATGTACCTCAACCGTTGAATTCACACACATAATGTGGTAAAGGCACACGGTGGAGTACTATTTGGCAATTAAAGGCAGCAAAATACTAATACATGCAACGACACAGATGAACTTTGAAAACATTATACGTGAAACAAGACAGACACAGATGACTGCACATTGTATTATTCCATCTGTATGAAATTTCCGGAAGAGGCAAAAACGGTAGAGACTGAAAGCAGATCCGTGCTTGTCTGTGGTTAGTACTAAGAGCGGGGGTTGAATATAAACTGAAACTAGGAGACTTTGGGGGATGAGGAGCCTTCAAAAACTGGACTCTGGTAAGTCTCACAACTATAAATTTTACTAAAATCATCAAACTGTACATTTATGATCCCTAAACAACATTGTTAAAAGTGTATTAGCAACACAATTCTAAAGCGTAATGTTCATCTCCCACACAGATCTTGAGTAGCTTGTGTATATAATAATAATAATAATAACAACAACAATAACAACAACAATAATAAACAATAATAGAAAGAGAAGGAGAAGAAGAGGCTGCTTCCAGAGAAACTACTGGCAATCGGAATAGGAAGGACTGGAAAAATCCTCAGAGGCAACAACAATTTACTTGGCCTGACATCTTTCTTCCAGCTAAACCACCACCGACAACCATTCTGAAGTAGAAAGGTTAGTTAAGCTTGACCTCCAAACCACAAGAACTCACATATTTTTGCATATTCTGGTGGTTCCTGGAACTGGGCACTCTGCTACTGCTGAATTCAAAGGGGAAACCTCCATCAAAGTGCTGAAACCCAAAGGTAAAGAAAAAATCCCAAAAAATATTAGAGGGCAAGAAAAAAAGCAAATATCACATAAAATGCAGTGTTAATGAGTTTAGAAAAACTCTCATCAAACACAAGGCAAACCAGAAGACAATGGAATGACATATTTAAAATGCTGAAAGTAAAAACGGTCTAACTAGAATTCTGCATCCAGTAATATACTTCAAAAATGAAGGTAAACTCCAGGCATGTTCAGATAAACAAAACCTGAGAGAATTTACTGCCGGCACACAAGAAAAGCTAATGGAATTTCATCAGGCTGTTGAGAAATGATACCAGTTCCAAAGGAAGGATTATAAAGCATGAAATTAGTACATATGGAATAAAGATGCAGAAGTACATTTTAATATCCTAATTTCTTTAAAAGATACTTGCTTATTTAAAGCAAAACCAACACTATTGTATTGCAAGGTTTATAAAATGTGTGGCAGTAATATATATGATGTTCTCATGTCAGTTTTGGTAGCTATAATAAGGTACCACAGGCAGGTGGCTTATAAACAATAGAAATGTATTCCTCACAGTTCTGTAGGCTGGAAGTCTGCGACCAGGGTGCTGGCATGGTTGAATTTTCATGAGGACTGTTTTCCAGGTTTCAGATTTCAGACTTTTAAAAAAATTATATTTTATTGATTATGCTATTACAGTTGTCCTGAATTTTCCCCTTTGATCCCCTCCAACCAGCACCCCCAACTCCCTCAGGCAATCCCCACTATTGTTCATGTCCATGGGTCATGCTTGTAAGTTCTTTGGCTACTCCATTTCCTATGTTGTACTGTACATCCCCATGGCTATTCCGTAACTACCTATTTGTACTTCTTAATCCCCTCACCTCTTCACCCATTGCCCCACATCCCCTCCCCACTGGGAACCATTTAAATGCTCTCTGTATCCATGATTCTGTCTCTGTGCTGCTCATTTGCTGCGTTTGCTTTTTAGATTCAAATGTTGATAGATTTGTATATTTTTACCATTTTATTGTTCATAGTTTTTATCTTTTTCTTAAATAAACCCCTTTAATATTTCATAAAATACTGGTTTGGTGATAATGAACACCTTTAGATTTTCTTGTCTGGGAAGTTCTTTATCTGCCCTTGCATTCTGAATGATAGCTTTGCTGGGTAGAGCAATCTTGGCTGTGGGTCCCTGCTTTTCATGACTTTGAATATTTCTTGCCAGTTCCTTCCAGAATGCAAAGTTTCTTTTGAGAAATCAGCTGACGGTCTTATGGGAACTCCCTTGTAGGAAACTGCTTTTCTCTTGCTGCTTTTAAGGTTATCTCTTTATCTTTAACCTTTGGCATTTTAATTGATGTGTCTTGGAGTGGGCCTCTTTGCATCCACCTAATGTAGTAGGTGTCCTGTGGGGTCCAGTGGCACAGCCTCCCTTATCACCCAATCTGGGTGTTTGAGGTGCACCATTAGTGTGGGCTGAGAACACCCTCCTTTTGTAGCTGACCTTTGGTAGCTTTTGGCAGATCAATGGGAGGGGTTTACCCAGGCCAGTCAGCTGCAAGCACTGGCTGTGACCACCCACCAACAACCTCCACCCTCAGTGGAGGATCAGCTGTGCAGGGGCAGAGTGGTGGTGCTCTGTCATGGTCTGTAACTGTCCACTGGTGGCTGGCCCTGGGGTTTCCCGGGTAGTGTAGGCCAAGGTCAGCCCCTACCAGTGTTTTTCCCAGGGCCACCCTGCCTGAGCTATAAATCAATTAGAGATGGCTGCTACTTGTGCTAGGCTTGGAGATTCCCAGGCAAAGCCAAGCTGCGAATCTAGGCTGGCTGCTGCTACTGCCCAGCCTAGGGCTCATTGAGGCCAGCTGTTGCTTGTTTGAGATGATTTAGGATGTTGTGAAACATGAACTAAGCCCAGCCATTCATATGGAAAAGCAGCTTGGGGGGGCCCATAAGTTGGGTGGGGTGGAGCCTCTGGGGATCTCTAAAGTAGATCAAACAGTTAGCCAGGTTGATGGGGTCTCATGTATGGCACCAGCTTGCTGACTCTGCTGGGGGAGGGTTTAGAAAAGGGACAATGGCCTCTGCTTGCCTTGGTGCCAGGCACTTCATTTCTTCTCTCTAGGCCACTGGTGCCTTTCAAGCTGCCACGCTGGTGCTGGAGCTCAAAGGGAGTGAGTCTGAATAGGTGAGTCTGTGTGTGGGTCCTCTAGGAGGAACTGCTTAGGGGTTCAGAAGTTTCTTCCACCAACTCAGTCCCCACTGGCTTTGGCAGCTAAAAGTTGTGGGGACTTATGTTCCTGGCACTTATGTTCCTGGGATGGGGGGCCTGGTGTGGGGGTGGTATGGGACTGGGACTCATTGTTCCCAAGATATCCCTCCTAAATTTTTATCCACCACATGTGGGTGAGGGATCTGCCCGTTCTTCGTCTGTGCCCCTACTACCAGTCCAGATGGATGTGGTTTCTTTAATTCTGTAGTTGTCAGACTTCCATTCAACTTGATTACTGACGGTTCTGAGTGATGGTTGTTCCACATTTCAGTTATAATTTTGATGTGGCTGTGTGAAGAGGCCAGCCACGTCTGCCTAGGATTCCGTCTTGAGTGGGAGTAGAGTTCTGACTTCTTGCATCCTCACATGGTGGAGAGCAGAGAGAGGAAGCAAGTTCTCCAGTGACTCTTATAAAGGCACTGACCCCATTCATGGGAGCTCCCCCATCATGGCACCACCTGATTGTAATTACCTATCAAATGCTCTACATCTTAATACTATCGCACTGGGGAATAGGGTTGCGATGTATGAATTTGCGGGGGACAAAAACATTTAGTTCATAACATGTGGCAATAGGAGAAAAGGACAGGAAGGACAGAGTAAAGTGGTATATCCATTTGTAACCTTCTTTAACTACATCTAGTTATATTGTGATTAGAGATGAATGTTATAATACCTACAGCAACAACTAAAATAAACTTATAAATTAAAAGCCAATAGAAGAGATAAAATAAGATACTAAGAAAATGCATGATTAATCTAAAAGAAAGCAAGAAAGTGTCATTTAAGGAAAAAGAAACAGAGTAAACCAGAAAACAAACAGCAAGATGGTGGATTTAAACCTAGCCATATAAACGACTGTATTGTATATAAAGGAGCTAAATATTCTGATTAAGGGTAGACATTGTCAGAGCAGATATAAAGTAGCCACGGTGCAACTATATGTCATGTACAAGAGATGCAGTTGAAAAATCGGCACAGGTGGAACAAGGTGGAGGAGGTTCAGGGGCTAAATGGTGGTGGGAAGAGACTTGACCTGTGACGGTAAAAACGCAGTATGGTGGACAGATGATGTCTTGTGGAACTGTGCACCTAAAACCTGTATAATTTTGTTAACCAGTAATAAAAAGGGAAAAAGTATAATAAGTAAATAAATAAATACAAAGATAGGGTGAAAGTAAAAAGATGAAAAAAGATATACCATGAACATATTAATCCTAAGAAATCTCATACGTCTTTATTAATGTCACACGAAGAACATTTCAAAAGGAGCATTGTCAGAGTAAAGAAGGGGATTTTATATATTTGTTTTAATATTTATTTATAATTTTATATTCTCATGTTAATAATAAAATGGTCAATTCATGAAGAAAATACGTCTTGATGTGTATTCGAAGCAATTGGTGTTGAGGTGGTCAATTAGGACAATGAGCCAAACTGAAGGTGAAAATTATGGCTCATTCACTTACTGTGGTGTTGCAAGCAAAAGGCAAAAACAGGCACCACTAAAGAACAAAATAAACAAACAAACAAAATTGAAATAGACTCCTAGACACAGAGAACAGACTAATGGATGCCAGGGAGGAGAGGGGTTGGGTGATTGGGTGAAAAAGGTGAATAGATTACAAAGTACAAATTGGTAGTTACAAAACAGTCACGCGGATATAAAGTACAGCATAGGAAATACAGTCAATAATATCCTAACAACTATGTAGAGGCCAGTCTGGCCCCACACATAGAGATTCCCGTACCCATACAGTACCGTGTACGGGTACGGGAAATATTGGGGAAAACACTCTGTGAAGTTTCTGACTGTCTGACCACTATGCTGTACCCCTAAAACTGATCAAGAATAATATTGAATGTCAACTGTAACTGAAAAGTACAATTTTTAAAAAACAGGGCTTTATGTGTCCCCGTGGAATGGCACTGGTAGATGCTGCGTAGATGGGAGGATTGCCTTACTGTGGAGGAGCCCTAAACAAAAGGCTCCTGCATCTTCATGGACACGGGGCTCACGAGGAAGGAGAGAGGGAAAGGCTGGGAGTGAAAAGGTTCTGCGTCAAAGTGGAGAACAGTGCCTCAGCTGAAACCCCTGATAAAGCGGCCTTCCAATGAAGATGTTGGGCGAGGCATGCAGACACACACGTGAGCATGGCTGTCCCGGGTGGTCCGAAGTTCTTGACCTTGGTTCACCCCAGAAAACCAACATGCTGGCTGTGTACGGATCTTTTGTGGGCAGGACAGCTCCCCACATGAGGCCTGGCCAGGCATGAAGAGTCACAACTAGTTGTTTGGCATAAAATCAGACTCCTCAGTGTATATGTTTATAACAGAATTGCAAAGTATGTAAATCCCAAAAGTCATAGAATAAAGGAGAAATGGGCATATCATGCTAGGAGACTTTAACACTGTCGGTGAGGATACACTTGGCCTATGAACAGGTTGAGTACACTGCGGCTGACAACTGTAGAGTGTACATCCTTTTCAAGTACTCATCGAAACTGGGCCAGAAAACTAGTTTCAATAAATTTCAAAAAATTTAAATCATAGTATATGTTCTGATCACGACAAAATTAAATTAGAAAGAGATGAAAAGATTAAAAAGGTGCCAATATATCTCTATATATTTGGAAATTAAAATATAAACTTCTAAAAACACCTGGGTCAAAAACATCACAAGGTAATTCAAAAGCATTTTGAATAATAATAAAAGCACAACATATATTTTGTGGAAGTCACTTCTACTTCTACCCCATGTTTCTCCAAATACAGGAGAAATTAGTCACTGAAACACGCACCACACTTTTGTAGGATCATACCACAGCCTCCTAAGACGTTCTCTCTCACATGGTCCTTAAAGTGAGTCTCTATTAGGCCCTGACAGCGTTCTGTAAGGCAGCTGCTTCTAGATCGGCATTTCTCTAATCTTTGTTTTCTCCCAGAAAGCCCTCACTAAATAGCTCTTCCAGCTCAACTTCCCCTTAGCCAGATTCTAAAAGTGCCTGTGACCACTCCATCACTACTGAGCACAATAAAAGGGTGACAGACGGGCAGGTGGAATGAAAAAGACACAACCATTATCCAGATGTGGTTGAAATGTCTTGTGTCAAGTTTACCAAAAAATCATGTGACCATCTGAATGACTATGTTCCTGGACTTTAAAAGTGCTATTCAAACAAGGGGCTTAGAAGCTTCAGACTGCTTGTTCAATGAAGTAAATAACTGAGTGAATGAAAACATGGATGAAGGAGTAACCTCGGTATTAGAATTTTCTGTGATGGACTTGAAAAGATCTGGCCAACCTGGCACAATAATCCAGGCTCCCTACACCCTAGTTCAATACCGTTCTGATAGACTCATGCTTCCACTAATTAATGATGTCCAGGAAGTAAAGAAACCAGCAAGTGTAGCTCCTTTTGGTGACATTTGTTCCTTGAAACTGAAGTTAAAAAAACCCAAAGGTAGAAGGGGATACTGGGCGGGGGCGGGAGAGAAGGGGGAGGGTTTTCAGGAACGTGTAGAAAGGACACAAGGACAAAACCAAAGGGGGTAGGATTGAGGGTGGGAAGTGGGGATGACTGGGATGGGGGTGAATGGTGGGGGAAATGGAGACAACTGTACTTGAACAATAAAAAAATGTGAAAAAAAAGTTTCAAATGTATTTAAATTTAAAAAACCCAAATCTGTATTGTATGTAATCTTTCGCTCTGTAAACTTTTAATTTGTGATTGTTAAATAAAAGCAACACTATCTATGACGTTATCTGGACCAAAAATTTGAATTCGAATTTGATCAAGCCTCTTAGCCTAACTACCAATTTATAGAATTAAAAAAATTGTTATTCAATTTATTTTTTAAAAATTTCATCCATTTCTCTTTGTTCATTATTCCCTTACTCTTGCCCTAAAGGAAACTTTTAAGATGTTTTTCCCCAATCATTGTAATATTTAAAATTTTTTAACCTTCTAAAACCATTTTTTTCTTGTGGGGCAATATCACTTTCACTGAAAACGAATGCTCTGCATGATATGGTAAAGAACAGTAATTTTTAATTCCATAAGCTCCTTTCTACACTTCTTTTTGCTGTAAAATGTGTCCCTTGACCAAAAGGATGTTGCATGTTATAATATGATCCCAATATGGTACATAAGTCAGTCTGCAAGTTCACGGATGCCCGGTGCAGGCAGAAGGGTTGAGGACAGGAAAGGCAGACCCAGGATCAGTGCCGATTTCCGTGAGAAGAAATTGCTGCGTGCTCCACGGTAACCATTCTATCTGGTATGGTGACTGGATACAAGTTAATCTCTTTTCGCATCCCACTGCTTTCTCAATGGACTTCCACACAAAATGGTTTTGGTAGCAGGTATGGAGGTTAGGCATGGAATCAATCATCTGGCTTCCACCACTGCTGAGTGCCCAACAAATAATAGCAAAGGCCAACGTTGAACCCTCAGTAGAAAACCATTTTCCAGGAGGTCCTCAAGGTGCTGGATGGGAAGTTGATTATGGTGAACCCACCAAATAAATACTCATACTCCATTCTTACTGCCACCCTCCCCCCGAAAAAGGTTGAAATCTTCTTGATTGAAGTCTACTTTAACACAAACTCTTGATTGCTTTGTAATCTAACTTTGGATTGCTTTATCATGAAAAAGTTCACAAATATTGAGACTTTCTGAATTCATGCCTGGAAACTATGACTCTTGTGAAGGAAAAAAATAACTTTCACTCTATATAGAGGAAATAACAAAAGGCTTGTTCCCCCATATTTCTGAAGTCCCAGAAACAAGATAATATGGTTTAGATTTATAAATGTTAAGTATAATTAGATATAGCCTCTATTCATCCCATGTTCTGATCATTCACAATTAACTTCGTGAGATTCAACTAAATCAGCCTAAGTCTTTAGTTTTTCATATCATCAAGAATCTGAGTGTGTATCCAAAATAATAAGTTTCCAAGTAAAAATATAGTCTGTGACTTGTAATTACCCACATTTTAGGTTTCGGAATTCTTGAGTAATTAATGCCTTCGGATTCTTAATATCTGTTTTTGAATGCTTTAATCGAAACAAAGTAGAGCAGCAGGACTCCGTAATATTTAGATTTTTGTTTTTACGTAATGATAGTTGTTGAAAACAAGTTAAGTCTGTTTCCCTCATGTGGTCTGAGAATAGGTTAGGGTATCCACATTTATACTAGAGCTCTGCCTGCCCTCCCAAATGATTTAGCTAAACATCATGAAAATTTAACATTAGGTAATTGAATGTACTTTCCTAAAATAGCTGTAGCCCAAAAGGCTGTTATGTGAGAATAAAGTCAAAGAATTAATAAGATCTGCATAAAACACCCTAATCAATTTCTGAGGAGAAATGTATGACCAAGGACAGACCAAGTTCACTTTTCCTGACGTCCCTCCCTCTGAGAAAGCATCTGGCAGACCCGGGCCACTCAAGCCCAAGGGAAATGGGAGTTTGCAGCAATTATCTAAAGAATTCAGACAAGAAAGCACACAGGGCTTGTCAAAGTCACCCATGTGAGCAAAAGGAGAATCCGAATGTTTTGAATCTTATTAGGAATGTATTAAACTGTCTCGAGGACACATATACTGGTGTTGACTTATTACAGAAAGGGAGTTTTATTGCCATCCAGAGTAAGCTTGTGTACATATGTCATATGAAATAAATGTTCAATCTCCTTTCTATTTTAATTTGCCCAATAGAGAGTTTCTTTCACCCACATACGATATACCAAGAGTGTTCTTATGTTGTTTATGGTGTCTACAAGACTGTCTTTCTAAAGTAATTTTCTCACTAAACAGCATTAATTTTCATCCAGAAGAAAAAAAAATCAGTGTTACTGATATGGATACAAAATAAAGGAGGAACAGAAAAGGATATAGGATTACCCATACACTTCTGGGAACTCAAAAGACTTCACAAACTATTTTAAAAAATCATTTTATTCACAGGGTACATTTCCAAGTTTTCTCCAAGTAAGGGAGGTAGAGAAATTGAGACTTACAGAACCTTCTCACTACCAGCCATAATTACAATGAACACACCAAAGAAAAAGACGTGTTTTTACAGCAAACCTCCTCCAATGACATTGCATTTAGATTCTGTGGAAAGAAACAATTCAGCAGAACCAACAGAGATAGGTACAGTTTTTTCTCAGTCACACTATAAAAAGTACCAATTACGGATTTTTTCTTACCTACTCTATTTTACGTGAAAAAAAAAAGAAAAGAAATGAAGAGCACTGATTTTCCCTACACCTCCTGCCAGCAGAATGTGGCTTTATTAAGAGGCAGTATTTCCATGTACACTTCAAAGGTTATTTCATTTTATATTCTAAGCTAAAACCTTTTCCATAATTATTGCATTCATGGACTGGTAGACTATATTACGTGAAAAAGAAGATTTGAAATTTTCCGTTTTCCCCTTACCTCCAGTCTCTGCAAAGCTGCTCTTGAAAAACAGCTTGCACACCTGGGGAATAATATGTTGTGTGCAATAATCAAGTTAGAGATTAACGAAAAACTTCCTTTTCAAAGCTTTTCACCAACTACGCTGTGTGGTAACTAGAGTTCTAGTAATATTCCAGACTTTTTAAAAATTAGGCAAGCTTTGCACAAGAGCTAGCCTTGTCTGTTTTCTCTACCTTCCCCTAGTGTCCCCGACTCTGATGTGCCCCTGTGACCGTCAATCATCCCGGCTCGTGAATCCTGTAATTCATGAGGGGATGTCTACACTAATCTACCAACAAGAAAGCCCAGGGGATGGGTAGTTATGAACAGATGCAAACAGATTCTTTGCTTCTACGAATGCCAGGATCTGCTGCAGAAAACATTCTTCGTCTATGCGCCCTCCTGCAGCTGTCACCTAAGGAGCTCCCTGTGAGAAGGTTCTAGCTTCACAAAGAATATTTACATACTGTTATCAGACATCTCCAAGGCCTACACACTATTGTGCATTTATATAAAATAGTCACATTCAATACGTTTATAAGACTTCTTGCTGATGATAAAGACACAACTTGGAACAGACACGGTTATACCTCTGAAGTCACTAGGGTACATGAAGAAAACAGCTAAGAAAGTTGGAGCAAGGCCAGAAGACATTAAGGCACCCTCTGCCACCCTCGGCCAGATAGCCATCCTTCTCTTTTCAACGGGTGTAAGTCATGTAAAGTGTGTGTGTCTGTGTGTGTGCATAAGAACATAGAGGAGAAAACACATCTAGGTCTCCCTACATAATAATGAATATAGAAGCCTTTTATGGCATATGACCATGTTTCAAAGCATCAGGTTCAAGGTGACATTTCCTACTACTGCTGCCTCGTCATGACAGGAGATCTAAATAATAACCTTATTTTGGAAGTGTCAAAGTGGAAATGAAAGAGGAATATGAAAATGGGAGTATTTCATATCCAGGCTCAAATACCAAGGAGAGCAGAACTTGGAGAGGGGTGGGAAGGGGGGAAGCATCTAGACTGTGAGGGTCCTAGTCGATAAACAGGTCCCCCTCTTCTGGTTTCTTCCCGAAGTGTCTCACAGTCTGGCTCTCGCGCTGCTTCCTCCAGCATCTTCCACCATTAGTCATACCAGCAGCATGGCAGGACATTGCCTTTAAAATGTCTGAAAAGGCTCTATTTTGGGGACTGCACTCAAGGACAAAAACCTCTGTGTTCTCTGCTCAGCCACCTGCTAAGATCCCTCCGAATGGTCCTTCACAACTAAAACCCTGATTTTTATCTTCCGCTTTTTTTCATTTTGGTTAAACCATTTTTAATATTATAAGTCTCCATTCTCTTACTGCACAGAGAAAAACAGACACATCTGACTCTTGATTCTCTCTACCCTGGATAACATCACATCTTGCAGATGTTCATTGGTATCTTGTGAAGCATAAGTTTTAAAATGACAAATATCTGGAGAAAATCTAATTACATAAAAGCAGAGAGACATGATCAATAAATTTGGGTATTGTTCTATAAAACTCCTAGACAGCTTTGCAACATTGATTACATCCCACAACTTCAACAGGAAAATGAACTCAGAAAGAATTTCAGCACGCTGTATAGATCAATAAGAACACAGAGGAGGTAGGTAAACCATAAACAAAATATATTTCATCTTTTGTGCTTTAGAAAAGTTATAGTTACAGGCTTGGCTATCACACAAATGCTCACAGGTATGATAAGCCAATCTATAATAAGTCATTTATTCCTTATTTGATAGAGATACAAAAAATCAGAAATGCTGGCACCAAAAGGAAGGAAATTAGAAGGAAACATAACCATGTATTTCCCTACTGCGATGGCAAGCACACATTGTGCTGTGTTTGAATGAGCTTCCCGTTCATGCGCTTGCTTCAGTCTCTGACTTCTAAGATGTATGTAGAAAATTCAAATGACAAGACCAGCCTGGGGGTAATGCTGATAGTATCCATTTTCTTAGGGAGAAAAAAGGTTATGGCAATTGTAGATTCATATATATCTTCTTCCACTTGCTTAACCTAAATATTATGGCCTTGTATTTGGTTTATAAACAGACATGCTGTGCTCCAGGATTCCTTTGGGTTCATCTCCAGGGCTTTAAAAAAAGGCTAAATAGGAACTAGTGGAATATTTGCTATCTCCCTACCTTCAAGGACTCAGAAAATCCATCTGGATGAGGGGAAAAGCTCCACTTTGAATAATCTCTGGCAGGACTATAATTAGGTCAGGGTGACCAGCATTCTGTCACAAGACACCCAGATTTAGAGAGCACAAGTGTGAGGAAAAAAAATCAGCAACAACAAAAAAAACCTATCTAAGGCAGTATAAAATTTTAAGCTTCTCAGCAAATTTCCACACCAGCTCTCCAGTCACAAGGCTACTAGCTCAACTCCAGGGTGAGGCCAGCTTCCACGGGATTGGACAGAAATAGATAGTACTTGAAAGCCAAGGTCGAGGGCAGAGACTTCTCTGACCCTTTGCTGCTGAGAGCTTGAGAGCAAGGCTGTCTCCTCCTTTCCGCTTGCCTCATCCACTCCCTAGCACACAGTGGACTGAAGTTGTCAAAACTGCTAGTCATATTGATAGTTATTGTTGATGAGGTTAGGGGCCTGGCCTAAGTTGAAGGTGCCTGGAGTCACCCACCCACCTCCAGCCCTGAGGCGTACCCATCAGCAGTCATGTAATCGGAGAGTTGACCTCTGCCTAACCAGGAAGATGAAGAAACACAAAGCACACTTTGGGTCTCAGTCCTTATTTCTCCACATACTTTTCAAGTTCCCACAAAAATCCTTACAGCTTTGACCTTGGGAATCCTGCAAACATAAAACAGATACATTCCCTGGTTCTTATATAACACAATGAGAATTTCGTACAGTTTTCCATGGACTGTGACACTTCTTTCTCTTACGCCTCTCCTAACGAGGATTTGTCAGTTAAAAATGTCACAAAGTCAATATTTTTAAACATAAAAATTAAAACCATACGTGACTGACTTTCCACACACGGAAGTAAGAGTTTGTGAGCAATAACATATACAACTACCATCGCTGCTGCCGTTGGTATCATTCCCATTTAGAATCGTTTATAATACTTCTGTAAAGCTTCTGAGTAATCTAAAAACATTTTTGGTGAACTTGGAATTCTAGGATTTCTTCAGCTATTTTTTGAGATTTTAAAGCCATGTTGTCCATTTTTTCAGGTATAATTTGTTTAACCTAAACAAAGGTTTTAGCCAAAAGAAGGGCATGAAACATCACAAAGCCAAACACAGAGCGTTGTCTGAACACCTGAAATTTGGGACCACCTGGATCATTTCGGATCCCTTGCCTTTCTTACAATAGTTAAAAGTGAGCTGAACAGAAACAAAATCCAGGAAGCACTGTTTAACTTCTAGTGTTAATCGTAGTTTAGACACACAATGTTGTATGAACTGCTGGTCAAATATTCTATACAAAGGTTATGTGCCCAATGTCCTCTTCCATATAAAAATCTTTCATATAAAATTAGTATTATTTTTGCTTAATCCCAATTCATAGACACAGACAACAAACAGCATGGTGATTTCCAGAGGGAAAGGGGGTGGGGAGAGGTAGGAGAGGGGGAGGGGGGTATAAATGGTGATGGAAGCAGACTTGACTTGGGGTGATGAACACACAAAACAATATACAGATGATGTATTATAGGACTGTTCATGTGGAACCTATATAATTTTGTTAACCAATGTCACCCTAATAAATTCAATTAAAAATTAAAAAATAAAACTAAATTATTTTTTCTTTCTTATGGAATGACTTAATCCTTCAACTATCTTAATTCTACTGAAGTGTAATCAAAATTAACCGGAAGTCATTTTCATTCATGATTATTAGCATCGATGCAATTTTCCGATCAGAGCTGATGGGAAGTCCCACTGGGAATGTATGTTCAGACCTTTCAGCACCACTTTGGTCTCCATGGAGCAACCTAACATTGGTCACTAAAAAAACTTTAAAAATTAGACTGATGTTTGAGAGTGACGTCCTCTCTTGGCAGAGGCATTGAAAGTGATGAAATATTTCTTATTGAATGTGTTTACCGTAACCTGAATATCTTCTGAGCTGAATCTTAAGAGGCAGTAATATAAAAATATAATTGACTGAATTTGGCAAAGTATGAGGCACAATTCCGAGGTCCTCAATTTCAAGAAAACAAAATAAGATGAGAGTTTAGAACTCCATTTCTTAATAGAGTATTCCAGAGCACTCTGCAAGGTAATTCTAGAGAGATCCCTACTTAGGATTACATATCTTTTAGTGAGGACAGAGACTCATAAGTTTATTCTACACACACTAGCACGCACTCACAGTCTGAGGTTCAGTTACAGCTATCCAACCACATGAAAGGAGGTATGATGCCATACCTGGAAATTGTCACTATAAAGTCATCCCGAACTTTAATCTACCCTAAGAAAATATTCCCATTAACTTGCAGTCAGACTTTGAACCACATAATCACATGTATGTATCCTTGAGGGAAGACAATATAGAACAATCAAAATATTTTGGTCTAATCCAGGGTTTCTCATCCTCGGCTCCATTGACATGTTCAACTGGGCCATTCTTTATTTGTGAGGAATCCAACCTGTGCATTTTGAGTGTTTGGCAGGTTCCCTGGCTTCTACCCACTAGATGTCAGTAACACCCTCCAACTCATGACAACCAAAAATGTCACCAGATGCAGGAGAATCACTCCGTTTGAGAATCACCGGTCCAAGTAAACACTATCAGTTTAGGATATTTTGGTTTTGCCTTTCAGAAGCCACAGATGTATGGACTAAACATTGTACAAATCTATTGCACGAATCTATTGCAGGAGTCACAACAAGATGTAACATTTCCAGATATGCTTTCAATGGAACTGTGATTCATTGGCTCTATGTTGCTCATTAATTACATTTTAACAAAGCACTAATTTGAGTGACATTTTATTAACATTTGTATGTGTTTTTCATTAGCCCTTTTATATTTCTGATGACGTGTATAGGTTAAAATGTATTCCTTTTTAAGGTAATTATTAATAATAACAATAGCTCAAAACAGGAAATATATTCAGGATTGCACATAGTGAATATTTGACACAGCTCACTCAATGGTACATTCGCACTACATTTTTGCTGCCATATAGGATCAAAATAGCAAATCAGTTCTGCACAGAATACTCTCAAATTCTTAACTTTCTAAGCATGAGCATAATCTGTGTTATGTCAACCAGTCATATTTCAACTGCTGCTTTCTATAATAACCTCAAAATTCAATCTTATTTAGAAATTTCTTATTCTGATGATAAAGATATTTTCTAAGGGTGTTGATATCTTGGTAGCTTTTAAGGTGATTTACCAAAAACTACCACCTGTTTTAATCTATATTGTGTACTATTTCTACCATTAAAAAATGAGACTTTTTTGGCACAGTTTACCTACATTTTGGCGATACTTAAAAAAAAAACAAAGATCATGACTTCCAGTGTCTCCTTTTAGATTAAGGCATCCCAAAGAAGGATGACAATGAAAGGCTTCCTTTACCCTTCTCTGATATGTAAACACATCTAGCTGCTTCTAGTCTGTCAGAGTTTGGCTTTCTAAGTTGTCCTACCTGCTACTAAGAGAACAGATAGCTACTAACTCACATCCCTTTGCTTGTATGAATCTGCCTTCTACAAGCATGCTCGATGCAGGGTCCACTCAAGGGAATCAGAATGAGCAAAACAATTCTGTGCCTTTGGGGTAAGCATTTGGGAGTAAGGCTTGCCTCTCATGCTGGTATGAGCACTATGAGCAGCAACCAGTTAAGCTGGCCTATCTTACATCGGGGTGCAGTGGGTAGTACGTAATACATTTACAGCTCTCCAACACTGGTTACAGGTTTTTTGAATACCAGGCTATGGGGGTTCAGCTTTCATAGTTGCACAGGAATGAGCTTTGTTTAATTGAGCGTGTGTGTGTATGTGTGCATGAACATACGAATGCTTGTATGTGTGTGTGAATATGCTTTCTCTCAAAGTGAGTACATCATGGTAGATAGAAAAGGGGGGAACCTTCCGGTCTGTCTTCTAAAGACTAAGTTTACACCACTGGGAACATTAAGTTATGAAGACAATTATGCAAATAGTTTGCAAATAAATAGTATACTCACATTTGTAGTCTTTTTGCACTAAAATAACAATAACTCAAACAGGCTTACAAAATGCAGACCTAAAATTGAATTTATGCCCTAAATTCTGAGGAGGAGGAGAAATGGTTCATGTTATCCAGACTATGAATCAACACAGTCTAAATTCAACAATGCTTCACAGTAAATAGACCTAACAAAAGGGGGGAAAGCAACTCTTATTTAACATTTTTAAATGGACGGAGACTATAGCTAACATAGACTTGGTTCAACAGATCACAAAATCAGCTGCAGTGTTTTATATCCTTAGATTTTTTAAAATCTATCTCATCACCTACTCACTGCCCCTAAATGGAGCAAAAATAAATAATAATTTTTAAAAACCTATGGTTCCAATGTCAGTTTTCACATGTAGTTTTTTTTTTTAAATTAATCCAGTCTGTATTGATATTCAGTAACACATTGCCCTGGTATTTCCTTTATCAATCGTGAGTAACTCCTCAACTTCAACAACTAGAGTTCCATCTTATTTGTGAACTGCACCTTCTCGATTGAAACCATGTAAATGTGCTTTACCAGCATGATTTCGTCAGAATGATACTCGCTGCAAATCCACAATGTGCTACAAAATATTTCATAGGACGTTTTACTTCTTATTTGGCCTCCAAGCCAACGTTAAAAGGAGAGTTTCCCGTGGGTGGTGGTCGTTTTTTGCAAGTGGCCCATGCAAATCCATGAAACAACTTCACTATTTCCTTTTGTAGTCATGTAGAAAACCTAACAAAAATACCCTGACTTAGTTTTTCCTTTCTCCACTGTCCCTAGGAGGTGGGCTGGAGCGAGGTGTCCTCGCACGGGTCTAGCTGCATTCTCAGTGCACCGACTTTATGAAGATACCAGAGTTGGAGAAATTCCTCCGGCATGGCGTGAAAGCCAGAAAAGGGCAAGACGTTATCATAGTAGTGGTGGCTGATGGGCTGCTCATGCATATTCACAGAGAAGGGCCAGAAGCCATAGATGGCCACCTCCTCACAGAGGCCCAGGGCTGCGCTCACCAGAAAGAGTCCCGTGGACAGGCGTTTGGCATGAATTCCCCTACTTTTCCAGAACTTCCCAATGCTACGCAGAAAGTTGGGGTTAGCAAAGAGCACTGTTTGATTGGCACCGACATCGGACAGTGTGTAATAAACCCGGAGGGATGGCTCTGTTCCTGTCTTCATAGAAAAAGCAGGCATGTAGATGTAACTGTGGTTATAAATTTTCATGTTGTCCACAAATGTCTTTCTAGACCACAGCAGGTTCTGAAACCTAGTAAAGAGAAAAAGAGGCTCAATTAACCTGAAGAAAAGAAATTCATCACCATCCATTCTACTGTTCTTCTGATGGCCTTAATAGCTCATACCATCCTTAACTTCCAATTATCTCTCATCGCGTAGTTTGCCTTTCCCCCCTCTGTATCCTAAACTCAGGTTAAGATTCCTTAATGGAATTCCTTCTGAACTAAAGCACATTGTACATTTTGTTCTCTTCATTTTATTTGTTTGGAATGTAAAGATGATTTAATGCTCACGAATGCAAAAAGCTCTTGGTTATTGGGTAAGATTTTGATAAAAGCTGCTTGTGAGGCCTGACATAAGCACAGGACTGGTTTCCTCAACTGCAAAGCAAAGGATCTTCTTCTAAAATACTTCTTCCCATCGGAATTCTGTGATTTTACAATACAAGTATTCCGATTAACCAATGCTATATTGTGACTAAAACATAGAAGAAAAGACTTGTTATTATAAAATGATGCTAAGAGTTGCCCATATTGCTTGCACTAAAGAATACTTCTTTCCCATGTTCTTTCATTTTGCATTACATGAAGTGAAAGTTCAAATATATTTCCCTAAAATTGATGGTACACACCCTATGTGTCAGGCATTGGGGAATTAAAAATTTAATTACCAAATTTGGGGAATCAAAAAATTCTAGTAGTTGTGGAAACAAAATTACAAATTGGTGTACTAGAATATTCTAAATGCAACATTTGATATGTGTAAAAAGCCATGAAATTCATTTAAAAATAATTCATTCTGCCTTGGAAGAGGATGTGGAGTCCAAGGAAGCTACAAAGAGGAGATGACATGTAAACAAAGCTCCTGAGGGAAACAACAGGAAGGACAGCAACTAAACTAGAAGGGACACTTTGGTCACTGACAAGGGCATACAGTGTACTAAAACAAGGATGAGGATTCAGTGTTCCTGTAACTAGCAAAGTGGACATGATGGGGACAGTGGCTGAAGATGAGACGTGTTGAAAACAACATGCGTGTCTTGTTTGGATTCGCTCTGTAGTGATGGGGAACCTTCACAGCAGTGAGTACTTATTGCACTGACTATTTGGATTATAAATGATTCATCATTCATTTAGTGGTCAGTCTATATCAGAAAGGTAACTCTGGCAGTTAGAAGGTGTTCTGGGGAAGAAAGGGGCTAGTGGCCTAAAGACCAGTCAAGAGGTTGCTGATATAGCTCGAGGAAAACAAAGGGAAACAGGCAATGAAATAGATGAGAGCCTTGCAGCAGCATCTAAGAATGGAACTGAGCCACAACTAGCTGAGACATCTCGGCCTGGCATCTTGGCAGGGCTCATCATAAATACGTGAAACCAAAATTCTGAATACACAAATCCACATGATTTTATGCAGCAATCAGTGTTTTTAATTCTGTCTGCCAAGAAAGGCGTGTTTCTCAAGCTCAAAGGAAGGGAAATTTCTCAAATTTCCTTCATGTCCTTGACTTAGCAACCTGTGTTAGCAATTTTTACTGGGCCCTAACAAACAGAGAAGTGATCACAGGGTTTTTAGATGGAATCACTTTACCGTAGACATCATGGAAGCACATTGAACCATATTTCGGAGCTGAGCAAGCTGCTCCAACAGAAATTCCTGCTTTCCAATTTCCAAATAGTCTCTTCTTAGACAAGTTTAAATTCTCTCATCTTTTTAAATTGCCCATCCTGATTGTCTATTCTCTTCCTCCAACAGTAATTCATTCTCAATAATGTGGACACACACTGCAGATAATAATATCCCACTTCATTTGAACAGTGGTTCCCAAATGCTAGCTAGAAAGCCTGAATTTTCAGCCAGCACTCTCCAGTGATTTCATGATGCAGGTGTCCAGGGGACATACTTAGAAGATCAGAGCCATCAGTGCAATCTCTCTAGCTCTCTACATCTACTCCTCAACATCTCTTTCTTTACAACTTCTAATTTTATGCTTGTTGCCACTCTAAGAGGAAGAGTGCTCCCTCTTCCCCTCTGTTCATGGAACAAGCTATTTCACATTTTCTAAAAAACTCTTGTTCAAAGTGGGTTTCCCCTCTTTAAAACATTCAACCTCTCCATCTCTACTGAATTATCCCCTTCTGTCTTCTCAACATTGTTAGAACTTAATAAGAGAAAAATTTTCCGATGTCCACACTGTTCCCAGAGCCACATTCTAGGTCTCATTGCACCAGCAACATATAGAGCAGTTAGTATACTCCTGTTGTTCTCTTCTGTTTCCCAGAGTCAATTCCTTCCCTACTGCTGTGCAGAATGACTCCTATTCCACGGGGTCTGCTGGCTTATGGAAACTCCTTATTTTTCAGGTGGACCATACACTAATGAGAATTAAACACAGCATCAATAAAACCAGGAAAATTTATTTTGTGTTCCCCATCTTAAAGCTGACCGATTACTCTTGAACAGTGTAATCTTCCTTCCTTGAATTTTAGCTTTGAAAAGGAAGACACATCTTGGATTTACTATACTCTTAATTTTATTGACAACGTTAAAAAGAACCCATACTGTATATTATATTACTTTTATCTACTCCATTCTTCAACAAATGGCATTACTTGACTCAATTCAATAATTATTTGTGGTGTAACTAATATAATTAATGTTATCCTGATCAAGAGTTTCATAAGAATGGTTTTGAGTTTTACCAAATTTTAAAAAATTCAATTAGAATTATAAAAGAGTGGTCTCCAGCTTATCCCTCCAGCCACGTTATTCTAAGTACCCTTCATGCCCTCGCCCTATGCTCCAACCATCCCTGTACATACACTCTTCCACATTTCTCATCCACATTTTTGCTCATCATTCACTGTGCTCCTGCAGTTCTGCCTATATAGGAAGACTCAACTCAACCTTTTCCTTCAACAGTTTATTCCTTCCTTCCAACTTCATCTTTCAAGAGTCTTCTTTAAGCTCCTCAATATGAACTGATCATGCCATCTGAGAATGTGTACTCCTTGAAGACAGGGAAATATCTTATTCATGTTTTAATCCTTATAACATAACTCAGGAAGTAATATATTGTGTGAATAGAAAACTATTTTTTTAAATTTATTGTTGTTCAGATACAGTTGTCCCACCTTTTCCCCCATTGCTCACCCCAACCCATTGCCCCAACTCCCACAGTCAATCCCCTCATTGTCTGCACCCAAGAGTCCTCTATTCGTGTTCCTTTGCTTGCCCCTTCCCTATCTTTCCCCCATTACCCCCCTCCCCACTCCCCTCTGGCCATTGTCAGTTTGTTCTTTATTTCCAAGTCTCTGGTTCTATTTTGCCAATTTGTTTGTTTTGTTGATTGAATACTATGGAACAGAAAGAAAGAACTCCTACCCTTTGTGACAAACAGCATGGATGGAACTGGAGAGCATTATGCTAAGTGAAATAAGCCAGGTGGTGAAAGACAAATACCATATGATCTCACCTATAAGTGGAACCTAATCAACAAATAAATAGAAAACTATTAAATAATAATTGAAAAAGAAGAAAGTGAAAATAAAAGAAAAACATGCAAGTGAAATCAGATCAGCCAATGAATTATTAAAAATAAAAATATAGTGAACATAGGCAAGAAATAGAGAAATATATAATAGAACAGAGTACAAAGCACAGAAATGCAGCACATATTACAAATAAATTTAATATGTGGTATTAGAGACATAACTGGTGAAATTTAAAAAATTAGTTAATAAACAATACCAAGATAACTAGTTAACAATTTGAAATTTGAGGGGAAATAGATTCATGCTTGACAAGAAAATTATAAAATAATTTTAAGATAAGTAAGATAATTATTTGAAGTTCACATTACTAGAAAAACTAAGAACTTATCATTTACAAATATCTTTTACAAAGTAAAATATTGAAAAAATTGATTATATCAAGATGAGAAAGTTCATTCCTGTGAGAAATAAGATAACTAAAAATAAAGAAAATGACTGCAAATATTCTCAGCAAATAAGACAAATAGAAGGTTAATACTGAAAACAATATAGTCTCAATCTATTGATATATTGACATAAATGGACAAAAACAAAAAATTAACCTAATAGAAATTGCAATGGGTAAAAACATTAAAATGTTCATCATCAAGTTGCCAGTCAAGGTGCAAACTGAATAGAATCAGGGAAGGTAAGGATCCAGCTCTCCCAGCTATCTAGAAATAAGTGAAAAGATGTTTTTAAAAATCTACATCCAACCTGAAAAAAGAAAAGAAGGCATACCCTCAGTGGAGCCCCAAATCTGGGCTACCTCTGACAAACAGAAAGCTCACTGAAGCAAATCGGAGCATAACTACCTTGGTGAACATCGCTCCCAGTGGCAGCAGTGCCCTATGCAAAAGGTGGAGCAACTGGAGAAGATGGGTGTTTGGGAAGCTTCAACAAGGCTGTTGTTAAGATTATGGGGCAGCAGGGTCATCCAGGTGGGCTGAACCCTACAATCCTGCCTTGGTCAATTACCACTGTGTGTGGCAGGCAGGGGATTGTTTATGTCAGGCTCTAGGAAGGAACAACAACTGTGTACCAAAACAGCTAGCACAGCCCAGGGAAAACTGGGATGCTTTTCAACTCATACAATATTGGAAGCCAGGTTCACAGTTCTCAAGTAGAATATGGACTCTGACAGGCCAAAAGAAAGACCTGTAGATAGTGAAATTGGGAGTCACCCAAAAGAAAGCCACCATACCACCTTCCCTTCGACCGAGGGTAAAGTGTACCTGTCGAGAAGTTGTCTCTTCACAGAGCTTCCAGCTGCCAAATAAGAAGTTACCTAAGATCAGAAACACTGAAAAGTCTCTAATATGAGGGTCAGAGAACAGAACCAAAGAACAAAAGAATTCAGAGGAAAACAAGATTACTCAAGGGGCAGAAAATTTTTTTTTAATTTATAATGTTTATTTGGAAATACTAATAGTTATTGCATCTATGAACTAAGAGTAGGATACTCTACAAAAAAAAAAAGAAAATTTAGGTATAAGAAAGAGCTGTTGGCAATCAAAATGTATAACAACAGATGGATTCTGATAAAGGACAGCTCCGGAAAAACAGCTACATAGCTGGCCTTGAAAGCCACCAATCAGATTCCAGAGAGAGAAAAAGATAGTTTCTCAAAGGATGTCTCAACAACAACAAAAAAGTGCCCCTGATAGACTAACATGTTCGAAGGGATGAAAGAAGATTCGCAGCTCTAATGAAGTCTAGACATGAATCAGCCAGTATTGTATGGAAAACCTTTATTTGCTCTGGGGAAAAATTAGAAGTTGAACAGCATACTAAATGATTGTAATAGACTTTTGTCTCAGGTGTGAACAGTACCTTATGTGGACACTAAGGTAAGTCCTAGCTATTGATTTAGCTTGTGATATATCTGGATTGAGAGGTCAGAAAAGGGGAAGTGTCTATGGTGAGGAATGCTGTGAGGAGCACTTTAAGAAAAATAAATCTTTATTTTTCCATAATAGATCAGTAAATAAATGGAAAATTTAAAAATTTTAATTAGGCACGATGCTTTATAATGTAACAAGAGAAAAACCAGCTAAGAATTTGAAAGTCTTAAAACATTACTTGAGGGAATATGAGAAAGGATTGCTGCTTTCCAGTTTATTATTACTTGATTTTTAAAACTATGTACACATTATTTTGTTAAAAATGAAAATTGAACATTTTAAATCATAAAAAACAAAAAGCAATTTACATTGATCAAATGAATATAATACTCAAGAAACTTTATGTACCTAACAAGACAGTTTTAAAATATATGTAGCAAAAACTGATTAAAATTCAAACAGATATTCACAAATCTACAACTATAGCAAGAGTATTCAATTTTAAAAATTGATTATTTTTAAACATAAATAGAAATTTTCTAAAAATGACCATACACGATGTCACAAAAGAAAAAAATATATATTAAAGCAATTATCATCATACAGGCCATATCATCTAATCATAATAACATAAAAGGTTAGCAACATTGCAACATATCAACTACACTAGAAAATAATTTTAAAGATGTAGTTCAAGTATGTTTATAAGGGGAATCTATCAAATTTAGCAGAAGATATAATTACCTATCTAGACGGTACAAGAGAACCAACTGAAAAACTATTTATTGGAACCAATAAAGGCTTAGACAAGATCAATTTTTAAAAGTCCACAGCTAAATCAGGAATAAAGGAGAATTTCCTTAACTGGATAGACTACCTATAAAAATCCTTCACCTAATGTACTTTATGATGAAAAACTTGATGTTTTCCCATTAAGATCAAGCACAAGCCAAGGATGTCTCATCTCACCCCTGCTTTCAACATTATAGTCGATGTCATTGCTAACACAATTAGACAGGTGAGCAAATAAAAGGTATACAGTGTGGCAAGGAATAAGTAAAACTGCCTTTGCAATTGACACAACTGTTATATAGAAAATCCAAAAGAACTGAAAAAACAAACAAACAAACAAACCCTGCTGGAACTAATAAGTATTGCAGCAAGGTTGCAGGATACAAGGTTAATATGTGAAATTCAATTGCTTTCCTATATACCAGCAACAAACAGATGGAATTTGAAATAAAAACCAAAATACCACTTACATTAGTACCTCCAATAATGAAATACTTAGGCATCCATCTAACAAAATATGGACTATATAAGATCTATGTGAGGAAAACTACACAGCTCTAAGGAATAAAATCAAGGAACTCACTATAATAAATAGAGAAATATGAGATGTTCATGGACAGGAAGACTCAATATTGTCAAGATGTCAGTTCTTTCCAACTTTTTTATAGACTCAGGGCAACCCCAATCAAAATCTTAGCAATTTGGGGGGTATCAACAAACTGATTCTAAAATTTATAAGGAAAGGGGAAAAGAATGGCCAATATGATAGTAAAGGAGAAGAGCAAAGTGGGAGGACTGACACTACCCGAATTCAAAACTTACTCTAAAGCTACAGCACTCAAGGCAGAGTGGCACCGGCAAAAGAACAGGCAAATGGATCCCTGGAGCAGAACAGAGAGCCGAGAATAGACCCACATAAACACAGTCAACTGACCTCTGAGAAAGGAGCAGAGGCAATATAATGGATCAAATGGTGCTGGAACAGCTAGACATCCACATGCAAAAAAATGAGTCTAAACACAAATCTTTCACCCTCACAAGAATTAACTCAAAAGGGATCACAGACCTAAATGTAAAATGCAAAAATATAAGGCTCTGAGAAGATAACATAGAGAAAACCTAGATGACCTTGGCTATGGCGATGACTTTTTTAGATACCTGAAAGGCACAATCCATGAAAGGTCTAGTTGGTAAGCTGAACTTCATTAAAATTAAAATTTTCTGCTGTATGAAAGACAATGTCAACAGAATAAGAAGACAAGCCAAAGCCTGGGAGAAAATATGTTCAAAAGACACAGCTGATAAAGAACTGTTATCCAAAATATACACAGAACTCTTTAAAACTTCATAATAAAAAAAAACCCAATTAAAAATGGGCCCAAAACTTTTATAGTCACCTCATCAGATGGCAAATAAATATATGAAAAAAATGCTTCACATCATATACATCAGGAAACTGCAAATTAAAATGACATTTACATCTATGAGAATAGCCAAAATCCAGAACACCGACAATACCGAATGTCTGTGAGACGGGGAGCTACAGAAACTCTCATTCATTGCTGGTGGGAATGCAAAATGGTACAGCCACTTTGGACAGTTTGGTGGTTTCTTACAAAATTAACCACACTTTTACCATGCAATCTAGCAATCATGATCCTTAGTATTTACCCAAAGGTGTTGAAAACTTACATCCACACACAAACCTGGACAAAAACATTAATAATTGCTAAACTTGGAGCAACCAAGAGGTCCTTCAGTAGGTGAATAGAGAGAGAAACTGTATTAAATCCATGTAATGGATTATGATTCACCACTAAAAAGAAATGAGCTATCAAGCCATGACAAGATAGGGAGGAACCTTGAATTCATGTTACTAAGTTACAGAAGCCAATCAGAAAAGGCCATATACTGTATGATTCCAATCAAATGACACGCTGGAAAAGGCAAAACCATGGAGACAGTATAAAAGATCAGTGGTTGCTCGGGGCTGGAAGGGGTGAAAGGAACGACGAGGTGGGACACAGAGGACTTTTAGGGCAGTGAAAATACACTGCGTGATACTGTATGGATGGAAACATGTCATTATATGTTTGTCCAAACCAACAGGATGCACAACTCCAAGAGTGAACAATGATGTAAACTGTGGACGTCAGGTGGTTATAATGTGCTGGTGCAGGTTCATCAGTCATAACAAACGCACAGCCCTGGTGTGGGTGCCCACAATGGGAGAGGCTGCCCGTGCGTGGGTAGGAGGTAAAAGGAAAATCTTTGTACTATACTTTCCTCTCACTTTTGTTGCAAACCTGAAACTGCTCTAAAAAAAAAAGTCTTTTAAAAAACCCAGCACAGTCTCTTTGTACAATAGCAATCACATTTTAGAGCAGTAAAATAAACTAAAGATACATTATAAAATTAGAACTACCAAGTCAGAGATGAGCAAATCCAAAGGGCCAACAAACATATTAAAATATGCACAATCACAACCATGAAATTTATACCAATCAAAACTACAGTAAAAGAGCAGTTTTCCACATATCTAATTGTTAAAAATGAAGGAACATGTTAATAATTACTAGAAGAAGTGTGAGAAATGGGTACTTTCCCGCTTCAAATGGGAGAATGAATTGTTACAGACAGCTCGGAGGATATTTTGGCACTTTTGACATACACACTTGCTGAGCCAGCACTTCCGTTCCTCAGCTGGTGCCCTTGATATCTACAGAGCAAACTCCCTCCCTCTCTTGGGTCTTGACTCAAATAAATTACCTCAGAGAAAACCTTCCTGACCACCCACCTTGTCTCTCACCTTTGTCGCAGTTCTTCATGGCACCTATCACTACATGACATTTTATTATATATGCATGTCTTTGTTTATTGTTTGTGGCTTCTTGAATGTCCGTGAGGAGAACTTTGATTTGTTTACTGTTAAATCCACAGTGCCCGGAAGGATGATGAGCAACGGCACTAAGGAGACATTCATGAATGTTTGCGGAAGTATACAGAAAATCGGAAGTATACAACGTAAAAGTCTATCACTAAGGGAATGGTGAAACAAATAATCACATCCATACTATGGACAAAAGACAGTTCGTTTAATGACACAGCTCTATTTGTATTGAAATGGAAATATTTCCAAGACATGTTAAATGAAAAACAAATAATTTGCATAATTACTATGGCAATTTGTATAGTGGATTATCATACAGAATAAAGATAGACATTTTCTCTACACATGTGTAAATGCATAGGAAAATGTCAGAAGCATACATAGTAAGCTGAAAATAACAGCTACCTCTGGGGAGAGTAGCAGGAATGGGCTGTTAGTAGAGGGTCCAGGAAAATGAGCTTCATCTGCAATGTTTTTATTTTTCAGAAGGCGAGTACATAAATGTGTTACTTCTGTTATTAAATATCACCCTTTGAAAAGTCAGGCACCTTAGTAATCACATAAATGCAAAGTAAAACAATTGTGAGTGTCTAGTTTACTTTTTTCAACAGAGTAAACTAGAACTCTGTCATAATTTTATGTTTTTAATATTATTAAACACAGATAAATGATCTGTGTTTTAAACAGTGGGCAGTTTGTACCATATAAAATACATTTACAAAAAAGTCACAAATGACCAAGTTAATGTATCTCTTAAGCATATTTTGCTTTAAAAGTTCACCTATACAAAAAATATTTTGTAAGTTTTTCTCTATAGCAACTTTTTTGAACGCTTTCCTTATTATCTACTTCCTGTTCAAACCTCCCAGTAGTTTCCAGTGGCTTAACTCATTTCCTCATATTATTTACTTGCTTTTTAAAATATTTTAGACCATTTGCTATGTTCACGGTTGCTCATTGTCATTTTTCAGTTCCCCTGAACAGCTGTTTGTTTACACAGCTGTTGTCTCCTTTTCCTTTGTCAATGAACATTAATTTTGTGTTGATTTACAAATCTTTCCTCCTCTGTACTTTCTCATCCTGTGGGAGTGTCTCTTACACAGGAAAACATTTTACCAGATTGCAAGAAACACATCACCCCAAGCCATTCTATCCATACACTGTACATGTGAAAATACATCCTAAGAATGCAAAATTCTGAAATATTTGTAGAATGGGCGTTCCAAAGTAGACTGGGGAATGATCTTAAGAGGATAGAATGTTAAGACAACCCTTTCAGAGATGGATACATCTGAGCTGTATTTTGAAGAACAGATAGAAGTTAGCTATGTAAGCGGAGTTGAAGAGAAAGCATTGTTGGCTGAGAGAGCAGTGGGGGGCAAAGGCACAGAGGAGAGAGAGGGGGGTGTTCAGGGAAATGCAAACAATTTAATATGGTGAAGCTTCACAGCCTTGGGAGTAGCTAGAGATGAGGCTTATTTGGTGCATAAAGCAGAATAAAAAATGACCTACTGCCAATCATGGATGAGTTCTACCCATAAGGAAAAATAGAGACTAATTAGCAATGCATTAGTTCATGGGGAAGTGGTGAGGTCTTACCACAGCGAGTGGAGGGGAGGAAGGAGAAGCCAACTTTGGTGAATGGGAGGAGCAGGGTTGGTCTTCAGCTGCGGAGCAATGGTGAGGTGTGTGAAGTGTCCTTCCTGACTTAGTGTCAATTCTGTGTACATTGTTAAATATATATATCCCTCCTTGGTGTAAGGGTAGTTTCAGTTTGGGGAGTTGAGTGGCTTGGACTTCTGGTGGCTTCTTTCATCATGATAAGTAACGTGAAAGGAGGAGGTGTTTTGAAGGGAAAGATTAGTATGCAGTATGAACACGTCGAGCCACCCATGGACGTAAGATCACCCAGAGGTATGGTGGGCCAACGTACAATACACTGAGAGATTATAGCTTTTAAACAGTGGGCAGAGAGCAGAGTTGTAGCACAGAGTAGATGGGCAGAGAGGTGAGAAGAAATCAGGGTGATGTTCAATAACAGAAAGATAAAAGAGTTTAAGAAGTTTATCAACAATAGCAAGTGCTGAGATTTTGATACAAAGACAAAATGCTATTTGGAGATTTAGCAACATGGAAATTTTCAGTGGCATGAGCTATTTCAGTAGACATCAGTCTACACCATGGATTGAAAACTCAGTTGTATACAGGGGCCAAGCAGGTCAAAAAATATGTCAAAGGGCCAGGTATGAGACAAGAGGGTGTGGATCTGGAAATGGAATGTACGTATTCCACCTGAAGGATTTCAAATGAAAAAGAAAGTGAAAGTCAAGCAAAGCAAGTATGCAGGCCAGGTTTGACCTGTCAGAAACAAGTTTGATGTGAACCCTCAAACTTACTCCAAATTCCAAATGACAATGACCATGGAATCACAAATCCCATTAGAGAGGATAAAAAAAATGTAATAGACATGACCTCTTGTTTATTTATAACACTAGTGACAGTCTGGGATAATAACTGGGAGACAATAATCAAATTACAGAAATATCAACAAATTGTAAGATTCCTGCTTAACACACGTTACCTTATTTAAAATCTGTGGTAACACTAGGAGGAGAGGATTACCCTTCCTGTAGTTGAGGAAATCGAGGATCAGAGTGGTAACGTACCCCACCACAGTTTCATGACAGGAATGTAGTAGGCTCTTGCTTTCAGCTCAGTTGGACTCTAGATTCACCACTCTTTCAATGATAAATGTGTATCTTTTCCCGGAAGGAAGATGTATTGCTCCTGTCCCATGTGAATTCATGCACCCGTCATCTGGGTTCTTACCCCTTCTCGCCTTCTCAAGGACCTGGCCCGCCTTACCCTCTTTATTGTCTTTATCCTCATCCATTCCCTTTCCCTGGCCCTCTCCCCACATGGGCTCTTGCCCAAATCTCCACAAGGGAAAACAAAGTAACAACAAAAGTTTCTTCTCTAGCTACTTCTTGATCTCTTTCCTTTTATCCATTGCTGATTTCTTCCTATTTCAAGTCACTCATACTTTCTGGGAGATTTCATTCACTTTCATGACCTCAGCTAGCGGCTAAACTGGTAATGGAGTGGAAAATGTTATTTTAACAACAGATACCAGAGTTCCCTGTGGAAAAAGAATTCTCTTTGTTTAGGTGTACAGGGTGGGTTGAGGGTTGCAGGTGAAATTCTAAGAGCCTGTCCTAGGGGCCGAAAGGGCAGTAAGTGATAACTACCCTCTCTGGCATAAGTAGCTACCAGGAATTTGGGGGCTGGGAGATCCAAACATGAGATGAAGGAGAAAGAATGAAAAGAATGAGGATGACAACATCCTGGGAGGCTAGCGACTAGATGTAACAACAGTCGAACATTCTCAGTGACAGGGTGGTTGAAATACTTTTAAGAACAGAGTTGTCTGATGTTCAATTTTTATATTCTTTGCTTGACAGCTTTTCAGGGTTTCCCCTCTCTCACCTCAAAACTTCTATAAATTTTGTTATAATGCCTTTGGGAATGGTATTCTGGAAAAATCAAGGAAAGAAAACCTTCATCCATGTCTACATAGCTGTGGAGTAGACAGAGGGGAGCAGTCACAGAAGGCAAGGTGAGGAGACAAATAACCTGAAGGTCATTACAGGACACAGGTAAGTGGGGTAAACAGTGACCGTATAAAGTTAAGCTTAAGGAAATTCTCCAAAAATCGGAAAGAGCATTGGCCCCTCTGGCAGATAGGTTAGGAGTCTGAAAAGACTGTTTGAAAAGACCTCCAGGGCAGGCTGATCTCTACTCATATCTAAATTCATACTGATGACTTCCTAATCTTTGTCTCCAGTTCCACTCGTTAACATTAAAAAATTACAAGGAAGAACAGCCAAATGATTTAGTGTGTGAACTCTGAAGCCCCAACACCTAGTTCTGAATCTCATCTTTTAACACTTACTCACGTTGTGAGTTTGGTCCAGTTTCTTAAGCTGCATGTATTCTAGTCTCCTCATCTGTAAAATAGAAGTAGTAGCTGTATCTAGCTCATAGGAATTATTACATGAATTAATACTTGCAAGGTGTTGAGAAAAATACCTGTTCTGTAGTATCAATACATACTCAAAAATATTGACATTTACTATTATAACCAATAGGCCACTGGTAATTTCTATGTGGATTCACTCACACACTCGACAGTTATTTGTTGAGTGCTCACTGTGCGCATGCACTGTTCTGTGCACTATGGGATACAGCAGTGATCAATGCAGACAAACGGAGCTTCCATTAAATGAGAAGACACAACCAATAAACAACCAGCCAAAATTATGAACCATGTGTGGGGAGTGCCATGAAGAAAATTAAAAACACTAGGGTCATAGGAAAAGAGAAGGTGGAGGTGTCGCTATTTTATTTAGAGTAACATTTTAGCAGAGGTCTGAAAACACTAAAGAAGCGAGCCCTGTGGAGATCTGTGGGAAGCATCTCAAAATCAGCATCTTCTCTCCAAAAACTTTAGGGGTCCAGAAATACATTGATCCGGGGATCAAATACGATCTGAGCATTGGTATGTATGGCCTAGATTTCTGTGTGGCGCCGGGTAGGTCGGGTTTCAGCATCACAGACAAAAACTAATGGCACAATCTCACTCCTTATCTCAACAAATAGCATCGGCCAATGGCTCACCCCAGCCCAGCTATGAACACATATTCTTCCCATTCGCACAGCTTCTATATCCACTTAGTCACTAAGTTCCCCTTTTATAACATCTTCTGAACCTCCTTTTCTCTCTCTCTACCTGTTACTTATTATGTTGAGCCATATGAAATGGCCATTCCTCAGGTCAAAATAGTTGAATACTGGCATATGCTCACTGAATCCATTTTGTTTTCCTCCAGGGCATGCAGAAGGACCACTTCCCAGGTGCCCTTGTGGTTAAGTAGAGCTACGACTAAGTTCTGGACACGACGTCTGTATGAAATTTCCTGGCCCTGATCTTAAAATCCCCCCTCAATATCCAAGATTTGCTCTAGCCCTCAACACTGAATAAAGAGGACACAGCCAAGGACAATGTGGCCCTAGAAGAATGGGGGAGCCGCTGGAAGGAAGTTTGAGTCCATAAATAACAGTGTGGAGCAGAAATTTTCCCCTTCCCTGCTCACATTACGTGAGACATACTTCACTGCGTTAAGCTATGAAGGTTTGGGGCAGTTAGTCCACCCTCACTAAGGCATATTCTCAGGACCATGGTTTTATTCCAAATCACCACCAATCCTTTGTCTCCCAGCAACAGCATCGAAACTGATCTCTCAGTCTCTAATACATACTTCCCAAGGCTCTCCAAGGTGCTGTCCCCGGTCCCAATTTGACTGTGTCACTCCCCACCTAGGGTAAGTCCTTCCATGGCTTGTTCTCACCTTCAGATAAGTCTAAGCAATGTGAATGCTCGAAGCCTCCTGTGATATTATTTCTGCCTACATCTCCGGCCTCTCATTTTGCTGTGGCTCATCAGCACTGTCTACCCTTTCTGGGCCAAATTACTTGTGGTTCCTCAAATGGGTCATGCCCAGTCATGCCTCTAAACCATTGTACATGCTGCTCCTGTCTGAAGTGAAAGGCACCTCTGCCCTGCTAATTCCTATTAATCTTTTAGGTCTCAACTAATGGATGGCATCTGCTAGAGAAAATCTTTCGTGACCCCAAGCCTGGATTAGGTATCTAACTTGGAGCACTTCATTTTTATCAAGGTACTTGTCACCGTGTCATATAATTAGCTCTTTAATTTTTATAGCTCCTTTACTGAGTTCCTTCAGAAAAAGCTAATGTCCTTTATCTTTGTGTTCCCTAAGCCTCATACTATACCTGACACAGTGTAGGCATTCCTGGTAGAATGAATACATGCATAAAGGAACGAGTGAATTTCTAAGTATCTTTGCAACTTTTTCACAAATGCATTTAACTCTTTCCAAAATATGCTACAGGAAAAATACACATTTTTTTTTCAGGAATACTAAGGTAATATAAGAGATACTTTCAATTGCCTTCATATTTGTTAAGCAATGTTTTCTTTCAATGGTTTTTATGCAAACCATTTCCTTGCCTTGAACCAAAAAAAATGGGTAATTAGAAACTGAATAGCATTCTGAAATACAAATCTCTCATTAGGCACTAGTTCATTTTCTTATAAACAGAATATGGTAATTTCTGACAAACATCTAAGAATCATATAATCACTTTTAATCTCCAGCACCATTTAGAAAAGCCTCATTCTTTCCTGGACAAATAAAATTGCACTTGTTATTTTTCTGACCACAGGTGTTCTTTTGTGGTTCCTCACTTTTGTAGTTCTCAAAAGAGCAATTATATTTATTTCCCTAAATTTCTATATGAAATTAAAGTTATACTAAACTTTAAAGGCATATATTATTTCATTTTGAGACATAAAATTAAGTGAGGTAGATTCTAATGTGTGAATTTCACTCTTTAAATAAATAAAATTAGAGTAATGTTCACACAAAGCAATAATCTTGTATTTTAAAAAATAGATCGCAGTAGATTGCAAGCCCATTCATTTTGCCATACAGTATCTTACAAAATCTTCTAATATATACGATGGTCTCCAAATGTGGCTTCCAATTATGCAGAAGGTACTTGAAGAAGGCTGCATGTTCAGCCTCTTCCACAGGCAAACTGCACCCTCCAGCAAGTTACTTCATCTCTTTATGCCTCAACGTTCTCATCTGAGAAAAATGGAGTTAGTAAAAGCACCTAGTAATAGAGTCGCTGTGAGGACTAGATGAGCTCCTATGTGTGAGGCACTCGGAATAGTGCTCGGCACGGAGGAAGCCTTAAATTTTTGACTTCCATCTAAAATTTCACTATCATCACCATCACCATCATCATCATCTTCATCACCAACATCGTCCCATTCCTCTCCTCTCTGAAAGAACAAGTGATGAGAAACCAATACTTAAAGAATTCTAGAGAAATAAACATTATCTCCAAGTATGCAAATTATAAATTAACAACAATAAAAAAAATACTTCATAGTCAGGATATGTTGGCATGTGTTTATGCCATCATTATTGGAATGTTGAGATAAGTATAAGTGTATGTTCATTTTTCATTATTGTGTTGAAAAATATTTAAATATGTGACTGATATTCCAAACTATCACTAAACATTTAGAAATGACAAGGAAAGTGGTCAGTTAAAATGGTCAATTTCATGTAGTTTGATAGAGATTTATTTACAGCAGAGAGTATCAAGAATCTCTTTTCTATAGTAAAAAGCCAAACATAAGCAAAGTTTTATGGAAGAGTGAGATCTCCCCCAAATATTACAAAATGTACCATCTATTTTAGCACAAAGAATTTATCTATGCCCTTCATAATGTAATTTAAAGCAGTTAATGAAACCATTTGCATGAATATTTTTAATATACTACACATTTATTCTAGGTACCACATTTATTTAATTACATATTCTATTACTCAATTATAATTTAAAAATTTGCTTATAAAATCTTTGTTATAAATTGGAATCATACAATATTTTTAATTTATTCCATTTCTAGAGTTAAAGCCTCTATTCCTCTGATTATTTCTCAATTGAAAAGTTAGAAAGTAGCCTGAATTTCTCTGTTGTGACATAAACTCAATTCAAACTGAAAATCTAGAAAGACAGGGGTCCTTCTGCCCTCGGTATCTGGGGAATGAGCGGGGTGACCAGCTGCACATAAGAGTCGGGACAGAGCTGAAGGGGAGAGTAGCCCACTGACTAAATCTGAGAAATGAAGGAGGACTTAATGACCCACCCATGCTGCCCTTGGCCGGGTCACGTGGCAGGTGGAATGCTGGCTATTGCAAGCCAAAAGATGTAATTAATTTGGGGAGACTTCTTGAAGAGAATTTTTAAAAAAGGAAATCATCATTAACTAATCCTTTTCAAAATCCCAAAAGCCACCAGAGCGTGTATTTGGTACTCACGAGAAAGCAGATGGAACTATCTCGGTAGTACGTGCCACCTGTACCTTGCAGAGGCTACGTTTCCAGGCTGCCACAAGACACAGCAGGCTGTCCATGGCCTGTCTGCAAAAACATCCACCGTGGATGGTGCAGTACAGAGAGATCACCATCTCAGTAACAGAATCAACCACTAGATTTGACTTTAACATGAACCTTCTCATCCATTTTGAGTAAGATCATTTGAGTACTAGGGTACCACGCTAATTGGCAAATGTGTTCTGCTTCTGAAGATCAAGACAGAATGCTGGCTTATAAATAATCAAACATGGTGGGTCTAAAATTGCAACTGAAAAGGTTTGCATGGGAATTTAGCTCTACATAAGCTCTACAAAATGATGCCTGAAAACCTTGAATTTACAATCAACCAGCCTCTAAAGCACATACTCAAGGACAGAACATCAACTCCAAGGCCTTGTTTATAACTCACATGGTGGCACTTCACATACCACACTGAGGGAACTGGATAGAATTATTTTTAAATAACAATGAATTATATCTTCCTCTTTACAAAAGCAGACATTGTACTTGTATAATTCTAGAGAATACAGGAAATAAAGGTAAGCACAAAGCAGTCTGTTTGTCATATAGTAAATATTCAATAAATAGACATTGAATTTGAGAGACAGAAACAGAGAGAGAGAGGAGGAAAAACAAAACAATCATCTGATTCCACAATTCAGAGTCGACCTCGATCAACACACTGATTTCTATCTTTCACGCACGCACCTAGTAGCTGGATTAAAATCTACTCACAACTCACATGTGGAAGAGTCCGGCATCTTTCCCTTCACAATTGCCTTCATCTTATTCTAGTGTTCCCATTCTTACTAATGGCAGGAGAATACCTTATATTTGTCAACTAAAAGTAATTCAGTGTCTTCAAAGTAAAACAGACTTTGGGGTAAATAGTACATCTATTAAAAATGAAAAACTCCTTCAGTGTGGTTCTCCCCTCTCAGGAGATCTCTCCTCCTCCTCACCTTCTGGCTCCTCCTAGAATTAACAGATCCTTAGGCTGTCTCTCATGTGTTTGACTGATCTTGTCCCAGCACTGGTGTCCATGGGGTGTGGCTGGTCTCTCTGGTTTTTTTGGACACCCAGCTGGCCACCACTACGGAAGTCAGTAATGTCCCAATAATTCATGGCTGCCTTTTGCCAACCTAGACCCCGTCTTCTCCATCAGTACTTGTAGTGTTTTTGTATCTTCCTACCGGAAGTGTGGAAGTGTCATGCTCCCGAAATATCACATGTAGGCTATATCCCATACTGGCGTTAGCATCTCAAGCCTCCCCCTGGGCCCTGCCATTTTTAATTTACCTCCCAGAACCAAGATGGACTACACCTGAACTGCAGGTCTTCTTGGAGAGGCACACGGCCCAATCAGACACACCCCTGCTCATCACACTATTACTACGCTAACTCTGCAACTCATCCCATTACCTGGAAAAAAGAAGAGGGGGAGTGAGGACAGAGGGGGAAGAAGAGAGAAAACAAAGGGACAAAAGGAAGACAGGTGAATAAAAAAATGCCAAAAAACAAATAGACAAACTCAGGCATCCAGAAGCTTATGTAATACAGAGTTTGAGACACTAAGAGAGAAAAGGAGCAAAAATCACTTCCATCCCTATCACCGATCCCATTGTTTTCTGTCACACTGGACAAAGATGGAGAGGGAAACAGCAAAGTGAAAAAAATGACAAAGAAAAAGGTGTGTCTCCCTCACTCTCTTCAATTTCAAGGACTAATTACACACTCATTTCATTTTATCTCCAATGCTTTCAAATCATAGACAGCAAATAGCCCCTAACAAACCTCAGTAGACTGCAAAGCAGTTGATTCTGTGGCTAGATAAAAACAGAGCCTAAGACTTAATGATTTTAGTTGTAGAAAACAGAACATCTATTTTAATTTCATGTTGTAATTCCAGTATTAGTAGGTTACGTCAGCTTTCAAAGTAAACCATTTTCCCTACTTACATCTCTATTAGATGCAGGGCAAACAGCAATTACTTCCATTCTATCTGTCTTCCATCACTGTCTGCTTATGCTCAAAAGCATTTTGAGTAATGAATTTTATATGTTATATACACGCAGTAGTCACTTTCCTATCTCTTTAAAATATGGGTAATACCATCATCTTTCACCCATTGTTCAAAAATGGAAAAGAAAGTTAAAAAAACAGAAAAGTGCATACATGGGAAACTTCTTAATAGCATGCCCTATAATCACCATGTGTTAGGATAAGAGACCAAATATATTAAAGATGAATTAAGAATAAAAGTTTTCCTGGTTGGTGTGGCTCAGTAGATTGAACACCAGCCTGCAAACCAAAGGATCTCCAGTTAGATTGCCAGTCAGGGCACATGCCTGGGTTGCAGGCCAGGTCCCCAGTTGGGGGCATGCTAGCGGCAACCACACATTGATGTTTCTCTCCCTCTCTCCCTCCCTTCCCCTCTCCAAAAATAAATAAATAAAATCAAAAAGAAAAGGATAAAAGTTAATTTATGCCTGCTATTGGGTCAATTTTTCCACATGTTAGTTTACGCCTTTCAGCTTTACCGTGGGGGGGCTCTCATAATGAGGTGGACGGTTCAGTCACCCTCCAGAATTTCTGAGGGGAGCCCTGCGCTAGCTCGAAGGCTAAGTTGGAAAGCAGGGTGCAGACAGATGTTAGCAATAAAAGCTGCCTCACAGGAAAAAAGCTTTTACTCTACTTATGTGGTTTCATTCTATAAATTGATTTAAATTAGAAAATTGCTAATTTTCCAAAAAGTACATCTCTAATATCTAAGGAAGACAGAAAAAAGACACTAAAGAATGTATCATTTTTGCCACAGATGATAAACAATAAAAATTGCCCATTTAATGACTAATGGAATTTTAATTAAAAGCAGCATTCTATGAGAAAAAAATGTATATAATAAGATTATTACTAGTTAAGGAAAAGATCATATACATACTGCATTTCTGGGTTTTGTTTTTCTTTACAAGCAATTAACTTTACTCATGGACTTATAATTATGATTAATAAATAAAATTAGTTTCTTTATATGTTAATATTAAGTAAGATTCTATATAGTTATAATGGTTAATTTTATGTGTCAACTTGCCTAAGTCACAGGGTGCCCAGATATTTGGTTAAATACTATTTCTGGGTGTGTGTGTGTGGATGTTTCCAGATGACATTAGCATTTGTATTGGGGGACTAGGTAAAACAAACGGCCCTGCAGCTATGGGTGGGCATCACCCAACTTGTTGAGGGCCTGAACAAAACCAAACATCAGAGAAAGAGGGCATTCACTCGCTCTGCCTGACTACTCGAGCTAGGATACCAGCCTTCTGCTTTCGGACTAGAATTTACACTCTTGGATCTCAGCCCTTCAGATGTGGACTAGAATGTACGCTTTTGGTTTTCTTGGTTCTCAGTCCTTCAGGCTCAGACTACAACTACGCAGCCAGCTTTCCAGGTCTCCCCCTTGCAGACAGTAGAAGGTGGACATCCTATCTTCCATAACTGCATAAGTCAATTCTTTATAACAAATCAATCTCTCTGTCTCTGTCTATCTTTATTGGTTCTGTTTCTCAGGAAAGCCGTAATGTGCTAGTCGTATATTTTAACATAAACATCATATATTTATATTTATACAAAAGTACATATTTGTAAATGCTATACATAAATATTATATATGGATATTTACATATATGTATTTATATATTACCTATGACAAACACATACACAAAACACCCTAAATGTGTCTCTAAGTGGCTAACTGTGCTACCTGTACTATTGCCTCAGCAGCCATAACTCAGAGCTGCTGTGAAAAAGTCAAGTTCAGAGGGAAATGAACAAGCCTGTTTTGGATTTCTTTAAACCCTAAAAGAACAAAACAAATAGCAATGGATATTCATTTTCTGTTGTGTCACTAATTCTTGCATTTATTTATCAAATCTGTATCTGCTTGTTTTCATAGCAAATGAGGATTTTACAATTAATTTATGATCATTGTAAAAAAGGTAAAAAAGTATACTTATGAGAAAGAAAATACCCCATAGTTTCACACAAGTATTTCATGCATTGGCATATTTCTCTACATTGTTTTGTCCCCTATACAATTTCTACATAGTTGAGATCATGCATCATATATGCTTTCATTCTATACTTCCTAAATAAATGTTAAATCGAAAGTATTTCCAAAATCATTTAAAACCATTGAATACATTTCCTCTATTTTTTGTGTTTAGCGTGTGGTGAATACATGGACGGACTCACACAATGTTCGTTCCGTCTTCCTTCTCTGCCTTCCTCCACTGAGAAGCTAGACAGCTAACGACTGCCCTTGCCAAACTTCTTTACAGCTAGGGGGCCAGCTGTGATGTAAGCTGCAGCCAGTGAGATAGACCTGTGTGTCTTGAATTCATGACTGAGTTAAAAGAGGAGAGGATGGGGGACCAGTTTGCAAAGTCAGATTCTGACTAAGGCAGTATGAGCATGGAGGTAGCAGCTGACGCTGCTGCTTCCCGGTGTGGCCCCTGGCTTCCTGATTCTGTGCTCTGTGACTGCAGTGGGCTCTGCGGGGTAGCTCCGGGCGTGGTTCTCTGTTCCCTCAATGTTTCATCGCCCTCCCACCAACTCTAAAACCCATTTAAATAATTCCCTTTATTCTTAAACTAACTACAATGGAATATGTCCTTTGCCATAAATCATCAACAGAGTGGTTCTAACTGTTAAAGATAATACTTAATTCTTTGATACCATTTTTTGCATGTTACTTCTTTATGCTTTATAGAATTCAAGACTATTACTTCAAGATTGACTTTTAGGTGTTATTACTAATTCAAAATGTTAAAGAACACTTTTAAGGTTCTTGACACGTGTTAATTCTTTTGTTTTTCTAGAAGTTGTACTAATTTATTCTCCCATTATTCTCCCACGACAATAGTCACCATCATTGTCATCTTTTCTCTTTATTTTTGCTACTTTGGTAGTAAAAAAAATAGCTTGCTGCTCTTTTAATGTAAATGTATTTAATTATTGATATGGTTGAGTGCTTATGAATTTTATGAGCCATCTGTATTTAATCCTTCATGACTTTTTTACCTCTATATCTAATTTTTCCTGAGACTGAAATATTTTCATATCTATTGATATGTTCTACCTTTGTATATGAAAGAGATTTACCCTTTTTTGGTTTTTATCTGATGTTATTTTTCCCAAATCATTCTTGGATGTTTAAATTTAGGTTATGTTTTTGACAAGAACAAATTTAAAAGGTATTAAACGTGAAATGTATATATCACCTTCTGTGAATTCTTCTAGAAGAAAGTGTTCCATCCTCAGAACAAAAAAAATTCACACTGATGTTTTTTGGTTGTTTTTTTACATTTTATGTGTTAATCCTTATACTGTGTTTAATAGTGTCCTCTCCAAATCCATGTCTACTCAGAACTTCAAAAAGTGACCTTATTTGGAAATAGGATCTTTGTGATGTATGTAATTACAATTAGGTCACAGTAGTTTAGGGTGGTCCCTCATCCAATGACTGGTGTTCTTATAAGAAGACAAAACAGAGACATAGACAGACAGATACAATCAGGGAGAACACATGTGACAATGGAGGCAGACACTGGAGTGATGGGTCTGTAAGCCAAGGAATGCCAAGGATTGCAGGCCACTACCAGGAGCTAGGAAGAAACAAGGAAGGATCCGCCCCTAGAAACTTAGAGAAAGCCTCACCTTGCCAATACCTTAATTTCAGATCGCGAGCCTCCAGACCTATTTGTGAGTACATTTCCATTGGTTTAAACCTCTCAGTTTGTGGTAATTTTTTATGGCAACCCTAAAAACTAATACAACAAGCATACAATTGATTTTGGTATAGAGTCTGAGATGAAATTTTAAATTTTTTCCTCAAATTGTGGACTAATGGGTGTATCTGAAGCTAGCTCTTTGAAGGCATATGCGATCACATTTCTCCCCAGCTCCACACGGACATCACACTGGAAGCTTGAAACTGGCCATGGTAGCAATGAACTTAAACCATAGAGAAAGGCAACTGCAAACAATATCTTTCCTCCCCACCCCAAGCTGATTTTAAAATATTTACCAGTACAGCACCATTCAGTTCCTACATTTTTAATTGCTTCTGAATTTTACTATTAGTACTTTAGACAGCAAATTTCTTAATCTTGAGTATTTGGCTTGCAGCCATAATACATATATACATAGAACATAATAAGTAATTCAAGAATGGTATTTGAGAAGGTATTTTCTGAGCCTTTCTATTATAAATGATAATTTGGTTAGATACAGAAATCTCCTCTTCAAACCTCTGTACGTATTGTGACATTTCTCTGGGGATTTAATGATCCAGAGAAATCTAAAGCCACCTCATTCTTCCTCCTTTATAAACAAACCATGTTTTTCTGACTGGTTTGTAGACTTTTTCTACTTATCCTTGAAATGCAAATATGTTGTCAGGGTTAGTTTAATGGGGGTGCTTTCCTATTCATTTAACCTGGAACATGGTAAGAACTGTTTCATAATAGTTTTTTAGTTTTTATTAACTTTTTTTTATGATTGTGTCTAATGATTACTTACTTTTTTGATTGTTCTTCAGAAAACCTGTAACCTGTAGGTTAAATCTCCTTTATTTTTCCTCCATCTATTTCTTATCATGTACATCTTTTCCTTCTGTATTTTTAAAGTTGAAGTATTACCAACTTTATTTTCTGCACTCTACCTCTTCTCTTTGCTGCATCGGTTGTGAAGTTTGTTGCTTTATTTCCTGCTTTCTTTACAGTTCTGCCCACTCTCAGTCATTTCCCTTTGCCTTTCCACTTTCAGCTCATTCTCTCTTCTTCTAAACAGCTCTAGCACCCAGTGGGTCAATTCTTACTAAGTATATCAAGCTAAGGCTTTGAGAGTTTTTCTTCTATTCCCTCTGGAAAAGAACTTTTATATATTTTTTTTACTTTATTTTTATTTTTGACATTATTACAGAGTCTCCATTCCCCTCCAACCTCCTTGCTTGGCCTTCCTCCACCCATATCCAGCTCCTCCTACTCTCTGTGGAAAAGAATTTTTGTGTTTTTCCTCTGAGTCTTTAAGTCACATTCCCTTGTGTTGAAGAATATTTTGGAGGACCTATACCAAATATTCTTTTAATTTTTCTTAAATAGTAAATACATACACACAACCTGATGTGTGATCCAGAACAGTATTTGGCTACAGAATGGGTGAATGTCGTCCTCTTATCCACAGTTAATGATAATTAGCTGTGTGCACATTTTGGTTTTGGGATCTAGACCCAGGGAGAATGCTGAAGCGCTAAGTTCTGAGCCTGGTTTCCAGTGTCTGGCAAGCCTCATGTTTCACCTCATGTTTCTGCTGGACCAAGGGAGGATCTTCTACTCCAGCTGGCCAGGTGTCTGACTGCCAGGGAGTCGTATGCAGCCTTCAGTTCTTCTTCAGTCAGAGATAGAAGTAAAAATTGCACCTTCACTGATGCTATTCTTGGGACTCTTCCTCTCATCTTCATCCTCCCTTTCTGAACATTTTCCAGCTTTTACACAACTTAGTCTGCAAAGTGCTACTGCCTCTACCTGTTACTCTCTGTCCGTGCCATGTGATGTACTGTGAAGGATGGTTTCCAAGTGAATGAAGAGAGAAACTGATGAAAGAAGGGCATGACTTCATCGAGCTAAGGAAGAGTTCACGCAACTTTAGGATTCTCTGTGTTTCTTTGCCAGTAAGTAGAGTGGGGTTGAGTCATAGCCTTCTCCATCTTCTTCTCAGATTTCCATGCTATTCTCGTTCAACAGACTTAGTTTAGAATTACGACTCTCAATTCTCTCTTCACTGCAGTTAGTGGAAATTCCCTGAAAATTCCAGCATTTGACTTCCTCTTATCCTTACTTTTCAGTTCTCTTGTAAATATTTTGGTCTATGTATTAATTTGTGATTGTTTAATTTAAGTTAGAATAAAGCATTTCACCAGAATGGCACATATTAACCCAGTTACTTGCTGAAGACTCACTCTGTGTCAAACACTCCAGTCGGTGCTGGGAATAAAAAGATGAAAAAGATGGAGTCACTACCTTTGGACAGTGTTTGATAAGCTAAGCCTCTTAAGAGCCACTGAAGAGGAGGACAGTCTGGGGCGAGGGTGTACATGTGTGCAGAGGTGCTGGTGGGCGTGGTCTTGGAGGCATGAAGAGTGATGCTGGAGTCTGAGGCCAATGAGAAAGTGATGAAGGATGATAAGCTGAGACTTCACTTAGAAAGGAATGGGGAGCCAGTGAAAAATTTTAAATTTGGATTTCAGAAGACAAATCTGTACTGTAGGAGAAAAAAATCAGATTTAAGGAAGATCTTTGGACACTATTTGAATCCTGGTGAGGGACTGTCATGACCTCCATAAAGGCAATATTAGAGGAAATAATGAGATAGCGTAAAGTTAACAAATAATATGAAAGTAATATTGAAAGGGTTGGTGGTTGAGTAGATATGGATGATGAAGTGAGGAGGAACAAGGATGACTTAATTGGCACCTCGGTGACTTGATAGATGGTGCTCATAACTGTAATAGGGCCCCCAGGGACAAGGAAGGTTTGATGAGAAAGATGATTACTTCTCTTTGGGGACACAATGAGTGTGCAGAGCCTGTGGGGTTTCTAGATGGAGATGGTCAGTAGACACCCAGGCTGGGGATGATCTGCACTCATGAGCGAATGGCAGAGTGCGAAAGCTGTGGATGTTTCCCCCAAGGGAAGGCAAATACAGTAAGAAAAAAAGAGAGCTGAGGGGTAACAGTGGAGAATACAACAGTAAGGGGGTAGATTTAAAAAAAAAACAGCAAAGGGAGCTAACAAGAAACAAGGCAAAAGGGTGTGTTGAGCCTCAAGAAGAAAAGCATTTCAGGGAAGCATGAAGTAAGAGTATTACCTGCAGCAGAGGTCAAGTAATATATGTACTGATAACTGCTATTTCAGTCTTCTATGAAATCTCTATTCGCGAATAGTTATTTAATAATAAGAACTGCAATTGAACAAATAACAGAAAGCTCTTGTAAAATAACATAACTAGTTCTAATCAGAAAACTTATTTATCCAATGAGAATTTGTGTTACGAAATCTCTGCCTTTGGGGTGTTTTAGTGATATCAGCCATGGATTATTATCTAGCAAATATTTGAAAAATGCAGCCTTCCTGTTTCACAGATTTGTTAGAGTGGGGTGTACCCGAAATGGAAACTGCCTTCGAAGGGTTCCTGGTCTTAGAGGACAGCAAGTGTCTGAATCCCGTCCTCTGTAAGGCTTTGTGACACAGAAAACTGGAGGCTGTTTCCCATTAGTTCTCCAAGAGCCATTGTTAATCTTGTGGCAACAGGGCCAGCCCTGAGATAACTGGTCGTGTAAATGGTGAGACATAAATAACATTAAAGAGTCCGTTCCTTCATCTAAAATACCTCCCAATCCCCACCGCTAAGACAGTCAAGGTTTCTGGCATAAGTGGTAGAGGTAGATGCATAAAATTTTTCTGGGAGACAATTGCAATCACTCAAGGAAGGAGGTATGGTGGCTTGCTTGGACTAGAGTAGTCGCAGTGGAGGAGGTAAGAAATAGTTACAGTGTTTGAAAGCAGGTTCATCATAATTTGGCAGTGGAGTTTAAGCAAATGTGAGGTGTGAGAGAAATAAACAAGCCAAGGAGACCTCAAAGGTTTTTGAACTGAGCAACTGGAAAAATGAAGTTCCCATTTATTTATATGGGGAGGAGGGCAGAACACAGGTTTCGGCAGGGAGATTGGGAGCTCTGTACTAATTATTTTAAGTTCGATACTCACATTAGATATCCAACTAGGTTAGCCAAGCTGGGAGTTGAGTTTTATGAGTCTGGAAATAAAAAAATAGGTACTAGATGCAATACAAATGCAGGAGTCATCAGAACATAGATAGTATATATTTAAATTTAGTTAATATACAACATTATATCACTTTCAGGTACACAAAATAGTTATTTGACATTTGAATATTTAACTAAGTGATCACCACAATAACTCTAGTAGCCACCTGACATCATAAAAGGTTATTAAGATATTCTTGACTATATTTCCTATGCTGCACATCACATTCTTATGATTTAATGGTTTTACAACTGGAAATTTGTACCTCTTATTCCTCTTCACTTTTTTCACCCTTTCTCCCACACCATTGGCAACCATCAGTTTTCCTTCTTAGTGTATGAGTCTGTTTTTGTTTTGTTTTGTTTGTTCATTTATTTTGTTATTTAGATTGTACAAATAAGTGATGTCATATTTGTGTAATCTATATCAAATAAGGTATCATATCAAATAAGGTATTTGTCTTTCTCTGACTTATTTCACTTAGCATAATACCCCCTCTAGGTCCATCCAAGCTGTGACAAGTGGCAAGATTTTGTTCCTGCTGAATAATATTCAAGTGTATACATATACAATGAGAACTGATTGACAACTGCAATTGGCGATGTGGAGTTACAGAAATAACTCAAGAAAATTTTCCAAAATGGGAGGGCATGAACTTGCAGATTGAAAAGGTCACTGAGTGCCAGCACAATTAATAAACGTTGGCCAATAATAAGACCCATAACTGTAAAATTTCAAATACTGAGGGTGTGGAGGGAGTGATGAGGGAATAAAGAGAAGACCAGTTTGGAATGCAGGGAGAAATAAAAAGTCTGTATCATATATAACAGGTCAGGAATCAGAATGACATTAGTTTTCTCAAAAGCAACACTGGAATCTAGAAAACACTGGAGGAACGTTTTTCAAAGCTAAAAGGAAAGGATTTCCAAACTAGAAATAAAATCCTAGCAAAAATATCAACCAAGTGTAAGAGTAGAATAAAGATAATTTTAGATATGCAAATTCTCCTTATCACTTCTGTTTTCTCAAGGAAGTAGAAAGCAAGTTTATTACCTGGGATAAGAAGGTGTTGGGAGTGTGAGAGAGAAGATATAGTATCATTATCTAAAAGTAGGAGAGTGAATGGACTTGAGAAATGCTGTGGGACTGTCTACCAATTTTTAGTGGCACATGAAAGAACTAGCCAACTACCATCTCTCTGGAATGATAAACACTGCTTACGGGAGGTGATGGCAGCAATGAAGAGCATAAACTATTCCGATACAAGAAAGAAAAACGAAGCAGAGTATGGCCCATTAGCCTGTGTGGTCACTAACAAGGGTAGAGGTCATCTCCAGTGCAGAAATGGCAGGAGGGGTCTAGAGGAGGGGCCCAATTGGAAGAGCATTGCTACAAAGCATATCGGAGGAAATGACCTTTTATCCGATGGAAAATGGTTAGGGGCAGTTTAAGGATACCACTACAAGCAATTGTTTTGTGACAAGATGCTTCTGTTTTAAACAGCCCCCCAAAACAACTGGATATAGGAGATAATGTGAATTACACTTTAACAGAAAAAAATCTCATGTATTACTTAGTAGTGTCCTGTGGTCTTTTTCCTACTGGCTTATTGTTTTTAAGTAGTAATCTTGTGGCTTCCTCTGGTGTTTTTAACATTTATTGAACATGTATTCTTTCACTCTTTCATATCTCTTATTGCTGTCAGAATCTTTGTAATAATAGTATTTCATATCTCTTGTTGCTGTCAGCATCTTTGTAATAATAGTATTGCAAAGTGATTATAGTAACACAAAATCACTCTTTTCGCCTCTTCAAGAGTTTCACCAAGCCATCTCTAAATCAATGAATCCTTTTTTTCCTTTGTAACTGGTAAACTCACTCTTGACCTCGAGTTCTCCCCCCAGTGAGACCTAGCTGAGCTGTGATTCCAACTGTAAACCCCTCGGTGGTATCTCTCCAACCACTTCCCTAGTAGAGGCCAGAGACCTAGGTTCAAGCCAGTTCTGCAAGCTAATATCTGATTGAAGCAAACCCCTTACCCTGTCTATCATAAATGTTTTCACTGAAAAAAAAATCAGGATAATGCTAATATTTGCATTACTTGCCTCTCCATGTGTCCGTTCTATGTATCTAATAGTTATGCAATGCTTAGCGTTTTCTTTCTTTTATGTGTTCCTCCAAACATTCATACTTTTCTATCTAATCATTTTTATTTCCAAGTGATTGGCAGATATTATTTATTTAAAAGAAATCATATTCAATCAAATCTAAGATGCTACCATATTATTTACCAAGAGCACAGAAAAAAGAACACAGCCAATAGAACTATGAGTCAATGTTTTTATGAGTGGTACGAATAGCCCTGCACTAACCACTTACTTGGACATTTCTCTCATCCATTCTAAGGACCTGAGAGATTTTTCCCACTTTCACTTGCATTGTTTGGCATGTGATATAAATACAATTATTTTTCACACAGTTCAGCATCTACTTCTAATACAGCTTCATCTACTTGTGCATATTTTCTTCTTTTTTTTATTTTGCTGCTTTACAAGAAAATATAGACTTGCTTCCATCATTTCCGTGAAATAATACTTTGCTTATAAATTATATTGGCATCCTATCGTTCTGCTTCCATGCCTTTCTTCATACACAACAGATATTCCATCGTTTTGGAGACATTTTAAACGCCAAACTCAGTACATGCAGAACCAATGATGCACACAGCTCAGGTGGATGACAGTATAGGAGCAGCCATGACCAAGGTCATCTTTGCTCAGGCAGTGCCAGCTATGCCTCAGTTCCATTTGGTCAACAGAGGCTGCAAAAGGCAGCTCAAGTCTCACAGATGTTAAAACATGAAAACCATATGACTCATCAATAAAATATGTAATTGTATCTTGGCATCCCTTCCTTCTGTCTTTCCCTTCATTCATATGTGCAATTTTATTTATCAAATATGCTGTCTCACCAATCTATTTTCTGCCCTTGTCAATAATTTATATCAACAATGCTTTTAGTTGTGTTGATATTACTGTGCAGGTTTGTCATAGAGAGATACAGATATGAAAGATAATGGTGAAAACTTAAGTTGAAATGCATACCAATTTAGAGATCCAACCAAACACTAAAGTTCTGATTTAAGGAAAAAAAATTCTATTAAACAAATTAAAACAATTTAGTAATAGAAAATTAGAGAGTATTTCTCTGTAATATTTGGTTGGCAAAAAGCCTATATAGTTTTTTTCTGTAAAATAAGACACACTTTTTATTTTCACCTATATCTTTATTGATTTGGATATTCTGAGGATGTCAGATATCTCCCACATGGTATAAAGTTGATTATTCTCAATTAATGTCTCCATTTGATCACTATGAGCTTCAACTGGTCTACCCGACCGTGGAGCATCCTCCAGCGAGAAATCTCCAGCAAGAAACTTTGCAAACCACTTTTGACAAATTTGGTCAGTCACAGCACCTTTTCCATATGCTGCACAAATCTTTTTTTGCATTTCAGTTGCGTTTTTACCTTTGTTGAAATAATAAAGCATGATATGCTGAAAATGTTGCTTATTTTCTTCCATCTTCAATATTTAAATGGCTACACAAAATTCACCAATTTTGTTGTTTTTTAATGCACACTGATATGACAGCTGTCATGATACAGTCTAATAAAATTATGTCAAATGAAGTTAATGACAACTAAGCCCTAATAGAGCCATCTTATGGGAAGAAAATAAATGAACTTTTTTGCCAAACCAAATATAATGTTCTCTCAAAACATTCTTATCCTTCCAGTTGGAAAGGAAACATTTTTCAATAAGAATATATAACTGATTAACCAAAATAATCAAAACAATTACAATTAATAATTTTTAAAATTATATTCTCATTACTCAACTTGTTTCATATTTTCCAGTAAAATTAATCACACACAGAAATTGAATACTAATGTAATTTTCAAAGATTACAGAAATATTCATATACATGCTAATAATTATTAATTCATACCCTTTTTTATGAGGAGATTAGGAAAGCTCATTAAGAGCCAAACCAGCTGAAACCACGGAACACACGCATAATGACCTCTGTGAAGTGGAAGTGTTCACAGATGGGCGCCTGCCATCTTGCCCAGAGAATCTCTGAGCACAGAAGGGGTTTAGTAAGATAATTAGCGAGTTTCAGGCTTCACTTTTAAGGTTTCCTCCCACAGTTAAGCTGGGGCACAAATGCCTTGACTGTAACAAAATCTCCTTGTGAATCAAGAGGGTGTGTACATTCCCAAAAGGGCGTGCAGTCGTTACAAAGGAAGCACTTGCCAGGCAGGATCTCAATCTGAACATTCCCGGGAGAATTACATTTTCAATACCCTCTCTCCTCAGTAAGTGCCATTATTTTTTAATATTTTATTTATTTATTTTCAGAGCGGGGAAAGAACAGAGAAGGAGAGGGAGAGAAATATCGATGAGCGAGAGAAACATCGATCGGTTACCTCTTGCACACCCCCAACTGGGGACTAAATCTGCAACCCAGGCCAGTTCGACCCTTCAACCGGCAACCCGTCAGTTTGCAGGCTGGCACTCAATCCACTGAGCCACACCAGCCAGGGCAAGTGCCATTATTCATAGCACCAACCATGTTGATCCCAGATGAAACAGTCACATCACCATTTACACACATATACACATGTGTGCATACATACTAATATCATATAAAATGCATAGATATACCAGAATTTGAAGAGTGAGAAAAATGAGAGCTATATCAAGGGGAAATAACATCAGAACACATAGTTTGTGAAAAATAATTTACAATTGATTTTAGACATCTGAGTTCTTTTCTAATTGACATGCCTAAGGTTCCCAAAGATTTCTTTTCTGGTCCTTCATTGCTTCTCCCTTTTCTGGCCCTTCTCACTTTCTTGTCTCCTCTCTAGGGCTCATCCCAACAGTTCTACCCTCTGGTATTACCCAGATCCAATCTTGGAAGAACATCAGGCACTTTAGTCTCTCCCTGAGCCCCAGGAGTTAGCAAGAAATAGTTCCATATATGAACAGCATATTCTCTAAACAGAATTCTGGTGCCAATTGCTAACAATTTTTTTGCAGAGAGTAGTTAAATAACTTATCTTAGACCACATGGCCAATGCTGGCCTACTGGCTTCCAGAAATATTTCTGCATAGTTTTCCTTCCACTGAAATTAAAACTCACTGACATTCTGCTGGTCAAGAATAATACACCATCGAAGTAAACATTAAAAAGAAGGCAGAGGAGGGGTGGGTCAGAGAAAGTGGGTACAGTGATTGGTCCGATGGTCTCAGTATATTGCAAGTCAATATAAATCCTTTGTAAAGATTCTTAACCTGGTGCCCTTGCTGAGTCCACACCCCTAATGTTTCCTCATTGGGTACAACCCACTCACAATGCACCTGCATGAAAGTACTATGAAAATTTAGTCTATTCTAATATCTATGTACTAATCATGGCCTTAGAGAATCATTTGATCTGATCTGCTGTTTAATGTTGAAGATTAGAAGGTCACAAGGAAAGAAAAAGAAGGAAACAAATGAACATCGATGCAGTAACTGCTCTATGTCAGGAGTTGGATTCTTGGCGTCATGCTCATTTGCTCTGCTCCCAGGACAATGTTATAGAAAGATGCAAATAATGTCGTAACTTTCCAAATTCAATACATAAAATTTTGGGTCTAAGCTAATCTCACTTAGATCTGGAGGGGCAGGAATACACACACACAAACAAAATCAGGACTTCATATTGTCTGCCCCTCAAACTCACAAGACTGCTGTACTGTCAAAATGAATTTTCATTAGAAGAAAATGTAAAATAGCAAGGCTTCCTTCTTAAATGATTTTTTTCTATTATATAATTTTACAGCAGATGTGGAAAATATTGATTTTTTTCTTAGAGATTTTCTGTGCATATAATTTTATATAGTTGAAGTATATATATTTATATTTATTTTCACTAAATATTATAATTTGAGCAATTTACCATTGATTAAAATTATTCATTAATATTATCTCAAAATATCACTGAATGTTATTCCATCATTACATATATTACATAAGCTACAAAACCACTGGTATATTTTCATATGTTTAAAGAGTTTCATTATTTTCAAATTATACCATAATATACCTGATATATATATTTGTATACACTAGGGGTTTTTTCTTTGTTTTTAGGATGGATTTGTTGATAAAGAATAAAGAAGTGTATTTTAAATAATCTTTATTTCTTCATTTAAAATTTTTTTATTTTTACTCTATTATTGTTGTCCCAGTTTTTCCCCCTTTGCTCTCCTCTGCCCAGCCTGCCCCTCTCGCCCACAGTCAATCCCCACACTAAGTCCACGAGTGATTCATATGTGTCTTTTGACTAGTTCCTTCCTCTTCTTTCCACCATTATTCCCCTCCCCCCCCTCCTCCCTCCCCCCTGGCCACTATCAACTTTTCAATGAATCAACTTACGTATTTTGAGAAAATCTATTTTGGTTTTTTGGATCCCCTCTGTTGTATTTTTGTTTTTAGGTTATTATTTTGTGGGATTTTGCTATTGTTATTGTTCTTTTCTCAACTATTTGGAGATCCTGGGGCTTTAAGTTGATATTGTCATGAGGTAGGTCTTGGGGGTTCTTCAAGAAGGGGCTGAATGTGTGACAGATATGAACTGTTTGGCCTGAGGGAAGACTGTGGTAGATGAGATTTTTCCAAAGATGACCACAACTACATTTTGTATCATGCTCGTCTATCAATGTCACTTTAACAATTCTCCTAACAAGAGATGGATGTAGGAGGGGGGACCCCCAAAAACTGGAATTATCTTCTGAAGGGCGGGCCTTTGTAGGACAGGCTTCCCACGCTAGGTGAATGTTCTAGGAACCCATCTGTATCCGTGTACTAGCTGGTGTTGTTGTGAGAGGCTGTGAGAGGCTTCAGTGAATTTTTTTGTGAAGACTTTCAACACTTTTGCCCATTTCATGATGGGTAATTTATGAGTGCACCTACCTACATTCTGTTGAGTCTTCATCAGTTTTTTACTAAAAAACAGCAGGACCCCCATGCCCCACCTTCCCTATTTATCAGATCTTGTCCCGAGCAACCTTTTCTTTCTCCCTGGATGAAAAAAGTCCTCAAGATTCTGAAACCTTTTGCCAATGTGGAAGAGGTGAAACAAACAAACAAACAAAAATGGCAGAAGTACTAAAAGGTATCATAATTGATGAGTTCAAAAACTGTTTTGAGCAATGGAAAGTCTCGTTAGATGTATTGCATCAAAGGGAGAGTACTTTGAAGGTGACTGAAGTTTAAACATGTAAGAATAAATACACAATCTTTAGAAAATAATTCGGGGTGTTTTTAGGTCCCCCTCATATGCTTGGACTCTTCCCCCTTGATCCTGAATGGGCCTTTGTGATTGCTTCCTCCAATAGAATATGAGGGAAATAATCCTAAGGAACTAATGCCATGCATTTCCGCTTTGTTCTCTTTGTACACAAGCTTTGGGGGAAGCCAGCTACTATGGAAACAGTTCAACTGTCCAGAGGCTAGTATGCTGTGAGGAAGCCCAAACTAGCCCACAAGGAGAGACCAGGTGGGGAAAGAGAGATGTCCAGCCAGCCCCAGCTGTTCCAGCCATGCACCATTTCAACTGCGTGAGAGATCACAAGCCAGACTTGCTCAACCTAGACCTTCCTGAATTCCTGACCCACAGAAACTGTGAAAGACACTAAAATTATTATTATTGTTTAAGTCCGAAAGAGTGATTTGTTATTGGCCAATAAATTACCAAAACAAGAGCTTCAAAAACACTTCAACTCCAATCTCCCCATAGGTGATATTATTTTCCAGTATTTAAGTTGTGCCTTTTATTTTGACACTACAAGTTATATGTAAAGATATGTATAATTATTGTTTTATAAAGATGAGGTTTGTTTTAGCTTTGTTTGATATTCTAACTGATTTCTTTGCATCTCAGATTTTCCTTCTGAAATAACTTCTTTTTTTGCTAATGAGGTTCAGCATATATTCATTCATTTACTGGTTATTTGGACATGGGCTTTGAAGTCTGCTTCAATTCTGACTTATTTTTCCTAGTGGGATTTGTTTTTCATATTAATTCCGTCCTAAATTAAGTATGAAAGAGTTATTCATATATTCTGAATACAAGTCCTTTGTTAGTTGTCCTCTTTTTACAATGTGGTTATATTTCCTCTACTTTTAGCATGTCTTTTTATGCATATGAGTTCCTAATTTTAATAAATCAAACTTATCAGCCTTTTCCCTTTTAATTGGTGTTATTTAACAAATCACAAGGCCTGTGTTATTTTCTATAAGATTTCTTGATTTGCTTTTCAAATTTAGGTCTAAACTCTCTGGAAACAATGTTTGGTATAAGGTGTTAGGTAGAGGTATAATTTCATTTTTTCCCAGATAGACACCTACCTGTGTCAACACCATTTTTAAAAGTGCCCTCTTCTCATTGATTTACAGTATTACCTCTGTCATAAATTCAGAGTCTCTATGTATGTAGATCTGATTGGGGGGCCCTATTCTGTTTAACTGGTCAGTTTGTTTATCCCTGTACCAATATCACATTGTCTTAATTATAACAACTACATATAAGTATTATAATATCTGGTAGAGCAACTCCTCCAACCATTTTTTTTATTCAAAAGAGCTTCTTTGATATCTTGGCTCTGCATTTCTACATGAATTTTATAATCAACTTGTCAAGTTATATACATACATCACTATTGGGGGGATTTTACTGGAATTTCCATGAATTCGATAGATCAGTTTTGTGAAAACTGATGCCTTTACAATCCCAAGTCTCTCAGTCATGGACGTGGTACATCAGTACATTTAGTCAGGTTGTCCGAACTACGTCAAAAAATTCCATAATTTTTCTATAGAGGGCTTGCTTTTTGTTCAGTTGTTAAGTACATCATATTACTTGATGCTATTGTAAATGGTATGTTATTTCCTTATTTCACAAAATGGAATAGCTATGTACATTTTGATTTTGAATCCAAAAAGCTTGTTACATTGAATACATTTTTAAGTAAAAAAAAAGTGTTCATTTTCCCAAAATAACTTATCACTTGTGAAAACTCCATTATCTCCTTCCCCACATGGGTCCCCTGGAAGGGTCACGTGGTGCGGTGGTCACTGACTAAGAACCTGGACTTTGGACTGAGCCTTGTCTGGGAGAAGTCCCAGAGTGACTACCAGCAGCTGTGAGTGTGAGCAGGTGACTAAACTTACCACATCACATTTCCCTTTTCTGTAAATACACATATTGAAATATTCTACGTATTAGGAATGCTTTGAGGATTAAATGTGGCAATGTAGAAATGTTGACTAAATGTTGACCAATATTAATCATAATGACTCTTACTTACCCTGTATTAACTGTTTATGTTGACCTTAAGTCTTAACCAACAGGTTTACTTTTCCTCTTAAGTATTTAATTTTTTACCCTTTTCTTTCTCCTGTAGTTTTTCTATTTTTTCTCAAAAATACAGTTACAACCTCTATCTCATCTTGCACTAAATATTATTTTCATCTTACTTTTAAAATCTTACCAACAACTCCACATGTTCAGGTAGGAAAACAAAAGTTTTTACCCTTGAATGTCTCATTTTCCTTCACAAGAACATCTATTCCTTCTTAAAAGTTATTCCCAAGTAAAATAATAGTTAAAGTAGTATACTATGGTTATACAAGATGTTTTCATTAGGTGAAACTGGGTAAAGAGTACATAGGCTCTTTCTATGCCTTTTTTTGGTGTGGCAACTTCCTGTATATCTGTAATTATTTAACAATAAAACATTTTTGATACTCAAAAATATTTATGTACATTTCCTTGCCCTTTTGTTCATTCCCTTGAGCCTGAGAAAAACACACCTTAAATTTAAAAAGCACATCCTTAGGGTTCCCAGAACCCCAAACCACTTAATTAAATTAAAGAGACACCATCATCATTGGTGATTTTCTGCCATCTCCCTGATCAGACTCCCATAAAAATAGTATATAAGTAAGTAAATAAATAAATAAATAAATGCATACATACAAGAACTGAGTGAGAGTTCGTAGTTAAACTATAAAGAATGATATTTTGTTTTCTCATTCTATATTAGCTACATCAAAAACAAACCACCCTAAAAATTAAGCATTAAGCTAATCTTTAGTCATCCATTTAATTTATTTACTCACAAATTTGAATGACATGTTTGGTTTTCAGTGACATAATTCAAATTTTAAAAAGTCAAATAATATATGTAGCCCTACATTAAATAATAAAGGAAATAAAAAAAGGAACATGGAAATAAGCAAAACCACAAAACTTTTAAGTTCATTAATATGCTTGATAAAATTTAAGAGGACATCATATCCACAAAAAATGTGGAGCTTTAAAATTAAATAATTAGACTCACAGAAAATGAAAGCATGATTTTAAAAAATGGTATTCTATATGGCAGAATGGACACAGCTGGAATATGATTTAGTGAGCTCAAAAGGGTTGTTCTTGGAACACAAAATGTACCATACACACACATGACTACGAGAAAAGAGTTAGAAGCCTTGGATAGTCGATCTAGAAGTTCTAATATCCACATAATAGGAAGACTAGAAAGAAAGAGCAACTTCAGTGAGTAAGAGGAAATAATCCGACATATAAGAGAGAGACTGTCTAATCCATCCTACTTCAGGCACAGCATGAGGAGGCAGATTTCTTAAGACAACAATTTTAGGAAAAATAAAAAGCAGGAGGACAAGAGGAAGACCAAATATGAGTCTACAGGAGCTGAGCAGGGAGGTTGAGGACAAGACCTTATGGATATCACTCATTCATAAGGTCACCAGGAGTCAAGCTGACTCAATGGCATGTAGCACGCATGAGAGAGAGAATCAGAGATAAAAAATAATACTACTAATCATAGCTAACACTAATATGATGCTTACAGTATACCAGGCACTATGCTAAGCACTGTATATAATTTCAATATATAGAGCTATATACACACATCCATATACATGCACATACATACATATGTAATGTAATTCCCTATAATAAAAGTATTATTATCCTGCTTTACAGATGAGGAAACTGAAGGAGACAGTGTTAAGTAACTTAGCCAAGTTCACACAGTTCGTACGTGGGCGAACAGGGAGTAAAACCCAAGTCGTCTTGCTTTAGAATACAGAAATCTTACTGCTAACCCCTCACGTCTTCCAAGTAAAAAACCCTCTCATTAGTGTGCTGAGCGACATTAATTTTAAAAAGACTCATTCTAAGATATATGTTGTTAAACTGAATTTAAATAATAAAAGGAAAGCTTTAAAAGGTAACAGTGGGGAGAGGAAAGGTTTCCCTCAAACAAAAAATAAATAGATTCATATTAGACTTCTAATTGGCAACACTGGAATCTAAGAAGATAATGAAACAATAGCTTCAAAGTTCTGAGAACATATGAACTATCTGGAAAAAGTTTACCTATTATTAATTACCATTATTTCCAAATGGTGAGGTTTGGGGTGATTTTTTTTGTTTACCTCCTTTGTATGTTTCTCTCTCATTTTAAATTCTGATAATGAACATATGTTTTTCTTGAAAACAATAAAATTATTGTTGGAAAAATAAATATCTACACATGGATTAAATTTCTTAAATATGAAAAATGAAACTATAAAGGTACTAGATAAATATAGTATAATTTTTTCTCATTGAAGGGGATGTGGATAAGAAAGATTATCCAAAAAAAGATTTTTTAATAAAAAGAAGCCATAAATGAAAATGAAACAAATTTCACTGCATCAAAAATGTTAAATTTTCATAAGACGTAAGTTAAAAGATGTGTGAGACTAGAAGAAAATATTTGTTACATATATAGCAAACAAATACAATATCTATAATATAAACAATTCTAGAAATCAACATAAACATACTTTAAAGCACAAAGTGAACAAGAAATATAAACAGGCAATTCACAGAAGCACAAATAGCCAACACCCACTCAGCCCTTCTTGTATTCAGAAAAAATACAGAAGTAAATACTGTACCATTTTTCACCCAACAAACTAACAAAAATTTAAAAGATGAATAGTACGTAATGTTTTCGGGATTAGGAAACAGCCAGTCTTACCCATGACTACTGAGGATGTAAATGGAACATTTTGGAAGGGTGTACTCACTCTTACTTGCTAGCTACACAAGAGAGTCTAAAGGCAATGTCTGAATCATCTTTGCAGAGATTGACTAATCCTCCACAGCTTACTGATGGGCTTCATCAACTAGAGACTGACCCGCAGAAGCTCCCACAGCAGCTGCCAACATTTCTGGAATCAATGCTAGAGCAAGAATCTTCCATCTGCTTTCCCAAATCTGATTGGATATAATGTGATATGATATCATCATACATTCCTAACAACATTCTGACAATGTTGTTATTTTCATGCATGCATATGCAGTAAATTGGTCATTTCTTTGTTTTTATTCTTAATAAATCTGATATTAATTCAGTTCAACAATCAATGCCAATCAATGAGTTAGGACTGAAGCCAACAAACTGGAAAGTAGTAGTAATGAGTAGGCAGGACATTGTGTTGCTTCTTTGAGCAAAACAATGGATCCACATGTTACCGACTCTGAAGGCAAGGAACAGAATCCCAGCTCAAGTGTGAAATAGTGTTTGGATTTCTGTAATGTTGCCTAGTTTATTTACAATTTCCTTCTTCATCCTTCCTGCCTACCCAGATGGTTTTCTTCTTTGTTACCTAAACTGAGTTATGCTCACTGCCTTTACGATGCTGAATATTTCACAAAGCTTCCTCTTTAGCTCCTCACCAACAGAAGTCACAAATGCTTACCTTTGCCGAATTATGCTGGGGTTAGCTGTCACTAGATGACTTTTGGACCCAACATCTTTAGTGTATTCACTTGACAAGGGAGGAAGATTGCATCTAGAGAAACAAGAACCAGCAGTTGAGAATGATTTTCCTACTTTCAAATCATCAGTAATCATAGCAAATAAGAATTTTTCTAAGGCTAGTGCAATTCACAAATGAAAGAAAACACCAGCCAGAGAGGGAAATGGTCTATGAAAGAAAAGGGGTGTATTTAGAATGAATTTACTCCATTCAAAATATTTTTGAGGTGGGAGGACAGGAAGTTTTAGACTTGAAATTAGAGCTCAGGAGGATGTGGTACACTGGGGGACACAGGACCTACACTGTTCTCTGCATACCTACAAACCTCAGGAGACAGAGGGGAATTGCGTGTTTGTGTTTTTCCTTCTTTTCCCAAATTCTGAATATAAGAGCGCATTCAGAACAAACTCTGCCTTGAACGTACTACTATAATGTACTAAATCAATGCATGCCCCGCTTTTGTGTACATGACTGATGTATGGGTTGATTACTGCTGAAGTCATAATGTTATGTCATCTGGAGAAATGCAGTGATTCTCCACCGTCCCAGTTCAGCCAAAGGAAAGATGCTTCCCGGTGAGAGAAATAGCTGCCTCTCTCTCTCTCTCTCTCTCTCTCTCTCTCTCTCTCTCTCTCTCTCTCTCTCACACACACACACACACACACACACACACACACACCACCTTCTCCCTGGTTTGCTTTCCTTGGCCACAATGTCTTACGAATGTTTACAATGGAAAAAATGGCAAGTGTAAAATCCAAATCTCACGGCTTGTCTACCAGTGCGAAATTAGACAAGTTAATTCATCTGTCAGGTCTCAGTTTCCCTATTACACAAAATGAGGACAGAGACTTTGCCTTTCTAATAAGCTTGTAAAGATTAAAGGAAGAAATGTATAAACGGTCCCTACTTTGATGGCTCACACATAGTAAAAGCTCAAGAATGTCACATACCAGGAGAAGCATATAAATGTAATTATACATCTATTATGTATGACCACCTCAAATGTATCTATAGTTTCCATTAGTTTTTATTTTATTTCCGTGTCCTAATTTCTCCTCTCCACCTGACTTCTACTAAATCAGGTCACCTTGTTCACTTTTTTTTTTCACTTCGACAACCTAAAGCATTATTTATTTGCAGGTAAAGAGATCTTACAAATGTTAATGTCTCTGCAGTTCCCCAACTAATACATTTTTCCTACAAATTTCCCCCAGGACATGGAATTATCTGGGCACCCACTCGGCCCATCAGCTCCAGTTCCCTTACATTGTCTCTTATTCACCCTGTGACTCCTACCACCTCAGGGCATCCTAGGTGGAAACCTGTCCCTGTTGATTTGGAATCTTCCCTTCATCTGTTCTTTGGTAATGAGATGCTGGTTCTTCTGGCAGCTACCCACAGAGAGTCAGGTAGTTAGTGAATTTTGCTGAGTGTTGATTGAGAACAAACACAATAAGCATGGTGGGGAGCCCAGCGGAAGCTAGTCGCAGAGCCTATTCTTGAGGCATCTCCGGCTAATGGGCACACCACATCTCATGAGGTTTCTCTGAGGACCCTTAGGACGTAGTGAGCTTAGGCATTAACAGCCAGGCTCAGCCGGCAGTGGTGCTGACCGCGGTCTTGTGACTTAATTGATCTTTGCAAACATGAAGATAACTTCCAGGACAAAACTCATGCTAAAATTTGGAGATTTGCCTCTTGAAGCAGCTTTGATCTTGGTGGTCCTTCACAACATTTGAGAATCAACCAGTTGATGTTAAAACTATAAACTCTGAACATTGCTAAGGAGTGCTGGCTACCTACTTTGTCATTCAATGAAGAAAATACTTTGTTTTTCTTTCTCTGTGTTCCTTGCAGGTAGAACCATGGTTCCTACCTCCTACCACAGCATAAAAGCTCAAGAAAAACTTGTAGATATTGACTGCCAATCCTACAGCAGAGGGAAATGCTTAAAACAATAAAGACAATATTTCATAAATGGTTTTCTGTAAAATAATGAAATTATATTTGGGGGTGAATATCTGCTTTAAGTTCCCTGGGTAAACTTTCTCTTCAAGTACAAATGTCTATAAACAGCCCTGTAGCTCTTTTCTTAGAGAAAGCACCCAATAATTTTAGCTCCTCAACTCCTAAATTGACAATTACATAGATTTACATAAAGGCATATTTAATAGGGTCAAATTGTTTCTAATAAGGCATAATTGCGGGAAAGTGTTTCACATTTTGGATTACCGCTTGTTGGCACAATTAACAGACATCAGTGGTTACAGTGTCTTAGTAGCTATGCTCATGATCCTAAAAGGTTAATCACAGAAGTGATCAAAATTGAAATATTCTTTGAATTGGGGTGTGGGAGTGGTGGAGAATAGGCTTGATGGAGAGGAATATTTAAATAGAAAAAAAACATAAAATTACTTTTTAAGTTTTATGTTTACTTAAGTATGCAAAACACACACTACAGCATAATTCAAAGGCACCAAAATGATGTTGCTGTAATTTGTGTTCCAGGGACACCCAATTCCTCTCTAAGCTGCAGTCACTGTTATCTCTCTCCTGTAGACCTTCTAGATAAATTTTATTCTGCAATATTATTTTTTAAAATTTTGCTTTTAGTTATAAAGCAAGCACTTACTTTGAAAGATGGCAAATTGATTTTTAGCATTAGAAGATGTGTTTCAAACTGTATAAAGAGGGGTAGGATCGAGGGTGGGGAGATGGGGCTGGCTGGGGTGGGTGGAAGTGGTGGAAAAAAATGAGGTAATGGATGTTTAACTAGACTTACTGTGATGACCATTTTGTAATATATACAAATATTGAAGCATTAGGTTGTATCCCTGAAACTAATATGTTAATTATACCTCAGTAGAAATAATTTTAAGAAATAAAGTGAAGTTTTTAAATTAAAAAAAAAACATATAAGCAAAGAAAATTATGGCATTGTTATACTCTTGTCCCGAAAGACGTTTTGAGCGCCGCTGCGGTACATCGCTGTGGAGAGATAGGGCTAGAGCTGCAGACGCAACTGTCCACGTACCCCGCAGCCTAGGGCCAGACACATGTGTTTCTCGCCACATTTACTCACTGAATGCTGAATTTTGAATGTATGCTACTATCTCAATTTTCTAAAGGCCCCCCAAAATGTGTAGTAAGCAGCCCTTTATAAATAGATCCATACGTGGTCCAATAAAAATAATTTTTAAACAATTTATCAACATTTAATTATGTCCATACTGTAAACCATAAATGAGGCTTTTAAAAAAAATTCAAGTGTGTCAGGAAAATAGCATCAGCCTTGAAATTAAAGCGAAGGCGCACGCACACATAGCTCCAGTTGTGATGCTATCTTCTGCAAATTCTTTTCAGTCCTCAGTGCCCTCAGCTGTCTGTGAACATTGTACTTGCCGCTGTGCTGGCATCCTAATCACGGGACTCATCGATTCTGAACTGGGATACATCAACGCCAGACTGGATACAACTCACACTTAGTCTGCTTTATTTACAATAAATGTGGCCCACAAGATAACCCCCTAAGATGCTTAGGCTTAGTCTTCCACATTTTACCTGTAAAATATCCATCTTCCTAAATGCAGTGACACACACATATGCACTCAGGAATAATACTGGGTTGGCCAAAAGGTCCACATGTTTTTTTCATAAAATAAAAGACCATTTTCACCAATAACTTTATTGATTGGGATATTTTGAGTATGCCGGCTATCTCCCACATGGTATAACTCTGATTGTTCTCAATGCCTAGATTTGATTGCTATCAACTTCAACAGGTCTACCCGACTGTGGAGCATCATCCAGCAAGAAATCTCTAGCACGAAACTTTGCAAACCAATTTTGACATGTTCAATCAGTCACAGCATCTTCTCCATACACTGTGCAAATCTATTTCTGCATTTCAGTTGCATTTTTACCTTTCTTGAAATAATAAAGCATAATATGCTGAAAACATTGCATATTTTCTTCTATCTTCAATATTAAAATGGCTACACAAAAATTCACCAATTTTGATTTTTTTAAATACACGTTGATATGACAGCTGTCACAATACACTCCAACACAATTATTCTGAGTGAAGTTAAAGACAACTAAGCACTGCTAGAACCATCTTACAGAAAACACCAAACGAACATTTTAGCCAACCCAATATAAAAAGACATTTATTGTACTGCCTCCTTCTGCACTGCACTAAGACCTCTTGAAGTCACTTAACATCCCTGAATCTGCGAGCATAATATTATCCATTTCTTTTTTCTTACATAGCTTTTGGAAAGAGCAAATGAATTTATAATCAAGAGCAATTTGAACGTTTAAATGACTATATTAACGGTGTTACAATGACATAGTATTCATACAATCACAGATAGAATCAGAGTTTCTGCAGTGGAAAGGCTTGAAGAATTCCTTGCTCCCACCTCCTCGAGTACCTTAGAAAGCTGAGCCCCAGCAAAGGTAAATGACTTGCTGTGGATTACAAGCTGGCTTGTGGCCAGGGCCTGCCCTCCTACCCCTCTTCCTTTGTTGGCTTCTCAGCCTCTGCCTAATGCCAATATACTGAAGTGAGTACCTGAATTTGCCCCAGGGTCTCTGTTCTGTCTGTCCTCTCCAGGCGATTGTGTCCACTTCTATAGCTTACATACATCTCCAGCCCTACCTCAAGCCATTCCTATAACTCATGATACTGTGACGGCCCTTGCTGTCTTTCCCACAGTAAAGCCTTAAAAGGCTGTGTCTGTGCCCAGGGTGGAATGGCTGGTCCCAGACACCACTTCTCCTCAGAAAGGTCCAGCTATGCTCCCCGCTCCCGCTACAGTCTGTCTCTGCATTACCCCATCACAGCACTAGCACACCTCCAGATTTTAAGCCCATGACAGAATTGTCCAACATGCCATTTCCAGGTCTGGCTAAGGCCTAATACAGTGTAGGTACTCCATAAACAGAAGTTATACTGACTTGAATAAACAAAATTATATTTTTATCTTCTCCATTTTCCTATTGTCTGTATATACTAATGATGATAATGATGATGATGATGATGATGATGATAATAATAATTGCAATGGAAAGGAAAATGCTGTCCTACATTGGAAAAACTATGGCAGGACATCTCCCCATGTAAAAAGATCTCCCCATTCTGCTGCAGGTTTCACCAATGAGGTTAGAAATATCTCAAGAAGCCCAGCTGTTACCCTGACTGGTGTGGTTCAGTTGGTTAAGCATTGTCCTGCAAAGCAAAAAGTTGTAGGTTTGATTCTAGGTCAGGGCACATGCCTGCGCTGCAGGTTCAATCCTTAACGGGGGCACATGTGAGAAGCAACTGATTGATGTTTCTCTCTCACATCAATGTTTCTCTCCCTCTTTTTCTCCTTCTCTTCCCTTCTCTCTAAAAATAAATAAGATCTTTAAAAAAAGAAGCCCAATTCTCTTTCTCTGAGGGGAAACCTGGTCCTCTCTCATGTTTGTGGCTTCCCCTGAAACACTCTCAAATAGTTTTTAGTTTTTTTAGTTTCCCCTTATCTGCTTAGCTCAGAGCTCAAAGATGGTTTAGTGTTCTCTTACTTACCTTGCCAAAAGGTAGACTATTGTAATAGTAGACCATTTCGACATTACTATTATCCTTAAAAATGAACACAAAAACCCAATCCTCCTCCTTCCTTTGCTGATGTTTCCTTCCTCTGAGTTCCCTCAGTATTTTCAGTGACAAATATGTTCTTTTTCCAGAATACATCTGAGTGTCCCCAGAGAAGGTAAGCTCCAAAATTACTGCTCCAGCAGGCCGTTCTCTGACTTAAGCTCCCACCTCTCTCTCATCCTCACCACACACCCTCGGCAGGCTCTGGAGGACCCCAGCATTCGCCCCGTGTGGCTCCTCCCTTCCTCTCTCCTTCAGAGGGTGCCTCTAAGGCCCCCTAGCCAGCCAGACTTCAAGGTGCGTCACTGAACACACTCTCCAGCCAGGACCCTACATGCTGTCACTCCTTGTCCTTCTTTCCTTTCACTCAGACAATCCCCAACTTGTGTCAATCCAATCACATGCTGTCCTCACTCCTGGTCAAAAATTGCCCAACAGGACAGGTCAGTGCCGCTAGTTTGATGGTCTCTACCCTTGGTTGGAGGTGTTGCAGCAATTCCTTCACATGCCACTGCACAGGCCTCCTGTTTTCCGCTGGCAGTGATGCACACGCCACCGCTCTGCTCAGTCCTTTATTCCAAGCTTACTCCCTGCTCGAAACTTATTCCCTCTCCTGCTTCCAGTTTTCCTCATCAGGCACAGACCAAATCCCTCTTCAAATCCGACCTGCTACTTAAAAATGCTTTTGTGAAAAACAAAGAGTAGTATAAAATGAAATGAATACATTAAAGTGTTTATTCATAGAAAGTTAGTCTTCAGAAAAATGTTTCAAGTTTTAATTGCCCAACTGTGTAATGTAAAATAAAATCTGTGTGTTTCCACTTTGGGGGTCTGCCCATGACCTCTGAACCTTTCTCTGCTTTGTACTTTTCTTGGGGCAGGTTCCCTTGCTCCCCTGGCCCTTCTCCTGAACTCACTTGTATATGAATTTGAGGCGAAGCTAAAGAGCAGCTACAACTGATTAACCACAAGTGACTAGTTTTGAAAGGCCCCGGGGCTGGTGGGAGGGGTGGGGAAAAGGAGGAAAGGCAGAGGCCACGCTGGGGGTGCTCTCTCTTACCGCATGACAAAATTTGCTTCATCTATTTGACGGCCACAGCCACTCTTCTTCAGAATCCCACCATTTCCCACCACCGCACATTTCTTCAAGGGCAGCTGGAATGGGGTTGCCTAGCAACAGAAAACAAGGCGGGTTTTCACTGCAGAGAACACACAACTACTCACAAAATCATTGTTTACAGCAGATCCTTTGGAGGAATTGACTAAAGACTAGGCAGAGTGAAGAGAACATGTAGGAAGAAAGATGCAAGAAGTTTGTAAGGAAAAAAACTATCCTGTTCCTTTGAACTTAAAAAAAAACTAACTCCTTGAAGTGCATTTAAATAAACACTTTTTTTTCTGTATCATATTGGCCATGCACATAGTATTGTCTGCCATGGAAAAAACAAAAATCCGAGCTATACATAGACATATTTTTAAAGGCATTAAACTGGGAACAAATTCAAATGCAATTTCCTTTATTCATACAACTGGTTATGTGCACTCAGCAAACATTGCTGAGCATTTCCTATGCTAACTCTTGTGTACTGCTACAAGGACACAGAAGTCACAGGACTCAGGACTCACAGTTTGGAACACGAGGTGAATGTGAACAGATATTCTTATGTAAAAGACTCTAATGTAATGTTGAAATTGCTGTAGGAAAGGTCGGCTCCAAACATGGTGGAGAATTCTATACAAGAGCAAGAAGGCATTTCTGCCAAGTCGACTCAGGGAAAGCTTTCTCACTTGCGATGAATTTCAAAGGATGAGCAGTTTGGCCAGGCAGAGAAGGCAGCCAAAACAAAGGCACAAAAGTATGCTGAGAGCCAATGTGGTGTTTATGAGCAACTGAACACACTGGGTGGGTCTGTCTAGAACTTAGGAGGCACTGAGGGGCAAGAGACTTGTAACTGACCCAGACAGCATGTGACTTTCTTTCTGCAAACATGGAACTGGGCTGCAGAGAAAATGTTCACTGTACCTGCGTGTTCTGAAGTGCTATTTATAGTACCAGGGAATATCAAAACCCAGCAATAGGCCCTGAAAGTGAAATGCATCATTTGGTCTCTTTTAGCTAGATCAGCAAGAACCACCAGGTTCTTCCAGCCTGCTGAAACAATGTATAATGGCTGGAGTTCTTTGGGAGACTGTTCTGTACATACCTGGTACATAAAATAACTACAGTGCTATTAAGTAGGCCATCCTGGATGAATCTGAAGTAAATACCACAGATGACACCAAAAGAATAAATATTGAATAGAATAAATACATGAAAGTATACTATAAAAACCTTGCCCAGGCATAAAATAATTAAACAAGAAAAAACATTAGAGAAATCTCTGTGCTCATCAGTAGCTGAGGAAGGCTTTTAATGCAGCACAAGAGGACAGAGTTTCACTTACTAGGTTTCTGGTAGGTAAAAGGAACAACCAGATCTATGAAAACACAGTTGAGGAAGGTACAGTACTTAAAGTGTAAAGTCTCAGCACTTGCCCGCCCAGAGTTACCAGTTCCCTGCACGACCACAACAGAGCCCAGTGGAGTGAACCCCAGAGCAGGGTGCATAGATGGGGGGCGGGCAGAGGCCAGCACTCTCACACGTCCAGGATTATCCAGGATGATATGTAGCATTTTTCTCAGTCAGTCCTGAGAGGGGAGAGTTTGAAATCAACACTCGAAACTCATTAGACTTATAAATTGTTAGGTAAGATTTAAGTATTTATGCTTGAGTTAGCTGTTCATTTAAGGCACAACTATTTACTAAGTGCTACTATACCAGGAATTGTCCTGGGTGACAGAGAAATAAGTGATAATCCCCGTCGCCCTAGAGCTTAATTCTAGTGGGGAAATGGATGATAAATAAAGATAAATGAGTAAAATGAAGAGAGTGTCAGGTGGTGAGATGGGCTGTGGAGAGAAAGAAATCATTGGCAGCAGAGGATCAGGAGACACTTTTGAAGAGGAGCTGGACTTAAACAGTGGGGCAGGGAGGAACTCGAAGGAGTCATACAAGCAAATCCCTGAAGCAGATGAGGTTGTGCGCCTTACTAATGATGGTGGGACCTGCTGGTAGAGACCTTGAGGAGGGAACGTTCTGGGGTTTGAAAGAACAGCAAAGAGCCCACTGTGTCTGGAGATGAGTGACAAGGGGGCAGAGTAGGAGAGGAGATCAGAGAGTTGACTGGTTGGGGTGTTGGGGAGCGAATTCTAGAGGGCCTTGTAGGGTCTGGTAAAAGGCTTTGAGTTTTATTTTAAGATGACAAATCAAGTCACTGAATGGTGAGCAAAGGAATGACAATATGCCATATTTTGGAACGATCACTTGCTACTGTGTTAATAGGCTGTAGGATGTCACGGGCAGAAAGCAGCAGACCAGTTAGGAATCTCCTGTTACAAGAGACTGGAGATTCTGGGGGCTTAGACTAGAGTTATAACAGCGGGCAGAGTGAGAGGTAAGCAGATTCTGGAGATATTTGAGAAGAAGAGCTGACTGGATTTGCTGATGCAATGGAAATAGGTAGGGTAAGAGAAAAAGAGAGAAATCAAGAATCATGCCAAGGTCAACTATAAAGTTGGACTTGCCATTTATTAAGATATGGAAGATTATGAGAGGAATAGGTTTTTAGGTAGATGATCTGGAGCTTAATTTTAAATATGTCAAGTATGAGATGCCCATTAGACAGTTTAGTGGCAAAGTCAAGTAGGCAACTGGATATATGAGAATACAGTGAGAAAATTGGTCTTCCCTGAGATAGAAAGTTGGGAGTGATCAGCATACAGCAGGCATTTAAACTCAGGCGACTAGGTGGTAAATGAGTGTAGACAGAGGAGAGAAGAGGTCTAAGGCCTGAATCCTGGGCTCTCCTCAGCAGACTGAGGAGAGATCAGTAAAGGAGACTAGGAGAGAGTGGCCTTGGGAATGGGAGAAAATTACAGTGAAGAGCGGTGTCTTGGAAGCCAAGTAAAAGAAAAGTATCTCAAGGAGGAAGGAGAAAAATTGCATCAAATACTACTGTAGATCACGTAGGAAAAGAGCTGAAAACTGCCACCGGATTTAGCAACAGGAGGTCACTGGTAACCTTAACAAGGACAGATTAAGTTCAGTAGTGAGGACAGAAGATTGGCCTGAACTCAGTGAGTTATACATGTATATTTGCATATCTATTTGAATATACTACGGTTTATTTGAAAAGTATGGGTTCACTCATCCTCAACTCATATTTAGTTTGCTAATCCGCACACCCGCCCCCACCCCCACCCCCCCCCGCCCCCGCCTAGTTGTTGCTAGTTGTTGTTAGAGAGGTCGCAGAACAAGACTGACTGGCAATCCCAAGTTTTCAGGCAAGAATCTGGGCCCAGAACAAGCAGGTCTTGGAAGTAGCAACATAAACCTTGGTACAAATACTCCTCCATAACTTCCAGGTGGTGGGGTTATGGGATTGAGGGACAGGCTGTCAGGCCCTTTGGCATTCTGCTTCCTGTCTCTAAAGGGGGATAAAATTGCACAGGATTTTTTGTTGTTGTTGCCTTTTTTTTTTTTTTTTTGACAGAGAGAGAGAGAGAGATGGGAACATCAATTTGTTGTTTTATGCCTTCATTGGTTGACTCTTTCTTGTATGTGCCCCGGCAGGGCAACTGAACACACAACCTTGGCGTATCAGGATGGCGCTCTAACTAAATGAGCTACTGGGACAGGGCATGAGATTATGTGAGATGATATGTGTAAGGCACCTCTCAGAGCCATGGATATGGTCATCCATTCATCTTCCTCCACTTCTACACCCCCTTCCTCCTTCCAGCAGAGTGTACTACCTTGTTTAAGCCACGAAATACCTAGGTTCCATGGGTTCGGGGGATACATGGTGAAACAGTGATTTATCTAACTCTGTCTTAACAACTGGAATAGTTTATTAGCAGAACATTTAACTATTAAGCCAATAAACTATAATAAAAAATGTTAAGCCCTCCAAGAAAAACTCAGTGAGAAAAACAGAAGCCATTTCTGACTTTTTTCCTGGAAATATTTGTTTACTACTTCTCCATTTGGTCAATTTGTAGCCCTCACACAAGTAATTTCATGTCGTAAGTATTCCTTGAGTGCCTAAGCTGCACTCTTCCGGGAACTGGTAATACATCAGTGAACAATAAGAAATCACCAATGCAGTAAAGAGAGGAAAATTGTAATTGAGAAAACACTGACATTTTTAAAAAGTAATTGTGATAACATCATTATGCTAGTTTGGAGCACAGAATATCTCAACCTGACAAGGGCCAAAACTCACCAGAATAATGTATGAACAAGGCGTCCATACACCTCTTTTCTGAGTATACTACGTAGAAAGAACTTTCGGTCACCCAATTCCACACGAATATTATGATTTTTGGCAGAAGTACTTTTATTAAGACACTCCATCCTTTCTCTTCAAAGGTACTTTCATATGTCCAGGAAAGAAAGTATCTATTGGATCTGAGATGGTAGTATACTCTTTCTGCTAACCTTAAAAACTACTACTGTAAATCAGAGATGAACTAGGCAGATTGACTATAACAATGAACTCAAAATATTACTTGAGCACAATTTCATCTTACGGATCTCTGTCCAAATATTTTCACCTATCACTCGGCCCATCTGTTAACGGCTATCTTCTTAATGACCATGTTACTCAGTGTAGTAACCATCTGTGTTCAGCTATGTCTGCTAGGTCCCTCAAACTCTCGGTGTTTCAATGGAAGTCAGGAACGGTAATAACTATCCCACGTATCTCCCAGGACAATTATAAGAATTTTAAAAAGGTGAGGTATTGAACATCATAAAACCCTGAAGTCCGATATCATTATGTGATATGAATACATTATAACATACTAAAAAATTAAATTCTATGGGGAAAATATCATTATATTGCTAGACCACTGTGTCATTTATCTTTGTGTGAGATACTTTCAATTTCAAAGATTTATATAGATTTTGAACAAAATATTTTTTATCATTGGACCTTTGAGAGTATATCTCCTACTTCCATCAATCAACAAGTTTTAAATATACATTTTGTAGAATTCATTGCAGGTAACATATCTTTTTGCTCAAGTCTCTGTAGCCAAACAAAGTGCAGATGATCAACAATGTGTTCAATAAGTTAATCATTTAATCGGCAGATTTATGTTGAGTATCCAATCAATTTTCAACAATACCTGACCTAAAGGCATTTCCTTAATGTCTTAATGGATGCATAATTTAATTCCCAAAATTAAAGAACAAATGTGAGCCCCACCACTATCTACATATGAGCCAATTAATAAAACCATTCAGAATCTTGCTTCTGAGATACTCCTTATCCTTACCATCATCCAACAGCTTACACTGCCTGTGCCTCTTCTTAAATAGCCCTGATGCCTAATTTCCCTTCCCATTCCACAATTATTTGTTGAGCACCTATTATGGGCCAGGAGCTGTTCTGGATACTGGGAATACATTGGTGAACAAAGTAGACATGTACTCACTCCACGTGTGGAGCTCATGTTCTAACAGGACTAGCAGGATGTAGCAGATGTGATAGGAAAGGGCAGAGTGCTGCAGGGTTAAGAAATATCCCTGAGGAAGTGACACTGAGATCTGAGATCAGAAGATTAGGCATAAGAAAAGCAGTAGAGATTCCTATTCTATTAAATAACCTTAGAAAGGTTAAAAACAAAGACAAAAGTTAGGGCCTTTGATGTTTTATGGCATGAATGAAGGTAAAAAGACATTATTGGCTAGAAGACTTTTTTTGGAAACAAATCACAAGTGCCAACTCTGAAAATATTCCTGGTTGACAACATGACTTTTGGAAGAATATTATTAAAATATGAATAATTTAAACCTTGGGGGGGGGGGGGGGTTGTGCCATATGTGAGTATCCCAGAATGGCTTTTATGAGTAAGTGAATGAAGCATTATTTACGAGTCATCTCCAAAGTCAGATACCTCACTTCATCCTCCTCTTCACAGGCAATCCACAGAAGACAGCAAAGCACTAAGAGGCAGTGACCGTGCCTGCTCATTTTCCATCCCATAGACACAACTAGATGTCTTGGATGAATTCCACTGCCTCTCTAAGCAACTGAGTTAGCCACCATCATCACTAATTGTGTTTGAGTTTGAGCATGCCTTGAGGGGGGAGGGGAGAAGTTAGGAGGTGCATGGAGAAAAAGAAAAATGTAAACCATTTCATAGAAAGAGAACTGGATTAAACAATGCCGTGATTACTATATTCGCAAGAATACACATTTCGGTAAAATAAAGCACTGGTGATTACAAATTAAGTTACAATAGTCTTTGAAAGAGGATACTTTGGAGGCACATCTACAATGTAAAAAATTACCATCACGCATTGATATAAAATCAGCATCAAAGAATAAAAAATGTTCGACAGAACAAGAGCAGAGATTAGGAGGCATGCTACAATGTCCCTGCATCCAAGTTATAAAGAGTCACTAACCTTAAATCTAGGCATCTTGGGAGTACAAGGAAGCCAAAAAGTTTTGAAATCCCAGAAGCAGCCCACTAAGGATTCCATCTACAGTGAACCTCTGCTAGAAACAATCTAACCCCCGAACTAACAGGAAGAAGCCCTAAACCACACACCTTTATGAGAACTGAACAACAGACTAAGTCAGATTAAGCAGACTATTGGCCAATTAAATATCTTTATTTCAAGAGCTAACTTACATTTTTAAATGCTCTCTTCCTCTTGAAGATGACAACAAGGGACTCTTTTAAATTTAATACAGTACATATCAGTCATATCAGATATAACTCTTACCATCCTTCACCGCTTCAATGTATATTCCTCAGATGCACTGAATAACTTTTTCACCTACCTTGTTCCAGATACTCCTTCCTCCAGCTTCCCCCTACCACTCTCTGCTCCTGTTTGACAAGTAACCTACCCTTCACGCCTTGGTGCATTTACACTTGGGGAAAGGAGAAATGCCATAAATATTTCTGAATAAACACTGTTTCACAGCTTTAAAAAAAGTGAGACTCTCAAGTTAAATTTTGCTGATTTTGTTACACATGTAACTTTACCTCTTAGCTAGAAGACTTGGCACTTTTATTTTCACACTTCAAAATTGAAAGAAAAATTCTTTGTTTTTGCTTGTTTTGCCCTCTACCACGGTCCAAACTCTTTGATAGAAAGGGGGAGTGAGTCTTCCTTGTCACCCAGTGGTGTTTCAAAGTCAGCAAAATTACCAGGCCATTCAGTGTTTAGAGCACCATCAAGCCCCACGATGAAGAGGAATCAATGTCATTGTTAGATGTGGGTCTCAGGTCTTAATCAAAAAGCAAAGATTTTGATTTGCAACACTTCAGAGTGGCCTGAAAAGCTGTCACCAAATTCCAGCTGCTATTAGTCACAATGTCAAAACATATGCTTGCCCTTATTGATGAAATCTCAAGCTTTTGTCCCTAAGAACATGAACTCACACATCTAACTGCAGTTCGACCCATTCATTTCTATGTACCGTCACCCATGTATCCACGTGGACTCCCACACATAATTATGTTCCACCCTCACACATAATGTCTCACCCATATGTTAATTAAATCCTCAACCTAGGCATCTAAATATACCCCCTGCCTCACTTCTAATTACAACCCCCCTCTTACTAATGTAATTACACCATTCAGCCACCCACCTAATTATCCCTCGTTGACATGTTTAATTGTACTGCCCTGCTCAAGGACCTACGTACGTTCTAACCAGTGCATCAGTTCAGCCCCCAACCCTTCAACAATGTTCTTCAGACGCACCTCTCTCTGTCTCTGTACCCCACTTTATTATTGCAGCTAAGGACTGACAACTCCCCACCAGTGAATTCTTAGTAAACAAGGCACCCAGGTAAATAGGCAAGATAATGAAAGATGCATACAGCTGACTCAAAGGCATCTTTGGGCCTTCCCAGTAAAAGAGCAACTTTGGATTTGCCCTTTTTAGTCATTTAACTAGCCCCTTGGATGTCCAAATTAAAATTTTTGCTATTTTCTTACTTTGTATATATAAGCATTTTTATGATGAAAATATCCAGTAAGTAATTTACCTCAGAGACAAATGCTTCTCATTACAGATAGTATTGCACTCTTAAGAAAACATTGCCCAAAACTTTGCCTGGAGATAAATATTTGTAAGTACTAATTATAGAATATTTGCACAACCCTACCATTCAAGGAAGTTTAACTGTTCTTCAAATACATGAAAACAAATTTCCCGCACATGGCTGCTCAGATTTGCATTCCCATTTCCACTCATAAAATTGGGGTTTTGGAAAGGGTAAATGCAGTATTAATATTCTTTGTACACAGGATGCATCTCTGCAAATTGAATGGTGTGAATATTTATATAATGGGTACTATATCCCTATTAAAATGTTTACTCAATCCATTCAAAAAAATAACAAGCGTTGCAAGGAGTATTATGTATTTTTCACGTGTAATGTGTTATTGTGCATATGATCTCAGAAACCAAATATAACATCGGTTTGGGCAACTAGTCAGCAGATTCATGAAACACTTCATAATCCACTCCTGGTTAACTCAGATTTGTTACTCATGTTGTTTCTGACCCACGAATGTCAAAACAGCGAGGAAGGCCGTGACTATACTTCAGGCCAGAGGTTGGCCACATTACAAGAGTCCTTGAAACCATGGGGTGTTTGTCCGTGGTGGAAAGAAAAGGAAATATGAGGGACATGCACAACATTTCAAAGGTACCGGCCAGTGATTCCCAGCAGCAGCGGGAACTAAGCCCCATGACACTGCTAGACTCCGTATTCTCAACTCCAGAGGTGGGAGGGCTACCGAGGGATCCTCTTTCTGTAGATACAGGCAGCGTGGCTTCCTGTTAGTGAGCACAGCCTCACAGCCTACCTGCCTGCCTGTCTGCATCCGAGTCTTGACGTAATTTTTCTTCCATGACCACTGGCAAGGTATTTAACCTTAGTGTCTCGGCCTTCTCATTTGTAATAACGGCACGCAGCTCGTACAGCTCTTGTGAGGAATAAATGAGTTCTGTCTGGCACAAGGTAAGTGATCACTTTTTATTTTCAGTGGAGCAACATTTTCTCAGCAACACAGCCTAGAGAGCTGGAAGTCAACGTTACTCATCTCTTGATATTATCCTAACGCCTCCTCTACAGGGCTCTTCTGTTCTCCTCTTGCCACCTCCACTGTGAATGCAGGGTGGGGCCAAAGTAGGTCTACATTTGTGAGTATGCAAAACACAGTTTATTCTTGTACTATCATTTATTAATTATTGTATTATTTTCCATATGAACAACTGGGAACTACTTTTGCCCCACCCTGATAAAAAAAGTGGTTTATAACTTAGTTGGCTTCTAATTCTTGCCTATCATCCATCCTTCACTCTCATATGCTAGTTATTCTTCTTAAATGAAGGTGATGGTATCACAGGTGTTTGCAGATGTGCAAACACATCAAACTATGCACATTAAATATGTGTGGTTCTTCATATATCAATTATCCCTCAGTAAATCTTTAAATAAACAAAGGCTAGTGCAAATCACTCCCCTATAAAAAATGTACAAAATGTGCCATGTTCACCCCTTTCTATAGACAAAAATGATCGAGATCTTCACTGAAGCCCTCAGGACCCACCACCAGCCCCACTGCATCATCTGTGCCCCCGCCCAGCATTCCCTCCACACGGTTTTATCGGCCTGTCTTTCCTCCAACACAGTCTGAATTCCTTGTCTCCATTCTTTTGTTGAGGGCTACAGTGCCTCCTCCCTTCATCTCCCTACTTTCCCAATTCCATTTTCTAACTACCACATTATTTTTCATCCTTAAGATCTATAAAGTGCCTGCAAGTATTGTGTTCGATAAGATGCCCTGAAAATTTAAGGAATGCTCAAAAATTGAAACAGATCAGAGGGACATTAAAATTCATTTATGCTTAACGAGTCATGAGAATTATGTATTAAGCTGTGCACAGTGGCTTCTAAATATATGTGGGATTGAATCAAATCATCTCTTCAATACTTCAGAGACTTTCAAAGTTATTATCATTGATGTTATTTTGTTTGTTTTGCAGTGAAAGTCAAGATCATACGCAGAAAAACACCATTAAATGACAAAAATAAAGCAATAAAAGAGATGTTCTTTGAGGTAGAGGGTGGGTGCCCTTCCCTGATCTCTTCATTTCTCTCTTATTTCTGAAAATGACACTTAGACAGCCCAGGGAATTTCTGGTTTAGAAAACCACTCATCTAATCAAACTCCAGTTTTCTTGGAAATGAGGAACTATAAACATCAAGTACATTTCAGTTAAGAACATGTGGCAGGTATTTATTGAATGACAACCAAGCACATACCAGTCACTTTAAGAGGTGCTGAGGCAAAAACCCTGACTCCAAACTCAATGTTTGTTCCACTAGAATGTAGTAAGAATTAAGACATTTTTTAAACTATAATTAATGTGCAATTACTTAGTAATGCAGCATACCGTTAAACTTTTCATCCGAATTAACTGAATAAGCACCTGACCTAGCAAGAACAGGATCAACTGCCTCCTAATTAGCCATTAATTAGTACTAACAAAGATTGTCTCATACATAACTGTTCTACTTTAAAGTAAAGAAATCAAGCGGAGAATATTCTCTTTGAGAATACCTAGCTCTGGCTGCTTTCCCTCCACCCCAACCCCCACTTTATAAAAAGCATCCATGATCCTTTCTTGTGAGATAATGGAAGGAAGTTTCCAGAGCATCCCCTTCTTCCAGCACTGCTCCCTTCACCATCTCTCAGGACTCCCCCCACACAAGCCTCCAGTCAGCTGGTTTTATAGCCTCTACATCCCCAACTCATACTCCTGCCTGTGCTTATTGCACCCTACCTGCGTGGCTTATCATCTCCCTTTTCTTTCATAGGGTGACCCACATAGATCAAAATCACTCTGAAATGCATATTAAAGATTCATATTTTTGGTCTCACTTAAGCCCTCTTGAAACAGAACCTCTGGGTAGAGCTCAGAAGGTTGAAAAGTGTGCCTACACAAGTTGTGTTCATGGGTAAGTTTGGGACCCACCAGATCCTACCACTTCTCAAATGCGGCCTAAGGTTCCCCTTCCCAGAACTTTTCCTGACCAGTCTCATCTACTGGGATCGGCATTCACAATCCTGCCCATTGTCACAGAGAAACAGACCGCACTAACTGTCACTCCCTCTAACAAGGCACTCTAGGCACTGAGCACTTGGAACCATGTGCTAGCCAATGTTTTTCTGTATGTGCTCATCATCCACAAAGGGAGAATGAGCTGTTCAAGGGTATGAATCATGTCCTCAATTATGTATTATGACCACAGTAAGTACATAGATGTTTTCACTGATTAATTAATTGACCCCCAAATGCCAGGAATATAAGCAAACAAAGCAAATCTGTTCACTTTCCAGACCACTGGTATGAAGACTGAGGATGCACAGACGAGCTAGAGGAGTCTGGAACATAAGACTTGCAAAATCAAATACCTACAGATCCCAGGCAGAGAGCATAAGCTAGTGGAAGGAAGACAATAAGGACCACGGTTAACAGAGGAAAGGACCAAACCAAAGAGATCAGGAATTTCTTATACCCTGTTGATGGGCAAGGGATATTCTGATTTTCCTTTCTGATTGATACTAAAAACCCAGATTTTTATGTGAAATCTCGTAGTTTTTAATATGGGAAATAGAGTTCAAATGATTTTTTTAAACAATAGAAGTCAAAATATATCTCATGTCCAATTTTGGCTTGCAGGTAGCCAATATGCATTTCTTACTCCAGAACTCAGGCAGGGCCCTGGAGGACTTATATTTATTCAAAGAGTGGGAGGTTAGAGATGAGTGTAAATCTTAAATTATTTGAAAACATGCAGAAAAATACATGTTTTAGGGAATTTTTAGCCAACAATTTAGAGAGATCCTCTTCTCCTTGCCAGGCTCAAATGAAATAACTGGTCCTCTCAAAAGGCTGTTTGTGATAAATTCAGGATTTTCCTGGCTGGTGTAGGCCAGTGGATTGAGTGTGGTCCTACAAACCAAAGGGTCACCGGTTCGATTCCCAGTCAGGGCCTATGCCTGGATTGTGGGCCAGGTCCCCAGTAGGGGGCAACCACACATCTTCCTACAAAACCTTCCATTTGCCAGAAGAATGCTGTACAATTCATGAACTGCCTAATAAAGCTAATTAGATCTTCAAATTTACTCAGTTGAATTTTGTTTTTTAACAAAATTTAAAATAAAAAATTTGTGTTTCCCTCAGGCACTCTCTTTTTAAAGATGTGACATTATTTATGACATTTTATTGCCACTACTTTTATTAATATGATAATAGTATGCCTTTCTCCCTAAGGTTCCCTAGCCCTCAGTTCATCCACCTCACATCTTAAAAATCCTTGCTAACTAGTTATTTCCCTCAACCCAAGTCTTCATCTTCTAAATCCTACCTTATCTCTATCTGTTCATAACACAGAAGGTTAACAATGAAACTATCACATGCCTTCAGAACTTGATGACTGCTATTTACTTTGAATTTTTGACCTGTTATATTCTTCCTTCTAAACTGTGCGGATCATTTTGTTACTTCTGTTTCAGGGCCACTTCTATGAACTGTGATTATAATCTGAAAAGGATGTTTTAGAGAATTCAGTTATGTCCTTTACTAATTTCCAGAAAAGTCACAAAGTTTTCAAGTCAAAGGATAATTGTTCTAACTGACAATACCACACACAAGTCTGGTGTCCATCTGGCTGAATGTTTTTCCTGGTTAGAGTTCCAACGGGTTAAAAAATTACTAGTCTCTGGCAAGAGGGTCTTTAGCATGTATATTGGTTGTTTTGTTTACTAAACATATTGGCTCTGCAGTGCTACAAAGATTAAAAAATCTTTTCCTCCATCAGCTGAACCAAGATCACTTGAAAACAAGCAGGAAGCTGTTTGCTAATTTGAAAGATGATGGTTTATACTACTTGTGACTTCAAACTTCAAATACCACAAATTCATTTTGTGGAAAAATTGGTGCAGGACTATCTGATACTTAGGAGATTCAAAAAAAGAGAGCACCAGGGCCTCAACAGAGGGCCCTAGTGTTGGGATGCCACCTCGTGGCAGGGAGGAGACTCAAAAGTCACCCCTTCTTTGACTCCATCACTCTTTCCACCCTTTCGTTCTGGTTGGGCAGAGGGCAAAGCCTGGCTGAGTTGACATCTCTGACAGTGATTTTGAATCTTCAGAAAGATCAGTGATTTCTCCATCTTGGTGTTTTGCAAGATTGATTTCATTGCAATACCTGAGACCCTGTATTGATAAATAACCACACTATGGCAAAGCACAGATGTAGTAACAAAATGGGCTCATTGTAACCCTGTTTAACCACTTTCACGGTCTTTCCTTAAAGGCTTCACTCTGACACAGTCATTCTGAGGTTTCCTATGTGGGCTGCTTCCAATGTGTAAATGTTCCCCTCTACTCTCTAACAATGAACTCCAACTCTCTCCATATTTACACCAAAGCAAAGGACATGCTCAATGGGTTGACAATGCTAACAAATATGAAAGGGAATTTCTGATGTATAAAATCCTTGTTTTATATTTAATTTCAACTCGGATTTTATTTTGTAGATTCTTGATTTAACTCAATGTTATGGCTTGTACAGAAGAGCTGTATTTTTTTCCTGAGTTCATAAATATCATTGGCCTTTGAGTTCAAATAAATGCTCTAACAATCCCCATCTCAGGCATCTGGAAGCGCCTGCCGACTGCAGTTCCTTCAGTTCTCAGTGAGCTGGTGGATTCCGAAGTCTACACCAGGCCATAACACAAAATAGGAAATTCTTAAGTTATGGGTCTGCAACTGACGGTACTTTCTGAATATACTATCATCAGAATAGATTAGACCCAAAATGTATATAAAATCAGAGTAGATTGAACCCTAGGAAGAGAAAAATTTAAGCGAAATAATCCAGTGGTGTATATTTTATATTTTATAAAGAGCTGTTAGCCAGTGCTTTAGTGATAGAGACCACTTCAGGTAAAAAGATTATTGAATTATTTTTATTTGCAACTGCCTTTTTCTCAGCACTTTTTTTTTCTTAGCAAAGAGAAGACTGAGTCTAGGTAGACAGGAGAAATAAAATTTAGCAAGAAGAATCCTATGCATTGTAGTTTTCAGAGTATCAAATGTCAGTTCTCCTTGAAAAGCAATTCTGCTTCCATTATAGGTAACAGATCTTGACCCACACCCCACCTATTCTGAATTTTTCCACCACACTTATCCTATTTTTCTGACAAGCTGCTAATATATTGTCTTAATTAACAATTTGCCCAGATTCTTTCCTTCACTTAGCTTCTGCTCCCTCCATACTGTCAGACACAGGAGCTAGACACAGGAGAAGACACAGAGCTAGACACAGGAGGAGGCAAGAGCCTAATGTTGCTGTCTTAAAGAATAAAAGCTGCTTCATCAGGCCTACTTCTCAACCTCTGTGTATATCTGAGCCCCAGCCTGAGACATCTGTGGATCCAGCTTGAGCCCTGGGAAATGAGAGTCAATGCTGGCTTCGGGGGCATGTTTTAAGGAGTGGCCCCCCATAGCTGTGGGAACCAGCATCAAGTGCTTCTAGCCCTGGCTTTGAGGTGTGGCTCTGGTAACTTGGCACTGTCTTGTTTCCAGAACACAGCCCCAAGGTTGTCCTTCCTGGTGCCCAGCTCATACCCAGTTCCAAAATTGTGCTTCAGCCTTGTTCTCAAAAACAGTTCCTAATTTTAACCCCAAGGCTGGGGATCCCCACCTTGTTCCTTTGAAGTCCTGACTTGATTACTTCTCAAGCTTCTAGAAGGGGTAGGTCCTGCCTTCTTTTGACCAGTACCTCCTGGAAGCTGCCAGTTGCTAAAACTGCCAGGCTAGTGGCTCAGAATTTGAAGTCAATTGCTGTTTAAACTGGATCTCCGTGTATAGCTCCACCCTCCCTCATTCTTCATCTCTGAATTGTGCCTACTATAGGCACATCTTGTTAGCGCTTATCATCTTCTGATTAGAATCTAAATACCCTTTCTGGCTACTGGCTGGACTTCCTTTTGGCCCCCACTGCTAAGCTCACTCCTCTGTCCTATTCCCATCCTACCCCTCCTCCACTCTGTGAGGCAAATCTACCCAAACTTCTCCACCCTGCATTTAATAGGGTATGATAGTCAGGCCATGAGGGATGACAAGAATTTATGCTCTCAGCCATATGGTCAAAAGATTACAAGTCAATGGACAGAAGAAAATGAGTGAATTGATTTGAACAGATACACATATTAAGAAAATGTTTTCGGTACTCCTTTGTATCTTTTTTACTATTTCCTGGTCAAATTAAGCCACAGAAAATTTCACTGTTAATATACCTTTCTATAAATTAATCAGATATATCTCTATGAATCTAAGAGATCTCTAATAGAGTTAAGAAGTACAAATGAGCATATCAATAGCATAAATAAAAACAGAGGCTTCCTGGTATGCAAACAAATGCTCAAAACTGTATCAAAATAAGATGGAAATTTCTTTCTACACCTGGACCTTTGCCAGCAAGAAAGACCAAGATGAAGAAACCAACTGAAGGGGGGTAAAAAATAAGGCGATACCAGCTTTTTCTGCAGCAACTCACCCTGTCATATCACCAAAACTAAGAAGAAAATGTTATATGGAACATTAAGAGCTCCTAAAAAAATGTTGTCACTCCATTAGACCTACGGGATGAGATTTGACTCAGGGGTAATTGGTGCCATGCACCCTTTTCCCCAGGAAGCCTCAAGCCTGAGCATAATCAGTCTTCGTACTACATTGACTGTACACTGTCAATGTAGTGTACACACTGTCACATATTTTTAAAAGGTCTACACCACGACAAGAGAAACCATTCCTTACATGTTATTTTCATTTTGTTCCCAACCATAGATAACCTGTCAATTTTGACTACACAAAGGTCTTGATTTGTAATTATTTTCTAAGTTTGACAGACAAGGCATCTAATAGTTTATCCTCAGCCCCTCTCTGGGGCAACAACACTGTACTGCCTCTCTTCTAATCATTTGCTTTCCTTTCCTACAAAGACAACAGGTATTTGGACACCTGTGATGACCCATTCTCCTCATCTTGGTTGCAGAGCAATCTGAAGAAGAGTTGATATTAAATCATTGTTCACATGTGCGGTCTTTATTCACTGGAAATTAATAATTTACCTCACACTGCACTTTGAGTTTATCATGATTATTTTCCATCTATAATGATACAAGTGTGCAATTGGCAGAGTCTGTAGTATTCTCTATTACTACTTTATATTTCCCTGAATCCCAGACTCAGGAGGCTGATTTCTCACTGCTAGCTGGCCTGGAAAATTTTATTTCACCCATTTTCTAGTGGTGTTTTTTCCCCCTAACAGTTCCTGGTAGTACCAAAACGCCAAGGAAATACTTTTGTGCCATAAATGCCTTAGCAGAGAATAACAGTAACATTATTATATGTTTGTATAGTGAGTTCATTACAAAGCATTTTTACACGCATATAATCTCATTTCAGCTTTGTTTCTCCTAATAGCACTGAAACCTAAAAACCAGGTACTAACAGTCTTAAAATGAAAAATTACAAAACTCAGGCTGAAAACAGTTACATTACTTGTCTGGGATCATACGTGTCATCACAGAATAGCCAGGTCTAAAACCCAGATCTTTAGACTCCATTCCCTACATAGTTCTCTAATGCTGGCATTTGGCTAAGAGTGATAGAGTAAATGATCTGAATTATTGAATGGTAGTGAAACCATTTTCCAGAGTCTTATACTAAAGAAACAGTGAGCAAAGAATATTTTTGCTTTCCTTTGAAAATCTAGATCTCTGTATTATAGATGTCTAAATAATATAACTGGTCGTATTTGTCCTTTTAACGTGGACCACTAGGGAGCTCAAAGCCAACGGAAACTATTGTGTTGTACAGGATCTTATAGCCTGCATATCTACACTCTATTTTTCTCTGTCAAATAGCTACAAAAGAATTTTCTTCAATTCTAAGAGTATTCATATAAGAGAGGTGAAAAACCTTAAAATAGTTTCAGGGTAACTGGGTGATAAAAATAAACAACTGATCCACTGGAACCCACGTCTCTGAAAAAATAATAACAATAAAACTTCTGAAATCAGTCCCGGTTTCATATCCCAGCCCTTCTACCTTCCTGCACTAGAATCTTCAATAAGTTATGTAACCCTTTTCAGCCTCAGCTTCATCCATCTATGGCAGGCAATAATGAAAACCACACAGAGTTGTTATATGGATGGAGTGATTAACATGCAAAGAAATTGAGGCAGATAGTACAGGCTGACATAGGTAGTACATTTGCCTAGAGCTGAAATACTGAAAGTACCAGCCTTTCTTGCAACTACCTCTGCCCATGTGATTTAGTCCTGACCGATGACACATCAACAGGAGTCTGTCCATATTTCCTCTTCTGTTTCCTCCGTCTTTCTACTGAAATCCTGGACCAAAACTGGAGATTCTTTTGCCACCAGGATGTTTGAGCAGGGAGACGGGGACCTGAGAGCTCGATGGCACTGTATATTTGTCATCCAGCCCTGAACTGCCACCTCCTAATTCACCATTGCTTGAGGAAAATATGCACCTGTTTGGCTAAGCCCGTGTCAGGTTTCTGTTATAAAGTAGCCAGACACTAGCCCGACAACATGAACCTTATACATGCTTAACAAAGGTTATTTGTCAATAATCTTTAACAGACATTAGTCCCCTTAGTTTCCTTCTATTCAAAAAGATACATGGTTAGGAAAATGATTACAATAATATTAGTAAATTAAAAAGCAAGCTACTAAATGCTGTAGATCATATAGTATGGTCCAAATTTCCTTAGGATGGGTGGGGGAGCAACTGCTGTGAGACTCAGGGATATTCAGGAGCTCAGAGGATTCATTTTAACAAAGTCACTTTGACAAAACTACCTCAAAATTTCCTGCTGGGTTGTTTATGGCCCAAGAGCACTGTAGGTCCAGACGGAGTGGAACATGTCAGGGAGCTTATGGTGACCAGAGGAGCTGGAAACGAGTGTGCACTGGGGATGCATTACTGGTGTTTTGTGATTCTTTACATATGGCCTTGGGTAGCTATTCTAAGGGAAAATGACTAGTCTAGTCTGTGATTTATATCACATGACTACTCAGCACAATGTAAGAGAATGATGAGCCAACCATGTTTTTATGATACCAAAAGGAAATATATTTCAAATTATATCAGCACAGATGTGGTTTCTAACCTTCCTGCTACACCCTCGCTCATTTCTAAGAAAATTTATGCTCTTACTGAGCATAAGTGTTTTAGGCCAAAATAGCATTCATTCAGTAATATCTACAGATATGGGGCCGTGCAGGGTTAAAAGGGACAGTTCCTGGCAAAGCAGGAAGGAGTGGACCACAGGGGATGGGGAGAGTCACATAGTGGAAGACCATCACACTGTCCCCTCCAAACACACACAGAATATTCTAGAAAACCTATGTGAGGGTTAAAATTCTGCCCTTCATGCCTAATAATATTTAATAAATACTTCACCAAAATACAGTTATACAGCCATTTGGAAACAGTGGCCTTGATATGTGTTGCTTAGTCTCAATAGTGCAGGCAAGGGCACTGCAGTTGTCCAGCCCAGGTGCAACACAGAAAGGGAGCCCTTGGCAAACGTGAGCAGCTGGAAGTGAGCATCTGCGTCAGAAGCACTGCACTAGGCACAACATTGAACAATTGTTCTTGTTCCTCAAAAGCTCACAAGACAAGCTCTGTGAGATCAGCAGAGAAGGACTTTAAGAAAACTGTAATAATTTGTTACACAGATAACTTCACATGAGAGAACTGAATAAATTTGATAACAAAGCTATGGGGTGTCATGGGAGGCCCAAATAAGAGCTACTAGTTGTAATTAAGGAGATTCGGTGTGTCATCTCAAAGTGCCCATCGTCTCAATAGGACCCTCCTGGACCTGCCACACTGTCAGGACCTGCTAACTCACAACACACAGAGCATCTTGAATAGCATGCTGGCAACCACCACCACCACCACCACAACAAAACAGTGGATAACAGTAAGCAAAGGAATTAAAACAATAATAATGATGGCTAATATATATTGAGCATTTGGGGGGAAATGTAATACTATATAATTAAAATAAGTATATTAAAATATATAACTAAAGGTGTGATATAAAATTATACATCTGAGTTAGAGCATGAATGATATGGCATGATTTTGCTGAAACTCCGGGAAAGGGTCTATGGCCATACCACCCTGAACGCACCCGATCTTGTCTGATCTCAGAAGCTAAGCAGGGTCAGGCCTGGTTAGTACTTGGATGGGAAACTCAGGGAAAGGAGGGACACTTTGTTTAAATGACAACATTTAGCCCAGCCCACTCACCCACTTTTCTGTCTAATCAGCAGACATACAACTTCTTCCCAGGAGAAACATGAAGGAAGCACATCAATTAACTGGCAACTTAGCTTCCTGAGCTCAAACTAGAAATGTTTCACTAAGAAGTAACAGTGTGGTAAGAGAATGGGGATATACTCCATCCTTCTTGGTGTTGCAAACTGATTTTGCAGGATTTCTGTAAGTTCATTTGTCATTTCAGAATCTCAGCAGAAAAATACACAACTATTTTAAAAATGTACTCATTGAACTGATTCAGCCATTTGTGTTGCCTGCACGCACACACACAGAGATGGAATAACTTCTGCTTCCTAAGAAAAAAAGCAATTGTTATCATCAGTAAATGATTCCTTGGTCTTTCAAATGGCACAAGAGGCACACTGTTCTGTGCACACACTTAAAAATGAAGTGTTTCCTGCTATCCTCCTGCTGTGACTGACAGATAAGATGGGAAGCTAGTTTGTATTTCTTTAACTGTCTCTTTTCTTCAAATCTGTTTTCCAGCACAAAGTTAGAAGTTGGTTTGTCTGACCAAAAGTCCTCATGTATACAAAGCCTACTTTGGATTTCTTTAAATTTTTTTTCCATTTGATGAGCTGTTAAAGCAATTGCTTCCTTATCTCTTCTTCAATTCATAGTGCGTTGATAACAGGTTTTGAACAAAAAGGCTACTATAGATTGGCTTGTTCACCCTCTAGTCCATCCTTTTTCTAGCTCCCTGCTGAAGCTTGATTTAAAAATTGCCTCTCCCGGACCGCTAAACTACTCTTGTTCCAGATGCAAATGACTCGTACCTATCAGATGCACTTGAGGGAGATTGGGAAGGAGGGGGTGAGTTGGAACCCATCTTCCTGGCCCTGGCTCTGTTGGAGGCAGTTTTGGCCACACTAACGGCAGTAGCAGCTGGGGTTTTCTAATCCCTAAACCAGTTACTGCTGTAGGACTAAGTAATTCCAAGAGCCACCTCCTGACTCCCATGTCTCCATTCTCCTAATGATTTTTAAGTGCCTAATTCCCAGTATGAAATATCTTCCTGTGAAAACACCTAGGAAGACTTCTGTTCCTTGCCTTACACCTTGACTAATATAATTATATTCTTCATTTCCCCATCTGAAGATGCAACCAAAACAACATTAATACCTAACACTTACAGAACGCTTTGTAGTTTACAAAGTACATGCACATGAATTATCTACACAAATCCTGACCCCAACCTCTGAGAGGTGGTGGGACGAGCTGCTCTTCCCACCGCACAGATGAGAAAGCTAAGTCTCAGGAGAATTAGGTGCCTTAGCAAGGCATTTACTTAGTGAGAAATGGAGCCAAAACTCAATCCCACATTTTATGACTGTTTTTTTCTTTTTTCTTTTTCTTTTTTTAAATTGTAGCTGACATAAAAAAGGATAGTAGTTTCAGGTGTACAACCCAGTGATTTTGATTCCTAATCATGTCCTTCGACACTAGAAAGCCTCCTAAGGGCAAATGAAAAAGAACAAGCACATGAACACTGGCAATGATTAAACCTTCTATTTCCTATGGAAAAATAAAAACTAAAAAATAATTTGTAAGTACACTCATTTTAATGGTTTTACATTAAATCAGATTAAAACACCTAAGGACAAAATGGGCTATTTCATAGAGTATGACTTTGGATCCAGGAAAGTCTGTGCCCCAACTTTATAAGATCACTCTTTTGAAGACTTTTTGCTGTTAATACAGATACATAAAAGGTTCCATCACATTTTCCAACTCTGCCCATGAATTCTCCTTCTGCACAACCATCTGGCCAAACCAAGAGTGGGTAGAAGATTTGGGGAGGCCAAGACTCATTTCTCCATTTCTGCCTAATGGCAATTTCACCTAAGATCTACCCCCTATTCAACTTGGGCTCCCCAAAAGGAAGATTTCCTTTTTCCCCACTTGCTATATAGATATAGTTTATTTTTTATAACTTAGTAAAACATTTTTTTTCAATGCTCAAGAAACCAAGAAGAAAAGCAGTAAGTAAGCAGAGATTGTTTTAGACAACTTGAAAAGTGGTCCAATTCTTTCTTTCCATATCCACCTCTCCTCCACTTAGTATCAGTAGTCTAACCAAAGGGTGAAGATTCAAGAGCTCTGAGAAGCAAAACTGTTGATCATATGGTCCTCAGTCCCTGCGAACATCAGCCTGAAGAAAACACAGTACTGCAAGTCTTTGAGATCATTCCACAGCCAACCTCAAAATACTGGAATTCCACAATTCCCTGTCTTTGCTTCCTTCTCTGCTTGCTTCCTTCAGTCTCATATGACCGAAATCAGAAAAGATAGGAAAACTATTACTTTATAGCATCTTAACTCTGCTCTTGCATCAAAACATTATGTGATTCCTTCACAAAAAAATAAGAACTATACAGAAAAACATTTAAAATTAAGAAGAGAAGAAGGAAGACGAAAAGAAGAAGATCTGATTAGACAAATTTAATGATATCTTTCATATAAAATCAAGAGTATATGGAAAGGCAAGAAGCTCTATACTAACCTGGGGAAAGAGAGAATAAGTTGAATTGTCAATGGTGAATGAGTATAAAAACTCCCCATCATACCACATGCTCTTCCCCATAGGAGAATTCATTTTAGTCATAGCAAAGAGATGGGCGGGGTCACAGCAGTCTTCCATCTGTTTCCTAGGAGAGAAAAGAGAGAGAAAAAAGAACAGCAGGTTAAGTGAGCAGCAGACTCATTCATTTGTCATTCCCACAGAGATGTGCAGCCTCACCTCGGTGCCAACTCACAAAAGCATCTGTGTCTCCAGGGTGATTAGACTACTATTAATTCATTCTTCCAGCCACCAGAATGCATGACTGGAATTTTTCATAGTAAAAAAAGTTTAGGAAAAACACATCAGGTCTCAGATGCAGATGAAATATATCCAAAGGTAGAAATAATCATCATAATTGCATATTGATTGATTGATTTCAACATCCAGTTCCAGAAGGTGGCTAACTTTGGAAACTGTTGAGATATTCGGCTACAGCAGAAATGCATCTTACGTGATTTAGCAATCAGGTACTTAGGTTCAGTGACGAGGGACTTTACAGGAGCCATGGGGAGTAGAGAATGCATACAAGGGGCCAAAAGAGGGTGCACCCCCCATCTAGAGACAAGATTAAAGAACGACTCCTGGGAAACTTAAAAATAGAAGCAAAATGAGATGGGTGATATGATTTCAGACACTGGTGAAGCAACCTGTCTTCTAACTGGTAAACCTCATGGGGTTTTTTGAGTTCTCATTTTGTCTGAACTCTAAGCAGTGCTCAACACAGTTGAGCACCATGACCTCTGCGAAGGTCTCCTCACTCCCTTAGTGTCTAGAACAGCAGGATCTCCTGAGTCACTTCACCCTTCTGTGCAGGCTGCTCCTCTACTTGGCCCTCCAATGTAAGCTCTGATAATGTTCTACAGGCCAGTCTTTATATTCTCCTCTAATCAGAAGCCTGTCAAAAACCAATGTTGTTTACTCACTGAGCTTTCCTGAGTGAAAGAGCATACTCCCAGTCCCACCTCTAGAAGAACCTGCTGACATAAACCACTCCTGAAGACAACCCCACAGACACATGCTTGCTCAGACATTTTTGTACCCATGGAACAGAAGCTCACAGCTGAAATGGGACGGTAACATGGAACACTGGTTCAAATCCTGACTCTGCCATTTACTAACTCCATGACTGAAGAATGTTACTGGGCTTCAGAACAGGCGTCAGAGACTGTTTCTAAGAATTCACTGAGAATGTGCAGGTGGAGAAAACATAGTAAAAGGTCAATACAGGTTCAATAACCCCAACCTCATTATAGAGATGAATAAACTAACTCAGTGTTAGGCCACAAAACAAGTCTTAGCAATTCAAAAAGCCTGAAATGGACTAAGTATCTTCTCTGACCACACTGGCATAAAACTAGAAATCAATAACAACAGAAAAACTAGACAATTCACGAACACATGGAAATTAAACAACACTCTACTGTACAATCAATGGATCAAAGAAGAAATTAAAGTGGAAATTAAAAAAGTAAAAAAAAGTCTATTGATACAGCCCTGACTGGTATAGCTCGGTGAGTTGGACGTCGTCCTGCAAACCAAAAGGTCACTGGTTCAATTCCCGCTCAGGACACATGCTTGGGTTGCAGGCCACATTATCTGGTTGGGGGCATGCGAGAGGCGATTGATTGATGTTTCTCTCACACATTGGTGTTTCTCCCCCTCTCTTTCTCTCTCCCTTCCCTTCTCTCTAAAAATAAATAAATAAAATCTTTTTTAAAAAGTTTATTGATATAAACAAAATGGAAATATAACATCCTAGAACCTGTGGGATGTAGCAAAAGTAGTTCTAATAGGGAAGTTCATAGCAATAAATGCCTACATTAAGAAGAAAGATCACAAATAAACAACCTAACTCCATACCATAAACAATTAGAAAAAGAACAAACTGAACCTAAAATTGGAAGAAGAAAGGAAATCATATAGACTACAGCAGAAATAAACATAATAGAAAACAACAGAAAGTATCAATCAAAGTAAGATTTGCTTATTTGAAAACATGAACAAAACTGACAAACCCTTAGGAACAACCAAGGAAAAAAGAAAAAGAACCCAAACCAACAACATATAAATGAAAAATGAAACTTACAACTGATACCACAGAAATTCTAAGGATCCCAAAAGGCTGCTATTACCAACAATATGCCAACAAATTGAACAATCTATAAGAAATGACAAAATTCCTAGAAACACACAGTTTACCAAGACTGAATCAGGAAAAATAGAAAAATCAAAGTAGACCAATTACTAATAAGGAGATTAAATCAATAATCAAATACCTCCCAACAAAGAAAAACCCAGGAACAGATGGCTCCACTGGTGAATTTACCAACATTTAAATATGACCAAACACCAATCCTTCTCAAACTCTTCCAAAAAAAGCAAAGAGGAGGAAACATTCCCAAACTCATATTATGAGGCCAGCATTATCCTGATGCTAAAACCAAAAAAACAAAAAAAGATACTACTAAAAAAAAGAAGCACAGGCCAAAAATCCCTCATAAATATAGATCCAAAAACTCTCAGTAAAATACTGGCAAACTAAAGTTAACAGCACATTAAAAAAAATCATACACCATGCTCTAGGATTTTTCCCTGCAATGCAAGGATGGTTCACCATATGTAAATCAAGCAATGTGATAGACATTGATTAAAAAGAAAGAAAAAAAAACATATGATCATCCTAATAGACACCAAAACAAAATTCAAAATCCATTTAAAATAATAATTAAAAAAACCACTTTAAAACATTAGGTATAAAAGGAAAATACATCAACATAATAAAGGCCACATACGACAAGCCAACACTTAACATCATACTCCATGGTGAAAGGTTGAAAGCTGTTCCTCTAAGATCAAGAACAAGACAAGAGTTCCCACTCTCACCACTGGTAACATAGTCCTAGAAGTCCTAGCTCGAGCAATCAGGGAAATAAAATGCATCATATTGGAAAAAAGGAAGTAAAATTGTCTCTGTTTGCAGGTGGTATGATTTTTATACCAATAAAATCCTAAAGACTCAACAAAGAACAATTAGGTCTAATAAGTGATTCCAGTTAAGCTGCAGAATACAAAATTAACATACAAAAGCCAGTGGTGTTTCTATACACTAACAATAAATTCTCTGAAAATAAAAAAAGAAATTGATCCCATTTACAACAGCATCAAAAACAATAAAATGCTTAGGAATGAACTTAACTAAGGAAGTGAAAGATCTCTAAAAACTGCAAGACATTAATGAAAAAAATGAAAGAATACACAAATAAATGGAAGGGTATCCCGTGTTCATGGATCAGAGAAATTAATATTGTCAAAATGGCAACACTACCAAAAGCCATCTACAGATTTGTGAAAGTCAACCTAAGTAGGGCCATTTTAAAATGGAGCCAAAGCAGCATAGGAAATGTAGTCAATAATATTGGAACAGCTATGAATGGGGCAGGTGGATGCTGGATATAGCAGGGGGAACACTTTGTAAAGTATATGATTGTCTAGCCACTATGCTGTGCACTTGAAATTAATACAAATAATATGGAATGTAAACAGCTATTTAACAAAAAAGTTTTAAAAAATAAGTGAATAAAATTCACTTGAGTTAAAGGGCTATGAAAATGTGAAATAGTAATCACTATCATTTAAAGGAAATGGAGAGGTTAATACTTAGATTCTTTCAACATGTACTTCTTCCTACCTTTTTAGAACACTTCCTGGAAAATATAAGCCCCTGAGGGTTTTTATTCATCTCTCAAATTTAATGTAGCAGTGTTGGCAGACTATAGATTGCCACCTGTTTTTGTAAATTAAAAAAACCCCACCATATATAAATTATTTCTCAATAAAACTGAAAATAAATTCCCTGGGTTTCCAGTGCCTACTGTGGACTCTGAAATCCAGACCCCTCCATGACCCAGCCTCTCCTCTTTATCATGATCTTCACCTTGGTAACCTAACCAAGGCCATATGGTGGCACAGCTCAGCTTTAAACCCTGACCTAACTCCAAGGACCCTGGACTTAACCAATACACTCAATGCCCCATTACTCTATCCCACTTGAACCTTGTGTGTTTCCAGGGCTATCTCCCTTACTGCCTCTGATAGCAGGGACTACGTCTGGTTCATCAGCTAAGAAATGGTTTATAGAAAGATGTTCTTATTGAGAGTGGTCTAGATAATTTGGACAAACTATCCCATCAAAAACAATTAGAGGTCCTGGCTGGGTAGCTCAGTTGGTTAGAGTATCGTCCTGATATGCCAAGGTTGCAGGTTCAATCCTGGGTCAAGGCATATACAAGAATCAATGAATACATAAATAAGTGGAACAGCAAGTTAATGTCTGTCTGTCTGTCTCTCTCTCTTTCAAATTAGTAAATTCAAAACATAATTAGAAAAGCTGGAAAAGAACAAAATCATTTTGAGAGCATCTGAGAACTAACAAGGAGTAAAAAAAATGAGGTCAAGATCTAGGAGAATAAAGAAGCTTGGGAAGGGCAGTCCCACATTTAGGACCCCTTTGTTAGAAGGGCCTCTGGTGGTGGTTCTAGAAGAGGCAGCTGAAAGGCCGAAAAGCTGAGCAAAATTTCCAAAAGACTTGTGGAACTGGGGACATGAAAACTGGAATTCAAAGGATGTCAAGGAGCTACCTCCCTGATAAACTCCCTTGGCTTTTTGGTTGGTATAAATACCTTACAAGTATGTGTATACTAGAAACAGACCAGCCCTTGAAGGAACTGAAGCCCCACTTTGAATGATCTCAATCTCTGACTGGACTGAGATCATTCAATTATACCTCTCGCTGTCCGAAGATAACATCATCTTAGTCCTCAACTGTCTTCTCGATTTTCAGAAACAATGTCTGGCATATAATTAAAACCACCCACATATAACAAGGGAACAAGAAAATATGATTACAAATTAAGAGGAACAAAATGCACAATAATATGCACAAAACAGGGATAACGATAATGAAGTTTTCAGACAAGCATTAAAATAATTGTGCTTAATATGTTTGAGGAAACAAAAGATTGTGAATTTTAACAAACAAATGGAAGCTGAAAGAAGAGAAACATAGGAAGAAGCCATCTGTAAATATTGCTGAAAGGAAAGGCCAAGTTGATGAACCTTGCTTGTTCAATGACCTTCAACTAGTAGACTCTGACACCCGTGCCGAGCCAAGGAAAAATCTTGGGCAATGCAGCATCCTGATGAAGAGCATGGCCCCTGCAGCCAGACTGCCCGCATCTGAACCCTGGCTGTCTCATTTACAACGTGTGCCCTGGAGCAAGTTCCTCAACCTCTCTCAAGTCCTCAACCCTGAGGTGGTAAAAACAGGAATACCTGCTTAGTTAAGAGGACTATGAGTTAGTATTTGTAAAGTTCTCAGAACTGTGCCTGGCTCTATGTTCTATTGTACATAAGTGGTACCGTGTAAATATTTTTTAAATAAAAAGAGGTGAATTCAGTTCAGTAGAGGAGAATGAGAGAATGGAAAATAGATAAACTTAGGAAAAAATACAACATCATTTTTCTGCCAGTGATATTTATAAAAATTTTAAAAGTAATGCAAGGCAGAATAACAAAGCTAAGATTACATGAGAAATCAAATCTTTATAAATTATTTGATGTACTAGCATTTAAAGTGTTAAAGAAAATAACCTTTAAAAACTATATTTGGGAGGGGATAATGGGGGAAAAGGGGGCAAGGTTTTCAGGAACATGTATAAGGACACATGGGCGATTAAATTAAAAAACTATATTTAATTTTCAGTTATTTAATTTCATTTAGACAATGAGATGTTCAGGGAGAAATTGTCCTAGTTGGAAACTTCATACCTTGTTATGAAGAATTAATAGTTAAATGCCACATTTGCCCCTAGTGAATTCATGAGGAAAAAAAGCTCTTAAAAATACCATGAGAAATCATCATGACCCAGTCCTGATAGAGAATTTCTCATATCCCTCTTACCTGCTTTATTCTTCTCTACAGCACGTAACACTATTTTACATTATAGATTTAATTTACAGTTTGCTTATTGTCTGTCTCCCAAATCCCAGAGCATAAACCCTGAGGAAAGGGAATTTTGTCTTCTACTCACTACTAGATCCCCTTCTCCTGAAATGGTGGCTGATTCTCTGAACAGGTATTTAATAAATGTTGATTTAAGAAATAGGAAAGAAAGAAGAAAACATTAAAGAAACAAGAGAATCTCAATGCATGTTTTATTCTCACTAATCAAAATTCAAAATGAAGAAGTCAATTATTCAGTTTTAGTCCGTGGAGACCAAAAAACAAAAGATTGTCAAAATAATTGCTACAGACTGGTAAACACTTCCAGTAGCGGCAGACCCGGGAGTTTTGAGATTTGCTGGCTGACGGACCCCAGGTGTCTCACATTGTGCACTGAACACTAGCCTGACTGAAGCCAGCACCCCTTCAGGAGTGCAGAATTGCAACGCACGGACCACAGGGGCTGGCTGTGCCACCCCAGTGTTTCCTTCACCCAAGTGTCAAACGGTCAAAATTTCACTTCACAATGTTTGGTAAGGTTTGACAAGGCTTCAGATTTAATCTTGTCTCCAAAACCTTCTTTCTATTCCATCAATATCTAACTTCAGTCAGTTATTGATTTTAACATTTGGCTTTTGGCCAGAATGTGTATCTACTGCCATTTCCTCCAAACGGCCAAATCAATAGTCCTTACTGTACACTGTCCTGAGTTGAGTTCCCAAAATTCCCTTTAGACTATCATGTATCAAGTCCTTGGGTTAATGTCACAGAGCCTCGGATTTATTGCTGAAAACAGAGAAGGTTTTCAAACTGAGATCATGTATATAAAGCACCTTGGCACATTATATGGTCTTGATAAATATTCATTTCATTCTCTTTAGTAGTTGGGAACCACATGACTCTGCTCATTTCACAGAATCCTAACATTATTATCTTATTAGATATAATTTTTTAAGTTACCCCCATCCACTCCCAAACACGTCCCAATTTGGATGATAAATTATATGTTCACTCTTTTAAGGGGAGAAGCTAAGCAGTTTGCATCCAGTAAAAGAGGGCTTTTCCTTAAGTGAAGAATCTGATGGCCTGAAAAGAAATCAGAGAAGTTTCTTACTCTAAGTGGCAGAGTCACAATAAGAATTGGTGGAAGGTAAAGATTGGGCTATCACAAAGTTATTTTTTCCCCCAACCTAAAGAAATCTTTGTCTTAAATGATCAGTTTTGAAAGAAGTTTAAATGTCAGGAGTCACTGTTGACTGAGGGCCCAGGATCTAGAACAAGAACTTGCAGGATCTGCCCTGAAGCGAACACACGGTAGGGCCTTGCCCGTGGGGAGGCCGTGGGAACAGCGTCAGCATCACCATCTCTGTGGCAAAGGCAATAGCTTGTGTCCACATAAGACATTCAAAATACACCCTCAATATAGGGTAGAGATTTGTATTCATCTAATTTTTTATTTTATTTTTCAATTACAGTTCACATTCAATATTATTTTGTGTTAATTTCAGGTGTACAGCATAGTGGTAAGGCAACAGTATACTTTACAACACGTTCCCCCCAATATTTCGAGTACCCGCCTTACACCATATGTAGTCATTACAATATTATTGACTATATATCCTACGCTGTACTTTACATCCCCATGACTATTTTGTAACTGCCAATTTGTACTTCTCAACCCCTTCACCTTTCCCACCCAGCCCCCTAACCTCCTTTCCCTCTGGCAACCATCTCCGCTGATCTCCGTGTCCACGAGTCTGTTTCTGTTGTGTTTGGTCATTTATATTGTTCTTTAGATCCCACATATAAGTGAAATTATATGGTATTTGTCTTTCTTTTACTGACTTACTTGCATACATCTAATTTTTCATAAAATTCTCTTAAATGGTGAGTAGAAGTACTTCCATTTGCTTATTGGTAAAAATAATGTTTTCTACAGATAAAAAGTCTTTTCAAAGATTAACCTGCTGGATAATTTGCCAGGACTATAAAAACAGAGAAAAGCAGCTCTTATGTACTACTTCAGACAGCAAGTAATCTTTTATTTAGCATCACATTTTATTTATCACATTTGAAATGACTGCACGAGAAAGGGAAAGTGTTCCAAAGAGAGGTAGATTATGTCACGTGTAGCCAGCATTTCTCCAAAAGAGGCAGAGCAGAAAAGGAGAAATCTTTAGAACACAAATACTTCAAGGATGATCTTGTTTTTCCTAAAATATATTTGTTTTGTAGTGTACTTAATGAGCATACAGAACTATTTGAATTAAAGAACATAAATCTTTCCAGGAAAGATTTCAATGAACATCTATCTTCAGTCGTCCTATTTATACTTACTTGTCTGTATAGCTAGAACGGTTCTAATACTATCCTTTGAGAGTCACCTGTTTGCTGTTTTAGTTACTGCAAGTGACTGGGCTCCTTTGGACAGCACTCATTATGGGATTCACTGAGCAAATCTTTACTGAGCCCTTTCTATGTGCCCAGTTCTGTACTAGGCACTATAATGTAGGGAAGGGGAGGGGAGGGGCTGGAAATACCCTGTTCTTTCAAATTCTAATGGAGAAGCCAGACAAACAAGATAAATCAAGTATGTGGGTAAGCAGGCCAGGGTACAGTTTTTAACAGGGGACTAAGTAATCCTCACTGGATAAGGAACACTTAGGAAAGACCAGAACAAGGGGAGGAAGTAAGTCACATGGATACAAAGAGAATTTTTCAGTTGTGTGTGTTTAATCTTTATGAACAAAATTACTTCTCTGTTGGTCTATTCACAACATCACAATGAAACAGCTAAGTGGATAGATATAAAATTTGGATACCATGTTTTCAGTGGTCTGAAAGTAAAACACAGGTTTGGGGGAATGCAACAAATTCACTTCAAGGCTTGAGTAGGAGCATGGGAGGGGCAAGTGCATCCACTCAGAGAAGTGGTCAAGCAGTCATCTGAGAGAACATGAGGTTCTGCATAAAACCCCACTCTCCACTGAGTTTTAATCTTATGCCCAACTGGCAGATATTACAAATTACAAATTAGAATGATTTAAAACTGAGCTGTTTTTCCAATGCACATGATTACACAGCAGGGTGGGATGCAGCAGCATTTCTCTATGGAATCGTGATCAGTGGTGTTACCGAATAGCACTAGGAGGCCAAGATATTATGTATCAAAACTAAGAGCTCTATTCAGGAACATCTTTTCCTTTTTTGTTTAAATGACACCTACATCTGAGATTATTTCTGTGAAAGATGAGCAGAAGTTAGTGGAAGGCAAAGCAAACAAAAAGGAGGAAACAAAGTTATAGAAACTGTATTATGAGTTTTCCAAATTACACAGGTTCTTCTAGACTAGGGAGCTGAACCAACAAACATTAAGATGAGTAGGGGAGTGGCAAAGTTTAGGAGGTGAAGTCTAGGAGTCAAGCTCCTTGGATTCAGCCCATCTCCACTGCCAGACAGATGCAGGACTGGGGTGTTTGTCCCCCAGTTTTTCCAGGCCATAATTGTCTCTTCCATGATTTATATTACATACTTTTGGTATTTCTGTAACTGTTCCAGTACTTGAACAGATTCAAACTTATTTTACGAGAAAAACTTTGGCTCTGCCTTATGACCCATTTCCACAGGAAGGGATTCTGTGTAACAACACAAGCCAGAATTCCTCAATTTTCTTAACAGAAGAGTAGCTATGCCACCTGCTTGTCTAAAACACACGGCTCCTTCTTTTCTCAGCACAGATATCACCATTTTGGGGTGTCAACAACCTTTAATGGACTATAATCTAGTCCCCATTAAATGTGTGATTAAAGGAATGACTATTGGGAGAGACAAAGGGATGCTAGCTGATTTTCCCCTAGGAGCTAGATTCTTTATATTCTTTCCCTATATCAAGTCAAATCACATGCAAGTCAACAACTATTTTTAGATCCAAATAGACACTTCTCCAAAGAGGACATATAGATGGCCAGAGACATATAAAAAGATGCTCAACATCACTAGGCATCAGAGAGATGCAAATTAAAACCACAGTGAAATATCACCTCACAACAGTCAGAAATGCTATCATCAATGAATCAAAAAACTACAAGTGCTGACAAATACTATATTATTTCACTGATATGTTGAATCTAATGAACAACCGAACTAACGAGCAAACTAGAGACAAACTCATAGATAGAGAGCAGGCTCACAGATACTGGCGGAGAGTTAGGGGCTGGAGGGATCGAGCAGAAAGCAAAAAGGACACTTGGACATGGACAACAGGGTGGTGATTGCAAGAGGGAGGAGGGTATACAGGGGTTAAATGGAAATGGAATAAATACAATTAAATATTTTTTAGAAAAATAAATAAAGTAACTTTTTAAATGTCCATGCTATGAACTTTCATAGGTGAGAACAGGGTTATTCTTCAGGTCAAACATGTCAGCAAAGCTTACCACCAATATTTTCCATATTGTGAAAACAGGGAAACATTTCACCTCATCCATCAACATCCTCATCTTGTTGCTATGTTTGTTACATTTGTACTTAATTTTGAATTGTTTGTGAACACCATTGACCCCCATCATGATAGAAAAGTGTAGAGCTGTTGAGAGAGTTGACAGCAACAGTTACAGAGAAGTGTAGGCTTGGAAATGGAAACAAAAGTACAGATGATTTTTCAAAACTGAAAGCATTGAGAAAATAAAGGATATTACAAGTGTGGATGGTATGAGTCATTTGACAAAGAGTGAATAAAAGAAACAGCAATTAGCAAAAGAAGAGGAAAATGACAGATGAAATGGGTGATTTTTTTTAGTTTGTCAATAAAGGATTAGAAGAGAATGAAAACTAGAGACCAGACAAACCTCCTAGAATGGATTCAGTGCTTAGAGACTAACAAGACTGGGAGAAGTACAACAATGTTGAGTTTACTGCTAAAGAAAAAGCGTAGCTGTCAAAAGACTATTAACCCAACGACAATTCAGGGTAATGATGGACATTATGAAAAAATTTAAAGGAGACGGAACAAGTACTGCCGATGAAAATGGGTAGCAAGCCACAGCCATATGTGCTTCCTTACCTTAAAGTCACTCTGAATCTGTCAGTTACAGAGGATAGAGGCAAATTGTTTACAGAGTACCTGCTGAGGAGGACTCCCTCACAACATCTGAGATCAAGGGAAGTGCTTAGCTGCATCAATACAGACAAAACCTATTGATTTGGGGAAAATGATCTAATTGGCTATACAACAAAAGCAGAAGAACATGCTTTCAAGGGACAGACTCATACTCTATTTGGTAGAAATGTATTTGGGAAAGCAAGGTTAAAAATTCCTTTGGTCATTTTGGACTTAGAAACAACTTTTGGACCTGTAACCTATACAAAAGTTGAAAAATCTGTGAATTAACAAACCATCCTGTAAAATGCCTTCAACAAGTTACATTACAAAGTTACACTTTTATCAAAGGTCAGCAAAAGAAACAGCTACATCGAGAATAGCAGTCATGACTTCCGTTCAAGATGGAGGCAAAGTTAAACATGGCTCACCTCCTTGCACAACCACAGCAAAAATTACAACTACAGAACAAGTATCACCCAGAATTGTCAGAAAATCAAGCTGTATGGAAGTTCAATAACCAAGGAATTAAAGAAGACACACTCATTCAGACACGTAGGAGGGGTGGAGACACAGAGAAGTGCGGACAGATGTGGTGACATGGAGACATGGAATGGGTGGTCCCACACCCACATGTGGTGAATAAAAATAGGGAGGAATACCTTGGGAGTGAGGGATCCCAGCCCCACACCTGACCACCCAGGCCAGGGTTCTATCGCCAGGAAGATCAGTCCCCACAACTTCTGGCTATAAAAACTAGTGGGGGTTGGGGTAGCAGAAGTGACTGTGGGATTCTCAGGAATCTCCCCTTAAAGGGGCTGCAATGGACTTAGGACTTATGCAGACTCACTCCCTCTGGGCTTCAGCATCTGGGTAGCAGCTTGAAAGGCACCAGTGATATACGGGAAGGAACTCAACTATCTGGCATCAGGGTGAGAGATGGAGGACAGCTTTCTCCCAGACAAAAAGACAGGCTGAGACCACTGTCCCTTTTCTGAACCCTCCCCCACAGAGCCACAGAGCTAGCAGGTAGGTGCCATATCTGGGACTCCATCAACCTGACTCACACCAGTGGCATACGGGGAGAAACTGAAGGGTCTGGCATCAGAGTGAGTGCCAGGGGACAGTTTTCTTCTGGACAAAATTCTAGAGGCCAGGAACCAGCACTATCCCCTTTCTGAGCCCTCCCCCAAACAGAGCCAAAGAGTGGGACACCACATCAAAACTCCATCAACCTGGTTCACATGGGTTTCCCTGCACTGGTATTTACCTAAGGCTCCATCTCATCCAACTTACCAGTGCACTGATCCACAATAGGCTTCAGTACTAAGACAGCGAGTAAAGCAGCTATACAGGGAAGCTGGCAAAATGAGGAGACAAAGAAATAAGGCCCAAATGAAAGAACAGAAAAAGACTACAGAGAAAGAACTAAACAAAACGGAGAAACAATCTATCAAATGCAGAGTTTAAAACACTGGTTATTATGATAGGAACTCAAGGAACTCATTGGGTACTTCAACAACATAAAAAAGACCCAAGCAGAAATGAAGGTTACACTAAGTGAAATAAAGAAAAATTTACAGAGAACCAACGGTGGAGTGGATGCAGCCAAGAATCAAATCAATGATGTGGAACATAAGGAAGGAAAAAATTCAATCAGAATGGCAAGAAGAAAAAAGAGTCAAAAAAAAAAAAAAACCCCAACCAAGGATAGGCTATCTAAGCAGTCTCTAGGACAACTTCAAACGTACTAACATTTGAATCATAAGGGTACCGGAAGGAGAAGAGAAAGAGCAAGAAATTGAAAATTTATTTGAAAAAAATAATGAAAGAAATCTTCCGTCATTTGGTGAAGGAAATAGACAAGTCCAGGAAGCACAGAAAGTTCCAAACAAGATGGACACAAAGAGGACCACACCAAGACACATAATTAAAGTGCCAAAGTTTAAAGATAAAGAGAGAAACTTAAAAGCAGCAAGAGAAATGCAGAGAGTTACATACAAAGGAGTTCGCATAAGATTGTCAGCTGATTTCTCAAAAGAAACTTTGCAGGCTAGGAGGGACTGGCAAAAAATATTCAAAGTGATGAAAAGCATGGACCTACAGCCTAGATTGCTAGGTTGTCTAGCAAAGCTATCATTTAGAATTGAAGGACAGATAAAGTGCTTCCCAGATAAGGTAACGCTAAAGGAGTTCATCACAACAAGCCATTATTATATGAAATGGTAAAGGGACTTATTTAATAAAAAGATGATCCAAACTATGAATATTAAAATGTGAATAAATTCACAACTATCAGCAACTGAATCTAAAAAACAAACACTAAGCAAACAAACAGAACAGAAACAGAGTCATAGATACAGAATGGAGATCATTTGGAGGGTTATTACTTGAGAGCGGGGAAGGGGAGAATGGGAAAAGGTGCAGGGATTAAGAAGTACAAATAGGTAGGTACAAATTGGTAGGTCCAGAACAGACAGGGGGATGTTAAGAACAGTATTGGAGTAGCAATTGAACTTTGTAAGCATGACCCATGGACATGAACTAAGGGTGAGATTGCTGGAGGAAATGGAGGTACCAGGTGGAGGGAGGAAAGGGGAAAAAATCGGGACAACTGTAATAGCATAATTAATAAAATATTTTTTAAAAGAATAGCAGTAATGAAATAGCAATGAAAAAGAAGATAATATTTATTATATATCCATAGTCTCGTTTATCTACATAACTTATTCCTTGAATTTAGTGTCAGGAAAATGTTTTGTAATTACATTAATGTGTGCATTTCTACTTATCAGACAATACAAATTATTCTGATCCATTCATTAAGTGCTCCTCCGATCTGGGTCATCAGGAAGTTCAGAGGTAAATACAGTAGTTATAAAACTATCTCAGACTCAGTTCCATGGACTGCTAGCCCTCTCCTCTTTATTAATGGTTGTTTTCAAAATGCCAATGTGTTATATTTTTAAATTTTAAAATGTTTTAGAAATTTTAAAAAATACAAATTAGAAAAATAGGCAAAAAAAACCCTTACCACAATAACCTCTCCACACAAAGATAACCACTATTAGTAGATTGTTTTGTGTGCATTTTTATGTACTAATTCAATTAATTCCTTAGTCAATAAATATTCAGTAAATATTTATTGTATATGTAGTATGTATCAAATAAAACACAATTCTAGAAACTGAAGATTCAGCAGGAAAAGATAGGCTCAGTGCTGGCTCTCTTGAAATGGGGATTTAGTCTGTGTACAATTTATCAGTGCTATAAACTCAGGGGTTAACATTCTCATGCTTAAATTTGTGAACACATCCACGACTATTTTCTTGGGATAAATTTTTATGAGTATTTGCTGAATTAAAAAGTAAATACTAATGGGGTTCCTCTTGCTTTGGAAGATTTTACACCATCTTTGATTTCCTTTTAATTTTTATTTTTAGTAAAGCAAGATAGGAACAGAGTTTAAACTACTATAAGGCAACACAAGCAAGAGTTCCCTTTTGTATTCTGACCCCCATGTCTGGACCAAAAAGGCAATGGTTTTCATATTTCTGGTTATCATTTAAATAATGCTGTTTCTATTTTCCAATTATTTGTACCATCTCACTATTTTACTTACTACTATGAAAGGTGAAGATATCACTTTCTTTATTTTCTTTTATTTTTTAATTTTTTAATTATATGTTACTGATTATGCTATTACAGCTATCCTGATTTTCCTCCTTTGACTCCTCCACCCAGCACCCCCTACTCAATCCCTTAGGCAATCCCCCCTATCATTATCCCCTTATACCTCTTCCCCCCTGCAATCACAACACTGTTGTCCATGTCCAAGAGTCCTTTTTCCTTTTCGCTCAATCCCTCCATCCCCTAACCTACGGCCCCACCCTTCTATCTGTCATCTGCTCTCCATCTATGAGTCTGTCTCTGTTTTGCATGTTAGTTCAGTTTGTTCATTAGATTCCACATGAGTGAAATCATATGGTATTTGTCTTTCTCTGACTGGCTTATTTCACTTAGCATAATGTTCTCTAGTTCCATCCACACTGTTGCAAAGGGTAAAATTTTCTTCTTTTTTATGGCTGAGTAGAATTCCATTGTGTAAATGTCCCATAGTTGTTTTATCCAGTTATCTACTGATGCACACTTGGGCTGCTTGCATATCTTGGCAATTTTAAACAAGGCTTCAGTGAACATAGGGGTGTTTATGTTCTTTTGAATTAGTATTTTGGGTTCTTTCAGATATATTCCCAGAAGTGGGATTGCTGGATCAAAAGGCAGATCCATTTTTAATTTTTTGAAGTATCTCCACACTGCTTTCCCCAGTGGCTGCCCCAATCTGCATTGCCACCAACAGTGCAAAAGGGTTCCCCTTTCTCCATATCCTCACCAGCACTTGTTTTTTGATTTATTGATGATAGCAATTCTGACAGGTGTGAGATGACATCTCATTATGGTCTTTATTTGCATTTCTCTGATGATTAGTGACACTGAACATTTTTTCATATTTCTATGGGTCATCTGTATGTCCTCTTTGGAGAAGTGTCTATTCAGGTCCTTTGCCCATTTTTAATTGGGTTGTTTCGGGGGGTATGGTATTGAGTTTTGTAAATACTTTGTAAATTTTGTATATTAACCCCTTATCAGATGTATTGGTGAATATCTTCTCCATTCTGTGGGTTATCTTTTTATTTTTTTGATGATTTCCTTTGTACAAAAACTTTTCAGTTTGATGAAGTCCTACTTGTTTACTTTTTTCTTTTGTTTCTCTTGCCTAGGGAGATACTTCCGATAAAAAATTGCTACAAACAGTGTTTAAGATTTTGCTGCCTATGTTTTCTTCTAGGAGTTTTATGGTTTGGGGTCTAACATTTAAGTCTTTGTTTTATTTTGAATTTATTCTTGTGTGTTATGTAAGAAGATGGTCTAGTTTCATTTTTCTGCACATATTTATCCAATTTTTCAAACACCATTTATTGAATAAACTATCTTTAGCCCACTGCATGTTCTTGCTTCCTCTGTCAAATATTAATTGACTATAAAGGTGTGGCTTTATTTCTGGACTCTCTATTCTGTACCATTGATCAATGTTTCTGTTTTTATGCCAGTACCAGGCTGTTCTGATTGCTATGGCCCTGTAGTATAGTTTGATATTATGTAGTGTGATTCCTCCAACTTTGTCCTCCTTTTTCAGGATTGCAGTTGCTATGAGGAGCTTTTTGTGGTTCCATATAAATTTTTGAAATATTTGTTCTAGTTCTGTAAAATACATCATTAAAATCTTGATAGGAATTGCATTGAATCAATTGCATTGATTGTCTTGGGTAGCATGGACATTTTAATGATGCTAATTTGTCCTATCCTGAAACATGGTATGTACTTCCACTTGTTTATATCTTCTTCAATTTCTTTCTTCAGTGTCTTATACTTTTCTAAGTGCAGGTCTTCTACATCCTTGGTTAGGTTTATTCCTAGGTATTTTATTCTTTTTGAAGCAATTGTGAATGGGATTGTTTTCCCAATTTCCCTTTCTGTTAGTTCATAATTGGTGTATAAAAATGTAAGGATGGTACAACATTCACAAATCAGTAAACGTAATTCACCACATAAATATAATGAAAGATAACAGCCATAGGATTATATCAATAGATACAGAAAATGCTTTTGATAAAATGCAACACCCATTTATGATAAAAACTCTCAGCAATGTGAGAATACAGGGAATATACCTAAACATAATAAAGACCATATATGACAAACCCACTGCCAGCATCATACTCAATGGACAAAAACTACAAGTGCTCCCCTTAAGATTGGGAACAAGACAGGGATGCCCACTTTCACCTCTCTTATTCAATATAGTACTGGAACTCCTAGCCATAGCAATCAGAGAAGAATAAAAGGCATCCAACTTGGAAAGGAAGAAGTAAAACTTTCCTTATTTGCAGATGACATGATACTTACAGAGAAAAGAGAACCCCAAAATTCCACCAAGAAACTACTAGAACTGATAAATGAATTCAGCAAATTAGCAGGATACAAAATTAATATCCAGAAATCACTTTCTAATCCTACACTGAACAGACTTTTCCTCACCCCACATTCCGTACAAAATCACATTAAAAATTTTAGTCAAAGCGATTATTTTTATAATATTATAAGTCACAAGTATTATTTAATAGATGAGTCAGGCAGTGTACTATCACTGCATTTCCCTTCTTGTAACCTTTCTGAATTTGCTCTTTCTGGAGTTAGTTACTGCCTAACTTTTCATTTGCTTCATTTGTCAGGTACTTTCCAATAATTCCCTTTCTAATTCTTCAAAGAACTGTTAAATTTTCTCAATGCAGTTTCATTTTCATACTTCCTATCCTTTGTGTATGCCATATATTTTCTTTGGGCAAATAATAACAATATCATTTGTTATGTATTCTTCTTCCTCCATTGTCTGTCTGTTTTGTGTGTGCTTTTTCTATTGGTTTGTTTGGTCTCTGTCTTTCATGTTAGAGGCTTTCTAGAAATATTTACAGATCCTTAGCTGTCCGTTTACATTTAAGAATGAGGCACCAAAGAGCTGAATGAAAGCTCTTCATGCATGGGTAGTGATTACCAGATGCTGGGCCACGTCAGGTGTGATCCATCAGGGACCCAGCCCTTTCACCAGAGGATCCCTAGGTGTCAGTATGCACAGCCTTTTCTCTTGCACTAGTCACTTTCCCCAGAGAGGGACCTTCCAGCCTTGTGATAAGGTATAAGACTATCAATAATATTCTGGGAGCTAAGTGAGAATGGGGGACTGAAGTCTTACTCTTCAGAACACATTTTTCTTAACTCTCCTCTTTTGAGCTGATGTCTGAAGTCCAGAGTCTGTCTGTTTCATCTCCAGTCTTCTAACAAAGGGGCAAGGGCGACTTGTGTCTGTGGGTAGGGGAAGATTTAGAACCTTCTAACCAATTTTCCTGTTTGTAGTTTTGTTAGCATCACCTCTAAATGCTGAGTCTTTCAGGAATTGTGCAACATGAACTGGCTTCCTTCTTGCTGGCTCTCCCTGCTGTAAGCACTCAGTTTTAGATTTCTGTACTCTCCTAGTCAGAAATCACCGGGCCATCTGCTTTTCATCTCCTACAATTCAGTTGATGTCTTTTGTTGGCTATTGTCTCCTTTCCATTCACTTCATTCCTAACAAGTTCATTTCTGTTTATATTCCTCTCTCAGAATTTTATCAGTCTTTCAAGAGGAGTCAAAAAACCAGATGTCAGGTGATCTTATCCTTTTCAAGTTTAATACCTTTTCCTGTGACTATTTGATAATATTTTCTGGTTTTAAAATATAAAAGGCAACCTACTGAAAAATAGATATTTACAAATGATATATCTGACAAGGGGTTAATATCCAAGGTATATGAAGAACTCAACACAAAAAGAACAACCCAATTTACAAATGGGCAGAGCACCTGGAGATACATTTTTCCAAAGAAGACATACAAATGGCCATTAGACATATGAAAAGATGATCACCAGCACAAACATTAGAAAAATTCAAAACCACAGTGAAATACCACCTCACATCTGTTAAGATGGCTATTATTGAAAAGACAACTAATTACAGGAGTTAGTGAGGATGTGGAGAAAAGGGAACCTCAGTCCACTGTTGGTAGAAATGGAATTGGTGCAACTGCTATGGAAAACACTGTGAAGGTTCCTCAAAATTAAATTACCTCATGACCCTGCAATTCCACTTATGGGTATGTACCCAAAGAATTTGAAGAGATATTGGTTCCCCTATGTTCACTGCAGCATTATTTACAATAGCCAATATATGGAAGCAACCTAAGTATCTAGCATAAGTGGATTAAGAAGATATGGTGTGTATATACAATGACATATTACTTACCCATAAAAAAGAATGAAATCTTGCTATTTGTAATATGATGGATGGACCTAGAGGTTATTATGGCAAGTGAAATAAGTTAGACATAAAACAAATACCATGCAATTTCACTTATATGTGGAATCTAAAAAGCAAAACAAACCAAACAAAACAGAAACAGACTCATAGACACAAAGACTAAATTTACGGCTGCCAGGAGAGATGGGGTGAGAGGACGGGTGAAAAAGGTGAAGAAGATTAGGAAATACAAACTTCCAGTGATGGAATAAGTAAGTCATGAGGAAGTAAAATACAACATAGGGAATACATTAAATAATATTTTAATACATTTGTATGATGACAGGTGAGTTGCTAGTCTTAATGAGGTGATCATTTTGTAAGGTATTTGTATGTCCAAGGAGGACATACAGAGGGCCCAGAGACGTATGAAAAGATGCTCAGCATCACTAGCCATCAGAGAGATGCAATTTAAAACCACAATGAGATACCAATTCACACGGGTCAGAATGGCCATAATAAACAAATCAATAAACAGTAAGTGCTGGCGAGGTTGTAAAGAAAAGGGAACCCTAGTACATTGTTGGTGGGAATGCAGATATGTGCAGCCACTGTGGAAAACCAGTATGGAATTTCCTCAGAAAACTAAAAATGGAACTTCCTTTTGACCTGGCAATTCCACTGCTGGGATTATACCCTAAGAACCCTGAAACACCAATCCAAAAGCACCTGTGCACCCCAATGTTCATAGCAGCACAATTTATAATAGCCAAGTACTGGAAGCAACCTAAGTGCCCATCAGTAAATGAGTGGATCAAAAAACTATGGTACATTTACACAATGGAATACTATGCAGCAGAGAGAAAGGAGCTCCTGCCCTTTGCAACAGTATGGATGGAACTGGAGAGCATTATGGTAAATGAAATAAGCCAGGTGGTGAAAGACAAATACCATATGATCTCACCTATAAGTAGAGCCTAATCAACAAAACAAACAAGTAGGCAAAATAGAACCAGAGACATGGGAATAAAGATCAAACTGACAGTAACCTGAGGGGAGGGGAAGGGGCGATAACAGGGGAAAGAGGGGGAAGGGTCATCAAAGAATATGTATAAAGGACCCATGGAAAAAGCCAAACGGGAGGAAGGATTGAGGGTAGGAGGCGAGGGTGGGTGGAGCCGAGGAAAGTGGTGGTGGAAAAGTGGAGACAACTGTACTTGAACAACAATAAAAAAATGCAAATATGTGTGTGTGTAAGAAAGGTTACCAAGAAAATTTTTGATGGCGATTCTTTTAAATAAATGGAAATGAGTAATTAGGGTATGTAGGAACTTTTATTTTTCATCTTACATGTTTCTATAGTTCTTTAGTTCCATGAACTTACATAACTTTATCAACATAAATCTAAATAATTTATAAATAGTGCTATGAAAAATAAAAATGAATAGATGCTTATTGTAGAAAATCTGGAAAAAATAATAAAAAGGATAAAGAAGAAATTAAAAGTTAAAAAATAATACAACCACTTTTTCTTCCTGTGATCTTGATGTTATGTTACCAGGCTTTCTTCAAAACTGACATAAATTTATCAACCAATTACCTCTGCCCTCCAGCATCCTCAAAGTCTTCTTCTTTACCAAATCCTTAATTTCTGTCCATAAAAATACTTACGCCTGTCCTAAGCTAAAGAAAAACTCCTCAAATATGCCATCTCTTCAAGGCATCAGAAATCTCTCTGAGGACTCTACAAATCAAACATATTAAATCACTATTGCCTCTGTTCATCAGCCTTTTCACTTGATTCCAGCCTGTGGCCTCACTGACACTGCCTTCTTCTAGGTCTCCAAATACATCCGAATGACCGAATCAAATGAAATGGCCTTTCCACATTCCTTAGTCATCCGGCCCATCCTGGAATGTGACATTGTTGACCATCTCCTGCCTTCTCATAAGCTCCTCGCCTTGGATATCCGTGGCAATGTATCAACCTACCCAGCCACTGCCTCTCTATTTACTTTTCTCTCTTTGCTGACAAAACAGCATTTCTTCCTCGCATCACTTAAATGTGGTTATGTCCCAAGGCTTAAATTTCGATTCTCAGCATTTTTTATTCTAATAATACTGAGAGATTGAGTCACAGCCACATTCCTTTTATTCAACTGAAGAGAACTAATCACACATCCTAAAGAGATACAAACCAGAACAGACGTAGGATGGACCCATCAGGAGATGTCTAAAGTTGGGGTGGGGTAGGACTGGGTCAGTGGAGACAGGAGGATAACAGGAAAAGGAAGGATTTAAGAAAAGTACTCATTCCGTACTATGCACAAGACACTATGCCAGGCCCTCTTGTATATATTTTTACCCCATTTAGTTCTTAACACAATCCCGCGAGTCAGGTACTTTGTTTATCTTTACAGGAGTTAGGCAGCACCACAAGACCACAGAGTTAGGGTCTGGGTGGCCTGAGGGAAGCAGTGTGGTGTCATGGGGAGAACAGAGGCTCTGTGGTCACGTGGCTTTAACTCTACCGCTCACTGCTGAGTGGCTTTGGCTAAACCACTTAACACTCTGGTTTTCAGCTCTCTCATTCATAAAATGGGGACAAAATTAGTTGGTAACAAATGAAAGAATTGTAAATGAGGTATATAAAGTACCTAGTACTTAGATAGTGCTCATAAGTAGTTGTGGTTATTATTATTCTCACTATTAAAAAAAAAAGGTTACCTTTATAACAAAAAAGAATGCTATGAAAGGAAAGAGAGTTTCAAGAAGAGGAACTAATGTTTCTTCCAAGACGTAGACCCAAATCTAGACTGAAGCCTACCTGCGCGTTTGTGACTGCACAACCTTAGAAAAAAGCTCTGAGCGATTCTCTGTCTACAGGGAGAGGGGGCATCCCTATGAGAAAGGAAAAGAAGCATGTCCCCTCGTGACTGAGCAAAAGTCAGTGAAATGACATGAGGCACAGCCATCTTGTGAGCGGGGAAAATGCTCGACCCGGGAACTCATACTGCCTACGGGTTACATGTCTTCAAATGATGGTGCGCAAATCACCATTGAATCCTATGAGAAGCTGTGGCTATTCCTTCTGAATAAGGTGTTTTGACAATTTTTCTAAGGAGCAAAAAATTGTGCATATTTTTTAGAGAAACAGCAATGAAAAAGGCAAAGTGTCATAAGCCTCTGTGGCTTTAGAATGATCAGACTATTAAAAAATGCTGATTATTCTCCGTATATACTTTATAACATGTGTTAACATTCCTTTTGCCATAAAAATGTGAAAATCAGCATGATGAACCAAAAGTGAACAGACCAAAAGAAAAAACAAGCTGACAGAAGAGCCGAGAGAAGCATTACTGTCCGTGGAAGGATTTCAGACAGCAGCTGCAGACTGTTCCCAGACACTCTGATAATGGAGAACATAATTAGTTTTCCTTGACAAAGAAAAATAGAAGAACTGATGAGGTCAAAACTCATAAATTAATTCAACTCAATAAGCATGTTTGAATAAATCATCTGCATTTGAAACTGCAGGTCACAAAAGACACACAAACAAAGGGCATGAAGAGCACCCAAGTATTTACTCATTCATTCATTCATCTATTAAATATTTATTATGCACTGAGTATGTGTAAAAGACTATATGCTAAAGTTTGAGAATGAGGGTGAATAAGATGAAGTCTCTGACTTCTAGAATCTCATGGTCTGTGGCCAGAGAGAGCAGCAAATCAACAAGCCCAGGACACATACTGGTGTATGGAGAGGATGCACGGACCACCACCAAGGTGTGGTAGCTGAAGGGGTGGGCAGGGTGAGAGAGAACAGACTGGAGATGGGAAAAGACTTTCTAAGGTCAACATATAAGTTGAGAAATGAAGGACTAAGGGGATTTAGTCAGACAGGCCAAAGGCTAGCGGCATGAGAAAGGTAGAAAATTCCTGTCAGAGAAAACGGTGTGTACAGAGGCACAAAGTTTCCAAACACCACAGGCCAGGGCCAGTCCAGAACAATTTTTTTCAAGTCTCTGGCAAAAAGAAGAAAACACCAGCAATGAGTGAGGCTTTCATATTTCATTTTAATGAGTGGCCTTTTTTTTTTTTTTTTACTGAGATCATGTCATTTCTACATTTTGATGTTAACATGTAAAGTCTTTAATGAAATGGTTGTATTTTATCATTTCCTTACTTGCCAAAATACAATATCATCAATGCTGTTTGTTTACTAATCTATTTGGTAATTTCCTAACCCATTATATCCTAAATTTGGGAAACCCCGGGCACAATGAATAAAGCCACATGTACTTGCCATGGTTAGAAGGCAGAATACACCTGGCAAATAAGCATGCAATCGTTTACAAAGGAGATTACTAGCGAGTCTGATGTTGGGCAAGTCTCTTTCTCTAGTGCTTGTGTGTAAAATCCTGGTGCTGACAACCACCCCACCTACCAGGTTTGTGGGTGCTTAAACCAAAATCAGGATGAGTTGATGAAATAAATACTCCATAAATTCCAGTGTACATTCTAAAGGCAAAAGGTTCATATTAATAAGATTCTCCCTTTCCTCTAAATAAATATATAAACTAATCAGCCTGTAAAATCTTGCCTCCTGCTTTTTGGCCCTGATCACTTTGGCCAGGATACTAAACCAACAAATCCTAGTGATGGACATGAAATGATGAAAACAGTAAGATACTTACTGATTTCTAATAGATAAATGCCATCTCTCCACACAGACTCTGATTTTTATTTGTGACAAAGGACTACCTACTAACAATCTATAATTTTAAAGAATTATTAAAATTTAGCATTCAAATACTAGAATTAGCACATTTTTAGAGTTTACCAAGGATCCTCATTCAACATTCCGCAAAGAAGCCTGGCTGTCGTGCAGCACTTGGCAGTGTAAAAATGCTTCCTTTGTGCCTGACACGTATACAAATTCCCACAGTTAGAAAGACATATTTTATCAGGCATCATCAGTGTTGTGGGGAACTGGCTGTGATTTTTAATTGCTACAGCTCTTGTTTGTAAATACAAATTACTTTAGGCATTGCTGAATTAACCAAGAGGCAGACTATCTTTGTATTTGGTATGCCAACCAAATAGGGGAATCACAGAATTTTTTAAAATAAATTTCTAATAATTTCATACTTGAATTCCTAAAAAGATTGGAAGTAGTCATTATGGGCAAATTCAAAAACTGTGCTAAACCTAGAATACCATATTATATTTTTGGTTAATTTAGCAAAAAAAAAAACCCCTTTAGTTTCTTGTCCTTTATTGGGCTAACCCTTTGGTATGTACAGATGAATATTTACATCTATAAAGGACACATGGACAAAACCAAAGGGGGAAAAGATCAAGGGTGGGAGGTGGGGATGGCGGTGGGGGGGGGGGGGGAGTGCAGAATGGAGACAACTATGCTTGAACAACAATAAAAAAAAGAAACAAAAAATAATAATCAATACAACCTAAATAAATAAATAAATAAATAAAACACTGTAAAAATATTTTATGCTACAATTTTCAAACAACTTTAATTTGGGACATATCTGTATTAGTTCAACTATGAATCATCCATAAATGTGCTGGTGTAATAACAGCTCATAGTTAGTGGGTTTTAGAAACAAGATATCGTGAATTTGAGTTCTGCCCCTATTTCTTACTATATATAAGTGGGTATGTCTCATAAACTCTCTAAGCCTCATTTTCTCAAAAGGAAAATAGAAATAAAATAGTATTTGCCCCAGAGGTTGGCAGAGGCCATGAAATAAGCTCATACATATAAGTCCCTTTGCATCAAACCTATCACATTTCTCAAGAAACCATTATTATTATTAAATTTATTTTTAACATAAAGTAAAAACAGGTGAAACAGGAGGACAAGAAAATTCATTGCATTAAAGCCACCAAATAAACACACTTGAGTTTTGTCAACAAAGAAAACAAAAAAAATGCACAGAACAAATGTTGGAAGAGTTATTTCCACACAGAAACCAACAGGGGTAGCAATTGAAACAATATCCAAGGGAGCAGAAAATGAGAAGCAAGAGGATTCCAGCACGTGCCAAAGGGCTCGGGTAACCACTTGTCCTCAGATGTCACCTTACTCAGTGAACCCGGAGAACTAAGCCAGATTCCCCTGATGTTCAAGAGCAAAATAGAATCTTTGGAATTTACAATTAATTATAGCAATATTGATGGATCTACGCACAAGCTCAATTTACAAATTTCCTGGTAAGTACTTTAACTTTTCACACAGGTGCTTTTATATCTGGAATATGCTAGGAATGTCCATGGAGCCAAGGGCATGTGTGGCCAGCAGGAAGCTGTCCTAGGCCATATGAGCTGAACAGTCAGTGGTCAAATACTTAGCACCAGCAGATACACTCTATTTATACCTTGGTATTTGCTCATAATCCAAATTTAGAGATTTTCACTTTTTTTAATTTACTGATTTTAGGGAGAGAGAGGAAGGTAGAGAGAGAGAAATAGTGATTTGTTGTTCCACTTATTTATGCACTCATTGGCTGATTCTTGTATATTCCTGAATGCTGACTGAACCCACAACCTTAGCATATTGGGGTGATCTAACCAACTAACCAACTAACCTACCCTGCCAGAGCCAGAGATTTTCATTTTTTTAAATGTCTATTGACCAAAAATATTTAACCAAAAATTAAACCAAAAATATTTTGATTGTATTTGCTCCACCATGAGTGTCTGTGTTTGGGTTGCAAAGCAAGGGGTACACTTAGAGTAAATGCTTTGAGTTGGTGAGGAGTCATAAAAGAAGGGGAAAAGTATGTCAGGGAGCCTGCCTCTCTCATCTATCCAGACCCCCACAGGCTCAACCCCACCAGGTGCACCAGCATCTACAGCATAATGGACAGAGACATTGACAAAGTGGCTAACGTGGACTGGTATAGCCTTCCCTCTTCCAGGCTCACTACTAGTACTAACAGTCATTGTAGATTGTTAGTCATAAAAGAGTTCAAATACAGTTATCCCATATTATCAAACAGAAAGAAGGAAACCAGCCAGCACGTCTCCGGACACAGGTTTTAACTTCCTTCTCTATTTACGCCATCATGGTGATGGCTTGGACTTTCAATCACTGGACCTTCTACTAGAAGGTCACTTGAAGACAATTCAACACAGAAGTGATAAAAGAGCTATGGGAATGCATGAAGATTCCCATCTAAAAACTAGAACAAATTTTTGATGAAATGATAACTGGCTCAGTTGGCAGAAGAAACCGCAATTCCAGCCCCCATTCTATGACGCAGGATAAGAGTATGTAACTAAATGTCAAATTCCCCTGTCAGTCCAGTTCTGAATAGTAACGCTGGAGGTTCAAACCTTACTTTTTGTGGATCTTCCTTCTCTTTCTTTAACTTTAAGAAATCATCTTTATGTTTGAAAAGCCAGATATATTTTTAAAAGATCATGGTAAAATAAGTAAATTATATAGTCATGGGACATCAGAATAAAGTTGATGAATAAAAAGGCACACTGCAGAAGTTCAAGAGTAGAGAGAATAGAACGGTTCTTTTGGTTTGTTTTGATTCTAACATAGGAGGGAAGGAAAACAGGTGTATTAAAATTACTTTTCTGTGAGGTAAAGATTTCTGTGAGTGGAAGAGGTTAACGGCTTCTTTCTCCCTGACCCATAGCAGTCTTTTCCTTTGTTGGCTTCTGAGGATGTGTGTAGTCTTCCGCCGGGTAGAGGTGGTACCTCAGGACCACGACCAGGACTGAGATGGCTGGGATCACCCAGCTGGTCCACCCATTGGAATTAGAGTCATGGTAGTAAAAAGAGTATCTGAAGGCTTGGTTACCTTTGATCTGTTATCTGGACAAAGCTCCCCAATGATATCTCTTTTGGCCAATTCTCTAGCATTTGTAGAGTGCCCCAAACCCTCCAACTTTTCAGTAGCATCACCTCCTGCTTTCTCCGGTAAGACTTCTCTACCAGGATGTGCCTCCAAAAATCTGATCAGATCGTATACCTTGCAGTGCAGGTTCAGTCAGGTGCTCTCGCTGTGGTTGTGCTTCTGGATCTCCCCCAGGGTGTAGACCTCTATGGCCTTGTGAGACTCCTTGACCACTGTGGAATGCAGTAATCTATAGGCCCTGCAGACACCAGCTGGGCCAGGCGGAGCACAGCAAGCATCTCCACAAAGCTGGGGCTGAGAATTCCCCATGTCTCAGCCCTACCAAATCATTTTTTAATTGAGAGGATGTTCCGCTGAGTCTCTTTGATCTGCCCAGTCTACACCATTCCCATTGTCTGTGCTCTAGATCGGACTCTTGGCACAACTGTCTTTTAATTCATGTCCTTTCCTCTGCCAATCTGCCACAACACCATTACCAAATCTGTGATCCTAATCATAGTTACCGAGTTACTTCCATACCCAGGAACCTACAGTGACTCTCAAACTCCTATTAAACCTCATCCTAACTGCCCAAGATTTTCGTTCATTTCTCACACTCACATGTTCTGTTCAAACCAACCATTCTGGACTAACTTGAAACCCAAAGCCACTCACTTCTCATGCTCTTTCCCAGGTTCAGAATGTGCCAGTTCAAAATCCACTCAAACTTTAGGAACAATTCAGCACTCTTCTCTATTCCCAAGTACCATTACTTAGTTGTCTGACCCAGTGGGTAAAAACACTGGAGGTCAGAAACCATGCCTTCCCCTTTCTTTGTATCCCCAAAGTTACCATCATAACAGAAGCTCATCATGATTTGTTAAAAAAAAAAAAAAGATGTGCTAAGCAGAGTTGTAAATTCTAGTCACTTGCAAGTAAGATGCTTCTATTTTTGTCATTTTCCTACTCCTTATCCATCCCCATCTCAATCACCTATGACAAATCTGTGCTTTACTAACAAGAGCCTTGGTTTAGAGCAGTCATTCTTTCTCTGTAGAAAGATTCATGCAGAGAAAACACAGCAAAATTAACACACACTGATTTTGAAAACCTATCACTGTTGCTCTCTTCTGAACAGACCTTCTATTTTGCCTCTTGCTTTCCATTTCCCCACAAAAATCTAAACTATTTTCTTATACTCCCTCCTGTGCTCCTTCCTAAAATAATGACATTTCCAGACACCAAATTCATTTGATTTAAGGCTCTCAGGGTGAGCTGTGTTTCCTGTCAAACAGGAGACCTTAGGGCAATGAAGGGTAAGGGAGAATATGCAGAAAAAGTCTTTGAAATACTGAAGGAATTAAGGACTTGAAATAATTGAGACGGGATGAATTTGATTGGAGCAAACAAACAAATCAAATCAGAATGCTCCCCAAAAGCAACAACAAATATTCCTTCATAGAGAGTAATGCTATATGATGAATCCACTGTTCTTAAGGTCAGAGGCCCACCACCCCTGCTTCTAGTCACTGTAATGATACAGCCGGATGCCTATTATCTCAATTGCATATTTCCACCACAATGACTCAAACAGAATGCATTCTGGGATGAGGTTGGATGACTACGTTTAGAGAATCTATAAACAACAAGCAGTGGAGAGGGACGCTGATTGGAAGGGAGAAAGAGAGAGGAAGGAGAGGGTAGGAGGAGGAGAGGTAGGGAGAGAGTGAGGGAGGGAGGGAAAAAGGGAAAGGAGAGAGAGAGAAGGAGGTAGAGGAGGTCGAGGAGGAGAAAGGAGGGTGGGAAGAAGGAGAAAAGTAAATTTAAAAAAGAGAGAGGGAGGGAGGGAGAAACAGACAAACAGACTGACAGGGAAGAGGAGACACTGGAAGCCAGCAATCTTCCAAAACCATTTTTGAGGCCAGAAGAGAGAATGCTCAGAATGTGAGCCCTGACGTTAGAAATTCCTGAGTTTGCATCTTGGCTCTCATCACTCTGTATCTAAGTTCCACTCTCTTCATATGTTAGTAACTTGTCCAAGGTCACAGAACTAGAAATTGATGAGGGGTAAGATTCAATTGAAGAGAGAGAGAGAAGAGGGGGAAGAAGAAAGAAATCCAGCATTGATAAATTGGAGAAACTCTGAAAGCATGGCCCTTAAAGATCACAAAATACTATGGAAAATAAATCATTATTTATGATAAATATGCAAGTGAAAATCTGGAGAACCCAAGAGAATAAACTGAACAAACAAAAAAAACACTCTAAGAAACTTAAATAAGGTATATTTTTATAAATAAAATTAATGACTTTCCCATATATAAACAATCATCAGAAATAATTATGAAAACAAGATGCTATTGGTATAAAAATAAAAGAATCAAAAATATATAAAATATCTAGGAGTAATCTCAGTAAATGTGCAGAATCTGAGTGCAAAAAGACTACTCTGTTTAGTGAAATGAAATAAGTATTGGATATATAAGAAAACATATCTTATTCTTGGGTAGAAGTTCTCAATTTTGTAATAATATATCAATTAATAAAAATATCAACAGGAATCATCTGAACTTGAAAACCAATCCCAAATATTCCTATAAGAAAAATATGCAAGGGTTACAAAGAGAATTCTGACAAAGGAACAGTGAATGGCCTTACAAGATATTAAAAGTTTCTATAAAACTACAGATTTGAGATGGTATGGCTGTCGAATAGAATTAATGATACAAAGCTTTGGAAGAAAAGTGGGAGTTCCAAAATAGACCCACACATAGGATTGTCTAGCACGGATAAACTTGGCATTTCAAATCAGTGGGGAAAGCTAAGTTTTTGATTTTGGTTTTTGAAGAATGATGCTAGAACAATAGGGAAAATATGTACTCTCTACCAAATTATACTAAAATAAATCACAGATAGATCTAAAATTTAAATGCCAAACATTAAATCATAAAAATATTAGATGAAAATATTTTGGGCTATAGGAATTATGACACAAAGGTTTAAAAGCCACAAAGATGAGGTTGATTGACTGATTATTTGTAAAGTGTTTACAGAAAAAGTAATTAAACATGTATATAAACAAAGCAAAGACACATTGGGAAAAGATTTGCTGCAGATATGACAAAAAGCTACATTTCCTGAACAACATAGGACACATTGGGCATCAGAAAGAAGAACGTAGGCAAAGACGTGGAAGTGTCCTTCCTAGGAAAGGAAATCCTCAGGAATGAAGAAATGAAATAAAGCTCAATCTCACTGATTATTAAAATTATCAATTTCTCCCATCTACTAGCAAACCACTTTAAAGTTAAGAGCATTCAGCACTGGAAGAGCCAACAGGCTCTTGGTCACAATGGAGATGACTTTAGTTGGAAGACAACCTGTAGATATCACTCTAAAGTGAAACGTGTTGCTTCAAGACCCTGAAATTTTCTTTTAAGGAAGCTATCCTGCGGAGATAATTTCAGAAGAAGAAAATCATATTTCCAGAATGTCTGTTAAGCCATTTTTGGTTTAAAAAGAAAGAAAAGAAAAACACCATGTTCAATCCTAACATGGAATTTTATATTCTCTCCATAGCTTTGTGCTACACGTACCAAAATGAGGTAGCTACTGACAGATATATTGTGGGTGGAAAAAGGAGGATGTAAGGATGTTGGGGTTTTTAAAAAGATTTTATTTATCTATTTTTAGAGACAGAGAAGGGAGGGAGAAGGAGAGGAAGAGAAACACAATGTGTGGTTGCCTCACACGTCCCCTGCTGAGGACCTGGCCCATAACCCAGGCATGTGCCCTGAATGGGAATCGAACCAGTGACCCTTTGGTTCGGAGACTGGCACTCAACCCACTGAGCCACACCAGCCAGGGCAGGATGTTGTTTTAAAAAAATGTTTAGTATAATTTGATTATTACTTAATAAATGTGTTAATTATTTGTTACTATATAACACATTACTCCAAAAGTCAGCAGCTTCAAACATCAAAGACTTATTTTCTTACATAGTTTCTAAGGGTCTGGAGCATCTTAGTGGGACAATTCAGGCTCAGGGTCTCAGGAAGCTGCAGACAAGCGTCAGGTGGGGTTGTAGTCACCTCCAGCTGGAGCATCTACATTCCAGTTCACCTACATGGATGTCCATGGTCTCAGTTCCTCACTGACTATTAGCCAGACACCTCAGTTCCATAAACGGCCTAAAGGTCCTCACAACATAGCAGCTGGCTTCACTCAGAGCAAGTGATCCAACAGAGAGAGAAAGAAAGTCCCGAATAGAAGCCACAGTCTTTATGACGTCATCTCAGAAGTGACGTACCATCACTTCTGCAGTGCTCTACCCTAGTCTAGAAGTGAGGCACTAAACCCTGCTGTCATGAACAGGGAGGGAATGACACCGGGACATGGGAGATGGGGGTCACCGGGAACTGTCTTGGAGGCTATCGCCATATATACTCATAATACGTATGTGGAGTACATTTAGTTGTTTCTATAGATGTAGATATGAAAACTCACATACAGCAGAAGGATTGTACATCTGGTTTGCTTGAAATAGTCCTAGTTTATGCCTGTTGTCCTGGAATAATGTTAGTATTTTACCTCATGTATCCCAGTTTGGAAAATAAATTATACTCTGAACAGGAAAATATCTAAAAGGATACACATCGAAACATTAACATTGTTTGCTTCTAAGAAATAAGACTGAGAAGACTTTTATGTTTGCTTAATATACACTTGCATGAAGTTTTAACATTTACAATAAAAATGCATTATCTTAATAATTTAAATAAGCAGAAAATTATACATTAGATGTCTAGATTATCTTTCAGAATAATACAAATTATCACATGGATTCCATTTCAGAGACAGTGACTGACCCCAACAGAAAAGCCCCTAGGGATTTCGGCACTGGAGAGAAGAGAAATACAAATGGAAATTAAGCAAGTGAACTGTAACAGCTAGGTGGGAGAGCAAAAAGAAAAAAATAAAAGAAAAAAACCCCTAAAACTGGGATGAACCAGAGTCTTTATGCAGAGAGAACAGAATAAAACCTGTTCCCCGTGACTTGAGTTCATGACTTTACTTATAGGATCCTTGAAAAGTACGTGGTAACAGCCTTGGATATCAACAGTAGTAAAATACAGCATGATAATTCACCTTTAAAGACTGAAATTTTACCATTTGAGGTTATTTCCTTTGCGTTAAGACACTGCAGTAGCCTGGAGTCCTGAATGTCAATGTCGGTTTCAATGAAAAGGAGCAGTTCGGCATAGTGAGGAGCCTCGAGCCCTAGATCCTACGAACCTTAGAGCCAGAGAGACAATTGCTAACTGCATAACCCTGAGCAAGGTCCTTCATGCTCTTTTTGTTTCAGTTTTTCTATCAATAAAATAGAACTATCCTAGTCTTTCAACAAATGGCACGGGAACACTGGACATCCACACACGTAGAAACAAAATATATCTAGCCACAAGCATCACACCCTTCACCAAAATTAACTCAAATGGATCATAGACCTAAGTGTAAAATGCAAAACTATAAAACTCCCAGAAGATAACATGAGAAAACCTAGATGACTTTAAGTATGACTTTTTAGATATAACATCAAAGGAACAATCCATACAAGAAATAATTGATCAGCCGTACTCCATTAACATGAAAGACTCTGCTCTGTGAAAAACAATGTCAGGAGAATGAGAAGACAAGCCACAGACTACACAGGGTCTGCAATGACACAGCTGATGAATGACTGTCCTGCCACATACATAAAGAATTCTTAAACTTTAATAAGAAAACAAACTACCAAATTTAAACATGCACAAAACCCGAACTCATAGTTGGAGACAGTCTCCTTGTGGTTGTCAGAGGCGGGGAGGAAGAGGAGTGATGGGGGTGAGGGTGGTAAAAAGTTAGTAACATCTAGTATTAAAATAATTAAGTCCTGGGGATATAACATACAGCACGGTGTCAACCGTCATGCTTAATTCTACTGTACGGTATGATTAAATAATCTCAAAAGTCCCCAGCATAAGAAAGAAAACTTTGTAACTATGTGGTGATGGAGATTAGTTCATTACATTTAGTGTGATGATCATTTCACAGTATATACAAACATCAAATTGTTATATGGTACCCTGAAACTGATAAAATGTTATATGTCAACTATACCTCAATTTTTAAAAATGAGCCAAAGACCTTATAGACACCTCACCAGATGGCCCATAAGCATATGGAAAATGTTCCATATCACCTGTAGTCAGGAAAATGCAAACTAAAATGACAATGAGATGCCACTACACATCTACAGAATGGCCAAAATCCAGAACACTGACACCACCAAATGCTGGCAAAGATGTGGAACAACAGAAACTCCACAGTGGGAATGCAAAATGGAATGCAAAATGGTACAGCCGCTTTGGAAGACAGTGTGGTGGTTTTATAAAATTAAACATACACTCACCATACAGTCCAGCAATCACACTCAGTGGTATTTACCCAAAGGAGATGATCACGGGTCCACACAAATGTTTACAACAGATTTATTCATAATTGCCAAAACTTGGAAGCAACCAAGATGTCCTTCAGTAGGTGAAGAGATAAACTGTGATACATTCACACAACAAAAGATTACTCAGCGCTAAAAGGAAAGGAGTTATCAAGCCATGAAAAGACATGGAGGAACATTAAATGCATATTACTGAGTGAAAGAAGCCAATCTGTAAATGCTACATACTGTATGATTCCAACTAAATGACATTTTGGAAAAGACAAAACTATGCAGACAGGAAAAGGATCAGGGGTTGCCAGGGTTGGGAGGAGAAGAAAGGGATGAATAGGCAGAGTAGAGAGGATTTTTAGGGCAATCAAAATACTCTGTATACGATAACGATGGGTAAATGACATGATACATTTGTTCAAAACCGTAAGATACACAACACCAAGAGTGAACCATAAGGTAAACTATGGACTTTCAGTGATTACACTGTGTCAGTGTAGGTCCATCAATTGTAACAAATGCACGCTATGGCAGAGAAGGTTGATAACGGGGGCAGCTATGCATGTGTAGGGGCAGAGAGTATTTAGGAAATCTCTGTACCTTCCTCTCAATTTTGCTGTGGATCTAAAAACTGGTCTATAAAAATAAAGTCTCGGGGAAAGAAAAAAAAAAAAAACCACCCTGCCCTTGGGAACTTTTAAGAAGGAAAGGAAACATGAGCCTGGAAATGAAGGTGGCATTTGGAAGCTGAGGGCAGCCTTCAGCTGGAGTGCAGCACGGAAAAGGCCACCTCTTTCACACAACCACAAGGAAGTGAATTCTGCCAACAGCCCCTACAGGGAGGGAATGGGGCCTCCCAAAAGGAATGCAGCCTGCTGACACTCTGAGGCTAACCCACGGAGACCCATGCCAGACTACTACCATGCAGAAATTTAATAATCTGTGTTGTCTAGGGGTACAGAGAAGGGAGAGAAGAGCTGCTGTAATGATGTTAATATACATAAATTATTTAAAAGAAAGGCTGACACATAGTAGGCATCATTAAATGCTAGCTCTCACCATCACCTACAATCCAAATGGCCTTAGGCAAATAATTATAGCCAGCTTCTTTGTAAAATAAGACAGTAATATCTCACTCATAGAGGGAGTACTTGTGAATGTTAAATGATAACACTGTGTTAAGTGCTAAAGCAGTGCCTGGCATATGGAAGACACAAAATAAATAACAACCACACTACTAAAATTATCATCATTATTGTCCGAAAAGTGGAGCTGATTTTAAGCTCTAGGATTGGATTGATACATTAAGCACAAAAGCATCTAGCATGGTGCTTATACATAAGTGGTGCCCAATAAATGCTAATTAAATATGAACTTCATTTTCTATATTGCATCTCTATGATAAAAGCCCAAAGAGAATGCTTTGAACTGCTTATAAGTTATAAATCCTGAAATCTGATACACAAGAAGCAATCATCTGGCTTCTTTATAGGTTCTTTCCTTTTGTAACAGGATGTTCAGGGGGATTTTATGCCCAAACAATGGTTTAAGTCTGCGGCTGGAAACACAGATGCTAAGCACCGCACCTTCTGAGTTGAGAGAGCCACTGTCTACTCGGCCAGCCTTCCAGCAGGGCTGGGTGGGGGTAGGGTCTGGTTAACGGTCCAGTCCCACCGCCATGACCAGCCCCCAGCTCTGGTCAACGAAAAGGGAAAATTCGGAGAAAAAGGAACCTGTTGAGAAGTGGGGATTCTTTCCTTCCCTAAAAAGAAGGTACCCAAAAACTCAGGACTGGGGGTCCCTGGCCAGCACCTGTTGGTTTGCTTCCAAGCTTCCTGAGCAAGAAAAAAGGAAAAACGAGAAAGAATTTTCAGTAAAAGAGTGACTCTAAATGGCTAGACAACAGTTGGAGACACTCATACCGAACCCTCAAAATAGTGGGTGGGGGGCTTGGATGCCTTTTTGTTGTAAGAAACCTTGACTGCCTGCTCAAGATGGCAATTAACTGACCCACTGGAGCATTTCACTACTGCCGGGGGGCTAAAGGGGTCCTTTACGAAACAGTGCACAGTGGACTGAGTTTTGGAAGGGTCCAAAACACGCCCTGGTGATAAGTGTTACAAAACGTGAGCATTTTCTCGTCACTCTTGGAATTATGGTCACAGATAAAACAGAGACCAATGTGTACCAAGTACCCCATCTTTTAAGTTCAGGAAGTTGCCAGAAGTCAGAGTCTACCACTTCTCTATGGCTTTTCTGACCAGTAAGAGACCAGAAAACCAGCCCCCCCACCACACAAATGATTCATACTTGGAAAGGTTGGGCAGGTGTGAGTAGCCTTGGGAGTGCCATGTTTGTGGGCGAGGCTACTGCCTGTTCACCTCCACGGAGACTGCAGACAAGTGCTTTCCTTTCCTGACAACAAGGAGGCAAGAGGGGGTGGGGGAAGTTCGAAACCCATCACTTGTAAAGACTGAGAGGGTCTGCAATAAGGAGAAATGGGCATTTTGTTCTTGGGTCAGAAAGGAGAACAGAAACGGAAAGAGATGGTGAGGTAGAGGAGAGTGGGAGGTGAAAAGCCCTGTGGCGTGTGTGGCAAGGATGGTGTGTTTACGAGTACTCCAGACCTTACAAGGCTGCCCGCCAGGCTAAGGAACTGGGATGATTTGCTCTTACAGGACAGGAACAGCCTGTCACAGCGCACCTGAGTGGCTGCAATCACCAAGACGAAGGACTGGGAATATTCACAGCGTCTTTGCCCAAAGGGGAAGCATTAGCTCCTCAAGGGGAGGAATGGGGCTCTGCAACCAAGAAGGCTCCTTCACACTTCCACTCAGAGCTGCTGGAGGTTCAGATGGTGCTGAAGCTTTAAAATCAAGAAAACTGAGCTAAATACCAGGATGAATAAGACTGTCCCAATAATCAAGGTGGAAGCCAATTGACAACATCTGCCAACTTGATCAGAGATCCATTAGAGTCAGCAAACTGGAGTAGCGGTGGGAGGACAGAGAGACTTGACAAGGCATAGTTGTGTTTTCATCCTAATCCACGGTTTCCTGCCCCTCCCCTTCTTGGTGAGCGCCTGCCCCTCTCTTCCCTGTGTCATGGCAGGTGAGCTGGTTGAGTGGAGGTCTGTTGCTTAACAAAGTCAGCAATCCCCATCCAAGCCGGCCTGTCATCTTTGGTCTCTTTTATTCTACTGGTAATTGAGCTCAGCTTTCCCCCGTGGACTCATGTAACTTTTAGCAGTGTTTTAAAGGGTTTTTGCTCTCTTAACAGTTCACGTGTTGCATAGGTTAAACAGAGGCAAAAGATATTACACCACTAAACTGCACAAAGACCTCCAGCCTCACAGACACGATGTGGGCCAAACTCTGAAAGGATCAGAGGCGCTTTGGGACTCCCTGGACTGTACCAAATGTACACATACAAGCTAAATCCTGAGAGTGATGTTAAACTTTGGCCTGCAGGAAGTTTTTCCTCCATAAAAAAGGAGTTGAGAGACTTTGTGGAGACTGTAACTGCTCCTATAAATAATGTGTACTGTGTGCATATATTTTCTATGAGGGATGGCCATGTCCTCCTTGCTAACCACACCTAGCAACAGTGCCTGGCACAGAGAAAGCACTGAACAGATATTGGTTAAACAAAGGAATGAATGGAGGAATGAATTGGTAGTGAGTATGGATAATATGGAGGCTTAACATTAGGCAATAAATGAAACCACCCCTGAAAGCTGTTTACAGGCCTTTCAGACATTCTAGTGGTTTTATTCATATAACAAATACTTGTTAGACACTTAGTAAGACTGTGATGAGGGACCTAAACCAGATGCAGGGAGGAGAAGGACATGGGGTAGAGACGACAGGTCAATGTCAGCACAACGACCCACACTCCACCTCCTAAAACCAACTCCCCAGAATACCATCATGAGATTTTTGTGCCTTTTTACCTCACCCTCTCCCTCTACCCAGGTGGGTATGATCTGCTCCAGACTCAAGCCTAAGATTTTTAACTACAGTAAAGAGGAAAATAACATTTAAAATAACAAAGTCAGAAAATATGATTGTCTTCTATAAGACAGTTTTATTCTTTTCTTTGAAATCTCTATCTTATGGTGAAGCAAAACTTAATTTTTCTTTTTTTTTAACTGCAGTTTTACTTAACTACTGAAGTTCCAGAAAAATGATGCAAATGGTCCCATAAAGACATTGCTTTTTAAATGTAGATTAAACACCGTGCTCATGGAGAGGATAACCGTGACAATGAAGACATGCGTTCCAGTGCACTAAGTAAATTCCCGTAGCTAGGTCTCCGCAATGCTCGATGAGGGGGGACGGCCACTATACACAGCCGGTTGTATGGGATTCTTTCTTAGTTGCTTTGGCCTCTTGAAAATTCCCTAAGCGGGAGGGGGGCAGATTGTCTTTGGGAGCAGGGATTGAATGGAGCAGGGGGAAACTGTAACTGAACAAAGTAAACCTAATTCCCTAAGGGGAATTTCATCACTTAACGTTAACCATCATTGTGTACCCGCTATGTATGCAATAGTCACTAATCACAATGAAATGGAGGAAACCTCAAATCTGCCCTTAGCCAAAGTCCAAGATTTTCATGAACTACAACAGAAACCAGTTTTAAGAAGTGATGGGGGAAAAAAACTATCAAGAAACTACTTTTAGAAACTTATACTAAGAAAACAACCAGATAGATACACAAAGATGTTCATCACACGGTTATTTATAAAGGTGAGAAACTGCAGCAACATGAATGCCCAGTAACAGTGGATTACTTAACTCGTTGTTAACTACCCTAACAAAAGAAAATCTTGCAGTCCTTAAAAATGGATAATGTAGACCCAGATACATTGTTACCGGAAAAATATTCACAATGTACTGTCAAATGCATTATATTTTTGTTGTATACACATACACACAGAGGCATAGATTAGTCTGGAAGAATATAGACCAACCTATTAGCAATGTTTGGCTCTAGGTGATTAAACGTCAGTCCTCTTTACAAAGAAAAAGAGTATTGTTCTTGTTATTTAAATGCCAACTTTAAGAAAGTAGAGTTCTTTAAAGGTTTTTTATTTCCCATGTTTAGTATCTATTAAATATATATGGAGAAATTTTTAAAAATCTAAACATAAGTTTCAATATCCTTTTAAAGGACCTTTTTGAAGAAAGTGATTTGTTCTGATATTATAACATTTTTAACTCACTATAAATATTATTTTCCAAAATGAAAACCATAAAGCTATTTTATCATAAACTTGAAAGCTAAAATTACTTAACTATATGAGAAAATGCTGAAGATACAACATTGAAAGAATAAAAGAGGGTAGAAAACTAAATATACAAAATATACGCAATTTAGTAATACACACGCACGTGCCAGTAAGTCTGCACAAAAGGAACAGTGTTTGCAATAAATGCTTCTGATGGCTGAAATTGAGTGTTTTTTCTCCTTTTTACTACATTTACAATTTTTCTAGAGTAAGTATCTATTACTTCCAAAATCAGACATACAATAAACACTATAAATTGTTTAAATAAGCATAGGGAACATAAAATCTTGTATATATTTGTTGCATCAATAAGTGGAGCAGGCACTTTGGTTTTTGTTTTTTTGTTGTTTTTTTTTTAAAAGTGCTTTCTCATTATACTCACTTGAAAATCTCTGGTAGTGGAGTCTGTTACTTAAGCCCTGAATAATGAAGAATGCATAACTCTGAATTCATTTCAGCTTCTTCCTGGCACCTAATTAAAGGAGTGACACAGCTCTTACGGCCTTGGCTACTTTCCTCTCTCACGATGCTACAGCTACCAGACAGTCTAACAGAAAGGGGAAAAATCAATAGCTTCGAAAGTCAGCATAATTATCCGAAACAAACTATAAACCTTGGAACACTACATTACTCAATTCCTTCCTGACTTAATTAATGACACCAGACTAGACTGTAAATTTTATGAAATCGGGAACCATGTCCTACTCTCATCACTCTACCCCAGCACCTGACTGGCACATGGTAGGCATGGTAAATGTGGGCAAATGAGTGAATAAACGGGTGACTTACGGCTGGGCTCTGCCACCTTCCTTCAAATACTGCGGGCCGTTTTATAACATCCTTGGTGCTAACACTGTGGAAGCCGACGGCGTGGCGTGGCGTGAGGTCACATTTCACTGGTATGGTATATATTCCATTACTGACGGCACAAGCAATAGGCCGGGGGTAGGTCCCAGGAAGCAGCTCCACTCATCATTATGGCTTCATAATTAGCAATTAATCAGCACCTAATCCTCTCAAGGTAAGTAATGCACTCACAGCTAAGGCTTAGAAAGGCCAAATAAATTTTCCAAGTTAATAAAGTTAATAAATGAGAGAACCAGGATCGAAACCTGATTCTCTGAGGCCGGAAAGTCCAGGCTCTTTTTATGTGGGAACAAGTGTCCTGTCATCTCACCAGTCAGGTGCAGACGGCTATGGATTCTACACTAATTATCTCACTTAATTCTTGTCATAGCCCCATGAAGTGGGTTAGCATAGTATACTATTTTTCAGGTTAAAAAAAACAAATACAGAGGTTAAGCAGCTTGCCCAAGGCCACACAGCTCCCAATAGAGACAACATGGAATGAAAAACTACAAAGTATTATTAATCCATATTTATCAATTCCATCATAAGAGATTTCGTTAGTGATATTCGGTCAGCATCACTTCCAAGGTGATTCACAGCTCTGTCAGAAGACAAACTGGCCACGCTCCACACTAACATATATAATTATTCAATTGATCCAACTAGCTTCCTAACCCCTCCCCTCCAAAATGAAGAGCAATGGGGATCCCAAAGCTGCAAAACACCACACTCATTTGCAAGACAAAGGACAAAGGTACAAATGTACTTAAATATTTTAAAGTTACAATCAAATCAGCAAATACAAAATGTGTCCCACCCCCCTATCCTTTTCCCAGGACAAATATACCTGCACTACAAACCTCAAATGCGAAACTCATATTTAGGCTTCTCAGACTCTAAGAAGTTTGGTACTAGACAGGGCAACAAGGGAGAGAATCCCCCCAAGTTTACAAGCGACCCCCTCGATCCCATATCCAAGTTCCTTCCACAGCCTTCTTTTCCCACAAAGAGCTGTTCCTTGGCCATTCCTCGAGCCCAGGAGTGCACATAGCAGAGGCACAAGCCACTCTCAGGACAGGGGATGGGGGAAATGCCCCATGTAGGCAGACAGGCTGTGAAAGTGGCCTGGGGTCATTTGGGCAGGGAATTGTCCAAGGTCTACACAGGTGCCACTGATGCCCTGCCCTCTTAAAGAAGGGGTGAAACCATAGGAGGAGCGGCATGTGGGCTCCTCTGGTCAGGGCCTAAGGAGGCCACGGATGAGAAGCCAACCCAGCTCTCACACAAGCTTTCAACAGAGACAGCTGCTTCTAGAAAATCCCTCAAAATGCATCCCCTCTTCCTACCCTTCCCTAACCAAGACCTGGGCATCTATCAAAGTACAATTCATTCACTCCTCTTCCAGGGGTCAAAGCATTTATAGTTTATACTTTCCAAATTTGCCTCTCAATGGCCTGCTGTTTTCTGGGTTTTCCAAATCCTGTCAACTGGGTTGGTTTTGTTTCTCTGAAGCAGTGGTTCTCAGCCAGGGCCAATTTTGTCCCCTGCCAGGAGACATTTTGCTAAGTCTGGAGACATATGCGTTTGTTTCATTTAGTGGACAGAGGCTATCGGTGTTGCCAAACATTCTACAATGTACAGAACAGCACTGTACAATGAGGAATTATCCAGCCCAAAATGTGAGTTGTGCTGAAACTAGGAAACACTGCTCGAAAGTGAGAACTCTTAGAACAGAGAGGATGCCATTGACTCCTTTGATTCCCACATGGCCAAGGAGGGTGCTGGACCTCAGTAAGCGTTTGTTGACTGACAGGCTGGCTATCTGGTCCCACCCCTTCCTGAAACATTTGTTCACGCAGTGATTCAACAAAAATTAGGTGAGCCAGGAACCGTGCTCAGCTCTGGGAATGCAAATATGAATGAATCAGCAGAAAAGGCAGACAAATTGGTACTTTTACCATAGCATGAAAAATGCTCCTGTCACTAGCAGATATTAGATTTGTATATATTTTTCTACTCATTTTGTCTCCCCTCATTAGCCACCAAACTTCAAGAAAGTAAGAATTCTGTTAAGTTCACTATTATAGTTCCAGTGTCTCCTATGGTAATGGTGGTAGACACATAGTAGTAGATATTTTGGATAAATGATAGAAACACAATAATCTGTACAAAGTATTAAAAACTAAAAAGCCGGGAGAAGCTACTAACACAGCATGAGAAGGAAGGAAGGAGTTAGGGGTGCTGCCTTGAGGAAAGCTAACATAAATTAAGCTCTAACTATATGCCAGAAACAATCCTAAGCATTTTCAACACATTATGTATTCTAATGCTCCCAACAATCCTACAAGAAGCTCACAACCACAAGAAGTCGAGGAAACAGACAATGAAAGCTGGTTTGCTGAAAAACACAGCACATGGTGGAATCAGGATTTGAGCATTTTGCAAAGTGTGCTCTTAACCACTACACTGCAGGATCCAAAAAATGAGTAAGAACTGGCTAGGTGAAGAGCAGTAGATGTGGCCTTGAAGGAAAACATCCCAGGCAGAAGGAATGACCCAAGAAAAACCAAGGCAGCCTGCCTTATTTCAGGAACTGTAACCCTTACCCAAATTACCAAAGCCTACAGAGGAAAACTGATGAGAGATGATGCTGGAGAAGGAATCATGGCCAGAGCATATGAGAAAACATACAGCAATGTCTCATTTACCCAGGATTATCAGGGAAGGACCAGAAGGCTTTGAATCTAATTCTGGGTTAGAAAGCCAACCCCACCATTTTGTTAAAGGATCTCATTGAACTTCCCTTTCCTTATCTGTAAAACAAAGAACATACAAATGTCTACTTTACTAAGGAGCTGTGGGGAAAAAAGATAACAAATATAAGAACTAAGAACCAGGCCTGGTACATTTTGTGTCCCATAAATATTAATGATTTACTTTTGTTACTGTAGTTGTTGTTCATGACGTTTTTTTCACATTTGTAAATCTGCAACATAATTGAAGCTTATTTTCTCAATCACTACCACTTAGTAAACCACTTTTTCCTCAGTGAATTCCACAAGTCCCCCAACTTAGCTAACAGAAAACTTACATCCCAGATAGGTAGATTGCTGCACCTATGTCTCATCCCCTCCACCCCCAGTGCCCTCTGCAGCCACCAGGCCAACTGTGGGAATACCTGAAGCTTCTGGTATGCCTAGATTCAAAAATGGGGGCAGAAAAAAAAGCCATATAAAGCTAGAACTGCTAAGAGTAGTGTTTCATTCAGAGTCTGGGAAAGGAAGGAGAAACAGGGCTGCTTAGAGGAATAGCTACCACCAGCTCTATTTTACAGGGTGCCAGTACTTTCGTATGTTACCTGGTCCCCAAATCCACATATAACAATGATGTGTCGTCTCTACTGATAGCTGGCACACAGCCAGTATCCTTGGATACTTGATGTTTGTTTATTTCACTTTTTTTTTTTAAGTGTAGTAATGTATTTAATGGGTTATTATAGTGCCTGGTATAAAGTAAGGTGAATTTACTTTACCTTACTTTAAGGTAAAGTGGTGAATTTTTTGGTGAATTTTTTGCTGCTGTTTTTATACCTTTTTATTAAATTCACTGGGGTGACATTGGTTAATAAAATTATATAGGTTTCAAGTACACAATTCTATAATACATCATCTGTATATTGCACTGTGTTTACCACCCAAATTTGAACCTTCTCCTATCACCATATATTTTACCCCTTTACCCAAAGCCACATCTTAAGCACATTCAGAGATTGTTACCTGGGATTTCCAGACAAGATAGAGGCATAGGTAGATACACTTTGCCTCCTCACACAACCAAAAGAAGGAAAACAACAAATTTATAAACAAAAAATAACGAGAACTATCAGAAAATGGAACTGTATGGAAGTCTGACAACCAAGGAGTTAAAGAAGCAACATTCATCCACACCAGTAGGGGTGGAGTTGGGCAGCCGGAGCAGAGAAGACGCACCTCAAGGCAGCTGCTGGTGGAGCGGGTGGTCCCACATTTGTGTGCAGATAAACAGAGAGGAACAACTGGGGAGCGAGACAGACCGCACAACCCAGGGCTCCAGCACGGGGAAATGAAGCCTCAAACCTCTGACTGAAAACACCTGTGGGGGTTAAGGCGGCGGGAGAAACTCCCAGCCTCACAGGAGAGTTCATTGGAGAGATCCACAGGGTCCTAAAACGTACACAAACCCACCCACCTAGGAATGAGCACTAGAGGGGCCCAATTTGCTTGTGGGTAGCGGGGGAAGTGACTGAAAGCTGGCAGAGAGCTGAGCAAGTGGCATTGTTCTGTCTTGGACCCCTCCCCCACATACAGCATCACAACGCAGCCACATGGGTTGCCCTGGCTCAGTGAACACCTAAGGCTCCACCCCTTACTACATAACAGGCCCGCCAAGACAAAAAAAAAAAATGTGGCCCAAGTGAAAGAACAGATTAAAGCTCCAGAAAAAATACAACTAAGCAATGAAGACATAGCCAACCTGTCAGATGCACAGTTCAAAACACTGATAATCAGGATGCTCACAGAAATGGTTGAGAATGGTTGCAAAATAGAGGAAAAAATGAAAGCTATGAAAAGTTAAATAAAGGAAAATGTACAGGGAACCAACAGTGAGGGAAGGAAACCAGGACTCAAATCAATGGTTTAGACCAGAAGGAAGAAACAAACATTCAACCAGAAAGGAGTGAAGAAACAAGAATTCAAAAAAATGAAGAGAGGCTTAGGAACCTCCAGGACATCTTTAAACATTCCAACATCCAAATTATAGGGGTACCAGAAGAAGAAGAGGAAGAGCAAGACATTGAAATCTTATTTGAAAAAATAATGAAGAACTTCCCCAATCTGGCAAAGGAAATAGACTTCCAGGAACTCCAGGAAACTCAGAGAGCCCCAAAAAATTTGGACCCAAGGAAGGACACACAAAAGTACATCCTAATTACATTACCCAAGATTAAAGATAAGGAGAGAATCTTAAAAGCAGCAAGAGAAAAGGAGACAGTTACCTACAAAGGAGTGTCCATCATACTATCAGCCGATTTCTCAAAAGAAACCTTGCAGGCAAGAAGGGGCTGGAAAGATTTTGAAAGGCAAGGACCTACGCCCAAGATGACTCTATTCAGCAAAGCTATCATTTAGAATGGAAGGACAGATAAAGTGCTTCCCAGAAAAGGTCAAGTTATAGGAGTTCATCATCACCAAGCCCTTAATATCTGAAATGTTAAAAGGACTTATCTAAGAAAAATAAGATCAAAAATAAGAACAGTAAAATGACAACAAACTCACAACTATCAACAACTGAATCTAAAAAACAAAACAAAAAAACAAACTAAGCAAACAACTAGAAAAGGAGCAGATTCACAGAAATAGAGATCACATGGAAGGTTACCAGCAGGGAGGGGGTGGGGGGAGAATGGGGAAAAAGGTACCTTTTCTACATTTCTACTACGTTGTTTTCCATGGGCTACTTACTAACTCTATACAAGAAGCACAGCAGGCACTTCCAAACCTCCCTGCTTGGGCCTTTGCTATTATCTCTGCCTGGAGCATCCTTCTGCCCTCACCTCCAACTACTACCCCATCTTACCATCCTTCAAGGCTTAGTACAACCGCCACCTCCTCTCTGATTTCCCTCCTTTCGATAGAATTAAATGCCATGTTCCACAAACTTCCCCAACACTTTGCTTGCTTCTGTTGTTATAACTAACATATAGTATCCAGAGGTATGTGGTGAGCATCATTCTAGGTGTTTCCTGTATGCTCCCATGTGATTTTCACTACAGACTTATAGAACATGATTATAAACCTCATTTTACACATGGGGAAGCTGAGATAAACTTACCAATGACCACACAATGAGAAAGGGTTACATCCAGAATTCCAACCATGTACTGACAGCTCCTGAATCCCTAAGCCTTTCACTCAGCTCTGCTGCCTCTCTTTGATGGCCCTATTTCCAGTTGGTTAGTTAACTGTATGTATGCATGCCTGTCCCATGGTTCACAGCAAATTCCTTGATGACAGGGACCAGGGCATGTTCATCTTTATAAATATATAATGTATTCACTTACACAAGGTTCTAAGGAGAATAAAATGGGACAATACATTTAAAGCACTTACAGTATAGTGCAATACAAATAATAAGTGCCAACTTATTTGTTGGTTTTGTTGTTGTCATTGTTACCATGTCAGGTGCCAAGAATAAAGCCTTGTACATAAATTCTGAAATCAGTTAACTTCTGAGAAGCAAATAAAATGGATAAGGACAGGGAGAGCCAAAAGTCACTTTGGTTTTGCATTTCCCCACACTACTTGACTGCTCTGTCAGAAGCAACAAGAGCTACATAGAAATTTCCTTAAGTTTCTGTGATAGGGCCAATTGATTTCTTTACCTTTCTATTGCCACATGGATGTTAGGAAAACTTCCTATTTAGTTCAAAATTCTTGCAGCCTTGTTACTTTCTTATTGCCCTTTCCTATGGGATTTGTCAAGGTTCCTCTCTGAGAAGTGAGGACTTAACAAGCTGTGAGCTAGGAGAAGAAAATCACAAAAGTAAATGAAAGCACAGGGGGCCAATATAATGTGAAATTCTCATAAACATAGCGAAACACTTTCTCTTGTCCTCACAGCATTTCACAGCACTTGCAACCATCGTATTTCCTTACCGGTTTGTTTCCATCAGCTGCTTCCTAGCACAGGTAAGCTTTCTCAGAGGGAGAAATCTGTCCATCCTATTCACTCCTATGCCCCAGGACCTAACTCTTAACTGGTCCATAGCAGTCACTCATTAAATAATGTTCAATTGATCACATTTGTATATATGTATATATGAATGTGTACATATACATGATATCATTCCATGGTTTATGAATAAATGTGCATATATCCCCATACATAAGCACATATTGTACATTTGTGTATATATATTTATATTCTGCACAAATATATACATGTATATATGTATATGTATATATGTATTTGTATACACATGTACATGCATATATTTGTGCAGATCATATTTCAAACTGGAAAATGCAGGTACCTGTTTGCCAAAGTAGGGTCTCCTACACATAATAGTCTTCTGTCTAACCTAATATTTAACAAACACTACTACTCCCATACTAACAATCCAGATAATTAAAAGAAAACAGTGGATTTTTTAAAAGATTTTATTTATTTATTTTTTAAGATTTTATTTGAGAGGGGAAGGGAGGGAGAAAGAGAGGGAGAGAAACATCAATGTGTGGTTGCCTCTTGAGCTCCCCCAACTGGGGACCTGGCTTGCAACCTAGGCATGTGCCCTGACTGGGAATTGAACTGGTGACCCTTTGGTTCTCAGGCTGGCGTTCAATCCACTGAGCCACACCAGCCAGGGCAGAAAACAGTGGATTTTAACATGAGAATAAAAGAATTCTTTGACTTAATAAACCATGATAATTTTATGATCATTTTATACTCCTTGTCCCTGTTTATCAGCGTAAGTGTGAGGGATATAAGGTGGGCAGATATGGCCCAATCAAGTTTCTTTTCAAATTTGGCAGGTGATACATTCAAAATTCATATGGGCTGGCAAGCTGTCTTTAAGTTATAACATATACAGAAAATTGTAATTTTAACAATTATAATAATAACATTGACTGTGAGCCAAACACTTAGCATCCTTTTTTTTTTTTTATTTAACCCTTATACCAACCCTGCAAGGTAAATGTTATTATCCCATTTATAAAAAAAGAAACTAAGACTCAAAGAGATCAAGTAACTTGCCAAAGATGCTCTGCTGTTTACCTAAACAGCAGTCATGACAGTCAGTCTAAAACTTCAGGTTTCTACTCTGAAACCCAAACTCTTTTCAGTAAACAACAGTGCCTCTCACACCGTTTTACAGACACTAACTTTGAGGGGTGTGTTTGGGCAGTTTTTGTAGTGTGTGTCCCACAAGTAATTCTCTGCACAGAGAGATAGACCAAAGGACAGCCAAACACACTGCAGATTACTCCAGGCTACACACAGCAAGGGCCAAATGTGTTTCTGAAACTCTCAGCCTGTGTTTCTCAGAATATGAAGCATTTTCCACTTGGTTATGTCCTCCAAAAGAAATCTATTCTCTAACAAAGCTTCATTATTCCTCCTCCTATACAAAAAAAAAAAAAAGACTCTTTCATTGCAAACCAATGAGAAGTTTTTAACTCATTTCCTTATACTACTTGAACTGAAAGTGCTTTCTGTCTTTAGAGAAAAGAATTGCTGGATGCTTTGCCTTTTGGGTGCTTTTGAATCCCACACTCAATACTGTGGAGATGAAAGAAGATTAACCCTTATATCCTTTTAAGGGGAGTGGGGTGGTTTTAAACTTAACGGGTGGTTTTAAACTTAACGAAAGAAGAAATCTAAAAAGAGTGAGAAGAGAAGTCTTGCCTTCCAAGTTTAAAGGAGAATTCGGCAACCTTCCCTGAAAGAATTGGCTATTAGCTCTTTGACCTTCTTTCCAGGAGCAGGCCTGAAATGAGGAGGGAAACCATATGTTTTTTAAGTTGTTTTTTAAATTTATAGGTATTTCTGAAGATTTGTAACAGTAATGAAAAATGTTTACATTTGGTTCTCGCCTGCCCATATACTGCTTGAAAGATCGTCTGCAGAGCTAAGGAAAGCACTTCCCATTCAGTCCACTAAAATCACAAAAGAGCCAACTGCAGCATCCTCAGCCCCAGGGGCTGACGGTGAAAGGGATGCCTGGCAGTGGTGGAAGCACCAGTGTGTCCCCCCAACATGCCCAGGGAAGTGGACAGGAAGGGGAAGCAGCTCTACCTTCCTTCCAATACACATAAAACCCCTCCTGACAAGAACTTATTTTTAGACACTTAAACTGAAATTCCCAGAAACAAAAGGAAACTACAACCTCTGGGTGATCCTCAGACTTCCGGTATCCAAACTGGTTATAGTTTTGTGTTTGTTTTCTGATTTTAAGTCCTTTCTCAAAGCAATCTCCCATCTTTCAAAAGGCTTCCCCAGGCTAAGCCAAGACAAAGATCTGGGAGGTTTAGAGGTTTTGTGATGAAAATTCCAGCAGCGAGGCTTCAAAAGTACATGACCTTGGGGAAATAGCTTACCCTTCTAAAGACTGGGTTTGCGGTTGATAAGATGGGGTTAGCATCTGTTATTAGAAAGTTGTTGAGACCTCAACATAAAATCACATAGCACCTGGCTCTTAGTAGGGCATCCGTGAGTGCCCTGTGTTTGTTACGGGCACACTACACAAAGCCACTGGAGCCTGGCTGAGTGTGCATGTTTTCACTTGGCCATTACTCCCCCATGAGTGATTTATGTTGCCAACCATTTGCCTAACCTCATTAACGCATCCCCTACCTGCTTCTAGCTCTCTATAGCTTCAAACGTCTACAGAGACGGAGAAATAAATTCTCATTAAGGGCTAGGCATAAAGTTCGCCTGAGTTCTCCTTCCCACCAGTTATTTCCTAATGGTTGAATACAACTCAGGCTTGGCCAGCAATGCGCACAGGCTTTTTATATGGACAAAGCAGGTGTCTGCACACCTCTTGGAGTAAGGCGTGGGAAGGGCTTCTGACTAAAGTCTCCAGGCTGGGAATGGAAAGGAAAGGGAGTAGGACAAGAAAGCCTGCATGAAAAGGTTGCCTCTGCGAGGCGGTCGTCGCTGGTGACCCTGTTCTCGGCGCACTGGGAGGAAAGGACGCGAGCGGGGAGGAGCCGGGAGGGCAGGAGTACCTGAAAAGTCTGGCGGCTGTCTGGTTCCTCCTCCACGCCGTACCCTGTTGCAGCACCCCCTGCACGATCTCCTTCTCGTCGGGCAGCCGGTAGACGGGGAAGATGTAGAGCCAACAGAGGACCACGACGCAGAGGGCACTGGCTCCCACTGGCAGCCGGGTCCGCGGGAACTTGCACGCCAGTACAGCCATGGCCCCTCTGGCTGTGTGTCGCCGGGCCCGCCCGCAGGGGCTCATCGCAGCCCCAGGGTCCCGGCGTGAGGGGCGGGGGGCCAAGACCAGAGCCTCAGCACCACGCTAGGCGAAGTGGCAACGGAGGGCGCCCCCACCGCCAGCCCCCATGCACACACACCTTTCACTTTCTTGCTTGCACTTGCACAAACGCTTCTTCAGCCCTCACGGCCCCAAAGGTCGGAGCAAGGATTTTTTAAATGCAACTTTTTCAAGGATTTTTTTTTTTTTCCTAAGGGAAGTGGCCAGGGGCAAAGTCACAAGCTGTGGCCATGGTCGCTTCCCCTGCAGAAGGCGGGCATTGGGGGTCTCCGCGAGCGCGGAGAGCGACGGCGGCGAATCGCTCCCCCTGGTTCTGCAGCATCACTGTGGTTCTCCGCTTGGGTCCGGGGAGCCGCTGGGCTCCCTCCCAGACATTTGGTCCGCGGCGTCCCCTTCTGAGAGATGCTCCTGCGCCCTTCGCCGTTTCTCCCCGCCTCCCGCGCTGCCAGGCACCCCCCCCCCCACCCGAGACGCGCTCTCTGCGCCGCGCCAAGTCCTTGGAAATTTCCACGGCGGCCCGGGACCGCTATCCTGCCTCGGGCTTCTCCGCCTCGTCAGCCAGGACCCTCACTCCCCCCCTCTCCAGGAGAAGAAAAGAATTCGCTCTCATCAGTTAATTCAGCAGCGCGCCGCAGCCTTCCGCTGCGCCCCGGACTTCGCAGACAAACGCCCGGGGATTGGTGGAAATCAAGGTCCCCCTCCCTCCCCCATTCGCAAAATTGCCTCCTTCGACCCGTTCAGATCCGCGACGCTCGGCTGGAGCGTGCGGCCCTCTCTTCCGCCCTTGCTCTCCGGAGATAGAGGCAAACAATAAAAAATTATATATATATACACTCGCATATACATATACGTGTGTATACATATATACCCTTCAGTGTTGCAGAGACTGGCTAGTAACCAGACCGTAGACACGCAGCCGGCGTGCAGGAACTGTCACCCTGCCGGGTCACCCTGGTCTCTCTGTACCTGGTTGGTTATTGACCTGCAGTGAGACGCGAGGAGGCCGGGGGAGATTTATCTCTTCCTGGGCTCCCACCCTCATCACCCAGTCCCGGAGCCGGAGCTCCAACCAACACCCGCGCGCGCGAACGCGTGCACACACACAGACACACCGACGCTCACGGGCCCGCGCGCGCGCGCGAGGAGGTGCGTGCACGTCGGAGTCCTCCGCCTCCCCTCCGCCCTGCAGGGAAAGGCGTTGCTGCAGCCAGATGTGTAGGTAGCTGGTTCCCAAGGACGCACACCTCCCGACGCGACGGTGACTTGGAAGCCCATTCGCCAACTCCACCTTTTAAGTTAAAGAGCCCTTGTTCTTACTGATCTTTCTCGCTCCACGGACTAGTTCTTCGCAACCTCGACCTTGGAAAAGTGCCACCCGCCTGGACCCGCGGAGCGGATGGACCCACTGTTAATGCTCTATGCTTGCCTCGGCGTCCGACGCATAGCTCGAGTACCTCCTAGCGGTTGCTTATTCCGTTTGCTCAAGCATCGTTAAGCGTAAACTGTGCAAAGACAAAGAAACACAGCTGCCTACTAACCAGGTTGGCTTAGTAATCGGAAAACCAGAATCTACGGCCTTAGCTCCATTTGCTCAGTCGACCAGAATGCAGCGCCTGGTGCCATCTACACTGACTTCTATGTGGCCTGCTATCTTTCTCCACAAAGAAGTGGAACTCGAGAAGTTGACAGAGAGCTATTTACCAAAAACACCCAAGCAGCCGTTGTAGTCTCATTCTTCCAATACTGCCATATTCTCTTAAGAGCACGAACCTGAATGGCAGGAAAGCTTGCAACCACAAAATATGCCTCTTTGGGTTAGTGATTATTTTAAACTGGTTATTTTTAAGGCCCCGAAGGCCCAAGAAGAACTTTCGACCTTCCTTCTAACTGCTAAAAGGAATTGAGGATGAGAGGCCTGTACCAGGCTTTAGGAGGGAGCCCTCACCAGAGACAGTGGTAGTTTAATCTGCACTCTCACCTCCCTGTGACCCCTACCTTCTTCCCCAGAATGGCGTATATGCCTCCTTTTGTCTTAGTTGTTCTGTGGTGCACTTTCTTTCTTCCATGGAATGTTTTTTCTTCTGCCTCACAAACCCAATGCATCATTCATGGCCAACCCAACTGGCTAGGTATTTCTCTCTGCATGTGTTCCTCCACCAACTAAAACACAAGCTTTATGGGGTAGGAATTCAATCAGTGTTTGTGGTTTCTAGACTCCCATCTCCTTTGACCTTCTGTTCTGAATATCTATAGTACTTGCTGGCTCCGACAGATGATAAAACCTTTAGGTGTGCTGTGTTACTAACATTTTTCATGTGTAACTTTGTCTCGGCAACTGGGCAGTAAGAGTATTTGGTCTCCCACATCAAATGACAAGCCTGTGTGTTTGATCCAAATGAGGACTCCACATGACATGCCTACATGTTTGAGGGAAGAGCAGGAACAATATTTTACATTTTATTCATATTCTTCCAGGTACCAATTTGGGCTTGAATACATAGATACTCAACAAATAATTGTTGCTTGGTTGTTTGCTTGATAAGTTTGAGGGCCTCAAATTCATTCAGACTGTTTGCTAAGGCAGCAGTGTTTAAGAAAAAGTATAAACTCCCACAGTTTAATGTTTTAAATAAAATACGTTACCTGATACTTATCTATTTGGTTTATATGCCTGATAGTACATAGTTTAGGCATTGTTTTATACTTCTGCATCTGAGTTATACATACAGGGTTTGCTCAAGAAACAAACAACTTTTAAAACTCTATAAATGTTTATTTGTTGAACTAGTAAACACTATGTGCAAAGTTACTTTATACCATAACTAAACTTGCTGGGCTGTGCATCTGTGACAACAGAGTTGTAATGAAAGCCTGTGTAAGAGACAGAACCACTGCGGAATTGAAACCACGGAGGAGAGAGAGAAAGAGGCACCCCCCCACTGAAACGTTGAGAGAGAACAAAATGTGGAAAGACGACCGGAGGGAATGGGCCACACACAACTTATCAGCCAGCTGGAATGTTAATGGGTGTGAAGACAAACATTAATAGTTACATAGAAATGTCTTATTAAAAGATTAAATAAAATTGTTGATGATTTCAGATAAAAAAAATTAATATCACCCTTTCTTCAGTCTCCTCTCAAATTCCTGTCAGAACAGCTTGGAATGGAAAGAAAAAAAACATAAAAACATGTCTTTTTCACAACGAGTTACAACACCAAAGCAAATAGCATTGTAGAATGAATATAGTTTCTCTACATAAATGTATTTGCTTATCTCTATTTCCTCTGGTGACCCCACTAAAAGAACAGTAAAGGAATAACAGAGACATAAACTCAAAAGAACAAGAGAAAAAGAAGGAATATAAAGGCAGATGAACATGTCAAAATGTTCATAAGCAGGTAAGCAATTGAACAATAATAACTAATTTATCGAAGTGGAGAAAGCTCTGGACCTTCAAGTGATAATGTGTGTGTTGGGGGTGGGGGCGAGTAGACTAGACAGGAGCCAATCACAAGAGAAAAATTCTGAGTTGTTCTGAATTAAATTACAGCTGTGGAGAGTGAAAGAAAGAGATGGGAATAATCAACCAGTTAATGTCTCTGGACCAGTAAACAAAAGACTGCTCACATTTCTCAGTGAATGTGGGAGCTTTCAGTCAACCACCAGGAGTCTATTAGCTGACCACTGCATCCTGAATATGCATGAACTTTCAGGACTGTTGCCTGTAACCAATCAAAAGTAGTAAATATTTCTTCTTTACAGACTGTGCTTCTATCACAGAACTGCCCCTGCTTCGCTTTTTCCTATCCCTCCCCATATCTACAGCCAATATAAATTCTTTCAAAAACAACGTATATCTTTCTTCCCCAAAACATGATGCAGAAACTCCAGGATGGTGGACACATTTCCTTCTCCACCTAGTGCTGCTGGTGGTGGTTTACACTTCATGGTCCAGGACTGAGTCTTTTTCTGGCAAGCACATGGCTCAATAAACGCTTTCTTTTAAAAAGGCTTTCAGCTGTGGAAGTTGTGTTTTTATATTTAACACCAAAAAGAATAAGGCTAATTTGCACTACAGAGCTCTGGAAAGGCTTCACAAGTTAGAGGCACCTGGTACTTCTGGAGGTAGAGTGATGGATAAAACAAAATAAGAGTTTGTTTGAAAGTCTCTAAAAGGAACAATGAAGACTTTAGATCTCATCCTCCAGCCTGGCTTAAAACAGGAGATTGCTTCTCTAAAGAAATTGACCAGCACAAAGGAGAAGACCTATAGGTTCTGATATGTGCAGGAGGTCTCCAATCAAACAGTCGTATCCCTCCCTGCCTAATACCCTATAGTGAAGCCCACCAGTAGGTAAGCTCTACTTACACAGACCCGCTAGCCTCTTTGTTAGGCCTCATTCTTAAATAAGAGTAGAGAGTCAAGAACCACAGGTATTTGAAGAGTGTCCAGCATAAGCCATCAAAATTCTTAGGGGAAATTTTTTCCAGCTTGAAATTCTTTGCCCAACCAAAATATAATTCAAACGTGAAGGAGAATAGACCCTTTCAAATGCAAAATCTTAAAAACTTTATACTCATGCATTTTTTCCTGAGAATATATTGGTGATACTCTACTAAAATAAGAGGTTTACCAAGAAAGAAGGAGCTAAGGATCCAAAAATTCAGGCCTTTCATTCAGGAGAAAGGGACAAAGGACATTGCTAGGGAAACAGGTGTGCCTCAGATCAAAAGAACAATCAATAACTTCTGGTTTCAGCTCAGAAATAGCTTGGAAGTGGTAACTCCCAATCTTATAAGAGAACTGAACAAGCCAAAAATCAACAACTGAGGTTAAAAAGCAAATAACCACCCCCAATCTGGAGAAATAAGCATATCCAGAGCCAGAGTTGATATGTTTCCCTGGAGCAGACAGTTTGGAACGGATAAAAATGGAATTGGTGGAATCTGAGAGTGCACTAGCACAAGAGTCAAACACTTCTGGAAATCACACTCAGGTGGGCCACCAACTTTTGTGAGTTTTACCTCCAGGAATCTTACCAGATTATCAGGGTGAAAAACTGAGAAATATCCTCTCGGGGCCCTGGAAGGGTAGAGAAAGAGTAACCATTATTAAATACAATGACTGGAGTCTCCATAACATAGTCGACTATCTGTGGGAAAACACCATATAATAGCCTTGTCCCTTCTGGATGAAGGGCATTTATCCCACTTCAATCCCCAGTAGTCTTCCTGTCTCACCTAATCTGGGGAAATAAAAGCATGAAACACTTCTCAAGTTTACAGCCCAAGGACTAAGGCCCACTAAAAGACTAAAATTTAATCTTAATATCATTGAACACTTCCCTCTCCCACAACTTACCACCACACTAATAGAGATCCAATATTAATTGTATCGGTGCATTACAGCTAAAAAAACAAGCAACAAGATGCAAATTCTCTGAGGAAAAATACTTAGGAAAGCCTAAAGTCAATAGATGAGTCAACACCAATGACACTAGAGAAATTTGAAGCCTCTGGCATTTTTAACTAGTGCAAACATTAAACACAGACAAACTACCAACCAAATTAACATAAAACTTCACACTATTTACCTCTGTTCCTATTACCTAGTACATCATGGCTGGCTTTCAACAAAAAGTTGTAAGGCATACTATGAGGAAAAAACAGCCTGAAGAGACAAAGAAAACATCAGAACCAGGCACAGTGTAAAACGTATGACCCAGGTGTTGAAATTATCCAACAGAGAATTTAAAGTCACTATGATTAAGATGCTAAAGGCTCTAGTGAAAAAAACAGTCAACATGCAATAACAGATAGCCAATGTAAGCAGAGAGATAGAAACTCTAAGAAAGAATAAAACGGAAATGCTAGAAAACAAACGCACTAAAATGGAAATGAAGAATGCTTTTGATGAGCTCATCACATGGCTGAGGAGAGAATTAGCAAGCTAGAAGGCAGGTTAGTGGGAACTTTCCAAACTAAAATATGGGTGAATTAACCATTAATTTGAAATTAGTTAAATATATAATCAAAATATCAGAAAGAAAATTGAGAAATAGAGGAAATATTAGAAGTAACTAGTAATAGTTGAGAAATTTCCAGAAGCTATGAGGGATTTCAAACCACAGATCCAGGGATCTCAGAGAATACCCAGTAGGATGAATACAAAAAAAAGCCTTACACGTGGTCTTATATTCAAACTACAGAAGCCAAAGAGAAAGAGAAAACCTTAAAATAAGCCAGTAGGGGTGAAATAAATCACCTTATTTTAGAAGGAAAATAAATTACAAACAACTTATCATCACAAACCATACATGCAAGAAGCCAATAGAGTGAAATATTTAAAGTGTTAAGAGAAAAAATACCACCAGTCTAGGATTGTATAGCCAGTGAAAGTGTCCTTCAAAGTGCAAGATAAATAAAAAGACTTTCCCAAACCAAAAAAAAAAGGAGGGAATTCATCATCAGCACATCTACCCTGTAAAAAAATGTTTTAAAAAGTTCTTCAAGAGAAGGAAATAGTATAGGACAGAAACTCAGACCTACGTAAAGAAAGGAAGAACATCAGAGAATGAATAAATAAAGGCATGAGGAAAATTTTTTTCTTATTTTTAACTTACATAAAAGATAATTGCTTAAAGTATTAGTAGTAATAATATATAGAGTGATTATAGCTTAAGGCTAAGTGAAATAAAGGACAGCAATGTCAGAAACACAGGGCAAGAGGGAGGCACTGGAACTACTCTGCTATAAAGTACTTGCACTACACAGGAAGCAATAGAGCATTATTGAAGGTGGACTTGGACCTACTGAAAATGTATATTGCCCCCTATTTTCTATTGTGATGGCAAGGCTCCAAAAGAGCTATCTCCACCTGTCTTCAGATATCAAGTCCAACTCCCAAGACCCACTAGTCAATCTTAGTATATTGTAGCCAATATTGGCTAAGGCACAAGTGTGGCCACTGTGTATTTGTGGTTTGAATGAAATGCAAGATATGTACGAGTTGAGCCTATGCAACTCCTAGGCTCAGTTCATTTTGAGCCAGCCTTAAAACTTCCAATAAGTGTTCTTTTTTGAAGTTCCAGGGATGAATTATCAGTAATATATGATAATCATATCAAGCAAGTATTCACCCTCTGAGGCACCATCCCGATTCCATGAAGATGAGCTGTATAGCACTCTATCCACATTGGCATCTGGTAGTGTCAAAACCATAAAGTAGACATACATACAAGGCAGGCAGCAATGCAGCAGATCATCTCCCATTATACACAGTTGCTTTACCAGGGCTATCCTCTTGATTCACAGCAAGGCACAATATCAGCTACAGATGCCAAACCTGCAATCCATCCTCTAATTCCAAGATAGGTTTCCTCTTGATACTGCAAAATAATCAATAGGATAAACACAACCAACATTACCAATTACTCAAATGGCAATTTCTACCTGCTTTTATCATGTTAAGCAAGTCATCATGGAATACTGATTAATATCCTTTCTCTATGTTTCCAAGTACAGTCTTCAGATGAATCTGGTAGTATGACATCAATCCAGTTCTTCTCAGGGGAAACCAAACCTGGGGGCTTTGCCTAGCATTGACCATGACTTACCACCCCATCTGAACAGCTGAAAGTAGGATTCTCTTGCTCTGAGATGTTCTCTCAAGAAAAAAACTGATGTTAGCATCATCACCCAGTTGCTGCCATCTGATTTCCCACAGTTTCCACTTGTCTCCATTTATTACTTTGTTTCAACCTTCCTGGGTGGGAATCTCTGCCCGACAAGGGACAGGCAGCAGCAGAGCTTTGCCAGAGTTTCCTGTTCTGTCCCTTCCCAGGAAAAGGGCTAGAGTTAGAAGGGTTACGGATGATGAAACTATCTACTGCTGGGCAATGAGACAGCACTCACAGTCAGGCCTAGTTTACCCATGTGGCATGCTCTCCAGTTTACTGTTCCCTTAAAAATACACTAGGTCAAATTCAGAGGAATTAAAAGAGTGTCCTGTTCAATCATCCGTGGGATATAAAACAAAAAATAACAAGTGAATTAATGAAACAGACAAAAACAAACTCATAGACACAGACTATAGAATGGTGATTACCAGAGGGAAAGGAATGTGGGGAGCCAAGTGTATAGTGATGGAGGGAAACTAGACTTTGGGTGGTGAGCATGCAACAGAGTACACAGACATCAAATGTAATCTTGTATATCTGAAAAGTATATAATGTTATTAGCCAATGTTACCCCGATACATTTAATTTAAATAATAATAAAATACAAATGTCCTAAATCCTATCTCCCTCTTCCAGACACAAAAGGGTAGTCCCAGATCGAGGACATCTGGATACAGAAAAACAAAGAAAAATTGTGTGAGATAGAAAGAATACAGAATTGCTGTAAAACCCTACTTCTTTCTTCTCAACTCCACATTCCAGAAATCTGTTCAAAAGTGTCTTCCTTTTACTACCCACCGAATCAGATGAAACAAACAGTAACTCCACTGAGTCAGCCATCTTTTCCTGCATTATCTCCCAGATTAACAGATGTTTTAGTTTCTCATGCTAGTGCTCAACCAAACTTTATTCTGAGTGTGGTGAAGGATATCTGTCTATACGTTATTTCTCTTTTCAAACCACTTTTGTACATTGCCAACAGTTAAGTGTATACATTGGTCCAATGAAATCTGGTCTTGGGGGCCAATTAATGTACAACCTGATGCTCATACCTTAAGTGGTATCCTCAGCTATCGCCTAGGTCATGGCTGAACACAGACCAAAGTAAATTACATGTCCACTGCAGGCAGGACCCATTTGAAGCCAGCTGGGGCCACCAGTGAGAGCTCTATGTGTCTACTCATCAACTAAATGCTGTCTCACTCAGAAACTATTATCCAAAGCCATCTTCAGGAGATTCTTCTCTTTTTGATATTTTGTACCGCCTCTTACCTCATCAGCAACTTTAGGAGGCAAAGGAATCTGTCATTTTCTCACCCAACATCTTATAACGTGAGCATTTCCTGCTACTCAGTTTATGTACCTAAGTAGCTGTTTCCACGGGCTAGACTAGGACAGCCTCTACATTCCAGTTCCTTTCTGAGCCAACCAACTGGGCTTTTCTGCTTGGCATCTACATAACCCACTTCAATTTATCCTTGGAATACCTCCAGGGATTTCCATTATTGGATTCACTACAAAGCACTGGCTTGACTGCACATCAAAATCTTGGCAAGGTAAGGTTCTTGCTGTACTATGATACACTGCCCTCAATTTCTACTATTGTTCAGACCTTCAGAAGGAACAGAACAAAACCTTGCTTCTTCAGCCAAGGTTTTACAAACAAACCACTAATCAAATGGGGCAAACTACTGGACTGCATTGCATTCTCCAGTTGGAAACTTCTATCAGTAAACCAGGAAATTCACTCTGTTTTAACAAGGAGAGAAACCTATGATTCAAACTATTCATCTCTAAGTGCTGCCAGTTTATGGGACACTTGTTGTTGGTCTTAATGGCAGGTTGGCAGTAGAGTTATGGATACTATATGCATCCTCAGAGCCACAGCCAGTAGGGTGCACCTATACATACTATTTCAACTTTAACAAACCTCTTCTGAGCTACTCCTACTTATGGAATTAATCCAATATTACCCAAGACATAAAGGTATTTTGGATATCAGAATTATTTTGGAAAGTTTTAAGTGTGGTTTCTTTAGATATTTTTCGTTAGTAATTGCATCTCCTCTTCTTTTATGATGTCAATGATATGAATATTTGACCATTTAATATTGTCTCACATTTCCAGTCAAGACAAAGGCATAGGTAGACACACTTTGCCTCATTGCACAACCATAAGAAGGAACACAAATAACCTCAAAACAAAAGCCACCCAGAACTGCCAGAATATCAAACTCTGTGGAAGTCTGACAACTAAGGATTTAAAGAAGCCATATTCATCCGGACAGGTAGGAGGGGCAGAACTGGGGAGCCAGGGCAGAGGGGACTTGGTGTGGCAGTGGCAAGGAGGCAGCAGTGAGGTGGCCAACAGAACAGTTGGTCCCACATTCATGTATAGTAGATAAAATCGGAAGGAACACCTTGGAGGCTAGCAATCCTAGCCCCTGGCCAGATTGCATAGCCCAGGGTTCTAATGCCAGGAAAATAAAGCTTCATAACTTCTGGCTGTAAAAACCAGTGGGGTTAGTGCAGCAGAAGAAACTGCCAGTCTCTTAGGAGAGGCCATTTAAAGGGCCCACAAAGTCCTAGAACAATTGCAAACCCACCCACTCTGGGAACCACCACCAGGGCAGCAGCTACAGGGGTGCCAGTCACATATGGGAAGGCAGTGAAGTGACTGAAAATGAGGTGAGTGCTGAGCAAGACTCAGTAGCATTGTCCCTCTCCTGCCCCTTCCCCACATACAGAGCCACAAATCAGTGAAGCAGGTTGCCCCACCCTGGCAAATACCTAAGGCTCCACCCCATACACTTAACAGATGCACTAAGACAGGAAGTCAAAGCAGCTCTACCTAATACACAGAAACAAATACACAGGGAGGCTGCCAAATCAAGGAGACAAAGAAATACGGGTCAAATGAAGGAATAGAACAAAACCGAAGAGAAAGAACTATGCAAAATGGATTTAGTCAACATATCAGATGCAGAGTTCAAAACACCAGTGATAAGGATGCTCAAAAAACTCACTAAATATAGATAAAGCAGAAAGGAAGAAACGAAGTCTACACTAAGTTAAATAAAGAAAAATACACAGGGAACCAACAGTGAAGGGAAGGAAGCCAGGGTCCAAGTCAGTGATTTGGAACATAAGGAAGAAATAAACACTCAAACAGAAAAGAATGAAGAAACAAGAATTCAAAAAACTGAGGAGAGATAAGAAAACTAGGACATTTCCAAAAGTGCCAACATCTGAATCATAGGGATGCCATAAGGAGAAGAGAATGATCAAGAAATTAAAAATTATTTGAAAAAATAATGAAAGAAAACTTCCCCAATTTGGTAAAGGAAATAGACATGCAAGTCCAGGAAGCACAGAGAGTCCCAAACAAGATGGATGCACAGAGGCCCACACAAACACACATCATAATTAAAATGCCAAAGGTTAAAAATAAGGAGAGAATCTTAAAAGCAAGAGAAAAGGAGACAGTTACTTACAAAGGAGCTCCCATAAGACTACCGGCTGATTTCTCAAAAGAAACCTTGCAGGCAAGAAGGGGCTGGAAAGAAGTCATAAAGGGCAAGGACCTACATCCAAGATTACTCTATCCAGCACAGCTATCATTTAGAATGGAAGGGCAGATAAAGTACTTCCCAAACAAGGTAAAGCTAAAAGAGTTCATCATCACCAAGCCATTATTATATGAAATCTTAAAGGGGCCTGTTTAAGAAAAAGAAGAAGAACGAAACTATGAACATTAAAATGACAACAAACAACTGTCAACAACTGAATCTAAAAAACAAAAACAGAAACAATAACAAACTAAGCAAACAACTAGAACAGGAACAGAATCATATATATGGAGATCATTTGGAGAGTTATCAGTGGAGAGAGAGGAGGGAGAGAATGGGAGAAAAGGTACAGGGATTAAGAAGCATAATTGGTAGGTACAAAGTAGACACAGGGATGTTAAGAAAAATATAGGAAGTGGAGAAGCCAAAGAACTTATATGCACAACCCATGGACATGAACCAAGGGGGGGATTGCTGGAGGGAATGTGTGGGGGTGTGGATGGAGGGGAGTAAAGGGGGAATAATTGAGGCAATTGCAATAACATAATCAATAAAATACACTTCAAAAAATAAAAAATTTTAGCAAAATTTATAAAAAATAATATTGTACCACAAGTCCTTATGTCTCTGTTAATTTAAATTCTATCTATTTTTCTTCTGTTTTTCATATTGGATAATTTTGCTTAATCTATCTTCTAATTCATTCTTCCCACTTTTTTCCATTGTACTATTGAGCCCATTCACTGATATTTTTTATTTTGAATATTTTATATTTTGGTTCTAAAAATTTGATTTAGTTTATTATTATAGTTTCTATTTCTCTGCTAAAATAGAGTGAATTTTGCAAGACCCTTTAGGCAGGTTGGTCACCTATACTGAAGTAATTTCTCTTCCTCCCAGCTGACAATAATGTGGCAACATGCAAAGCTGACATTCCAAAATTTGAAGAAAGGCTAAGTCTCTATACTTAAGTAGTTAAACAAATGACACTTAGGTAAACTCAAAGAAAACTAAGTCCAAACACATCATAAGAAAATTTCTGAAAACCAAAAAGTAAGAAAAGCTTTGAAAGGAACCATTTTTAAAAAATGACACATTGCATATAAAGAACAACAATTTGAATGGCTGGATTTCTCAAAAAACTAGGGGGCCAGAAGACAGTGAATCAACATCTTTAAAATACTGAAAGTAAAGAACTGTCAACCCACAATTCTATGTCCCTAAAAATACCTTTAGGAATGATGGCAAAATAAATATATTCTCAAAGGAAGGAAAACTAAAAGAACTATTGCCAGCAGATTTGCTCTAAAATAAATGGTAGAAGATGATATTATGGTGAAGGAAAATGCTACCATAGAAATACCTGAAACTTCAGGAATAAAGAAAAGCAACATAAATTTGTATATAGCTAGATAAATATTTTTAAAAATTATTTTCTCCTCCTGAGTTCTTTAGGTATATGTAACCATTCAACACAAAAATTATAACATTTTTCTGGTGTGAGTTTTCAGTTATTTATATTAAACAAGTGACAACTATAACAAAAGGAAGAGGCTAAAGAGAGGATTTCTACACTTTGAAGTGGCAAAACACTAACTCTTAGTAGACTGTGAAAGGTTAGGTAAGTATATTGTAATCCTTCGAGTATGCACTCACACAAAATACATGATATATATCCAATAGTAATATAAAATGAATGAAATATTAAAAAGTCAAGCAATCCAAAAGAGTGCAGAAAATGAAAAATAGGAAAACATAATAAAATGATAGGTTGAACCCCAAGCATGTTAATATTTATATCAAATGTAGATAATCTAAGCCCTCAGTAAAGGCAAAGAATTTGGATTGATAAAACAATGAGGCTTAACTATATGCTATCTACAAGAAATGCACTTTAACTATACTGATATAGATATGTTAAAAGTAAAGGATAGAAAAAGATATATCATGCAATTACTTTTTTATCCTCAACCTGAGGACATTTAAGGGGGAGAGAGGATGAGAGAGTCAGAAAGAAACATTGATGTGAGAGAAAAACATCAATTGGTTGTCTCCTGTACGCTCCTCCATGCAGGATAGAACCCACAACCTAGGTAAGTGCCTTGACCTGGAATCGAACCACAACTTTTCAGTGTGCAGAATGACACTCCAGCCAACCGAGCTACACTGGCCAGTACTATCCTACAATTATTAACCAGCAGAAAACTTGAGTTACATTAATATGGGACAGAGTATATCTTATGATAAAGATAAAGAGGATCCTTACATAATGATGAAAAGTTAGTTCTCCAAAAGTATATAGCGATCCTAAATTTGTACCTAACAAAAGAGCTTCAAAATATATTAGTCAAACATATGGACTAAAAGAAGAAATAAACAAATTCACAATTATACTTGGAGATTTTAAAAGTCCTCTTTTAGTAACTCCTAGATTGTTCCAAAAAGAGAGTCAAACTGCAAGGATGAAAAAGACTTGAACATTACTAACCAACTTGACCTAGCTGACATATATAGACCCTTACAGACTACAGAAGAATCTACCTAATGAAAGTAGAGTATACTTTTGTTTCAACTTAACATGAACGTTCACCAAGACAAACCATATATTTGGCAGTGAGACAAACCTTAACACACTTGGAAGAAGTTATATTATACAAAGCATGTTCTCTGACTAAAACAGAATTACATTATGTCAATAATACAAATAAAATAAATGAATTCAATAAATAAATAAATAAATAATCTCCAGATAATGGAAATTAAACAGCTAGCCTCTAAATGCCACATGGATTAAACAGGAAGTTGTGGGAAAATTACAAAGTTATTTAAACTGAGTAAAAATGAAGATACGTCAAAATTTGTCCTAGGCAACTAAATTAGTGATTATGAGGAATATATATATTGACATATATATATATGTATATATAATTAACAGATTGAATTAGGAAAGAAGAAAGGTATCAGATCAATTATTTAACATCTCGTTTTAAGAAATGAGAAAAAGGAGAGTTAATTGAAACCAAAGCAAGTGGAAGAAAGGTAATAACAAAAATAACAGAAGAAATCAATCACATAGAAATTTTTTTAAATAGATAAAATAAATAAAACCAAAAGGCAATTATTTGAATAGATTAATTTAGCTCTCACTAGTTTAATCAGGAAAGAAAGAGGGAAGAGAAATTACTAATATCAGGGAGGAAGAAGATATAGCACTATAGACCATATAGACATCGAAAAGAAGACAATGCCACCATAAAATTTCTCAACAAAATATTAGCAAATAGAATGCTGTAGTATGTTCAAAGAATAATATTGTTGTAGGAATTCAAGGCTGTTTTAATGTTAGAATGTCAACATCACCTGGGAACTGGTTAGGAATGCAAACCGGGGATAGGGTCCAGCAATTTGTGTTTTACTAATCCCTTCCAGGGGACTCTAAGGCACACTAATGTTGGAGGAACGCTACCCTAACTCACCTCAAGCAAATAAAATCAGAATTTGGAGGAGGAACCTGGACATCAGATTAAGAATTACTGTATTAAAGAAGCCCTAAATCTACACTGAAGTGAGATTCATCTGGCTGAGATTAAGCAGAGAAGAGACTGAGAAATTAGAATGGGGGTGGGGGGTTAATTTAAGTATTTTGGATTATAATTTCTTTGGACTTTCAAAAGATCAAGAAAATTTAATTAGGATTTAATTTTTTTTGTGGAATTATAACTCACAAAAGCAAAATAATTTGGTTTCAGATTTTAAATCCTTTGGGATTTTAGCTAATTTTCAATAAATGTTTTAAAAACTTGTTAAAATAAAAGTTGTCAAGCATTCACAAAAGGACAGAGAATAGTATAACCAACCTGCATATTTCTCAGGTTAAACGATCATCAATAGTTTTCCATTTTTGTTTCAGTTACTTTTTTTCTTGTTTTGTCTTGTTAGGGGAGGGGCTATGCTATTTTTGAGAAAATCCCTGGTATTGTTTTATTTAAAATAATAAGTCTTCTATAAGTTTCACTGAAAAATAGGGGAATTTTCACACATAGCCACAATCTTATTTTCTTTTTTAAAAAAATCATAAATACTTCTTTACTACCACTTAAAATCTACCACTTTGTTTGTAATATCTCCAGAATTGTCTTAAAAAATCTACTGCAGACTCCTTTGAAATAGGAAACAAACAAGGTCACATGTGGCATTTGATGGTCATGTTACATTTCTTAAGTTTCTGTTCATTTAGAACAGCCACCTCTCCCTTTCATATTCCACATGTCATTGACGTGTGGATGAAGCAAAATCGTTCCGCTGCAGAATGTCCCCAATGGATGTGCCTGATTGCTTCTCCCTGACGCTGTTTATCTTTTTTCCTTCTCCATCATTCCATTAAACTGGAAGTTAGATCTATAACCTTGCTGAGGTTCAGTCTATTTTGCAAGAATATTTCACATGTTGTGCTGTGTACTTCATTAGGTCTCATTGTTCAGCTGTGTTAATGTTAAGGCTGACAAGTTCAAACCGTGTGGTCTGATCTTTCTGTTATAATCGTCAATTTTCCTCTTGATGATTTCAGCATCCATTAATGATCTCTGTTTAAGTCAATTATTACTTTAGAAGTTGCAAAACGGTGCATGTATAATGCTACTGTCCTCCCTATATTTTCATCTTAAGTCTTCTGTAAAACCAACTCACTCTCGTTATCTAAGGCTCTTTAGTTAGCCTGAAACAGTGTACAGGACAAGATGAATACATACTTAGCTCTTTGTCTCCCTAATAGCATTTATCAAAAAATTGAAGGAACACATCCTACTACTGAGCAATTATGTTTCTAGAAATCTTCCTACACACATACTTACAAAAATGTGGAACATATACTTACAAAAATGTGGAAAGAAATATACACAAAGATGTTTAGCATTTTTGTAATAGAAAAAAATAAAATTCTGAAAATAACTAAAGATATTTCTCAATAGAAGGTCAATAGAAGATTGCTTAAATAACTATGATGTATTTGTACAAGAGAATATTATGCAGTCATTCAAAAAATGTGCTTCTCTTAGATAACTAAGGAACTTTCTTAATTTAATAGAAGCTACCTATTGCAATCATCTGATTTCCTGAAGAAACTTTAGACACATTCTGTTTAAAATTGTGACAAAGCCCTGTCCACTGTGGCTTAGTTGGTTGGGCATCATTCCACTCGGCAAAATGTTGCAGGTTCGATTCCCAGTCAGGGCACAGGCCTGGGTTTGGTCCTTGGTCAGGGTGTGTGCAAGAGGCAACCAATCGATGTTTCTTTCTCACATCAATGTTTCTCTCCCTCTCTTTCCCCTTTCCTTCCCTATCTCTAAAAATAAGTAAATAAATAAAATCTTTTTAAAAATTGTGGCGAGGACACCATCTATTATCCCATTTATTCTTTGAAATATTATTAGAAATCCTGGCCAACAAAATAAGAAAGAAAAAGAAACAATAAACATAACAATTTAAAGGAAAGAAACAAAACAACCAATATCAGTACAGAGAATCTTATTAGAATAAAGCAGTTAGGTAAGTTCGTTCAATATAAGAACAACATAAAAAATCAACAGCATTCCTCTACAGCTAGAAAATGTATGAGGAAATACACCATGAAAATCACAATAAACTTATAAAATGTCTAGGAACTAACCTAATGAAGATTATACAGAATTTTATGAAAAACAATTTTAAATTCTATTAAGGATTTAAAAAAGGAACTTAATCAATGGAGAGATAACAGTGTTTGTCGCTGAAAAAAAATAAGATCTTTATACAAAGATATTTTTTCACACACACACAAATAAATAATTTAGAAATTTTTTGTGGTCCCAATCAAAATCCAGATAGACTAAAAGAGAATGTGGCCGATTCTCAAATATAGATGAAGGAATAAATTTCTAAGGATATTTGACACAGTTTTGAGAAAAGAAGAGTAAAGAGAATATAACTGACATGATTGCCTACACAACAGCCATTTCCCTGTTCTTCCTTATTAGTAGAGCTCCAATTATATTTACCTCCTTCTCTGTGACTGCAAGAAGACCCCATTCCCATACGTATCATCCTTAAGGCACATTCTAACTGACCTTAGGCAGACATTGTGGCCCTATTCTTTTTGCCAGTCATTGGGTTAGATATGGGCATAAGAAGATCTTATTTATTTATTTTTAGAGAGAGGGCAAAAGAGAGAGAAAGAGAGGGTGAGAAACATCGATGTGAGAGAGAAATATCAATTGGTTGCCTCTCATATGTGCCCAGACTAGGAACCAAACCTGCAACCAAGGCATGTGCCCTGACCAGGAATCGAATCGGCAACCTTTCACCTTGAGGGATGATGCCCAACCAACTGAGCCACACTGGGCAGGGATAGATATGGGCATTTGGAATGATCTGGCCAATGATGTGTGAGGGGAAAACCTTCCAGAGGCCATGTGGGGAAGATTCCTTCACTCATAAGGGGACAAGAAGGGACAGCCCTGCCAATACTGTGCTTTGGCATGTCGGAATATGATCCCTCCTACTACCACACCCATTTTGTAACCAGGAGGACAAAGCCAATAACAGCTGAGCAGAGACTGGGAGCTTTCTTATCCCAGGACTGTCTGTTCAATACGTAATTAATGTCCCTCACTGTATAACAAATGGGATGAGATTATACATGCTCATTTGAGAAGATGTTGAAACATATTTCCAACAGGAAAAAATTCAAAATAGTAGTATAGTTGGATTGCCTTTGTGTAAAACAAATATGTATATGTATTATTTATACTGTAATATGCACAGAAAATTTATCCAAAGAAACAAAAGAACTTATTAACAATGTTTTCTTTTTTGCATATCAGACTTTTGGTTTTAATACTTTTCTATTTTTGGAATGCTTGTATCATGAGCACATATTACTTCTGAAAAAAAAAGGGGGGGATGGAAAGAAGAAAATGGTGATTTTTCAGGTCAAGAAAGAGATGCAAGGGAGCACAGAGTACTGAGTAGAGGAAACAGCTGTGAAGGAAGAACAAGAAAACAAAGGTACCGGCAAATAATGAAGTCTGACGTCCGCATCTGGATGACGACATAGGTTTGGGCGAGGCTCACACTAGTGCTGACTGCAGCTTTGGTGTCAGTCACAGCCAAAGCCTAGATGCTGTCCTATGCTCTGGGACAATGAGTGAGGAAGAAGACACATTCCAGGTGCCAGGGGCTTGTCATAGGTTTGCACAGGTTTTCAGAGGAAGCCTATGTGCTCAGAATCTTGGCTCCTCTCACTGAATGCCCATCTGCATGGGCTGCCATGCAATGGGTTTTGTGCTGCAAGAGGCTAGTATGACAGGTCATTAATTATAGCAGATGGTGGTGGAAGACAATAGGCAACATAAATCTTCTGTGAAAACAAACATCAACAAATCACTTCAGGAGACAGCATCCATCCATACATCAAGCAGTCACTACTTTCGCCACTGAAGAAATCAGTCACTGAGGTTGGTAGGATGTCCATAAATTAAGCCATCCAGAAATCCCGGTAGGCAGTTTCTAGTTTTATAAAAATGTAAAATCCCAGAGTGGCCAATTCTAGGAAAAAAGAACAGATTACTCCTCTATAACTCAATGTGATGCAGTCGGAGTGCAGCTTGCATGGAACCCTGTGAAAGCAGGAACCTCATTAAGAACATACTTGCTACAGTGGCAAAGAACAGGTTCGCTTCTGCTTACTCTGGAAGTGTGAGGTGGAGAGCAGGGTGACCTCTAGTGGAGGGAGCTTAGGGGGAGGGGGTGAGCAAAAAGGAAAAAGGACTCATGGACATGGACACCAGTGTGTGGATTGCTGGGGGGAGGGGGACATAAGGGGACTAAATGGTAATGAAAAAAAATGTAATAAAGATTAGAGAAAAAAAGCGTGAATTTTCCAACCTCAGCAATTGTTTCCTGTAATGTAACCGCTGCATCTGTTATGTGTCCTGTGGTGCCCGAATATATCTTGGACAGCAAAGAGAAAATAGATACAAACCCATATGAAGCTCTGGCTATCACTTTTGCCATGAATAATAAAGTCCTTTGTCTCTGGGTCAGAGATTCGTGTCTTCTGCCAGGATCCAGGAAACAGTAACAGGTTAACTTGTTATCTTGTGAGTAGAGTAAAATCCTAGACCCTTCACAATTCTTGACAGGTGAAGGTTGGGGCTCTCTTTCACACAAGAACATTCCCTCTGGGACTCTCGCAACAAAGAGTCCTTGCCAAGATCTTCAGCTCCTAGTTGACAGGTGAGGGAAGGACCAACAGGAACTGTATAGGGGGTTTTAGAGGCCGAGCCTGGGAGTAGCATCTATTTGTCCACCCATAGTCCATTAACAAGAATATAGTCATATGATCCTACCTTACTACCGTGGAGATGGAGATGTAACTTAACAGTAATTTAACTGAGTGCCCAGGAAAAAGAGAAAATAGGGGTTGGGAGCATGCAGTGATGTCCATCATGATATGTGAAATACAAAATAATTTCTGGAACTAGAATTTACTCAATGGGAGCTAGTACCCAGACCAAATAAGATTAACAGATACTTCTAGAGATTTATGCTTTTGTGGAGGAGTCAGCTTTTCAATAATATTGTCAGACAAGGAAAATAATAAGAAAGAAAGTGGAGCATTCTCCATTTTTCTTGAAAGTAAAGACGGCTTTCTCATCTTGATTGGAGGTCCCTCTCCGGTAAAGGCTTGAATGAAGCAAAAGGGAAATTAAACTCTCCAATTAAAGGTAACTTAGGCTCCCTTGTCTTTTAAAGGTCTGTTTAGGTTTACCTTTGTTTATTTCCGATAATTGTTCAGTCATTCAGAGTGTGTCTCCTGTCAGAGGGTGTCGGGCTGTGGAGGAAAGCAGAAAAGGAGGCTGGGGTTGGGGCTCTGGGTATGAGTTCTGCACTGTGCCCCTGGCCCTCCCAGCCCTCTGTGAGGCTCTTTCTAATCCTGCCTGGACACTGGGCACTTTCCTGGCATCTGCCACTGAAGTCCACAGGAAGGGAAACTGGTAGTCTTTTCTCTCTGCTGATCAGAGCCCTCTGGTGGTCCCTCCATGATGACTGAACATGGTCTTGGTTGGAGAGAAGACCAGCTGACTCTTCCTCTCCTCTCTCGAGAATTGCCCCTGCCCTCAACCATTCTACCCTTTTGCCTGGCATACACCTGACTGGTTGCTCTCCTTCTCTCAGGGGGCTTGAAATACCAGCATGTGCCCAGGAAATGAGGAGAAAGCCCCTTTTGTCTCAGAATGTTTTGTTTTTAAGACCTCTCCCCCCAGGGCTTTCCTCTTCTGCACTTGCCCAAACTCTCTCATTCTTTCTTACACAAACAGCAGCCTTCCTATATCACAGCCTCTATTCCTCCTCTTCCTGTGATCCCTAGTATAATATACATTTCAGAGCTTCCTCCTTAAGGAGTTGGAAAATGTAGAAATCCTTTTCTCTCTCACCAAACCTTGCCTCTCAAGAGACTGTTTTTATAAGAGCCCTAAATGTGTCTGTGCAATAAATAGCCTATTCTGTCGCTCCTTTGAAGAACTGAAACCCCCTGATTCATAAGGTGGAAAGTCCCCAGGGCATCATTATTTAAATAAAAGGGACATGCATCACTTCACTCTTTCTAGTACATATCTGTTTCACTCTTGATGGAAACTGCTAAAAATACTGATAATGTTTCCACCTCACCCATATTCTTCCGGTACCACTTGTAACAAATATTACCTGTGGTATTTGGGGACATCGTAACTTTCCTCTCTAGGACAACGCTAACATCTTGGATGACTTTCAAATCCAATATTACAAAATCAACTTCCAGTAATGACTTACTTCTCTGGCCCGTTTTCCAGGACGAGTGTTGAGTAGTGTCTATTGTCTTGGAGCCACACTCAGAACATCACTGTGTCTATTTTCTATTTTAAACAAAGAGACCCCTTGTATTATTAGAATTTTAGCTTGTTTATGTTAATATTACAATTAAAAGGTCAAGTTTTCTTGTTTACCAGTATGATTTCATAATGGGATTTCTGAAACAAGCCTGTGTTTTGTGCTAGAAGTCTGAAAAACTAAAAATCACCCCCCATATATTTGACCCCCATTACCCATTTGCCCTCTTCCCACACCACTTCCCCTCTGGTAACCTCCGATCTGTTGTCTGTATCTATGAATTCGTTTTTGTGCACCAGAAACTTATGTAATGTTATTAACCAATGCTACCTTAATTAGAACATTAGGAAGTATAATTGTAGCAGTTTGCTATTCTGAACATTCTACACGAAGAACTGGTCTATGCCTCAACCAGGCAGGGTGGTGTCACTGGGGACATGACTGCATCAAAGCGTGTCCTTAGATGCCAGTCCCTGCCTTCGGTGAGCAGGAGTGTTTGGGCAACCAGGGGACCAGTTGCTGGGTGTAAGGAGGGAGGCAGAAAATGAGAGTCCTTTAAGCTGGTAGTGAGAGATGCTGAACAGCATCCTGACTATACCTCTATCAGATAAACATTTGCTTAGGCACGAACCGTGATGAATGTTTTGTACTTATATATCATGAAAATATTTTCTGACGCTTACCTAATATCAATGTTCTGATACTTTGAGTTGTATTTTTAAAAATAGAATAAGCTGCCTCTGAATAGTAAGTTTCTTTTCACAGGAAGTATTCAAACAGAGGCTGTGCAGGCTTATTATTGAAATATGAAAATAGATTTCTTGTTAATTTACATTTTATAAGATCTATAGTCCTGTGGGATCTCAGTCCAAAAGAACAAAAAGACAAAATAAGACATTTGGATGTAAAAAAAAGAAAATTAGGGCATTCAAAAAAAGGTTTTGCTCTTAAGAGTGAAAATACATTCAATAATTAGGAAGTGTTCTTGTTGATTCACTTATGACACTTTCCACTGCTTAATTTTTATAACCCAACAACACAAATACCAAAGCATTGTGGCCTCCACAAAGAGTATCGACAAGACATTATTTTCTATGCAGCTAGTAAAAGGCCATCAGAAGATTTTTTCCACATCTGCTGAACATTAGCAGTAATTTGTCTTCACAGCTTCCAATAACCTAAAGTGCAATACAAGCCAATGTGCATCTTTCTTTTGAAAGAATTAGAGATATCTGAAATGCCAATGATTCAGGAGAACTGCAGATGCCTGTCCACTCTCCCACGCTGCTCCCCCAGGCCGGCCACCCACTTCTTCCCTTACCTCCTTCATATCCCTGGAGTGACATCAGTAACTTCTTGTTCAATTGCCTTCTGGGAATAGAGTCGGTATCCCAGATACCCCGTGTTCTACAGTATCACTTGCCCATTTTGTCCTTTCCTTGTGGCCAAAGAAAAAGCAATAAAAGAATATTAAAATAAAAACAGAGGTGGCTGTGGTCACTCACATTGGTGAAATGGAGCCATAGAGCTTTGTCCAGCTTTTACTGCAATGACCGACTCGGAGAGTTTAAATGGAAATGATATGTTTGCCATTATTAGCTGTGTGACTTCAGGAAAAATAATTCACTTCCCTGCGTTTCATGGAGTATATGAAATAAAAAGTGAGAAGAGTAAAATTCCTCCCTCGTAGAATTGTTGGGAGGATTAAAAAGTTAGTGAATGTGGAGAATTCAGAGTAGTGTCTGTATGTATAATAAAACGCATGATGTAAGTGTCAGCTATTTTTGCTGTGGACAACAAACATGAAGCTGGCGTCCTACTTTCTATAATGATTTAAGTGTATTTCTACTTATCTGATCTTCCAGAAAACTACTGACTCACTCTGTCACCTCCAGGCATTCACATCCCCCTTTTCATTGATTGTGCTTTCTTTATAGCTACCCATCAGCCAGTCGAGGTGATTATTGTACAGCCCCGTAGCTCTCCCTGCTCTACACTTGATAATTTCACGTCCCTAAAACACATCACATAGATTTTCACAGCAGACGGTAGATTATACAATTTATACCCTAAGGTTACAGCCCACAAATTTAACACTAATAATACTGCATAAGCCAGGAACTGCCCAAATGACAGAGTCAGTACATAATAAACAAGGGAATTGATACTAATAGAATTAGCTTGACCACACCCCCAAAATATAAAAAAATATACATTTATATGTCTACACTACATGAAGTGGCTATATATTGACAAATATTTATATTTTTGTGTAATTAAAAAGTAAGTTCTATGTAACACGTAATAATGCTCAGTTAGGCAGGATTTTTTTTAATTGGCCATTTAAAATTCTTAACTTCTCTTCTCTCCAGGTGAATCCAGTTTTTCAGCTTGGTCGGCATTTTTATTGTTGCTCAAGGCTCCACATCTCCCAGGTTTTCCACCGTAATGCTGAGTGGAGCAACAGACGTAACAGCAACTGAAAAACGAGTCTCCCAATGAATTTTTCCGAGTTGCCAGTTTTTTCTTCACCTGGCACTTGGACACAGGACGGGCCTTTTTGGACTAAATAAGCCTTAGTTCTCACACATGTAATTGGTGGATAAGAGAGAAATGTGTGAAGTCCTGCTGATTTGAACAAACGGGTGACTGAGAAATTACTCTGATCATCAAAGGAGATACGTGTTATGAGAAGGCAGTGCCACGAAGATAAGAGAAGAGAGAGGTTAAAGCAGAGCATAGTGGTCAACCGTGTCCAGAGCTAGTGAGACTTGGACGAGGTCGCTCAAGATGCTTTTCAGCCACCTCTTGGGTCTATGGCTTAAGTTATCAACCTTGTAAGCACAGTTTCAGTTGGAAGGTTGAGGTAGAAGTCATATTGCAATGAATATAAGAGTTAATGGAAAGAGGAAGTAAAGAAAGCAAAATATACTATTTTTTCAAGATGTTTGTTTGACAGAAGAGCACCCTGTAGCTGAAGACTGACAAAGGGAAGAGCAGGAGCACATTTATATGCTGAGATTAAGAATAAGTAGACAGGAAAGTTCGAAACTAAAAGAAATAGGCTAGAATTTGGAGGAATATTAGGAGAAAACTGCATGGATGACTTTAATCAGCGTTGAAAAAACAGATACTAGCTTGAGAAAAGAGGACAATTCCCCTTCCTGACAGAGCAGAGAGGAATAGGTAAGGCTTGAAATCACTACCAGGAGGAAGAGGGGAGGGAGGAGACCAGAGACAAGATGAGGTCTCCTATGAACTGCTCACCATCCAGCTGAAATTGCTCCAGCACCAGTTTGCAAGAAAAGTGTGGACAGCTAGAATGGCCCCGGGTTGGGATCTTGGCAGCTGGTATGGCAAGAAAACAGATTTTAGACGTGTGTTGCCAAACCATACACTTAGGTAATTCCTTGAAATAATCGTGAGTGTGTGTGTGTGTGTGTAGATAGATAGATATAGAGACAGACAAAGGCATGGACATATAGACACAGATACATATCCTAGTGGTTTTATTTCTCTGGTAGGACTCTGACCGATACAGACTTTAAGGAGCTTACTCAAGGGTACACTGCTGGCAAGTGGAAGAGCCACTATCCTGACCTGGGTGGTCTGGGCCATAAACCAGTGCTCTTAACCCGCCATCCCTCACTGCCCCTCCTATAGGCAAATTTCAGTCAAACTGAGTATTCAGGACTTGGTCTTGTGTGGGAAAAAGCAAAGAGAAAGAAAAACAAATTATGCATGAATGAGAATACAGTATAAAGGAATTCATTGTCCACAGGGATATGCAGAATAAAGAGAATAGCATCAGTCCTTATAGGAGAGATTTTGAACTATGTTTGGGAATAAAAATAAAGAACGTGTATTTGCAGAGAAGAAGAGGAGAAGAGTGTTCCAGGTGGAGGGCGTGACATGGAGCAAGCGATGCAGAACTTACTACGGCAAGCTTCCAAAGTGAAAGTTAGGAGCAAAGAGCATGCAACCTGTTCTAGTTACCATTGCTGCATAACAAACTGAGAGCTGAATCAAATCTCACGTCTGGGAGTTCTGCTGGCTCTCTGGGTTGAGGGCCTCTTTTTGTGGCATCTTTGCACGGGCCATGTGAGCATCTTCAAACCATGGCGGCTTGATTCCAAGGCTGAGTGTTAACAGAAAGAGTTGGGTGGAGGGCAGGAACTCACTATACCACATTTTTATGATCTATTTTTAGAAGTTGGGCAGTATCTCCTCTACTTTCTTTATTCCTTTGATTCTAATTTCAAGTGGAAAAAAATACTCCACTCCTCGGTGGGGAAAAGTGAGGTTCTGAAAAACACGTGGAACTGGGAGCATCATAGCATCAGTTCTGGAAAGTACAATCTGCCGCACAATAATTCATGGCTGATTAGTCCTGTTATGAGCCAGGCAAATACCTTTTTTAAAAACTTGCTGGGAGAGTGAGAAGGGTATATCACCTCCTCCCCTGTTTGCTTATAGTCCCTTCACTGAACATTCTTCACACAGTGATCCGGCTTTTAAACCAAACCATTTAATTTCACACCTCAACTTCAGAGATATGTAAAATACACTTAAGTACTGTCTCGTGATGTTTTGTCCTATCACCAGTGAGGAAGGGAAAAGCTCGGGGCTGAGCAAGTGAGTACCAGGCTCACAGAGCAGGCTGGAGCTAGGATGAAGCAGGTAAGGTTATTTTCATTCGACCTAGAAAATGCCATCCATTCATGGCAGAAGCAGAAACAAAACCTGGACACACAGGTTAATTATTCTTCCTGCTGAAAGCACACCAGCCTGAGTTTTCTAATCTCATTAAGTGGTGAGTGATAGGATGTGCTTTCGGCACCTTTCTACAAGTGAGGCTTCGAGACACCACAGGTTTTCCAAACCAAGGCTATGTGAGGTTGTGCTCTGGTTTGAGGATGTTACTTACCTCTGGTCCAGGAGGTTTCCCCTAGCTGTAGCTTCTTTACCTGGCACTAGCTGATTCTTGGCCAGCTGAGTCCCTCCGTCCTGCTTCTGTGCAATGTGTTTCCTTGATTTCAGAAGGACTGTGCTAAAACTCTCACCTCCAGTCTAACTGGAGCCACTGGCTTTTTTATCTTTTCTGACAGCAATAAACACACTTTCCCCATCTATTTCTGTACTAATGTATTTCTTCAATGCCCCCAACAGGCCACATTGATTGACTTGTCTATTTTATCAATGACTTCCACCAACTACTTATGTCCCAATAATTTAATACCAAGAATATGAGAGTGTTTAGAAAACTGATAGAAACCTATGGGAAATTTCTGGAAACAATATAAAAATCAAAGAAAAAAATAAAGGCACTTTTAAAACTATAAAGCATCCCTATTTAAATAATAACATAAACATATGTGCATGCAAGCATATTTTTATATATACACATATAAAACTTTTCCATTTTTGTAGAGTTGTATAAATATTTATTAAATAGCTATTATGTGAGGGACCTTTGGTAGCTGAAGCAGAGGAAGCTGGGAATAATGGGGGGAAGTGGTAGGAGCTGATATCAGAGTGTCAGGCGAAAATTCTTGTAGACTTTAATTGCATTCTAAATACAATGAGACATCAATGCAGAGACATCAATGCAAGCTCTAATGGAGGGAGCTTGACCAGGGCAGCTCTGTGTTCTAGATGTTGCTATTACAATTGTATCCATTTTTTTGTTGTGGTTTAACTTTTTTCTATATTTGTTCTGTATATGATCATATTTTAGGACTTACCACGGTTTTGAACACTTATATTCAAGACTAGTTTTGACCATCTTTCCTTAAAACCTGTAGCAAAGGATAAATGTAACAGAAGACTAGTCTGGGTGACCCAGGAGCTGCCTCCAGGCATATAATTCCTGCATATTTGGGCAACATCCACATACGGGGAGCAGGGTACCTGGCAGAATCATCCCATTGAATCCTCTCTACGATGTCACCTGCTCTGCAATTGACAAGTGCTGTGTTTTATGTCTCATTCAGGAGATACAGCTCCTATCACCTCCATTGCAAGCCTAACATCCCTACAGAATTATATGCAATAAAGACTGACGTTTTAATAGTGTATCCAGCACCTGAATCTTGTACCCATCTTCCAATTTAATTATTTATCATGCATCTAAGAATGAATTGTGTCCATTTCTTAGTCAAATTTCCGTAATTTGATTTTTTTTGTTTAAAGCTTTGCCAAAAAATACTCAGTGCCTTTACTATTAAAAAAAAACAAAGTTGACCATGAATGAAAGATTGTTCCAAATGCTCCTCATATAAAATAGCATACATGTGGTTTAAACTGTGACAGGCAATTAGTTGCCCATAATGTTGGATTTTAGTTTACGACGACTAATAAGACCATGACTGCCAGTCTGAAGCTCTGCACTGTGCTATTTCAAAGGAGAAAATATATTCTGGCCTTTTCAGTGGCTGCAAAAATACCAATAACTAAGTACATTTGATTATCATATTAACAAAAAAATCATCAGGGCACTGAGCAATTTTTAGTAAATGTAAGGCATTCATAATTGTCAGGATATGGTGGTCTTCACATCTTGAAATGGACTTCTTTCTGATTCTTCCATGATTCTGACCCAGACGTAGAAACTGAAGTTATGCCAAGGAGAGAAGATTCCCACACCAGGGCAAAACATTAGCATCATGCCAAGTTCAGGCAGGAGTCTGTGACGGAAGTTTAAGACAGCTTCCCTCTGTGTTGTGTAACCAAACAGGATGTTTCCTGGGGTATCAAACTGTGATGACTTATCTGAGCCAGGATGGTTTTTAAAAAAGGAATGTGATGGTTTGGGTTAGGAATGTACTCCATTGTTCTTCCTCAATTTTCTGGGGAAATATAACTGAAGCGAAGAAACTGGCAGGAAGCAACTCATTACAATAAAGTCAGATACTTTCATTAATAGAAGAAACAAAGTAGAAATCAACCCCAATTTTTCTTATTCTAGTTCAGACCTTTCACTGATGTCCAGGAGGTCACTGTATCCAAGGCAAGACCTCTGTAAACACAGTGAGATGTATAACAAGTTTCAGGCCATAGAGATGAACTGGTACAAGTAGCCGTCTTGGGCAAGGCCTACAGCCATTTTTAGCTGGATGATGTGCATATATATATGAGTTATCTGGTGGATCTGGTGGCTCCCCAAATTTGTAGGTACTGACATATTTACAAAGTAGCAGTTCAGTCACATCTGGAGATACAGGATCCTGAGGGCTATGCATAGATAAATCTTACTTGACAACCAAGAATTTTTCACTTTTGTGCATAGGGTCACCTGCAGCCAGGCCAGATGTTCTCATGTTGGCTAGAGAGGCCCCCGTGGCTGCTGGCAGGGATATGGTCCCTGCTTGGTGCCTCCAATACTTTCTAACTTTGGCAAAGGGTCCAGAGGTCATTCCTTCCCTACCTCCCAGGAACTGAACCATATAAAGGCTAAGCATACATTCCTGTTTGTAAGTCCTCTTGTTGATTAGGTTTTCTCTCTCTTCTCCATGTGATGTATACTAATCAGCTACGACCAGAGAGAGAGAAAAGGGCCAGCTAAGTGGGGCTAAAACCCCCACATTTCACATAAATTCTATCTTCTGAGCTGAGCTCTTGCACCTCTCATCAATCATGTGAAAGAACAGCTGGGTGGGATTCTTACTGTTTGACTTGCAGCTTTGAATCCTTGAAAGGTCGACTGGACAGAGTATTTTTTTAATAGTTCACTAAAATTACAGTGCCTTACATTTCTACCACTTCAACCACTTATAAAGGACCTATGGTTTTTTCCTTTTAGCCAAACAAGATTTTAGAGGGCTTCTAGTCTAACATCTTAATTTTCCAAATGAGAAAAATAAGGCTCAAGGAGTAAACTGGCTTGCCCAAGGATGCAGAGAATTGACAATGGTAATTTATTCAAGCATTCAAAAATTATTTATTGACTGAGTACCTACAACCCTACTTTTGATTTTAAGATGTATACTTTTTCACATTTTGATATCTCTGAAATCAGGGTGAGTCTTAGCTTAGAGTTGCTGCCTCCCAGATATTGACCTCTCATGCACATCAAAACCTGCAGATAGAAATGATACCATTTGGGAGAAAGAAAAACCCTCCAAGACAATAACGGAGCACTATCTTTTAGGGAATATCGCTCCGCCAACACTCCTGATGGAACAGACAATGATAATGTGTGGAAAACAGTGTTTGCTGTCAACTTGTCATTGAAAATCGATGGTGAAGAGTTGGACTCTAGGTGAAAAGTTGTTTAGGGAATTGTTTACCCAACTTATTTTGCTTATATTCTCATTTTTAGAGTGCACAGTAATATATATGATAAATCTATGTTCTTTCTGAAGGAATCTCAAAGAGTTTTTTCCATAAATTAAAATAACAGTCTAAAGTAACAAGAAGTCATTGTCCCATAGTTTAAATGGTGACAAGCTTTTCCGCAATGAAAAAGGATGGATAAAATCTCTGAAGCTTAAATTCTAGGAGGGTAATCAAAAGAAACAAACAAAGAGAATATCAAGTAGTAAGTAATAAGTACTGTGTAGAGAATGAGAATTAGGTAATGTGAAAGTGAGTGACTGAGTGGCTTCTTTACTCGGTCAGGTTTCTCACCTCATGCAGGTGGCTTTAAGCTGAAAGAGTAACAATACTAGATGGCGTAAGAGCCAGGCCTGGAGAAGCCTCCTGAATACCAGCTCTGGCCAGCACACCTCAGCAGGCTGGTGATATCATTATTGTGCCAAAGTCTATTTACAGTTCTTTATTGCATGCTAGTGGCATAATTTTTATTTCAAAGTGAATGTGGCCTTTAGAGCAAACTAACTGGTCATTTTACGTGGAAATATAACTATCTTCAATAAGTGGTATTTTATGCAACAAAACACATTCAACTTTTGATGCAGTAAGTGATATTGGGAGAATGAATCTTAAAAATCCCTGTGAAGTGCAAAGAAGGAGGAGGAGGAGGAAGAGGATGACAATGGGGAAAAGAAGAAGAAGGAGAAGGAGAAGAAGGAGAAAGAGGAGGGGGAGGAGGAAGGGAGAGGAAGGGAAGAAGGGAGGAAGGGAAGAAGGGAGGAAGGGAAGAAGAGAGGAAGGCAGACTTACCGACTTTCTTACTCACCAAAATTATTGCCCAAGCTTTAAATAATTAGAATCAACATCAGAACTGAAGGTATCAATTTTGAGTTTGAGTAAAGGGATAATTGACCTAATTGGCTTTTTATTCTTTTTCTGATTGATTGCTGTTTGGATAGCAGGGTTTAAAGCCAGGATGTTTATAAAAGAATTAACTGAAAGGTTCTTGGCCAATGACCTCAGTTTTAAAATATCAGCTTGAGATTCCAAAAACAAGCCCACAAAAGAAGTAGTAAAGTTTAAAAACCATCCTAAAATGTTGGAATCGAAGAATAGTAAAATGTTAATAAAAAAGACAGGCGCCGTAACTCCTGGATAGCTTAAAACTTATGACACTAACATGGTAACAAGCTACTAAAGACACATAGGCACGAAGAGAATTAACTGTGTTTTAGCTTAAACAGCTTTATGCCTAAAAGCTTATTTTGGACACTAGACAATAGCATTTTTATTTTTTTAAAGAAGAAGTAAAAGCTTTTATTCATTTTACATGTAATAAGTACTGGGCCCTTACTCTGTACCAGCCACTTTGCTGCCGGTGGTGGGACCCGCTCCGATCAGCTGGAGCAACGCAAAAGCAATGGGAACGGGACAGTCCTAGCTTAAGACCTAAAATGTGATGGGTAGGGCAGCGCCTGTGTTCATCCCATTGAGCATCAGAGAAAAATTGGTCTCTAATTGAGACCATTAAGTGGCAATCCCGTCGGTGCATATGTCTGGGACATGGGAGGGAGAAACAGGAAGGCCTCCCTGGAAGATGCCCAAGAGGACGAACAGCAATCAGTCTGCTGAACCGAGCTGCTTCCCACCTCCTTCCACCCACTATGAATCGTGCTTCAGCTCTTGTTTCCACCATTATCACCACTTTGGTAAATGAGGTGTCTGTGCTAATGTGTGGAGGAAAACCTTACAGACCAATAAGTATTATATTTCATATATATACTGGGAACCAATAATAGCTGAGTACTTTGTTTCAAAATAGAGAACTAGGAGACTGATCAATTTAAATTCTGAGGTGGCCTGTCAAATATAATTGAGTATGGCCAAGCAAAAATAAAATAATTTTTCCTCAATTGCAGAGAGTGAGAAAGTTATAGGAAGGACACCTGTAAATAGACCAGCTTCTCTAGATAAGCCTAGCAAATACCACCCAAGGCAGACAAGAATAATTTAACTCGATACCTCTGCTATTAACACATATATGTGTGTGTGTGTGTATCTTGTAGAATATGGAAAAATAATCTATCTGGTTCCCTCAACCTGATCGCTAGTAGTTTCTCTGAATATCTTATACATGAGAATAAAATGTTTCCTGTGACTGACTGCAATGCAAAGGAGAAAAACTTTTGTAAGCATTTTAGATTCAGGGTCATTATTCATTTTAGCTCCATCTTTCATCTTCTCTACAGATCTAATCAATTCCCTTAAACAATCTCAAATAAGTAATCTCCTGTCAAGATAATATTACTGCTAGGAATATCAAGTTTTCCAATTAACCATTTATAGTTAAAGGTACTCCATACTCCAAAAAACATCAGGAGAAAGCACCATATTAATATATTGCAGTCTTCAAATGTGTAATAGCTATTTTTGCCACAGCAGGATACATTTTACTAATTGATATAATGAAATTCTATAGGCAAGAGTTACATCTGTGAAACATAATAAAAAAATTCTATTGTTTAGCAATGAGAAACAAACCTTTATCAAGTATTCTGAATTGGAAAGACACACGATCAAACTCAGTAAGTGAATGTGGATTTAAATCACTGCTTTGAAAATGTATATCAATTAATATTAATTCTTTTATAACAATTAATTGATCATTCAGAAATTATATAATTTTATATTAAAGAATTTTCAAATTCATCGTTTCTTTTCATTTTTATTGTGAATCTCACAAAGATGTTGTAAATTAGGATACAGAGTGAAGGAGATGCTGTCTTAAGAGTACACATGTGCAGACAGTAGGTAAGTTTGAAGGAGCTAATGCGCAGCATAGTGAGTACAGTCGGCAATATTGTGTTATAAACTGCAAAGCTGCTGAGAAACTAGAACATAATTGTTCTCACCACAAAAAATGTATTTGGAAAACCCCTAAATATTTGAAAATTAAAAAACATTCTTTTAAGTAATCCATTAATCAAAGAGGAAGATAACAAGAAAATTATACAATATTTTGAATTTAATGAAAAGGAAAACAACATACCATAATGTGGGTATCTCATTAAAGGACCCTCTCAATGTACGGAGGGAACTGCACCGCATTAAATGCTTGTATTAGAAAAGAAGGATGGCCGCAAGTCAATGATCGCAGCTTCAACCTTAAGAAACTAGAAAAATGAGAGTAAATTAAACCAGAAGGCCATATAAAGAAGGCAATAAAGAGAGAAGAGCAGGATCAAATGATATTGAAAACGAAAGAAAAAACTAAAAAAAAAAATCAATGAAATCAAAAGCTGGTTATTTGAAAAGATCAATAAATGAGATGAACTTCTATCTAAATTGATCAAAACAGGATGAGAAGCCACAAATCACCAATATCAGGAGTGAAGGCAGATACATCACTAGAGAGCCCACAGATGTTATTAATATTATTAATATTAATATTAATTAATATTAATATTAATAACTTTATAGTGATACATTTGACAATTTTGAAAAAATAAATAAACTCTTTAGACACAAACTACCAAAGCTTACACAAGAATAAAAACTCAACCTGAAGAACTCTGTATCTATTAATGAAACCAATGTATAGTTAGAGACATGCCAACAAAGAAAACTCAAGGCTTAGACACATTTACTGGCAGATCCTACCGCACATGTTTGGAATAAAGAGAATCAGTTACAGATAAACTCTTCTGGAAGATAGAAGAGGGGGCATGTTTGGTTTAATTCACCATATCAACAAACTGAAGATGAAAATTTATATTATGACCTCAACAGGTGGAGAATAAGCATTTGACAAAATTCAAAGAGCTTCTTTGACAAACCCACAAATAACATCATACTTAACAGTGACAGACTGAATGCCTTCCCCTTGAAATCCTGAACAAAGCTAGGCCGTACATTCCTACTACTCTGTATTATACTTAATAATTTAATAAGGCAAATTTGGTAAGAAAAAAAGCCATTCCCATTGCAAAGTAAGAAATAAAACCATTGTTTTATGCACAATCATGACAATAATTGTCTGCATAAGCCCCACCCAAATCAAAGAAAACCCCCTGGAACAGTGTGTGGCTGCAGGACACAGATTGTTGTAAAAATTCAATTATACGTGTAGGCACTGAAATTAGTAACTACTGGAAATGAAAGTTAAAACAGTTCCCATTCATAATAGAACCAAAAAAGAGAGAAGTACTTAGACATAAAGCAACCCCCCCAAAATATTCAAGATTCATGTATGGGAAACCACAAGACACTGATGAGGTAAACAAGACATAGAGAAGCATATTCATGGATTGGAAGACTCAATATTAAGCTGTGAATGCTCCCTAAAGTGATCTACAGATTCAATATAACCTCAATTTAAAAAATATCAGCAGGTTTTCAAATAAAAATTAACGAGGTATTCTAAAATCTCTATTAAAAAAAAGACTTATTTTTGGGGGGTCGCAACTCAATTTTAACAGCTGGGTTGAGCACCAGTACCTGAAACTTGTCAGGCTTCCTTAGATGGAATAGGCACAAAGTAAATAAGACTAGCTGCTAAAGAATCCCAGAAACCTGGGTAGGAGTCTCCTCCCAGGTTTTGCTTCAACTCCACTGAAGACCTGCACCTGGGGCTCTGCAGTGCTGAACCCATTCCAACAGTGACACCATGTGGCAGTGGGAAGCAAATGCAACAGTGTACCAAAGAGGTTCCTGTATTGTCACACAGCATAGTTGTGGAAGCTGAACTTAACCTTCTGGGGACTGCATTGATCTCCTAGAGTTCTTGGGCACTTCTAAGTGGAGATAACCTCAAAGGCGGGAGATTCTGGATTTCTGCTAATTAGTCGGGTGGATATTGAAAAAATAAAAATAAAAAGTACTCCGAGTTTGGGAAGCATTTCATATTAGCTGTTATCATAAATAGCATTAACTATATGGTAACCTTATATATCCCTATGTTTATAAGAATATTTAGTTTTCTATTACTACCATAATAAATTACCACAAACTTAGTTGCTTAAACAAGTTTATTATCTTACAATAATAGGCCGGAGTCAGATATGGTCCTCACAAGACTAAAATCCAGCCATTGGCAGGGACCTGTTCCTTTCTGGAGGCGGTAGGGAAGAACCCACTTTTTTGCCCATTTGAGTTGTTAGCAAAATTCAGTGCCTTGTGTCTGTAGAACTGAGAACCCCGTTTCCTTGCTGGCTGTCAGCTGGGGGCCATACCTCGCACGTAGATAGAGGCCACTCACTTCCCTCGGTTTGGAGCTCCATCTTCCTCCTTTAAAGCCAGCAATGGCAGCTGGAATCCACCTCTCATTGAATTTCTCTAACCTTCTTTTCTGTCCCACTCTTTCACTTTTTGTGAATGTGAAAGATTCGTGTGATTAGTTTCTAGACCCCAAACAGGTAACCACAGATAACCTTCATCTCACAGTCTTCCACTTTGACCACATCTGCAAAGCCACTTTTGCCATGAAAGGTAATATACCCACAGGTTCTGGGGGTTAGGCTGTGGACTTCCAGGGTCGGGGGCATTATTCTGCCTACCCCAGCTATAATGAATTTTTTAACATTTAAAAATCTAATCTGCAAAAATATGCCTTGACTTTTCTATTAGGGAAAGGCTCAATTTTTTAGGGCAGCATTTACCCACATTCCTTTTTTAAAAACTTTATTGAATTTACTGGGTTAATAAAATTAGATTTCAAGTGTACAATTCTATAATATATCATCTGTATATTGTACTGTTTACCACCCAAAGCCAATTTCAGTAAACTCCCTCTTTCTCCAGACTGAGCTTAACTATTCTTATTTCCTTTGGGACGCTACCAAGCTACCTTCATCCCAAGCTACAAATATTGTCCCACTGCACAGTGTAGGCATCAGAGCCAGACTGCCAGTGCCTGAATCTTGGTGCCACTACTTCCTGTGTCTTTGGGTGAATCCAATAAACTCTCAGCTGCCTCGGCTATAAAATGGGGCTTAACAATGCCTACCTCAGAGGAATTCTGTAAAGGGTTAATATAAAACTATATTTATTAGGCTGTCTGGCATATAGTAAGCATTCAGTAAACATTAGCAATTGTTACAGTGCTACATGCCACATTTTACAAATTATTTTCTTGTGCAGCTCATGGAAATAAGCTCCACAAGTGCCAGAACTGAGGTGTGCTCCTTTAACTACCTGAAACTATGCCCTGGGATCTAGTAGACATTCACTAAATAGTTTTTGAATGAGTACCTACTTACTAAAGACAGAAAGTGCCACAATTACAATTATTCTTTCCCTCCAAATTAAAAACAGGGCCTTGCACATAGCAGATGCACAATAAGTGTTTGTCGACCGAAGGAATGAATGGAGATGATCAAATGTGAAGCGATTCCAGACTACTGACAGTACGGTATCGAAGAGGCCAAAAAGAGATTAAGGAATATTCCAGTTTGTCTTTAAAAACTTTTTATTTAAAAAATAAAATTATAAACAAAATACAGAAAAATATTGACACCTGTGATAACAAGAAAATGACTCCTAATCTCTAGGGCAGTTTGTTATCCTGGAAGAGCAAAATCATGAGTTTTATAAAGAAATTTCATTGTGCAAAGGAGGAATGTACTTTTTTAAGGTTCATTTATAATAGGTATTTGGCATTGACAGAAAAAGTATTCCTATTATACATTCAATGTTTTGCAGCGTATTTACATTCAAGTTACAATTCCAAATTCTATGCCAAATACAGCCTAACTCAACATCAAAAGTCCCTAAAATAGTACTAAAATTCTATTTGGTAGAAGTGCATTATAGTTTCATTAGAAAATAATTTTATTTTCCTATTAGATCAATTATTTTAACCATTTCAGAAAAATTCACTGACCTCTTCTTCCCTGTTGAAGCCAAGCCTCTTCCACACAAATTAAGCACCAACTGAAATTTGGCCACGTAAGTTATAACGTTTTTCCTCCCTCCTTAGAGATATCATTAAAATTTTCAATGAAAGAACACTGGCACTGATACATTTGTCTTCGTTTACAATAGCTAAGACATACTATGGATGTAGGCTGCAGAATTGTAACTTCTTTTTAAAAAATGAAGCACAGTTCCCTTTCATTGTGACCAAATTCCTTATCAAAATAAAACACACTAAGAAACCCACATAGTTTTCTGGAAACTTTTCTCCATTTTCCCGCACATCCCTCAAATCAAAAATTTCTTCATTAACCATTTGCGAATTTGTCGCTTAGCTTTTCTAAGTCATACTAGGGCGGCTATCCTAGTTTCCTGATGATTTTCCCATTTCATTTTGTAAATTATGATTTTATTAAAATCAACATAAATTCCAAGTATCTTCCACCTTTGCTACAGTTGTCTGAGAACTTAATTTACTGAAGAGTCAAGATTCCTTGGGACCTACCTGGGCCTGGCAAACAAAATGTCAAGATTAGAAAATTCTCATGCCTCCAAGAGATTCTAGACTAATCAACTCCATTCATAATGTATCAATTCTTTTTTAATTACCTCAAATTAAGTTTAGTTTTTCAGAAGTCTAGGAAGAAAATTAATGACAAAACAATGGAGACAGGTACATTCCATTTAGCTGAGCTCTTTCTCTCTGATCAACTTCAGGCTGTAACTTCTCCTGCAGGACATGATGACTGGGAGTTGGCAGTAGGTTGCTGAGTTGATACCACTTCTAGTTCAGATTCCCGAACAAAAACCACCGCATCGCCACTTACATTTATAAGACACTGCGCCTGTAAGAACGACAGGGCAAATTTGGTCACAGGTTCACCAACACAGTCATACTCTTCTATCACAGTAGGGGCACTGCTGTCATCAGAGAAAAGATAGCCCAATAGAAAAGCAAGCAAAGGATAAGAAGGCAATTCACAGGAAAGAAAACTCAAAAAAGACACTATTGTAGTCATTTATTTTTTAAAGGAAACTTTAAAAATTTTAAGTGGGTTATCTTAACAAAACTGATAAATTTATTCTAAAATTTAACCTAAGCAATACTCCTTGGCCGCCATAGACAGGATTATGTTACTTACTAAAACTAAAAACCCAGTATGGCCTCGTTACGACGTACTCTTCACCAGCGTGGCAATGAGAACCTGACAGCATCATAGTCCAAACTAGAGGCATTTTCCACTGTCCCCAGTCAGCCACCATTGCATTTCAAAGACCCACCAGGAAGATGACAGGAAGAGTAGTAAATTAGGAGCAAAACTTCCAGAAGTATTTGGGAATACTAACTAGTCACCTGGGATGTGAAAACAGCATCTGACCTACGCATGACCATGGTTAATAATAGATGCTTTTGAACATGTTCTAAGAATCGAGAATCAAAGGGCTCTATAAAGAATAAATCTCTTTTGCAGGGGAGGGTGGCAGGTGGGAAGGCTATGAGGGAAATCACAGGTTCCCGTTCAGAGATAACTAGGTCTCACCTGGTTCTTATTTGGGTTCTCCATGAAGACACACTGCTTCATTATGTAGGAGACGACAGCATTCCCTCCTAATGCAGCAACATGAGCTCTCACCATTGCGAACACTTCAGCGATAAAAGCGTGGAGAAAACCACTGACTCCTCCTTCCTACAAGATAATTCATAGGAAAATCAAACTATATACACATACACATGAATGTATATAAAATGTCAAAGAATAGACATTAAATCATCTTAAATTATCTTAATATAATGGATAATTTTAAACTCCTTCATGAGGATTTGTTGCATGAAAGAACAACCTTTATTCCTTTATTCAACACATGTCCATGATAGGGATTATTATCCTTACTTTTACAAATGATGAAACTGAAGCCCAAAGAATTTGTAATATGCCCATGACTAGCTATGATCACATGACCAGTAAGTAAATGGCAGAGCAAGAATTCAAATTGTTCCTCCATCTTCAACATCTCCCTCCATCAAATGGTTCCCATCCTCATTCAAATGAGTCGATGATAAACATAAACAATAAAACCTCCCTGCTGAACCACGTTCCAGTCATGCTTGCCTTCTGTCAATTTCTCAAAGGTGTCAAGTACTTTTCCTGCCTCAGGGTCTTTGCATACGCTGTTCCTGAAGGCTCCAGGATTGTCACCCAATTTCCTACCAGCATACCAATTCTTCGGGTCCTGGCTTAGGAACGTCTTCAGAGACATCTACCCTGACTGTCAAATCTAAACGCAAGTTCCCCGTTATATTTTCTGATGGCCTCTGTTTTATTTCTTTCATTACTTACTATTACTAATAGTGACCTAATTATTTATTTAATGTCCCTCATGCCCAGTTCCACTGGATCGTATATTCCATCAGGTCAGGGACTCCATCGGTTTTGTTCAGAAGCTTATGATAATACTAGCTACTACATGAAATTCGGTAAGTCTAACCTAGAATTAATCCAGACAGGTAACAGGGGAAAAACAGTTGTGGCAAAAAACAACACAAAACAAAACAAAAAAACACACTTGTTTGGGCTTTGTCATTAATATCTTCCATCAGAGAAAATTCACAAAAATAACGAAATAACATCTATAAAATTACCTCACGGAGAGAAGTGGTTTCCCGAATAAAAAACATGTTAATTATCCCAAGATACTTAGTTATTTTTGCTCCAGGAATGAAAGAAAGAGGTGTCATCTTAACAACCCCAACTGTAGAATTTGTACAAGGTGGAGCAGAACGATTCCGGAAGTTTCCTTCACTCACTGGACTTGCTTTTTCAACTGTCACAGCTAAAATCGGAGAGAGAAGAGAAAGCCCCAAGGTCAGATGCCAGTAATTCAATCATTCCCCAGGGTTTCCGAGAAAGCGGTGACAACATTCAGCTGTCTGTGAGGCTAAGCCATGTCACGAAAGGAAAGAAACTGTCATGCACCGCATGCAATTAACACAGAGAGACAAAGAAAAACGTAAGAGAAAATGCTGGAATGGAATTCTTTTGGAAGAAAAATGGCATTCCTGCAAAAGAAAATGTTGATGCGGTGTAGTTACACATACAATGATCGTTATAAAGTGAAGAAAAGAAAAAGCGGCAGAGCAATTAAAAATTATCTGCTGGAGGAACAAATTATTACAAAGAGAGTGTGAAAGTTGTTACATTTCCCAGTTTTCCATATTTTTCAGACCACTTCATCATTGTCAACTTGTAGATAAACCTTATGTTAACTAGTTATAATAGATTTCTTTTCCAAACCATTTTGATCAAACTCATAATTTTAAAAACCTAAAGTGACCTTGGCTGTCTAAAAGTTGATTGGTTATAAAATAATATAAATAATAGCTACTGATTATCAAATAATTAGTATAAGCCAGACACACACATACATATCTCTCTCTCTCTCTCTAATCCTTACAACAATCCAGAACCATAGATATTATCACCCCCATTTCCACACGAGGAAACTGAGGCCCAGAGAAGCTAAATAACTTGCCCAAGGCCACACAGCTGTTAAAATGGCACTTCTAGTATTCAAAACCAGATCTGACTGGTTCCATATCCTGTGACCTTTCCTCTAAAATATAGTTCCTTTCCTTTTAATGTACTGTAAACTCTGACACTCAAATACATTTACCTCAAAATCTACCAAAACGCATGGAGTATAGGAAACGAACATATGATGATCCTGATTCTATCAGTGAGGTTAAGAGTTAAGTACTCTCTCTCCGGAAATACCTCATTCTTTCAGCCCTCTGGATATCACACTTAGAAAACTGACACATGCCATGTGCTAGATAGTAACTTGGGTCCTGGAAGAGTATCTTTTCAAAAAGAGAGTTGAAAATTTCCTTCTACTAGAAGAGTATAATATCTATTTATATACTTTTTAAGAATACCTTCACAAAAAGTAAAATTTTAAAAACACAACTCTACAGTTAAAACTAACAAATCTAAAGGCCCTTCAATAACTTTTGCTAAATGACCATTAGTCTGCAGCTTTCACACTCCAAAACATGATTGATTGGCAATGTTATTACTGGGCAGAAAGGTCTAGCCTTCACCACTGGGAAATCAGAGATACGCTTCTCAGATCATAATGTGGTAGAAACATCCGCCTACTTGTCTTAATTGATCCGCGCCTTATGGTCTGAGCTTTCAGTTTAATGAGCTCTATCCAGCTGCTGCATCTGTCTGCAAAGGAACTGTAATCAACTGACGTTGCTGGAAACACAGACAGAAAACAAAAGAAAAAAATATGTATGACGTCTTACTCGTCATAACACTCCTTCTAATGATGTACTTTAACTGTTATATAGAAAAAGAATGGTCCTTTTCAAGTCAGACAAGAAAGACAGTAAAGAGTCAAGCTTTAGACACTGATTTGTCCAAAACCAATTTCTCAGTGAGCGGGCTGAGCGTTTCTGGTGATGTCATAGTTGTGTGGTCTTTTGGGGAAAACAAAAACGGGTTTAACAGAAGTGTCGGTGAAAGGACCATGCGCTGTGTTTTAACTAACTTTCCCCCCCATTCTTTTTACTTTACAATGTCTCAGCTGTTTATATTTTAGGACTTTGATTTGTAATCCCACCTTTTTGAATAATTTCTTCCCTATTTCTACCGTTAAATCAAAACTAAAAATGATGAGAGTCAAATGTGGAAGAATACACAAGAACATCTCCAGTTGACTCGTCTTTTATTAAAATCCCTTCTTTCTACCACGATCAACAGGAAAGCCGAAGGGCCGTTTCTGTCCGTTTTCTCTCCATGTAGGGTTTCGGCAGCGAAGCTCATGGTAACAGGGCAGGGTGGCAGGCGTGAGCCTAACAAGTTGTCCTTTTAAAGAGAATAACTTTTACTACTGCTGAGCTTTAAAAAATTATGAAAAAGCTAAAGTTTTATTTTTAGAAACTGGGAAACTATGAAAATGCTAAAAAATTAAGTATTAGTTTTATTAATATTTTTGAGACACATTCTAACTACAATAAAGCCACATTTTGGTGTCTATTCCACTGTCCAGTGCATTTCTCCAATGTCTGCATGTTTATGCACCACACACTAGAATTTCACACCTTCGGTGACTACTTGCTTAATTAGATGAACTCACCTCTCTGTGCAGCTGGTATACCTGAGTTAGAACTTGCAATCTCCAGGTGTTCTAATAAGACAATATGAACAACATTAGCTTGGATGCTAAGTACAAGCCAGTATCTCTTCTTTGCTGTTTGCAAATACTCTCTATAGGCCAGATGAATCAGAGGAACTCTTATGGCTTCATTGTAAAAGCAAACCAATAAAATTATTAAGGTTTAAAATGCAATTTCTATGGCTATATACAAGTAAAAACTAGCTCAGTTAATAAATACCATGCCAAAGAAGACAAAAAGAGTTTGAGAAACTTTGTAGACATGAGAAAATATAAACACAGTAACAACATGTTAGTGGGATGAAATGGAATGTGAGAAAACTGAGCAGAGAAAAGGTCAGTGTATTGGGAAGAGAATCTGAAATGAAACATGCAAGGGAAAAATCTGTTGGTGAAAGAACTAGTAAGGTTAAAAACTACAGACACGGCAGTGACCGATGTCTCACAGATAAATGCAAGCTCCTTACTAGCCAAAACCCCACCCACCCACCTTACTACCAACTCCTTCATTCAAGGACTTTGCTATCAACAGCTTCCTCTGGTGGGATCAAAACTTTGCGGAATGAAAAAGTGACTGCTCTCCATAGAAATAACCAGGAATCCCAATCACTTCCTTTCCAGTACCTCATAAAAGTAGCATCCAGAATTTTCTCTGATATTTAATATTTTTATTATAGGTATTTAAGCCATTGTGTAAATTTAAACAGTACTATTTGAAAAACATCTATTTCTAATGTTCAGGCTCTAGCCACACTAGCATATTTGAATTTTTATTTCAAAGCATTTTATAACTGAAGGAATAGTGTTGTCAAGTTACAAATAACTCATAAGGAACACTGAGAATTATTTGGGTCAGCCAGTTTTTAAAAAAATTATAAACTAAGTAAATATTTTTGTCTCTGCCTAATGTGTTGATATTTTGGTAACATTCTTAAATTAATAAAAGTTATACTTTTCTAAAGTAAGATTTGTACAAAACGTTTCTGATAAGTAGATGCAATGAAGTATCTCCCATGTCCCACCCCTCCCCCATTTCACACTAGCTAACACTGAGTGCACAGCAGTTGACCTTGCTCTTAATACAGGATGGAGCTAATGAATAAACGGGACCACTAGGTGGGGCCCACACAATGCCTGTGAGGGTGCTATGCTGTGGACAGGCCCTGATAAACACACCCTCAGACTGTCCATCTAGACAGGGAGGTGTCCTCTGGACTTAGGATGCTGAGGGGCACTGGAAGCCCAGAAGGAGGTAGAACCTACAGGAAGAAGGCCAGAACAGAACAGACATTCAGAGGCTTACCATCTCTAGGGATATCTCAGCAGGAAAACTGACCCAGCACTGGGACAGCAAGAGTCCTGCCCCAGGTTACATATCCCAGGAGGGTCCCAGGGCTCTCTTATGCCCTTGGTGAGTGTAGAATTACAGAAAATACAGTCAGCATCAGGAATTCTGTGAAAGTTTTTTAAATGTGTGTGTGGGAGGAGGGGGGAGGGGACACACAAAAATGTGAAAATTACTAAAATGAAATTATCTTTCATACCTCAGTAATATCTGGGTAATATGGGAGTCCCCAGTAGCAACTATATATAAATTAATGGCAAATGCCTGCAAAAAGAACTTAAATGTGGAAAGTATCTGTTCCCATCTCTAAATACACATATAGCAAGTGAACAATACAAAGGTATATAGTGATATGTAAAGTCTTTGTATTTTAAAGAAAGGAAAACAGTATTTTTACAAAGACAGGTGATAAGCTGTGAAGAGTTGTTGCCTCTTGCCCTGGCTGGTGTGGCGCAGGTGTTTGGAGCATCGTCCTGCACAGCAAAAAGTTGGGGATCCGATTCTCCGTCAGGGCCCTAGGTTACAGGTTCCATCCCAGGTCGGGGCATGGATGGGAGGCAAGCAATCGATGTTTTTCTCACATGTTGATGTTTCTCTTCCCCCTCCCCTCTCTCTAAAATGAATAAATGTTTTTTTAAAAAGAGTATGCCTCTTGGGAAGGGGAATGAAGGGAGAAGGATGCTTTATTGGACTATATCATTTTTTGGTAGGATTTGAATTTTTACCATGTGCATTTACTACTTTTCTCATAAAATTTTACAAAGGATGGGGAAGATGGAAATTTTTTAAAAAAAATGTTGACTCCCAGCCCTCAAATATGAGTGTTTGAATTAAAATCTGAAAAAAAACCCCCAAAACCCTGAAGTAGTAAAATTGAAAACATTCTTAAGAGAAAGGGTGAGTTGAGAAGATTTATCTCACTTAAGAAGAGCAGGTTCATCTTTAATATGTTTGCCATGATCTTCATTTTTCTCTCAGAGAAAAGGCCCAAGATGAGCTAGTCCTGGCAGCAGGTGAAGAGCAGCGCCTAGACTGGTCGAGCACCTCCAACATCTCATGACCTTGGGCTGTGAACCACACCAACTCCGTCTGATTACAACCTGCCTTCCCAGCTAATAAGCTTTTCAGAAGAGAAGGGACTACAGATATAAGCTCATTGAAAAACTAGTAATTCTGGTTAAAAAGAAACACATATATAATCTCTACGCCAATACTAAAAAAAAGAAAAAAGACAGCACTTCCTATGTAGGAAAAGAAATCTTATTAAAAGTCTTTCGGGCTTGGTTGAGGCCTAATGCTTATTTGGACCATTTGTACATCTATGCAGAAGAGTTTGAGACAAACATTTCTTATGTGAGGTCCCCATTCTAGCTGCCGAGAGAGTCCCAATCAAGTCACATGGCAGCCTGCTTCTTTTATAATTTCCTTCCCACTAAATACAAGAAAAAGATTCTTTTGATTTTGAAAAAGTACAAATAAGTGATAACCCTGTTACCCCCAAATGACCCTGGAAGGTTAGCATGGCAAACAGAATGTGTGGTTGTACTACTCTCTTAGTACACTCTAACACTACATAACAAGCCCTGGTGGTATTGGGACAGGGACTGACCTAAGTTAAAAGCAGTTTGGTGAAAATGAGTAAACTGATGAAAAAAAATGTGGCAAAGACTCTTCCTCCTTCAATGACACATGCTCCTCCAATGCTTCTGCAGTTTGAGACATCCCTACTCTCCCAAATGTTTTGTCACACCAATGACAAAGGTGTCGATCAGCTATGACACAGTTCTACACTGACCACTCACTCTTCTGACCACTTACTCACTTTATATTGTTAGAATTTCCAGATCACCTTTGCCCTGAATAATTAAAAAATATCTGAGACAATCTTATCTGATCATCTTAACAAAATTACTAAAACTGAAAAAATTCCTGCAAATTATGAAAAGATTCGTGGGCAGGTTAAAATATATGCTATCAGGAGTCTTTACAATTCATGCTGTATTTTTCTACTTAAACATTCTTAGTTTAAGTTATTATGATCAAAATTTGGGTTTACGTTCCTTTAGGTTTTTTCACCAACCTATAATGCATTGATTAGCTAAGTATTATAACTATAAAATCTGGCTTAATGACCAAGTTAAAGGATGTAAGCTTTGTCTATAGTGATATTCAAATACTAGCAAACTGAAAATGAAATTGCCATATTATGGTTAAAAATTATTAAGGCATAGAGAAAGCTATAAATAGCTTCAATTTGGATATTCCACAAGGGAAAAAAATTCAACTGCAAAGGTAATACATACCTTAGAGGACAAAGACAATTAGCTTTTCTATCTGGGTTGTGAAAGCTTCCAACTAAAGGTTCACAACATCCTAAACCACCTGCCTTTTTTCTTTAACCCCTTTGTACTGTTTTCCCGCCTTCATTACCAGGTATCCATTCCTCCTTTCACTACTATCTCTTACAGTGTCTCTTCCAAATAATCCCTGTTTTCTACCAGTAACTTGTTCTGATTTTTCCTTGCTTTTTACTACTTCTTCCTCTGATTCTGGATTTCACTATCCTCAAGCTGCCTTAAAGAAGCTAAGATTCTTTAACCCTACTTCTCCATCAATTCTCTTTGCTTCTTGCTACTTTGGGGGTAAGTTTTTCACACCTTTTCCACTCTTGAGTTCCTATTTTCCACTCCTTCTCCTTCCCCTCAGCCTCTCTCCCTTTCAGAATCTCCCAGGGATTACTGTGGCCTCCACAGTAATGGAAATGATGGAAATGATCTCCATCATTTCATGGAGGACTGTTTATCGTTGACGCCATCTGGTCATCGTGACAAATATATTTTACAAAGAGGGAGAGAGAGGGAGAGAGAGGAAAATACATGCAATGAATTGTTAATATATAAAGATATTTCAGTTAGTATAAAGAATTATATATACTTGTAAGAATTCAAAACCATTAGTTGACATGGAAAAAATGAAAGCTAACTATGAAGTTTTTATAGATTTATAACTCTAATTGCTAGTTTAAAACAATGTGAGGCAAGTTATTACATTTAAAAAGTTACACTATCTTTTAAAATCAAATTTGATTTAACAAAAAGAAAGAAATAACTCTACAAGCCTACATAAAAAACTTCTGAAGTGGATACCTAATTTTGGAGTACGACGTTTGAGAAAAAGCCCATTTGTTCCCTTTTATATTGAAATCCAGATTTTGGCCTGCGCTTGTCACATCAGTCAGCAGCTGCTTAATGAAAAGAGGGACCCTGCCAGCCTCTAGCTTATGCCACTGAGCATGAGGAAAGGGTAGAGCAAAATGAAAGCAGGAACTAGGTGGGTATAAAAACTTTTCTTCCATCCAGTTTTATCCAACAATATATAAAAACTAATACTAACTTAATCAAACCTTTTTAAAGTCTTAAAACTCTCATTTTAATGAAAATGATTATCCTAGTATAGATAAATTTATAAAGTACTTGAGATATATTTATAGCAGTATATAATTCATACACTTTTGTCATTAATGTAAGTTCTTAAGCCCTACAATATGGTACGTAATATCTCAAGATTTTCATCTTTAGAAGTATATCTAAAGTAATATGCTAACATCTATGAAAATTACATGTATAAAATTTTTTAGATCAACTACAGTCTATGAGAAAAACATTACTGATTTTTTTTTTTTAGTTTTCACCCAGATTAGATTCACTCAGATTACCCATTTTTACTACATTGATCTCTTCTTTTCTATACATATCATTTTTAAAGTCTCCTGAAACTATTTCAGAGAAAACTTAAGTGTAGACACTAATAGTTATTAGGAAAAACATTATGCAAGTAGTATAAAAATTTGCTACAGCCATTTTTTTTCTCATAACACAGCCTCATGTGAAAAAAAGTAATTTATGTCAATGCCACATCATCTATGATCCTCACAATATCCATCAAAAATTTTTGATGACCTTCACATGATAATGTCCTTTAAGAAATTACTTCAGCTCAGCATCTTTTAATATTTCAAATCAGAAAAATCAAGACAAGGTAATACCAAGTCAACCATGAATTTGAGACATAACTCAAACTATTTTGTCACCTTGAGAAACAAAACCAAATATAACAAAAGTTGGAAGGAAAAATTGAACATGGATGGACAATTCAGGCCCAGGCTTACTCTACACACAGAATTAGGATACATATAATTGTAGCATCTTTTATTTACATGACATTCACTCATTTTCAATAATAGAAAGAGAAAAGGTTTATCTACAAGTGAAAAGATGGAAGTATTAATAAACATAACTGTGCTTAGCTCTTGAAACTTCTGTCAGTATAAAAGGAAACGAAAATTTTAACAAATCATCCTATTTGTGATAAGAACATGCAAAATAAATGAGAATCCAAAGTTTTCAGGATTTAAAATAAAAAAGCTCTATCAGCTTAGCTAACTGAACTAACGAAACTGTAAACCCGATATATTTATTTACTTCTTAGTACTGGTGGTTGCATATAAGAAAGTAAGAGCATTTTTGAGCATTTATTCCTAGTACTCTCACCTCCCTCTTTTGCCTGTTTCCTCTAAATTGGTAAAGTTTAACTTTTTCCAGATATTTCTATTCTCTGTTCAAAGCCTTTCTTTAGTTACAATGCTCAGTTACTATAATCATGTTATAACACTCTATTGTAACATTCTTCAGACCTTTCAAAACTCAGCCTACTCTCAAATCTTCAAAAATATTTTCTTTAAGATAACTTTTTCAAATGTGTTTGGTGTAGCCCATGTCCTCCTGAAAAGACTTTGAGGGAGCAAAGACAATAAATAAGCATGCAACACAAACCACAATTCATAAAACTATTTACAACAGGTACAGATAAACTTTGTAATGTTTACTGATGATTATGAAATGTAATATTTAAGGAAAAGCACATAGGTTTTTCAGTTAAGCACTTAGTATAAAAAGTTTTATATACATTAGTAGTAATTGTGATGATACTGATCATTATGAAGATGGTGATGATGATGGTAAGTAATAAAGGTGAAATGATCTGATTCGGTTGTTTTCCAACTTTGAAACCCTTCTTTCGAAACAAAACCACATAGAGAAAACAGATAGGTAAAAGCACACCGAATTGAAGCTGCTCTAGTTCAGATGCAGGGCTGGGGGCCCAGAGACCTATCTGCTCACTCTCACGTGTCCTCAGTTCCCTCCATTCCCACCCTGCCTCCTGGGGAATCATGAAGCACCTCTGAAGAATTTCCATGGTTTAAAAATTATTGGTTTAACTGATAAGAAACTATTGGGAAAATTTTAAGCTTAGTGTGACCTTAGGCATAATTTAGGTTTTAATTTGTTTTTAATAAGAAGAAGAATACAGAAACTGAAGGAATTGAAGAATTTTAAAAGCTAGAGGGAACTTTAATCCTTTCACATTTTAATCCTTTTAAAGAGGGAAGTTTAGATTGGCCTAAGGTCTCACACCTATCAGTAGCAGAACTGAGAAAAGATCCTACCTAGGTCTGTTGCTTTATTACTCCACCCCCATGGTCCCTCTCAATGAGCCCTAAGATGAATAGAATAGCAAATATTTTAAGTATTGTTCAGATACTACTTAATCCACTCAAATTCTTCTTTGCTTTTCAGTTCACACAGTATCTTTTGTACAAAACATACTAATGACAAGAAATACTAGTTATAATTACCTTTGAAAACATTTTGAAAGCTACCACAGAGACTTCAAGTTATCAGTACAGATAAGGCAAACTTACACAGTTTACCAACATGGCAAAACAGAGCTAATAGGACCCAATTACACATTTATATCCTATTGATTAGCAATTGATCAAATCTTTTTTGTTGATTGGTTTTTTTATTATGTTTTTCTTCCCCCCCGCATTTCAGGGTAAAGATAAATAAAATGATACCTAAATGTGGTTTGGAACTAGCCTTGTATTAAATTCAAGTCTTTGTATAAAGTAGGTGTTAAAAAAATGTGTAGTCAGTTCATTGGGGACTCCTAAGAGTTCTACTTTTTATTCTTGGAGCTATATTTAATTTATAAATATGAACTTAGATTATCTTTGAATTTGATTTTTATTTTCTGTTCTTTCAAGGAAATTGAGTTATGCAAAAATTTTCCATGGATGTTGGGAACCGCCCTGCCTGGTTTCAGAAGCTGTAACCCCCAGTGGCTAAGGCTGAGTAAAGAGACCATGGGACCATAAGCCACTAAGGAGACAAAGCTTATCTTCCTGGCAGGGGCACGCCTCCTCTGACCCCTTTACTTCACCCTGCTTGGCCCCAGGTGGATGACTCGTTAGCCAATGATGGGTAAGATTCCTCAAGGGAGAGAGGATCTAAGACAGGCATGGTCATGAAGAGGCCCTCAGGGTAGGACTTGGGGGACTATAGAGAGATGGGGTGACGGACCCTCGCCCCTTGGCTTTGACATAGCCTGAGTCCTCATTCTGTCTGCAAGAAGCCTCCTAAGCTCTTGGCTGCCTTACTTCCCCTGCCTGACTTAAGCCTGAAACAATGCCAGAGGTGGGTGCCGCCCTGTACTAGAAAGGGCAGGTTCCCTGGGGTGATCAGGCCTAAGAAAGAATACATAAAACCTATGAAACCTACTTTGCTAAGAATGTCCTCAATTTTCTGATAAGGGTCCAAGCATGAAATGAGTTTGTTTCCCAAAGTTTTATAGCCCTTTAGCTAACTGACCCTGACTCAGAATAAGCCCTGGTAGTTCTTTGTATGTTATCTATTGTTTGATCATTACTGCCTGACAATGACTGATGAGCTTTACCTGTATTCCTGTGCAAATGGAACCCAATAAAAGCCCTTTGAGGAACAGGCTCCTGGCCCTTCTCCTTTGAGAGATCGGCCACCTTTCCTCCCCAAGCAGATCATGTCTTGGTAGACTTATTCTCATCCGTGGCAGACAGGGGGGCTCTGTGGGCGGAGTCCCCCCACACATGGAGTTCTAAATTATAATTTTAATTTAAACAAAAGAGATAAGAGTCCACAGTTACTATGTTAAAAGTTCAGAATTTGAAAGTAGCTCATCTTTTCATCTTCAAAATATGAGACAGGATCTATTTATCTCCATGGATAGGATTTGCACTGATTTAGTAAAGAGTAATGACATACATGCAATATGAATATAAAACAATTCTGTATTACACCTAATTTGGTATCAGATAGTATAACTGACAAGTAGAAATCATGAAATAACTTCACTTGTATTATAAAATGTAAAAATTAGAAAAGCCAATACAGTTTTGAATAATAAATGCATCATTTCTCAGAATAAAACATTTAGGAAAAAACACAAACTACATTTACTGTACACATAATGCTATAAAATAAGGTACAATAACTGTTAATTTTATAATACAAATTGCACTGAAATCAGAAGAGAAATGGAAAAAACTACCTTTCTTTCCAAAGAGTGTACAGATCTAAGTAAATTTTCTGTTATTAAGTTCAGGGACAATCACTTTGTATTTGAAAAAAATGAAAGCACCTTTTAAGCGTATAAAAATGTTTCTCAATTGCACCCCAGGCACCCGAAGACAAAAAAGCACATCCCTTTCTCATATTACTACTGCCACCCCAAACCTCTCCAAACACCTACTGAAGAAAATAGGTACTTTTTTTTCATTTTCAAAATGAAAATTTTTATAAAGATACAGTTGTTACTGGAAAAATATTTACCAAATATAATATAAATTTCAAATATATCATGTGTAAATAACTACTTAGGAAAATCCAAATCTCTGAAAATAAAACTAATACATTTGACACATAAAAATGGAGTACCATGTGAAAGATTACCTTAATAATACACGCTGAGACTACGTGAGCAACTAAAATAAGAACATTACTTTTTCCTCTTTATGAACATGAACACACAATGAGGGAATGAAGACTAAATCTCCATCTCAGGATTAAATAAGATTACCTACAATAACAAAGCAAGTGAAAGACACTGACAGCCAGGATCTGTGTTTGCATTTTCCTGATTTAACCAACCTTTAGCTGGTGGGAAAGGATGAGAAGGAAGTGAATCTGAACAGAGTTCCAGTGGAAATTGCAGAAGTTCTTCATTATCTGTAGAGCCTTAAGAAGCAAGAAAAAAACTAGTTATTTATTAATAATCTATTATTAATTTTTAAAAACTAAGAATCTGGAATAACATATATATTCCCCCTCACCCCAATTTATTTTGGTTATTTTCTCCTTGGTTGCTCCCATAGGGACCCATCACCTGCAAAGTCTCTTAGTAGAATGCCTTACAAATAATAATTGTTAAATAATCATTATTATTCTCCTACTCTTTGTAAGTTCTGTGATACTTAAACTAGTTATTTATCTTCTTTGATAAATATCTAAACACATAATTGTTGATAATTAATTCAATGCTATACATGTAGAATGAAATCAACTTAAAAATTTTAGACAAATCATGAATATTTTATTCAGCCAATGAGTCATTAAACTTTAGAATGTATACTAGCCTGTCTTTTTTTTTTTCAGAACACATAAATGGTTTCTAGTAATTTGGGTTTCTTTGGAATTTATTAAGAACGGTACTTCCTCAGTTTTACTGGAAAAACAACTCGGAGAATCTGTTGAATACTAAGGGCTCTTTCCTGAGAGAAACCCAATGCTCACTTACTAGAGCAGTAGTTTCTCAAATGCCTTGGGGACCTACTCAGAGATACTAGGGTAGAAACCTCTAAATTACAGCAGAATATGCTACAATTTAAGTCTATAAAACAGCAGTATCTCTATGTAAATAGCAGTCAACCACTTATTCATGTGTAAAAAGCACCAAGTCAGTCATATGCTTATCCACAGTAATTATAATAAAGATAAACAAAAAGTGGCAGATTCTCTTCGATAAAGAATTCATTTATATACTCTACCTATCCTCTATATTTTATCGCTGAACTATAATGTAGACAAACATGAACTATGATCCCTTTCATCATAGACTTACCTCTTTGCAATGACTTTTCAACATGTGTTTTTGTGGTCTGTAAAGCCTGATTTTTGTCAAAAGTTATTGCAACTGCTGTGACTGTGACCTAGAATCACAGAAACAATAGGACTAGCAAAATAATCATTGTCAAAAAATAAGTTTCTTACACATATTATTCAATACCATAGAACAAGTTACAGTAATTGGCTAATTTGCATTTCCTGGTTAAGATTCTCAATCAGAATTATGCATCAGTTCAGATATTCAGACTACAACTAAGCTCAACATGTACATCTAAATATAGACCCAGAAAGAGTTCAAGAAACTTGTCTAAAGGATGGGGACTGGAAAAATACCATGTAAGTACAAATCCTACTGTATGTGTGCTGGAGCACAAATGTGACTCCACCTTCAGATAACTAGAGTTCAAAAAATATACATGTGTGTGTATAAATATATATACATATACACAGTCTGAGTCATACTAATATGTTTTAAAATATTTTGAAGTAAAACCGTTTATACTTATTTAATTATGGCAAATTTACACAGCATTAAAACAGATCAGGAAGAAGCTAGAAATCTTCTTTAATAATAGACTAACCCTTAATTACCTGAATTAATTCATCTTCAGGCAGAGACACTGTAAAATTTACATGGCACAGGCAGCAGGGGATCATGGACCGCAGTTTAAAATACAGGCTCTATTCAATAGGAAATATTGGCAACATCACTTCTTCTAATTTAAAAATTGACAAAAACTGACATTTTAATACACATTATATTATGGCAGATGGAAAGTTTAAAGGATTGAAACAAAACTGATCCACTTCTGTTTTCTCTATTCTTACATTAAGAATACATTTTTAACATTTAAGCAGACAATAAAGTTTAATCATATTTATCAATGTCATAAAAAATTACATACGAAAAAGATATTTTAAATTGATATATCCACAATACATTTTTATGAATTTTAAAACAATGGAATAACTTAAAATATAATTATTTTATCATATAGTATATTAAAATAGAAAGGACAACTTGAGCATTTTACCTGATGGCACAGTGAAGATGGATATGTAAAAAAATAATTCAGCCCATAACTGTGTAAGGTATTCCAGATAATATATATACTTTTTTTCATTTTAATTTCATGGCTCTTAGAAGCCTTAATTAAAATATAGTTAAGTCAAAATGTCCCTACCTTGAGCAAATTTTCACAGAGATCATTAAAGTTCTTATTGAGGGCTTGATTAGTCAGGTTGAGGCTGCTTAATCGGATTACTCTCACTGATGTGAACATCTAAATAGGAAGTGATACGAAAGCATGTCATTTCATTAGTTTAACTAATAACTGTGATAGTTAGTAAAACTGCCAAATAACAATAATAACTAATGTGGTATAAAAAAGGATAACATTTTAATTGCAATAAAGAGGTAAAAAGAAAACATTAAGAAGGAATTTTCTAAAATCACTTACATTGTATTTGCTTAAAATTAAAAGTGAAAGATTTACCTGTATTTCAGATGTCCAATTATTTATACCAGGCATAATTTCTGTATTGCAACTATAAAATCCTGTCAAATAAATTATAGTCAAAATATATGATATTTCATTTGTTTTTGTGTTAAAAAATAACATTTTTCAATTAGTATGTGAAATTCTAACTGTAAGAACCATTCATTCTTTTTCTAAACTTTATACCTTCAGAAAACTTTAGGACATCTTAATAAATTATCAGTTTTTTAAAAATGTCTAATCATACACGGATTAAAACTCAGTTCACCTAAGTTCTAACATAAATATCTTAAAACTATGTTTTCAGCCTTGGGGCAGCAAAGCACATGGCAAGATGTGACACTGATAAAGCCTTTAAAATAAAGTTAGTACCATAATAATTATGAACTAAAATACTTATGTGTAAAAAAAAAAAGATAACCTCATCTCAAAGGTAAGTTTTTCTGTTTACCTGAAGGAGGAGGAACATCAGTAAGTAGAGAATGTACATCTTCCATAGCATCTGTGTCATCAATCTGAAAACAGAAAGGTTACAACTATTACATAAGTAGTAAATATACGATCATTTCAAATTTTTTACAAAATTTATTATTTACTAAAGAGAAAATATATGAGTCAAAAAACTAGAGCCATTTCCCCCTAAAATATAAAACTTAAAAATATTTTTCAAATTACTGTAAATTTCTCCACAGTAATAATTTTAAGTACTTTTTAAAAAGATTTTACTTATTGACTTTTAGAGAGAGGGTATGGGAGGGAGAAAGAGAGGGAGAAAGGCATCAATGTGTGGTTGCCTTTGGGGACCTGGCCTGCAACCCAGGCATGTGCCCTAGACTGGGAATTGAACCAGCGACCCTTTGGTCCACAGGCCAGTGCTCAATCCACTGAGCCATATACTTCTAAGTGAAATATTTTATAAGTAGATTTAATATTTTTAAAAATGAGCCTTTTCTCAATCTTTTACGAGGGCATGTTTCAAAAGAAGATACCATGAACAATCATTGTCTCTATTTGTTCAGATAAATATAGTGCTATTAAAACTAAAAAATACTTCTAAGTGCACAACTGCTTTAAAATAAAATTATGTAGGGATAAATTTAAAGGTATGACTAAAAAAATAAGTCCCAATCTTATTTTTCTTGTATCACAATATTCCATTGTGAATAATAAAGACTGAAAATATTCAGCTGGACATATATTGACATTCACCTGTACATCAGGGGTCGAAGTCCTACACACACTCTAAACTCCCACTCACCTCACCCCCATGACTTCCAGAACCACTTTCACTTCTACTTTACCTTAGCTCCACGTCACGGCCACACCTCTACACTACTCCGCAAACCATTCCACACCCAACTCTCAAGCATTTTCCAACTACAATCTCCTGTCCTTTTGTCCTTTCTCTTACTAAATCAGCACTTTGCCCTGCCTCCACCCATCTTCTGCCCACATTTGAAGCACTTCTGTTCTCTACTTAGCCAGGATCCCAGGATCAGAAATATCAATGATGCTCTAATCAAACTTCAGGCAGTCCTAAGATCACCTGTTAAACAGATTCCTGGGACTCACCTTGAAATTTTCATTTACTAGGTCTGAAGAAAGGACCCCAGAATCTGTGTTTCTTCCAGGCCCCCAGACAGTGCTGACGCTACGGGTGGTCGCAGCCACTTTGAGAAGCACTGCTCTCAATGGTACCCTGGATCCTCTTGTATCCTTACCCTGACATATACTTTACCAACTCCCATTATTTTTCCATTCTCAGACTAAAAAAATATGAGAAAAGGCACACATCCATACAGTTTGAGTTTTCTACAAATTAACACTCTCACCTCAGTGAGCGTGTGCGTCCCCCTCGGCCGGCACCCTGACCACATTCATAGGCACTGCTCTAGAGTCTTCGGAACTCCAGTCCCGTTCCAACACAATTCTACCAGCTTCCTGAGATCAAGGCATCCGACTTTCTCCCTCAACTGGTGCCTTACCAGAACAGTTCTGAGCATCCTCATTTACTTTCCCTTCCTTCAATAGCAAAGGACTCTGTCTCTTTCAAAGCTAACCATTCTAGACAGCAGGGCAGGGGGAACAGCTTTGTGAGGGAACAGGCTCCATGAACCTTTTGTGCCACATTTAGTCTCCAGAAAATCTAGTTCTGAGTGTATTTTTACAATGAAAGTTCAACAGTATCCTCTGAATTCAGTAAGGAGACAAACACTGCATTCAGAACTCACAGTGCCTATACTATTACATGTAAAAGTATTATAATGATAGTAAAATGTTGTAACACTTAAAGCAGGTAATTCTGCACTTTAACTTGTAATTCAAATTCATTCAAGTTTACAAAAAATAGCTCCAAGGGTTTAATATTATTTTAAGTTTATTTCAACCCATACACTAATTTTTCCAGAATCACCTGCATTATTATATCAGTCTTCTGGTGTTGAACAAAAATATATATTACTAAGTTCTAATATTCTCAAGTTTATTTTAATTTCTATAATAAAATATAACAGTTATAATACAAAAGAATCACATCAATTTAGAATTTGATTGTAAAAATGCACATCTAAAAACTTTAAGAAATTAGTCCAATGAAATAATACCTCCAAAACAAAAGCATCTTTTTTCCCATGTGAAAGATCCAATTCTGTAACTTCGTCAGAGCTTTCTGACTGAGATCTTAAAAGTCTGGAGCGTTGTCGAGGTTCTGGGATGGGAGATCCTATAATCTCTTCAGACATCTCCTAAAAGAAATAAAATTGCTTTATATTATGTAAGACCGTGCTTTTCAGTCTTTTTTCTTTTTCTTTTAATTGAAGTAGAATTGACAGAATGTTACATTAGTTTCAGGTGCACAACATAATGATTTGATATTTGCAACTTCAGTTTGGTTTTAAATTTTTATAATAATAGAAAACGACCTGAAGGGAGATGTCTGTAAAATATATTTAAAGTCTGTATTTATTTATAAATTTTATGACTAATTAACCTTTTATAGACATGTATAGGGATATTTCCTTTAATTGACAATAGCAGCCTTGACACACTAACTCGAGAACATGTGTACGTAACTGCCACGCCAGAGCAAGGCGTTACTGACACCTACTGTATGGGGTGGGCGGGGAGGGGGGGCGTGGAACTGTAATGAGGAGGGAACTGGCAGTCCTTGCAGCTCAGAAGATAGTTCCTGCTCAGCATTTAAAAGTCCTAACGGTCCACAGAAAATTAAAAATTTATGCCCTCACACATGATTCTACTCTTCTGTATCTCTTCCTACCTAGTGGTGATTTTTCAAAGCTCCACATAGTAAATGAGGAACCCAACAGAGCAGGGGTGTCACACTCATTTTCACTGGGGGCTACATCAGCCTTGTGGTTGCCTTCAAAGGGCCCAATGCAATTTCAGCCCCTTAACAGTTCCGGAGTAGTTACATTTATACAGTCCTAAAATTATTTCGGCCCTTTGAAGGCAACTTCGAGGCTGATGTGGCCCCAGGTGAAAATGAGTTTGACACCCCTGCAATAGATGTATATATGTATTTATATATAATACATACATTACACATGTATTTGCTCCGTAACTTATAAAGCTAAGTAAACTTTGATAGTTACTGTAATGATCTTTTTGAGATCAGTATATAGTGCAATCTTATATGGGTTCATCAGCTTTCTCCTATTACATAACCAAAGATCAGAGCTGACTAGAGGTTCTAAATGTCTGTTGGCAAGAAATAGTACAGGGAAAATGTGGATATGTGGGCACAAATGCAAAAGGCGTAACTTATTGTTAGTGTAACAGACCTATCTTTTTTTAAAAAAACAAGAAAGTTAAAAGGAAAAGCTTTTCAAAAATGTAGTTTTAAATGCTCGTTGCTAGCGCATCCCTTACATAAGACTGCCACCGCACAGTTTCATAACTATCTATCTCTGGAGCGCTTTCACACCCATTTATATTGTGCGCACTCCAAGTTCACCTGCCCTATATAAATTTGACAGGATACTTACTATAATAAACACACAATCAGAAAGAGCTGCAGTTTAGAGGTAAAGTAGTTTGCCTGGGTTTGAAAACCAGCAAGTGAAGAACTTGTCTAGATCAGGTCTCTTGACTCTCAGTAACGTTCTTCCCAATAGAAACCACCATTCTTTTTATAATTTTATAGTAGTTTAAAATTCAGTTATGCCTCTGTCCATTGTATCGTGGACCTAATAAATATAACTATCTGAAATTTAATACAGTGGGACTTCATCTGTCGAACTTAATTCGTTCCAGAATGCTGTTCGAGAACCGAACTGTTTGAGACGGGAGACGGAAAACCGAGGTTTGCCTGTGTATCTTGGATTTCTAACGTGGTTTCACCACTGGTGCTGTTAATCCAAATTAAAGTTTTGCACTGCATTTTGATACTTTGGTTGACTGAATTAGCTCCAGTTAAATGGTACTACACCCCTGCATTAGAAACGTTTTTCAATGTATTGGGAAAAAAAAATCAAACAACAACATTCACTTCAGCTGGGGCTACCTCCCTAAGATAAGAAACACCCTGGTCCACAATTTCAGGGTGGGCGTACATTGTTTTAGAGAATCAAGAACACAAACCTGTAATGTGAGTAGTGGCTTAGTACACTGACTTTACAGAACAAATTCTGAGATGTTATTCTGAAAGAGTATAATGTAGTAAGTATCTGAAATAAGGAATGCCATAGAATATTCATAAATTGGTTAGTCCTTTTGTAGAAATAGTCATATTCAACATATGATATACATATAAGCTGAAAATTTTAAAATTCATAAAAGATTTATTCCCTTCTCTAAAATGTACTACTAAAACAGTAGCTCAATAAACATTTATTGGATATATGAAGTTACTTAATGCACTCCCCTAGTATTCTCCATCTTCAAGAGGCTTATATTTTGGAAAGGAAGAGAACTGCGATAACACGTAACAGGCACTGTGACAAAACAAATACAGGAACAATAGAAACAGTGAGGAGTCAGGTCCTGTGTGAGGTCGGGATGGAAGCACAGAGTTGAAAAACACTGTTACGCACGAGTTCAGCTGATATCATTAGAACTGACATAGGGAATTAGAACTGATGTATTTGCAAATCATTCTCCCCAACAGGAGTAAAGACTACTAACAGATGTTAAATATACTTAAATTATAAAAGGAAAATTATAAAAGGAAAATGATTATAGCAAACAAGCAGTCAATAAAGTATTGTGGGGAAAGCTTTTACAAAGGTTATGTAAGTACATATATTAACACATTAACATTTCAATGAATTTAAAGAAGCTCTATATCAATACTGTTTGATATAAATACAAAGTGAGTTTTATAGGTAATATAAAAAAGATACAAATGAAATCTGAAATCCATATGAAAGATATCCGTTAGATATTTTATGTTCTTTTTCCTTTACTAATCTTCAAAATCCAGTGCACTGTATATTTTTCACCTACAGCAAGCACATCTCAGCAAGCACATCTCAACTCAGACCAGCCACTCATCCAGTGCCCAGCAGCCACATGTGACCAGTATCTGCCACACTGAACTGTGTGGTGCTGGTCGTGCTCTTAAAATTCCCCCCAGCTTAACAACTCTGCTAGAAAGCTTTAGTTTTAAGCTGGAATACAGATGTACTATTCCAGAAGACCAACCAAAATTCAAAAGTATATATAAAATAAAATAACTTTAAAAAACAACAATCATGTTATCCACACACTTTCCTCTTACAGAAATATTTCATTATCAGGGACTCATGAAAACAAATCGTTTCATTCTAACTTAATCTTCCCACCCCATCTTTCTCTCGGTTCAGATCACGGCTGTAAGGCCTCTGTAGAGTAAGAGGCACCGTGATACCGATTGCAAAGGTGGTGGGAAGTCTGACTGGAAAACACTGGTAGGAAAGTTGTAAGAAAAATGCCAAAATTAAAAAACAAAACTGTTCTTTCACATTTTTACCATAGGTACGAACTGTTTGTTTTTATTAGCAACAACACTTTAAGCCATTTTTTGGGTCATTCAATAAGTATTTATCGAAAATACCAGAAGGAACTGCTCTAGGCATTAGGGACACAGCCCTGGCGGAGCTTCATTCTACTGGGAGTAACAAGCAATAGACAAAAAGGGGGATAGGAATACCAAAAACTGATGGGAGAGTTACAATTCTTAAATGGGGTGGCCGGAGTCAGCCCCCTAAAAAGGAGACATGGGAGCACAGCTGTAAAGGGAAATAAAAGAGTGAGTAATGAGGAAAGCAAATCTAAGCAGTGCGGAAAAAATCTTTAATGTCCAAAACAAAATAACCTAGAAATATACTGATATCTAAACAATGACTTGTGTATTCACAATGTAGATTTAGTTTACTTACTGGAGGATTGATTTCATACAACTCTTTATTCTTAGCAATTGTGTCATTTATCTTCTTTTGCATGTGAGATATATGCTGTTCATAGGAGCCATCATTAGGAGTCTTCCCAGCAATCTGAATTCCACCAGGCATTGGCAGCGCTGCTAAATACACACCTGTGGCCGACTTGTAAAAATAAAGGGGAAATAATAAAAAACATCTAAAGAATAACAGTCCTTAAGTTTTCACATTCAGGAATGCACTCTTTGCCCTGTCAGAGAAAGATAACTAGTGGATGCACAGACATATGTGGACGGGCACAGCAAAACATAACTGGCAACGAGCTGCTTGCTTCTGATGAGAAGCTGGGGGGTGTGGGGACGCAGTAGGGGAGGTTTTACTTTTCACTGCATACCCAACTGTACTATAGAACTTTTACCTCATGATTATGAAAAATAAATTGCATTGAAGAAGTTTAGGGAAAAAGATGAAAAATTTTTTAAAGTTTTGCATCAAAGAGTAATTTACCTTTTCTGCAGCAAAAGTAAATGGGAAACTTGCAAAGCAAGTGAAGAAACTGAAGTGCAAGAAGAATAGGAAACTTACTCAAGATGACACTGTCAATAAATGTGGAGAAGAGATCTGAATCTGTTTTTCACTCTGAAATCCAAGACCTTTTTACTATACCATGCTACTTCTATAATTACCAAGAAGGAAAACTTCACCTGATACATATTCATTTTAAGTGTTTAATTAAGTGGTTATTAATTTCTGACTGTGTAACAGTACTATACGCCATTAGTACTGAACTATTAGGGGAAATACAACACAATATACATACACATGCACTCCACATACCTATGTGTGTTTATGTTCAAATTGCTTATATAAACAGGGCAAAAAATACATAGAAGCATAAACATCAAATTGTTAACATCAAAGAAGTGGGGAAAAGGAAGGTAATTTTTAAAACTATCGATATTTGTGTATTTTGAATTATTATTTTAAAACTAATCAATTGCCAATTTTACACAAGTCCATTCTCAAAAGGGTATAATACTCTGTGATGAAGTCTGTGCAGTAGATGAAATTGATCCTCAGAAGCTCTCCCTCCTGGTTCGTTCATTAGCGTCCATGACTGCACTTGTGACCCAGTTTCTGATGCTCAACCTGAGAACACCCTGTGTGCCATGTGAAGCCTTAGTGTACCATCTCTAACACTTTTTTTTAACAGCATTTGCTAATGAGGCAACAGCCCAGAGGAGTTGAGAACACAGATTCTAGAACTAGATAGTCCTGGCTTTGAAATGTAGTTCCAGTACATGCAACCATATCACTTTGGACAAGTGTCACCCTATCAACAGCATTCATGTTCTCTTCTTGTAAAGACAATATTGCTGTTCTTCTGGAGTGGCACAGTGCCAGACACCCAGTAGCACTCATCAGCGATTAACTATCATGGAAGCTACTCTTGGGACTTTGAGATTTAAGTGCACAAGCTAAAACACACACAAAGATCAAAATTCCAAACAGCTACAATTAGTGTCACTAGTGATCAAGAAAGAAAAGATTAGTAAGAATCGGAAACGGCAGCATTTGAAGATTTATACGGGGATCACACAATAGTCTCCTGGGGCTCCACCACCACAGAGTGTTTGGTGCAGTTGGCACCATGTTTCTCAAACCTCTGAACATGAATGAAGCTCTTGGCTCCCACAGATGCCCACTGACTACTGTTTTGCATTTAGCCCTATTTGCACATTTATGTTAAGTCCTCGTTCAGCGTGTGAGTTTTTATATGAATGCATCATAATGAATAGTTTTTCCCCAAGTTAATCTAAATAGCAAATATTTGAATATAAATCAGATTACTTTCATTAATCATCACAAATTCCTTCTTAAAAAATTGTGATTACATGATTAGTTTATTGTCATCATCATACAATTATCCCCTACAAACAGAATTTCCATATTTGCTCTTATAGAAAACAACGGATGAAGAAGCAATTTAACATTTTATGTACAAATGGCTACTAAGAAAAAGAATCCAAGTGCCATAAACTTCTAGAGTTAAATTTCTGTGCATGTCGCAGAAAGATGGCAGAGAACTCCAATTTAAAAAGCACCAGCAACATAGACAAAAATTCTGGCTAACAAAGTATCTAGACTATAAGAAGATTTCCTTATATATTATTGTTCAGATTCTACCTAATCAACATATATTTTACAGGCATCTAGTTCTCTGGATTTCAGGCTATTTATAAAGGCAGCACTTGCTTACCCTACTGACAACTTCCTAGTCAGAATTTGTTTTCTAACAAGAGAAGGTAAACATGAAGGAGCTTCCCACTGACTCACAATTTATCAGCACTTAAGAAACACATATTTTATTGCATATTCTACTGTCTTCTGGCCACAGATGTACATTTACAATGAAATTGAATTCACTGTCCAACAGCAGGCAGTGTTTCACAGGTATTGCTTTACTTTCTCCATTACAACTAAAGATTATTGACCACTGTAGGGCACCACCACCCTGCCCCTGCACAGCTGATCCTCCATGGAGGGTGGAGGTTGGTGACCAGGGGTCACAGCCAGTCCTTCAAGTTGACTGGCCTGGCTAAATCCCACCCACTGATCTGCCAACAGCAACCAAGGCTCAACCATAAGTGGAGGGTGTACTCAGCCCACACGAAGGACACACCTCGAGTACCCAGCTGGGTGATAGGGGAGGTTGTGCCACAGGAACCTACAGGACACCAATGACATTAGGCCACACTACCAAGACACAGAGTCAAAGCAGCTCTACCTAATACATAAAAACAAACACAGAGAGGCTGTCAAAACGAGGAGACAAAGAACCATGGCCCAAATGAAAGAACAGATAAAAATTCCAGAAAAAGAGCTAAATGAAATGGAAATAAGCAATCTATCAGATGTAGAGTGTAAAACACTGGTTATAAGGATGCTCAAGAAACTTAGTGAGGACCTCAGCAGCATAAAAAGCCAGTCAGAAATAAAGGACGCACCAATTGAAATAAAGAACAATTTACAGGGAAACAACAGTACAGTGGATGAAGCCAAGAATCAAATCAATGATTTGCAACCTAAGGAAGCAAAAAACAACCATGCAGAACAAGAAGAAAAAAGAATCCAAAAAAATGAGGATAGTGTAAACAGCCTCTAGGACAACTTTAAGAGATCCAACATTTGCCTCATAGGGGTGCCAGAGGGAAAAGAGAAAGAGCAAGAAATTGGAAATCTATCTGAAAAAATAGTGAAAGAAGACTTCCCTAATTTGGTGAAGGAAATAGACATGCAAGTATAGAAAGCACTGAGAGTCTCAAAGAAGATGGATACAAAGAGGCCCACTCCAAGACACGTCAGAATTATAATGCCAAAGGTTAAAGATAAAGAGAGAATCTTAAAAGCAAGAGAAAAGAAGTTAGCAGAAGGTTGCCAGATGGGAGGGGGGGAGGGGGAGAATGGGTAAAGAGGTGAGGGGATTAAGGAGCACAAATAGGTAGTTACAGAACAGCCATGGGGATGTACAGGACAGTGTAGGAAATGGAGTAGGCAAAGAACTTACATGCACGACCCATGGACATGAACAATGGTGGGGGGATTGCTGAGGGAGTGGGGGTGCTGGGTGGAGGGGGCATAGGGAGAAAAATCAGAACAATTATAATAGCATAATCAGTAAAATATAATAAAAAAATAAAATAACATAACCTAAAGATTATTTTAGTCCTCCCCACCTCAGGAGTGACTTTGCCCCCAAAAGGACATTTGGGAATGTCTGGAGATGTTTTTTTGTTATTGTAACGGAGGTAAGAGGGCAGAGATGCTGCTAACTAGTGGGCAGAGGCCAGGGATGCTGCTAACCATGCTTTAATGAATGAGACAACCCACTACAACAAAGAGTTATCCACCCTCCAACCTCCACAGTTCCAAAAAGGGAAAGTCCTGTCCCAGCAATGTATAAACAACAACAAAATCCAGTTCAATGGTGGCCAACTTTAACAAACAAGCTGCACATGGTAATTTTTAGAAATCTGACTGAGGTTATGGTCAGAATATAAAAATATAATGATAACATATATAATTAATTAAATAGGTAAATATTTTATATGATAATTTATTAATTTAATTTTAACACAGTATCTAATAATTGTATAATATAAAAGTCAAATATTTGAAAGCCTATCATCAGATATGTTACTTCTTACGTCTCCAACCCTCAAAAGTCTTGACGCCAGTTTCTTTAGATAAGACTTTTTAAAAGAATCTTTCATCACAAAAAACAATAGGCATCACAAAAACAGAAACAAAACATGTAAACTTACCGCTAGGCCCATCAGCATATTTTCACCCACTGTAATCTGAATTCTCAGTCCAAATAAAGCGTTCATTCCTTTGAGTTTTAGCTTATTCATTAGCTGAGTGTGCACTTCATATTCCATAAATGGCAACAGATTACTGATAGCTGTGGCATTTGCTTCCGCCTGTGCTTTCTTTTTTAAGCGACATAACCTGTTAAAAAAATAATTTAGTCAGTGGACAGTATTCTTAGTACCATCTTAGCAAATATCCAGTTTTTAAAACTTTCTAAGAGAGTGCTTAAGAAAACATGGGCTTGTTGTATTAATAATCTTTCTGTCATTTTTTCACTGTATATGTTTTTGCTGAAAATATATTTACACAAACAAAAAGAAAAACTCTCAAAATCTCTAGAAAAGAACTATTAAATACTGATCAAAATTACTAGAGAATATAATTTTAAATCTTAGGTTTCGTAACTCCACATTCTCATATAATAAATGGATAGCAGAGGAAGAATTTAATCATTAAAAGAATATAAACTTATAAAAATATAAAACTGGGATATCTATCAAGTGCCAGGCACTGTTCTAGGTGTCGAGCACTAATCAATGAAAAAAATACAAAGTCCCATTTCTCATGGTTATATTGACAAAGTCTCCGTTCTCATGGTCATAACCCAGTAGGGGATGCAGGAATAAACAAAAACAAGGCGGCCTCAGATTTTTAAGAATCAGATATCTGAAGAATATAAACCAGGTGAAATAAGTGGGAACAACTAGAGAGGGCCTCACGGGAGAGATAACACCTGATTGAGATCTTAAAGACAAGATGGCACTGGGAGCGTTGGAGAAAGACAGGGATGGAACGGAGCTGGCATATGAGAAGCACCAAAAGGAGACGACTGTAGCTGAAGTGAAGTGAGCAAGGGCGAGCGTAGTACGAGAGAGGGTACAGGTAAGCAGGGCGCGATCGTGTTCGGGGCTTGTGGGTCATGGCAAGGACCTTTGTTGAATTCTGCCAGCAGAAAACCTCAAATAGGTTTTAAGTAGTAACATGAGCCAACCTGTATCTTAGGACATCGTTTATATTGCTACACAGAGAATGGAGTTAAGATGACAGAACTGATGTAGGGATAGTAGACAAGAGGCTATTTTAGGTGAGCAACAATGAGAGCTTGAAGTACAAAGGTAGTAGTGAAGATAAAGGAAAGATTCCCAAAACTAGCAAGTCAGGCTATTTAACCTAGTAGTTCCCTAACTTTAGCTTATATCAGAACCACCTGGAGAGCTAGTTAAGAAACAATAACTGGGCCCCATCCGCAGAGTTTCCGATTCAATAAGTCTGGGGTGGGGCCTGAGAATTTGCATTTCTTTAAGTTCTCCCCAGGTCTGGAACCACACTGGGAGAATTGCTGATACAGACTGACCCTCACCTACCTAAAACAAACCAAAAATTATATATTATTTTTATATACTATTTGCTATATATACTATTAGCTATTATATACTATTTTTAAATCTTCTGAAAAGCATCACAGGACCAAGGCAAGGGGCTGTATGGGGCGTAAGCATAAGGAGGTAGAGGTAGCACAAGGAAGTTATTTTGTAGGCTGAGACAGTTCTGTGTCTTCACTTGGTGGCAGTTGTAAAAACTGAGTCTGTAATAGTAATACAGTTACTGTAAGTCTGTAATACAGTTAAGTGTACTATACCAATGTCAATTTCCTAGTTGATACTCTACGATAGCGGTGTAAGATGTCATCAATGAGGAAAGGTGGCGGAAGGGGTACATGGGATTCTTTGTCCCATTTTGTAACTTCCTGTGAACCTATCACAGTCAAAGGAAACAAAACATGATGAACAAGAACCAGCAGAAACAACAGAAAACAAAAAGGTTTCAGATATCAAAGTTATTAATTACAGAATCAGTCAGACTATAATGTGATATTAGGTTTGAAAAGAATGAAGTAAAACTTCTAGATATAAAAAATAGATTACCAAAAATTTAAACTCAAATTATTTGGCTTATTAGCATATTAGAGACAGCTGAAGAGAGAAATAATTAAAAGACAGATAAGAAAGCATCTGCAGTACAGCACAGAGGAACAAAAAAGAGAAAAGACAGAGAGAAAGACATAGAGGAGGCAGTGGAAAGTCTAACATATTTTAACTGGAGTATCAAGTACAGAGAAAAGATGAAAACACAGGAGAATTACCATCTAAAAATTTTCTAAAACACATGAAAAACAGCAACCTACAGATTTAAGAAGCCTAATGTATAACAATTAAGACAAAGATAACTCCATACCTGACACTTCATAGGGAAACAGCAGATAATTAGAGACAAATAGAATAGCTCACATACAGCCTGAGGAAAAAACATGATACCTTCAAAGAAACAATTAGTCTAACGGATTATTTCTCAATAGTAGAAATGAAAGTCAGAAGGCAATAGAAGGGTATCTCTAGTGAGCTGAAATAATATAACTGGCACCCCAAAACATCTTTTAAAGATACAATAAACACATTCAGACATGCGAGAAGACAGTTCTCTACCAGCAGACCACCCAAAGAAGTACTAAAGGATATATATCTCAGGCAAAAGAAAAACAATCCAAAATGAAAGGCCTGAGATGCAAGAGGGAATGAAACAAAAGTAAATAAATTAGAAATATATTTAGAAAAAACCACATTACTTTGTAATAATGTGGGGAGGCTGGAAAAAGGACAATGTCAAGGAATACCACATTTTGGCATGAAGAACTGAATACCGGAAGGCGTAATTTATGAAAATAGAGAAGGCCACTATGAAAGAAGTGGAGAAAATCGGCAGTTCGATTTGGAACACACATGAGACATCTGTGACAATCAAAATGGGATGTGAAGCAGCAGGTAAGTATACGGGTCTGAAGCGCAGAAGAAACTTCTGGGCTGACGTTATAAATTTGGGAGTAACAGACACAGATGGCCTACGAATTCAACTACGGAGAGAGTTTGAGAAGAGGGTCTCAAAAATGAAGAAGTGAAGAGAAATCAACAGGGAGACGACACCAGTCACAAAGGTAGGAAAAAGCAGTGAGAGTATTTTCACAAGGAGAAACGATCAACTGTGTGGCCCTTGCTGAAAAGTCAAGTTAAGATGAGGACAGAAATGCCCAATGGATGTGGTAACCTGGTAACTGTCAGTGACCTAGACCGTAGAGCTGTTTCCTATATGCCTACCACAGTTTAGCATTTCCTACCCCAGTCTATCAATAGCTACGTGAAGTAGAGAGACACTACATAGCACTGTTCTTTAAAAGAAAAATGTCACTTTCCGAAGTGTACTACATATTTAATGTCATTAAAGCATATTGAGTCACATCCCTACCTTTCAACAGGTTAATTAATAATCCTCATAGTAAATATTTATACAGAATTGAGATGTTTAAAACTAATAAAACTTACTTGAGTTTTATAATGAGGGTATTTTTCCTCCTAATTTTCCATACGCTAAAATACAAGGTTCAGATAGAACTGCCCAGCCTATCCAGGATCCCAGATAGGAAGCACGAGGTATTTGAAAATAGGGCTGTTTGCTCCACACCCCATACTCTTTCAAGGACCCCAAATATTGTTTTCAGAACACACCTTGCTTGAATAAGACAACCCTTTCCGATAACCGCCGCATCTGTCGGGAGGTCTATAGTTGTAAAGAGAACGTCGGGAACTTTTTGCTTCCTGCAGTTGTAGCAGTATGTGAGATGAGCTGGGAATGGCATATTCAGTTCATCATAGGGGATGTGGCAAAACCCACAGCCTGCTGGCAAGCTTTCCTCTAGCCTACGGGAATACATTAGGAAAAACAGGCATTCTTGAAGATGCTGTGCTTCTTGTGGAAGACATGTATTACATACTTCGTAGTCGTGTATAAACTCTACCACAGTGCCTACCACAGCAGGTTGTAAGAGCACTACTCTGACTGATAGGAATCCCAACTGCCCGTGAAACGAGAACCATGTGGGAGAAAAGGCTCACACAACTAGAAAATGATTTCTCATCAATTTGTGTATGTGATGACTTACCACCTGACAAAAACCACTATTATTTCAAAGTTTTTTCTTTGGGATACAACAAAAAACAAATGGTTAGACAATGAGGGTGACATTTTCTTACTGTATGACAGATGTAACACAGACATAATTTTTAAATTTCTAATAAAAACATTTTTAGTCAGAAAACTTAAACACTATTAAAAATTATGGTTAAAAACAAATTTAAAGAAGAAAGTAAGTCAAAAGTAGGCACACTTCAAAATTTCTAATGTCCAATGACTGTTTTTAACAAGTCAGAATACCTGTTTCATAAACATATATATCATACATAAATCATAAATGAACGACCCACAACCTTCCCACTCATGGTAAAATATTTGTTGTAATATGTTGTTTAAGAATTCATTTTAGAATGATTAAGTGTCTTTTCACTCATTAAATCTGAGGAAATCAGGAGAATGGATATGGAAACAGAGAGCTCCATGGAGAATCCTAGACTGTCACCGAGCCCTATCCTCCAGGGCTCTGGAAAGATGTGGGTTCTCAGTTCTCCGTAACCTGAAGCAACCTTTAGAAGTTGAAATTTGGCAAGTAGACAAATTTTAAAAGGGAAGGAAACTCATACTATATCTACTAGGAGTCAAGCTTTCTGCAGATTTTTTGTATACTTTATGTCACTGAATTTTCACAATAACCCTCTAAATCAAATTAATCATTCCCAGATATTATTCTTTTATTACTGGCACAGCATTCTGGTACCTTAGAAGTAACGGGGAAATCAGACATATCTGAGTGAAACCGTGGCCCTGAACAAGTTAGTTAACCTCTCTGAGACTCCTCTATAAAATGGGAATAAGAATACCTACAAAGGCTCTTTTAATTTTTTTGAAGAGTAAGTGAGAAAGCTATAGGTAAACACACAGGCCACCCCACACCAATGGAATGCCCACCAGCCAACCACACACACTAGTTCCACTCGGCCTGAAACCAACCTGAGATACTAAGTAACTTGCTCAGTCACACTAAGTACTATGCAGACCTCTAATTATTGTGCCAAAAGCTTGAATTCAAGCCCTTGTGTTGCAAGAGGTGACCATAAAGATATAAACTAAGGCAATCTTTAATTAAACACCTCACAGAAATTCGAACATAAATGATGCAACATCATAAGGCAAAAAAATAAAAGTATTAACATTTATGAAAGCATGTACAAAAGCAGATCCCAATACTTCTCTGTCTCTGAATATTGAGATCACAGGGAATTCTTTCTTCTTTCTACTCTTCTATGTCTTTCAAATTTTCCCTAAGCACTAATCATTTTATAGCAGATAAAAGGACATGGGCTACCATACAAGAGAATTCACTGCATCCATCCAAGCCACAATATTGAAATAAACTACCTGCATAGGAAAGGTCATTTGTTAAATCAGGTTTCTATCTACTCAAGAATGAAATCTACTGACATGTGGGAGAACTATAATGTGGCACTGGGAGAACTCACTGGCAAAATCTGTTTCTCTATAGAACATTCCAAGTGTTTAATATACTTCAAATATCCCACTTTCATTTTCCTGTTTATGGTAACTTTCAATGCTCTGGAATATATTAGGGTCAAAATCCATTTTTGACAAAAAAAAAAAGACATTGCCCAAGGTATTCCGTTTGCCTACCAGTGCTAGAATATCCTTCTTTGTTATATAGAGACTTGAAAATTTGTACTAAACTTGATCCCGTAGAGGATTTTTTTTTTTTGCTTTCTTCCTTAATACATACTAATACAGGATGCAGCAAAAATAGGTTTAGAGTTGTTCATATAGAAAATACAATAATTAATAAATAATAATATAAGAATAAACTCTGATTTGCATTTCCCTAATAGCTATGTGAAGCTGAACATCTTTTCACATACTGATGGCCATATAAATCACGTATCATAGCGTGATGTATCCATGTACACTTGAAACCTGTATGACCCTATTAACCAATACCACCTCAATAAATTTAGTATTAAGAAAAAAACTGTATGTTGCCCTGGCTGTTGTAACTCAGTGGATTGAGCATGGGTCTGCAAACCAAAGGGTCGGTGGTTCGATTCCCAGTCAGGGCACGTGCCTGGATTGTGGGGCCAGGTCCCCAGTGTGGGGCACGTGAGAGGCAACCACACATTGATGTTTCAATGCCTCTCTCCTTCCCTTCCCCTCTCTAAAAATAAATAAATAAAATCTTTTAAAAAATACAGAAAACTTAAAAAAAAAAAAACAAACCTCTGTGTTTCATGTACTCACAACTGGAAACCTACTTTTGCCACCCAGTATATTAATACTGGAAAAAAAATTTGAAAAGCAAATACATGTACTGTAGAGTAAAAGCTAATTAAAATTTATATTATCCAAGTAGACTCTGTTGCCAAACTGTTTTCTTACATATATATTTGGTAATTCATCTGCTTACAGAAAGCATTTCTGACATTTATGGAACTCACAGATAAAAGGAACCGACAATCAAATAAACCAGAAAGTAATCTCATTTTACCTAATGCCTTCACTTTCTCTTTTACATATATTAAAGATATACGTCACTTTCCATGAAGCTTTATACATAATTTTGGTATAATATGGTATTTTGATTGTTTTATAATGAAGATTTTCTTTATGAAAACCGTTTCATGACCTTTTTCTGCTTTGGAGGTAAGACATAAATGGTAATGGAAAAATACAATAAAAATATTTTTAATTTAAAAAATAAAAGAAAAAATCAAATAAAGAAAATATTTCTATAAAGTAACTAACAAAACAATATCTCCTTGAAATTCTTCAACTGGTAGTCATACATGTCACTTATCAAGATACTAGAAATTATAATGTGTCAGAGTGCAGATCCCAATACTTCTCTCTGCTGTGAGTTAGGTAAAAATCAGCAAAGTGCCTGGTCCTGAATTCTACACTGTACCACTGTAACACACCCTCAGAGAAAAGACCTATCCCAGCTCTGAGAGAAAAAAGTCAACTTCTCTCTTCTCTGCCCTTATGTAAAATAGGCCAGGCTGCCGTGACAACCTCTGTTCCAAACAGGTCTCCAAGGTGCCGTCCTGCAGAAATCTAGGGTTCAGTACAGCTGCCGTGCCGGATGCAGATAAAATGCAGACCTCTTCACTATAAGAGAAAACAAACAAACAAACAAACAAACAAGTTAACATTTTCAGGCCAAGTCTGGAAAATGATTACAAGGGTGACCATTTAAATTCAGGTTTGACTCTACTAAATATTAGTAATATCACAGGATTACCTCCTAACCTAGGAGAGAAAATAGAAGGTAATGTTATTACAATGAAGAGGGCAAGAATTCTTTATTACTTAAAAATCATAAAAGATAAAGAACAATATTAATGACAATAGATTCCTTTAAGTTATGGTAGAACTGATAAAGACTGGAAATTAAAGTAATAACAAACTACATTGCCGAATCAGGTTAATAACTCATTAAAACATACTAAAATCCTCTTTAAATGCATATTGAATTTTATTTAAGTTATCCTAAAAGTAAACTATGCAAATATCTATAATGCTAAGGCTTAACAAAAATAACAAAAAGGTATCTGAAACAAATAATATCTAAAATATATGTCATTTTATATATATGCAAAAATTGATATTCAAAAGAATAATTTGGAAGTCTTTATTACATATTACCCAATTTGAAAGCCATAAAAGTAAATAAGCAACCCAATTATTGAATGAAATAACAAAGTAAATGAGAAAAGTAGCAGCCTAGGGATGAAAGGCTGGAAACAAAGCGTAAATGGACTGGAAGCCTAAGAGGACATGAAAGAAATGGTCACGTGAGTAGAGAGGCCAGATTTTAAAATGTTTACATGGGTACTGAGAATGTCAGAAGAAATAACCTGGAGTCCCTAGCAGGCACTGAGTCAAGGAGCTACAAGAGCAGAAGTGCATTTCAAAGAGTTTAACCCAGTAATAGTAGGTTGGAAGGTTTAGAACAGAATTAGTAAAGATGGGATTTAATACAAAATTTTTTTGAGGTCTAGAGGAAAACAGGAATCTGTGTGAGATAAATTCAAACTTCTAGGTAAATTAACTGGACTCCTGTCTATAGATCTTGCATCTGTAATCTCTCTCCAGCCACACTGAATCTACACTTCTAGCATTTTCCACGTGCTATTCTTCTAGCATTGAGCCCTCTCCCTATGCCTCTTCTCTTTATTTATATAATTCATACGCATCCCATTAGATTCAGTTCAAGCTTCAGTTACTTCATTAACACTTTCTTTCAATTCCACCTTTAATCTCCAACCTTCTGGGATCCCAACACATCTTGGGAAATCTCTATCATAAAATGTATACTCATCTTAATTCTCCAGTAGAACGTGAGTGAATCTGATGGCAAGAACTATGTCTTTTAAAACCATATCCCTAAGGCTTGACAGTGTGTGACACTAAATACATGAATGAAGCAAGACTACATATTGGGCAGTAAGGCAGGAGAAGCATAATAAAGTTAGCAGTTTAACAAGAGGAGAACAACTACATTGAAAATAGAACAGTTCAAGAGGATAACACATGGATGAAACAGGCAGGGCTCTGTAATGTCCACATTTACTACAGCCTAATCATTTTTCTCTAACAATAATGACCACCACAAGTGCAAGAGAATTATCCAGGTAATAGCTGGCAGCAAGAATTATCTAAGAACAGAAGGTGGAAAATAAAAGAGCAGAAGGTCAAACAGTCTCTGGATGATATCTCTGATAAACCTTTGAAGGAGCTGACAATAGGGTACAAGAATGGCAGGCAGTAGGTAAAGTCAGAACCTGAGTAAGGAACTAGGAAAACCCTTGGTTAAGATAAAGGCCCAAACAAACCAGGTGTACGTAAGCAAATGCTATGATGGAAAAACACTAAGTAGTGATCTAAGAATGAAATCTTATAATTTCAAAATTTTAAGAGCCAACAGTTTTGAGTGATAATGAGGTACAAAGTGTGGTTGAAAGTCAGTGGGGATAGAGGACTTAAGAATGGCAAAGTACAGTGCCATGGTGATAGAAGGGAGATGCTCACATTTAACTGGAGGAGATGGCAGAGAAGGCATTAGGAAAGGAAGAAGAACATTTTGGAGGTATAACAGTCTGAACTGTGGAATGGCATGGACTTTAAAGGAGAAGAGGTTGTTCAAATGAAAGGTAGCAAAAAAAGGTTTTGAGAACTAAGAGCATGGAATTCCGTTCATTACTTGGCAGAGTTAGGAGGGATGAGTCATCAGCAGGAGAAAGTTAAGTAACAGCAGATGAAGACAGAAAGAGTTTAGAGAAGAGCTTGAAAGACACAAGGCAGTTCATTTACAATAGGTCAAGAGTTTCAAAGATCCCAGAGAAAGAAGTTAGCGGAGTCACAAACTGGAATAAAATCCGCCTAGAGTAAATACTTGCTATGTGCCAATGTCATATTCTCCTTCAATGTATAAGCTGAGGCTAGGAGTCGAGTAAATTCTCAAAGTTCACAGCAATTCAGTGGCACAAATGGCATATGAGCCTCAGTCTGGTGTACTCTAAAGCCCATGATCCTCGATCACTCCACGAATTCTCTCTATATTTGCATAAAGCATTTCCTCTTTCAGATGACAATCTAAATTGCAGCATCTAGAAAAGCAAGTTGTCATTATCATTACCAGATGCTAGTTGATTCGCTGTAGCCCACTACAGCATGACAGCCTAATGCTTTAGCATGTGATTTTATTTCTTGTCTGATTTCTGCCCACCACGCATCTCGAGTTTCTGGTTCATCTGAAAAATAAATTTTAAATCGGTTTACTACTCAATAGCACATTGTCTATATGAACAAGAAATGTTTAAAACATATTCTGGAATGCAGAAAGGTACTGTTCTATAACACATTTTAAAACTTCACATATTTATAATCCTACTTCTGAAAAGTTTAACATTTTAATTTAATGCTACTTTTCTAAAAGTTTAACATTTTAAACTTGATTGCTAGAAAATAAACCACCTACTTCTATCTGCTTTATTACTCTAAGGGACATCTATAGAGATGTATTTTATTAGACACAACTTAAAATGTAGACCCAGACTTTCCAGATTCTAATCTTAAACTAAGAGGATATCCTACATCTCACCTCAGTAAGAGAACATGTTATGCATCATACCCATAAATTTAATTTAAATTCAGATCTCATTTCCTGGTACCTATTTTTTATAACCCACTATATTCTCGGTTCTTTCCAAGGCAAAGATTTGTCAATGTTAAAAAAAGAGAAAGCCATCTGTAGCCATCCTTCCAGAGATGTGGGTCCTAAAACAAAGTGACAAGGTATAAAGGAAGTAGCCAATTCAAAATAAAGAAAACAAATACTTTTAAAAGATTAATACAAACAATTTGGTTAATGTATATAGGGACAAATTTGAGATAGAATACTGTAATTCCATGTATGGCTCTGTAATTAAGAAAATGCCTTAGACTTACAAAATTACATTTTATTACAATAGAGGAATCCAATATTGCCTTGTAATGGCGCATTATAAATGGAGCATCTGTCACACGTACTTCCTAATCACTTGCACTTAGCTGCAAACTACTGTGAACAGCAGCTGCAAATTATAGTAACTTTTTATGTACATAGATGCTAAAAACAGAAACAGCCTATAATCAGCATATCCTGGTTTGTTTCTTTTTGTGGACAATTCCGTTTGGGAACAATTTGAAATTGAAAAAACTTAACCAACTTGAAATAGGATGCTAAACTCTTACTGTAAATTTTCCACATATTAAAGCATTCTTTAAACTGAAAATAAAACAATCCCCAAAGTTTCTTTTTTGAATTTCACTATATATCCATTTCCAAATATGTTCACAAAATAAGAATAAGTAGAATTATACTCACTAGTGAAATACTGAAGACAGCAAAGTAAAGAAAGCTTAAAGGGCTTAGTATGGCTCACATTCCTATGATGTAATTTTGTTTCCTCCACAGGGAGGAAGGAGATCAGCAAAAGGGAGAAGTGAGGAGGTAAAGGCCAGAACTATGAATGATGCCAGCCAGATCTTGAATTAAAATTTTGGATCCAAGACAGACCTACCCTGAAACTTTCTTTCAGAAGAAAAGAAAAAATGCAGACTTCAGGAAACTGAGAAAAAGATCAAAGTTTGAGATAAAATAAAGAAGGACGAGAAATAGAAAAGACTACCATATGGTGTTAGCGATCGATATTGATAAATTTAAAAATGTGTGAGAAAATTGGGTCCTACTTTGCACATACACTATTATGTTAAAGAATTTCTTCATATTTCTAACTGAAATGCTGACATTAACAACACAAATATGCCTTCAAATCCATTCTTTTTCTTTTAAGACATACATGTTTCCAGACCAATTTGGACATCTATTTAACATCATCCTTTCCTAACATGGAATTTTTACATTCTAAGATAAATTTAAAAACTCAAGAAGTTGTTCAATCAATCAAATTATTTACTCTTTGAAAACAGATATAATAAAAACATTTCTGTTCAGAAAATAATTATTTTTCTATATAAAATAATTTTTCTAATATAAAAACTATATAAAATAAATAGTATAACTTTTCTTAAGTGCACTAGCAGGTCCTGCTATTTACTTTTTAAAATCTTTCTGCAAGTTTAAACTATTATTTGATAAGACAAATAATTACACACTATGTTTTTATAAAAATAGATTTTTTTCACATTAGGTGTGTCTACATCTGTGCCACAAGTAATACAGTAGCTTTTCTGTTTTAAGAATGAATTTTACAAGAAGTAATCCATAACATTTTTTAAATTAATAAAAAGTAGAGGAAGTCAGTTATTTTAAGTTCAAGATATACTTATTTAGAAATGGCCAGCATGTCTAAAGGGAAAAGTATGTAATAATAATTACTACGAGATACATATAATCACATAGAATACAAAGCGCATTTACATCAAACTTACCTTGGTATAACACACAGAAATAATCAGATAATTAAACCAAACACTATGAAAGAATAAGTGGCTGATTTAAAAAAAAAAAAAAGCTGAATGCAGCACAAGTGGAGCATTCATATTCTTCTGACAAGTTCACAAGCAGCCTCTATTTTGACACACGAGCCACACAGTTGCACATGAGGATGCCATTGTTGTAATTATTTACAAGTTTAATAAAAGCTAACGAGTTACATAACATGGGAGCTAGGAAAGCAAATGGCATATGTCCACACTCCAAAGAATGTCTTAAATTTGATTTTTGGCTAAAGCAAAAGCTCAAAGAACGAAGGGTTTTGCAAAGCAGATTCAGCAGACAGGAGCCAGAAACAGTGGATATTTTGGCGCATGCTTGGATCAGGTGACAGTACAGACTGAAAACTATGGCAGCTCACTGAAATGGTTACAGAAAGTAATGGCCCTGGATTCTAGGTGAAAGCAAGGCAAGCATACAGTAAGGAGCACTTAATCACAAACTGGTAATTGGATTAACAATAATTATCTACAACTGTGAGCAGAAAGCCAGAGGATAAATTTTTTGGCTATTAAATTTAGGGTTTGTTTAATTAAAATAAAATTAAGATTAATCAATTTATTTTGTATTAAAGAAAAAGTCAATTTATCTTTAACACCTATATCATATTTATGCCAGAGATGGGCCAGAGAATACTGAAGTAGTAATTATGATTCAGCCTAACTTATTACAACTAAAAATTAAAAAATATCATAGTATTTAACCCCTACATTAAAATTTTGAAAGCTTTATAAACTGCCAACTATATTCTTGTAGGAAAAACACTAGTGAATTTGAATTGTTTCATTCATCCTACATAAGTCAAAATTGAAGATCTACCATACTTACATAAAAGGCAAAACAAAGACTCTGGCTTAAAACATATGGCAACTCTACATGCCATACATAAAACTGAATACAATTTAGCCACGTGGAGGATATACAGCTGAGATGTGAGGGTCACAACTGGTAACATTTCAAAGATGTTAAGAAAAACATACCTTCTTTTAAATACCATGCTCCTCCCAATAATCTACAAAATTATTTATAATTATAAAGATATTAAATTAGGAAATAATGAAGTTTATTTATTACACAAATTATATTTCATACTATTTTATGTTTTTCTTATGAGTCAAAACTTCATAGATAATATCACAAATCTTTTAATATATCCTTTTAACTGTAGGCATGCGCCAGCTCTGCATTAATACCTCACTGATACTTCTTTTAAAAGTAATGGCTGCACACTTGGGTTGACATCATAATTAGTTCATTTTGCTGCTGTTACTTTTCTAGAGCATAGCCATAGCTTGATATCTTGCCATCTTTTTAGCATTTTATCTTGTTTCTGAAGTGCAGGTGAAACTGGTAAAGATTCCTAAAGTAACAGTAATAGTTTATATCTCAGAAAGTAAAAAAGTGAATTCAACACAATATGCCTTTATAAAACTCAATCCCTTTGGGATTTTAGGCGACCACACACTTGCAGCTAAGAATTACTGACTACCGGAAGTGTTAAACTTAATTCTATTTTTACATAGCTCTGGAAGAGAATACCTCTTTCCTTAAGAATCTTTTCATCTGGTTGAAAGAATAAAGGAAATGGACAGTTATTCAGCCTAATTTTTAAATGAACAAGAGGAGATAAACTGTTAGGTAGGATCAAATCAAGGTTTCTCATACAATTATATTCTACCTCATTAATGGACAGCATAAAATGCTGCATTTTCAAATGCCTGAAAGTAACATTCTAACCCAAAACAATCTTTGAAGATAAATTTCCCCTAATGAAACAGGAAGTAAAAGAGTTCAGGTTCAAGGGAGTATACAACCTCAAACTGGGTGGGGATTTACTACCAGACCAGGAAGAAGAGTCTCATTATAGTAGGAGTGATGTACAAATTCAGAACAAACATCAAGATGTAGTAATTTGGGCTGTCAGGAGGTAGCTGGGATATAATCCATGTTGGACAAAACTGGAGTTCTTTACTATTTGTAAAACAAGTCAGATATGTGATCTTCTCCTTAATTGAAATTAAATCCTTCATATATAAAGGCCAGTTACATTACATATAGAAAGAGAAAATTATACATTACATTTACATTCACATTATAATAATGCAATGAATATCCAGTTGCATTTATACATATAAAGAGTAAAATTTCACAATTAAGGAGATGATATATCTGATTTTTTATAGACAGTAAAAAATGGATATATATAAATATCAACTTACATTATATAGAGATTATGTATACATTTGTATGTTACTTTATATATGAATAAAAGTTCACATAGCATACATGCTTTATTTACGCCTTCTTGACTTCTAGAAGGTAGAGCAAAAGTAGGTTTATAGTTGTAAGTACACAAAACACCAAGTTTATTCTTGTATTATTATATATTAATTATTATATTATTTTCCATATGAACAACTGTAAGCCTACTTTTGTCCCACCTTGTATGTACCTACTCCCTAAAAACCTTATTAAAATGCTAAAAACTAAAAGCTGCTTAACTACTTTAGGCTTACTTTGCACATCTGCTTATGTGTACCTCTCAGGTACAGTAGAAAGAATGATTGCTGAGATTATCAGTAGAACTGAAGTTCCAAGAAAGCCCATCTCCATTTAACTAACACACACACACACACACACACACACACAAAGAAAAACAGCATAAAAAGTAGCCTAGAGTAAGTGTGTAAACAGGATGTCTGCCTGGCTGAAGAATGGTGTTCCCAGTCTCCGCCACTGTGCTTAAGACATGGCAGGCACTCTGTGAATATCCACTGAATAAAAGGCTTTTATTTAAAATTGTAAAGAAAAAAAAAAGGCTTAGGATGATCAGACTGATATGTATATTCTATAAATATTTCCTTAACCATCACCTGACTCACAATACTTTTCAAACAACATTACATATTAGCTTATATTTCCTGTCACTTCCTAAAAGTGGTAGCTAAACTGACTTTCATTCCACACAAAGAAAGAATAACAAATTTTCCTCAACTACACAAACACTATTATTAATTAAAGTTATTTGTGTGAGCAACTCAGAAATACTTTTAGTGGTAAACTCAGAAGAAAGAAAGAAAAAGAGATCATAACCATTTGAGAAACAACGAACTAAGACTATTAAAATTTACTCAAAGTACTTTTTACAACGCGACTTTCAAAAAGACGTGAGAGCAGGATAATCATGATCTATCTTTCTCTCACTCTCAGCTAAAGCTTGCCAACGTCCTGTTTCACTCGCCACGTTCTATTGATTATCGAGTCTTGCTGATTTTACATCCTAAATATTTTGGAAATTTACAGTTAAGAGCATAAGCACCAAAGCCAGAGGAGTCAGGTTCATGCGTGGTTCAGCCACTTTGCATCCTACCTTGGAGAAATTGCTATGTTTTGTTTTGCACATCTACAAAATGGGAAAACTGCCTACTTCAGGATTGTGCTTTGAGGATTGAATGAGGAAGAGTACCTGGCACACAGGAAGTGGGCTATAAACTTTAGCTCTCCTACCACTACCAAATCCTAGGTCACTTAGCTGGCCAGAGCTCCTGCAGTCTGCTAACTGGTTTCCGTGTCTCTAGTCTTGCTGCCTTTAAATCCTGTCTCCATCCTACAGCCAATCATCTAACACAAATGTGACATTGGCTCCTGTCTTACTCCTATGGAACCCCCTTTCTGGAATGTCACACACAAGATCTGCAAGTGCTCTATCTTTCTTCCTAGCAGCAAGATTCATCTGGTCTTTCCCCAAATCTGTTACCAGGCCAGAAGAATAAAAAGAAAGATAAGAAAAGGTAATACTTTTAAAATAAATTCTCAGATATTTAGTTCCCTTCCTCTTGCTCTAAAAACATATTTTCTATCACTTTCGTTAACACAAACTAAGATAACAAAGCAGGAGAAAAGAGAACAGAAAAAAAAAAATCCTCAACTAACAAAGACATTTTGTACTCAATGGCAAAAAAATTAAGAATGAAGTAAGTCACATCATCAAATGAGTACTGGCTAAGATACTATTTTGCAAATGCTGGAAGTTTCAGAACTACATTAAAAAATATACATTAACAATATCTCCAAATACACGGTCTAACACACAAATATACATGAGTCTCCTATACATCCTTCAAAATCTGAGCTCAAGAATTACCACCTCTATAAGCTTCCTTGGCACAGAATTAATCACGCCGTCCTCTTTAACACTGTATCTTGGATCGCTCCAGACCACACAGTAAACCACTTACGCATCTTTTGGGCCCTGGCATCTCTGCATACCTATGGTCTAACGAGCTGCATGGCAGCTGGCATGACAGGTTGAATTTCAGGAAATACTGCTGTATACTATAAAATGTCTTCCTGTATCTTCCCATGCTTTAACATTTGTGAAGTAAGAATGTCTAAGGCCTCACCCACTAATAATACAAACCTTAGCGTACTGTTCGTGCTAGCCATATCAAGCCTAGCAGTCTACGCCATTCTTTCATCCGGCTGAGCTTCAAATTCAGAATATACTCTGATCGGAGATCTATGAGGGGTAGCTCAAATAATTTCATATGAAGTTAATATGAAATTAATAAACATATTTAAGATGATAGTGTTTCTCTTTTCTCTTGGAAGCCTATTATTAAATTGATGATACATCATATATTACATGGTATCAGAGAATCCAGAAAATACAGTATGGGTGAACCATTTTAAGCATTAAAACTATATCAACAATTAGTTTTCTCACTGACATGGTCAATTCTTGATTCTCTGTGGTAGTACAGGACAGCAATATTACCTAATTACAGAGAATACAAAGAATTTAATACATTTACCAAATGTATATGTCACTTTTTTTCAGAAGTAACAAGTCATTTTTCCTAAACTAATATTAAAATCAGCCTGATGTTTGAATATCTACCAACTGTCACTATAAAGACTCCAAAACCTCAATCAAAAACATACAACTAAGAGAAAATTAAACTGGCAGTCATTTTAAATGTTCTTTTAATACTCTCTTTTTCTATCTTTTAATATCCATCTTTTTCCTTTCATAGACTTACAACCTGACTTGACTTTAAATGATGGCAAGATATACTGCTTCCTCAACCGTGTTTCTCCTTGCCAAATTCTGTAATTCTGCTTACATGGGACAAAGTCTCTATTTTGTCTATGAGATTTATCTTTTGCCTTTTCCACTTTCCACACTGTTCCATCAGCTAACACACACATCTCACGCTAAACATCTTTACCCTGATGAGGTTTCAGCTCTTTAAATTATTAATGGTTAATCTGCTCTCAATGTTCTTTTCTTATATAAGCCTTTTCTCTTCCTCCTGTACATAATCTGCCTAAGGTTTAAACAATATATTCTTGTATATTAAGTGAATCCAGCAGGGTATAGCTCTGCAGCAGGGTATTTTTAATTCCTTACTAAAAATAAGTATATAACACTACATTACAAGTGGTTATTTTAACTCTAATCAATGTGAGAACACACTGGCAAAAACTTGGATAGCCAACAGAAGGTAATTTCCTTAAGGATTTACCAATTAATGTCAGTGTAAGTCTGCGAAGCTGGACCTGGCAGGTTGTGGACTAGTCTGCCTTTGGGTAAATCTGCAAGGTGAACATGAGCTACTTCATAGTCAAACATGCATTACTTACATCGGAGCTTACATCCTGGACTCCTAAGGACAAAAACAGTTTATAATATTGAAAAGATTATGGGATATTATCTAAAATGCTGAGCCTGTGCTCATTTGTTTTTGTTTTTCTGTAAAAAGATACATTTTCTGACACAAAGAACCAAAAAGATTCTTTAGGCCAAATAACATCTTCTGATACTGAATCAAGATGATTCTGTTATTTAATTGAATCTTACATATAAATGACATAAAAATTATTAACAGAACATGCTTTTATCAAAAAGGAAAATTGACTGGCTTTGACTCTAAAGCACATCATCAGCTGTAAAGTTATCTTAGTTTAGTTTCTTTAAAAACTACAAACAATATTCATACGTAAAAATACTTAACAAGAAAACGTATACTTTCATGTGGAAGGAGAATGAGAATAAGCTTATGAAAGCTGCTAATCTCTCCAAAATTCATTCTTACCAAATTTTGGAACATTTTTAGAATTATAAATACAAATCCTAATAGTTACATATTTATAGTATTTACAGAACACTAAACACATTATATTCAAAACTAAATTGAAGTTTAAGTATACTTTAAGATATCAAGCTAGTCATTTAATACTTATATTTAACAATATTTCCTTAATCATAAAGGTAATGCTTATCCCATTTTTCTAATATGAAAAACTGTCCAAAACATAATATAATTTAAAATTATCATTCTGAAAGTTGATCACCTAACAAAAGTCATTCATAATTTATGGTATTTCTATAGTTTTGATTAATTCATTTCAGTTAACACATTTTTATTTGCATTTCCATGGAAGTTATGAGAGTTAGAATAGATGTATTAAAGAATATATCTATATAACTGAATTGACATTAAACCTATTTATTCTAGAACATTTCTAAAAACTTCACTGAGCTGCCATAATTTTTGTCAGCGTATGTAGTACTGAATGACCATTAAAATACCTGAATTGAAACTATTCCAGTCTAGCAGTTTGTAAGATCTTGTGTTACCCATAATTCCGACAAAGGCTGAGTTCAAAACAGCAAATTAGTAGATCAGTTTTAGGTGCAGAATAGTAGGAAAAAACAAAACACACTACAAACAAGAACAAAATTGACACCACTCGACAGGAACTGGAAAGACACAGACAGCAGAGTTAATAAGAAGTAGAAATAGAAAGAGAAGAAGGAGCATGCTATCATAATCTAACATTGACTAAAGTTTACTCATTTAAGAAAATTACCTTGACTTTTAAAACCACCTCATTCTTTCCTTTGTTGGATGATCCTGTTTGCTAACTATTTAACAAAGGATAAAATTCTAAAAGAAGTAACTCCAAAATAATCCATAGAATTAGCAGGTGGCAATGGTTTTAAGATGGGATTTTTTTCCCTTCTACACTGAGTGTAAAATGCAAATTTCCCATACTCATTAGTCCAAAAAAAAAAAATAGCTACAAGATTCATTTGAGAGTGCAAATACAGCACTTTTACCATTAGCACATGGATCTCAATCTTCCCTAAGCTTCTCTCAGCAGAAACTCAGCAGAGTAACTCAGTGTCATAAAATTAATACATCATCATTATGGTAGGTGCCAATCTAGAGTTCTGTTTTAACATTCAACTTTTTTCAACAAATTGAAATGTTTTCATAAATAATTATTTAAGGAGCCTGAAGAATAGTAAGTGTTTTTAAGAAAATGTTCCTTTTTAAAGCATAATAAATAAACAATCTGAAGAATGTGATATTTATGTCAAACTACTACTGGAACCATTAGAATATACAATTGATATGTATTTAACTGAAAATAAAACAAAATTAAAATATAACTTATATACCATTAAAAGCATTTATATGTATATGCCCATAATTGTTTGGGAAATAGTCCATTATTAACTAAGAATTTCTATATGTGAGTTCAAAAAATAATCTGAAAGGGAATGAAAGGAAGAGAATAGATAAGCTGGTAATTACAATACACAAAACGTATTCTTAATAAGGGTTCCTATTTTCTTCCTGCACCTGGACTCTTACATTTCTTACACAGCTACAATAAACTGGCAAGTAAGATAAACCCCACAAAAGAGTTTTTTGTATAAAGTAATATGATTTAAAAAATATAGCTCTCTATTTAAACTTATTTTAGTAAACTTCAGTTGTTCTCCAGACTCTACAGCTTACTCAGAGTGCATGGAAGCAACAATAAAAATGTTTTCAGTCAATAAAAGACATTACTAATAATTGAGTATATTCCTCAAATCATTTTTTGAAGTTATTATATCAGAGGGTGCCTTCTATCAAATTATTTCAGTCAGTGTCCCATAGAAACACCAGAAACTAGCCTTGAGTCACCTAAGTAATGTTAGGTATGTTAACCCAGAATTTCCGTGCACTTTCCAAATATTCAAGTTCCTAAACACAAAGATATAAACCTTGCATAGTCTTCAAGGGCTCAATACATTAAACTGGCATCAGTCTAAATTTGCCTTCAATTACTACAGAACTTACAAATGCCACATGAAAGATCTGAAATTGACAAGAAAAATAAGAAACGGGAAAAAATAATAAATCACAGAAGAAAAAGCAGACTGATGCTGAAAAGATGTCTTCACTTAGCTTAAGAGCTTTTGTAAATAATCCTAGCTAGTATTGCTTTTCTGAAATCTTCTTCAGAGTCTAAAAAATCCCATTGTTTCTCTGTAATTAACTCAGATGACGTCAAACCATATGGCACAGATCATTTTTTAAAATTTAAAACAATAGTGATGTTACATATCCTCAAAATCATTACCTGCAATGTCTGGCATATATAATTTCAAAGCATTTCACTCTTTTTACAGCTTGTTGGTAAAGCCCCAGGAAGAGGTTACTGAAAGTAACAATTTAAGTTTTTCAAAAATATGTATGTATATATGCCAAATAAGAATATTACTGTAACTTCAGATTTAAGGTATGCCATTAAAATATTAAATGACTTGGGCAAACGACTGGGCATCTCCTCAGAGAGAGGCAAGAACACATTCTGCGTGAAGAGTTCCTACCATTCTATCACGCTTATTTTAGATTTAGAAAAGTCACCAAACCATTTCTAATCCAAGGGCCTGAAATTAACTAGAACTTCAATGCTTGCCTTCTTTTATAATCATGGTCCCATGTTTAAAGAAGTGAGCTACTGTTCTTATTTTTTCAGTTATAAAGAACAAATAGCTACACACAAGAACCCAAGGAACCAGACAGTTGTATTTTTTAGTTGTTTGGTTTGCTTTTTACTTCTTAGGCACGCTACATAATGTTTACAATTACACTTTAAAAGAATACTTCTTTTAGGAATAAAGAAATAACTCTAATAATCTATACAGAGTTACTGCTAGTGAAAAGAATTAACATCTTAGGCTAATGGTCACAATGGTTAAATTGTATCTGCCTGGGTCAAAGAAAACAGCTGATTCAAACGTTACTTAATGATTCCCTCAAAGAGATACCTTGGCCAGAAGTGAATCAAGATTTGTATTTTCATTCTGCATTAAAAAGTAACCAAATTACATTTCTAGTTAGTTTGATTATTTTTCATTAATATTATTCAAATATTTTAAAGTTACGTGTGTCAGTTTATACTCTCTTTTTCATTTCTTTTTCAGATAGGTTTGGCTTAAAAAAACATTATGAAATTAATTTTAAATCATAATTTAAATAAAAGAAACATTGAAAATGAAGTTTTAAAGAACATACCAGGATTGTGGATACGATCCAAAAGCTTCACAGAGCGCGCACTAACAACGCCCCCAACATGCACAAGAAATCCAAGAGGAAATGCCGTCAAGGTAAAAAATGGAAATTCCTAGTAGAAAGAATGATGGAAGAGTATAACTGACCATGTGTGAAGTACAAAACATTTACTTATTAAAAACTTTGTCATAAAGAAACAAATTCCACCCCTTACCAATTATACATTACACATGCTTTGTAATTAAGTTTCTTTGGATGTTTGCAGACTTCTGAATCCATTTTCCCATATATATCATGTTATATGCAATCCAAGCACTCTTTTTATCAATTCTCAGTGAGAAAAATGTTTTCAGAGTTCCAATTTGAGGAAGAGTTACACTTTTCCTTCCTCAGAAATGAGACGAGGGGATCCCCCTGCCCTTCTACCCCATATCTACTTCTTAGTGGGACAGACTTCACAGACACATCCAACTCCAGGCTACTGGTAAAGGCTCTGAAGGCCTGGGGATAGACATCTAATAGAATGTGAGACTAAGGGAAAGGGAGTGAGAGGGTGAGTGCGTGGGTTAAGTAATACATAGGAAGGTGAAGATAGGACAGATTATCAAGTTGAGGTGCACAGGGAATCACTATGTGAGATTATTTACTCTATCAATACCAGGGCAGCAGGAGAAAATATAAGTTCAAAAAGTGTATTGAGGAAAAGGAGAAGGTAAGTACAGTAGATGCCTGCAAGGCAGACAATACAATTCCACTTGTTCTTCAAAGCCTTATTCTTCCCTTCTCTCTCAAGGACATCAATCTCATCAATTTAGAGACAAAAACATGGAAGAGAAAAGTGGTAGAGAAAGGAAATTCATTGAAATAGTACCCAGGAAGAAAGGGGAGCTCCTGTAGCTACCCAAATATAGAAGTGTCTCACATTATACAAATTGCATGTGGGTCAGGGAAACTAAATATCTGACTTGTCTGCCACCAAGATTAATGTACGTCACTTAACCAGAAATCAGTCACCAGCCCAGTAGCCTCAGCTATTCAGAAACTAATTGAGAATTGGAAAATAAGCAAAACAGGGCTCTCAACAATAAAAGGAACTGTTATAATTCCAAGTACTAAAGTTTAAGAACTTTATTCATAAGAGGTCCCCACAGGTCATATTCATAATATGGCATATAGCAATTATAAATATGTAATTTTAGGGACACACTCTAAAATCTATCAGTATTTTTTTCTAGACCACAGAACATTAAATGCAGCAAATAAAAACTGGACGATAAAAGAGTTATGAAATACAACTAGAAACAAGTACATAAAAGCAGCAAGATTACTGAATGGAGAATATGAACTTAAAGCACAGAGAATACAAATTCACCAAAGCACAATCCACAAAGCATAGCAACTTGGAGTCATTCAGCACAAAGGCAAAAAGTCTGGCACACCTCGGTACCCAGTGAAGATACAGTATAAAATGTGTGTGTGTGTATAGAATTATAAATTAATTCAGATAGAATTTAAAATTAGTCTTTAAATCAATAAGGGCAAGAAAACCAAGGCTATGTAAAAGAATAGTAAAAAACCAGTCTATGGAAGTGGGTAGGTTTAGCCCAGATGATAGAGAAAAAGGAAGACCAGGGAGAAGACAGAGGGGAATTATACATAAGTGTACTATATTTGGTCAAAGTGCCTCTTTATTGCCAACTGAAATTTTTTTAAGAAAGATTTCTTTTTTAAAAAAATTAAATTTATTGGATTGACATTGGTTAATAAGACACCTGAACTTTTTAAAGATATGTTTTAAGTGAGAAATGTCAAGGTAAGCTTATGTTACCAGAAACTTGAGTATTTCACCTAATAAATTAAATCTTTAATTTTTTTTCAATTTTAAGATAAAGTTTTTAATTTCCTCATAATAATAAGGCATAGTATAAAAAACTCATTATGTTTACTCTTTATATTTAAATATTTTAAATATTCTGGATAAGAGATACTGAAAATAAAAGTTTTGTGAGTTAAGGGGGAAGCAGTTTTTCCTTCTAAAACTGAGAAATAAGTGGGTAAATTCACATATTAAGAAACATCTTTATATAAGAGTTTAGGTATGAAAAAAAATGAATCAAGCCCTGGCTGGTGTGGCTCAATGGATTGAGCACCCACCTGCGAACCAAAAGAGAGCTGGTTCAATTCCCAGTCAAGGCACATGCCTGGGTTTTGGGCCAGGTCCCCAGTTGGGGGCGTGCTAGAGGCAACCAATTGATGTATCTCTTGCACATCGATGTTTCTCTCCCTCTCTTTCTCCTTCCCTTCCCCTCTCTCTAAAAGTAAATAAACAAAATCTAAAAAAGGAAAAAAGAAAAAATCAATCAAAATGATTTCCTGATTGGAATTCACTGACTCTTATTCCCAAATTTCAGAAGATGGGGTAAACAGACAAGCGGAGAAGCATCTAGAGGTGGTCACAGCAGAAAAAGGAGAGGAAGAGTTGCCCAAAGAGACAGAGGCCCATTCTGCAACTTCACCTCTGTCCTACATGTAGTCCCATCTCACCCAATCAGCACACCGACCCTCACTTAATACACATAATTTAACCTAGAGTAAATAAAATGTCACCATTATTCAACCAAAATTACATCTTCAAACCACCTTCTCCAGAAGAGCTACTCCTCATATCTATCTGCAGATATGAGGCTTAATACCTGTCATCTGCACCACAGTCACCAGCAACTACTATGGAGTACTTACAATGTGCCAGCCCTAAGCAAAGTGTCTTTTTTTAAATAAAGATTTTATTTACTTATTTTCAGAGAGTGCGGAAGGCGAGGGAGAGAAACATCGATTTGTGAGAGACATATTGATTGGTTACCTCTTGCACACCCTCAACTGGGGACCTGGCCTGCAACCCAGGCATGTGCCTTGACTGGGAATCGAACCGGCAACCTTTTGGTTCACAGGCCAGCACTCAATCCACTGAGCCCCACCAGTGAGGGCCCTAGGCAAAGTATCTTAAAACTATGCTTTATAATCTTTCTCATACCCTAAGAGGGAGATACAATTTATCTCCATGTTTTGGTGAAAAACTGAGCTCAAGAGGGCCTATTCTCTTTGTGAGCAATAAACCTTATCACCTTGCTTATTATTATTTCTGGTTAAAACATTAAGTTAAAGAGTTGATTTGAATCTCTAGTCTATTATTATACCTGATGAATTTATAGGTTCTCTTCTATTGAAAAGGACAGCTTCCTTAAGATTGGCCCAAGCACACCCTGTTTTCAATGCTCAGATGAGACTTTCAGGGACTGTGGAAGACATTTTCTCTGGAAATCCTTATATTTAAAGTATCTTGCCCTGTGGTACCTAGATAAGACTTCATATTTGAATGCTTTAACATAAGCCAAGTGCATGCAGCATAAATCTATAAATAGCATGCACGCAAGACAGGCTAGTTGAAAAATCTGAGAACACAAGGGAGTATCTTTTTAAAGATTTATATAGGATTTTTCTTAGAAGATGTTTAAATAGTTTAATTAAATATTTTTCTTCTTATCCCAAGAGACCAGAGTAAACTTTCTAAATATAAAACTCCATGTCAGATTTCTATGATTTACTATATAATTCTACCCCCACTTCTAAAAAGATAGTAATTTATCAAGCAAGTTTGCTTTTTATCAATGTTTTCCCCCAAGTGTGTTCCTCACTAAGATGTATTCAAATGAAAGAATCCATGGTAAAATACATTTTAAAAACACTAGGTTAAACTAAGTCAGCGAGGTTTCTTTATTAAAGAAAAATATACATCCCAGAATCAACAAAGTGATTTCATTTTTCTTACAGATGAAAGAAGAGTCATATTGAAAAATATATCTATTTCTTAATACATAAAACACATCTATTTGCCTTACATCAAATAGTTAAGTAGCGAAATCTAAATCTAAATAGAACTTTTAAACCCATTTCTCATCTCCCAGTAATCTGACATCTGTTATCAAGATCTTGTTAACTTGCTTTTTAATTGCTTTTGCGAGAGAAAAAAAATAACACTCATATTTTTCAGAACTGCTACTTGAATAGCCCATTAAATAAGGGATATTTGACAAAGTTTCTTTTCCTCAAGAAAAACAATCCATACAATTTATTAAGGATGACAAGGGGTACAAATAAATATGTTTTAAATAAATATAAAAAATGTTACAAGTAGTCTAGGTTCAACTTGATCCAGAGTTCAACTTCAGAGTTAGGCATATGTGAACACACATGGGGAGAGTTCTTCATAGTTTGGTACAAATATTTCCCAAAACGAAGCCACACTGTTGGCAGCCACAGATGAATGGTAAAGTCAAAGATGATGATGTTTTTGCTAGTTATTTTGTACAAGGGTAGAGCAGTGGTTTCATAAACTCAAGCAACTAATGCTACAAGGTTAGGTTATGTAAATATATTGCTAACTAGGTTGTACAAGGTTGTAAATGAAAACTATAACTCTCTACACATTTCTGTTAATTTTATGAAGATTATCTAGTAATGTATGCCCAATGTGTTTATGTGTCCAAAATTTTAAGCATGCTTAGAAGCATATTTGAAAACATAAATTTTATTGAAACCAAATCCAAAGCAATTTTCATTGATTCAATTTTTTTAAAGCTAGATGCTTTTAAAAGTTTTCAGTACAAAGTATTAAGTCACAGGCACAACATCTGAGAAAAATCTCATTACATCAAACATCAAGATAACCCAAGTTTTTCTGTTCATGTGAATTTTAGAATGATAATCAGATTCCAGGAAATATTCCTAGTTAAGGGACTCTGTAGAGCAGGGGTGTCAAACTCATTCTCACTGGGGGTCACATCAGCCTCCCAGTTGCCTTCAAAGGGCCGAAATAATTTTAGGACTGTATAAATGTAACTACTCCTTAACAGTTAAGGAGCTGAAATTACATTTGATCCTTTGAAGGCAACTGCAAGGCTGATGTGGCCCCTGGTGAAAATGAGTTTGACACCCCTGCTGCAGAGAATGCAAAACTGGGATACAGAGGAGGTAACAGTATCCTGGACTAAAAAATAGTAAGTGGACACACACGCCCTCACTCTGGCCCTCTTCTCCATCTTTTTAGTCATTCTCTAGATTTGGTTTGAATGTTTGGGTGGGCTTTTTATGACTGCAAACTGTGAGGGTAGCTGCAAGGCAATTGCTGCTTGATAGGGTATAAAGCCAAGAACTGGGTACAGCTAAAGTCTCATCGCTCTGCTCAGTTTAGTTCTGCTCTCTCCAGCCTTGTCTAAAAGGCACACAGATACTCTCAGAACAAGGAAAGAAAGTCTAAAAAAGTAAATTGTTGTTTTGAGTGCAATAATAGGATATGAAAAACACTAGTATTCTCAAAAGCCAATGTCAAAAAAAAAACACCTTTGTTTCACAAAGTGCATTCTTTTATAGGTATTTGCTGTGTTGCATCTTTACAATTATAAACATTAAAATGGCAATAAATACATAACTATCAACAATTGAATCTAAAAAATCAGACTAAGCAAACAAGCAGAAAAGAAACAGAATCGTAGATATGGAGAACACTGGGATGGTGGCCAGTGGGAGGGGTTCTGGGGGAATGGGGGAAAAGGTGAAGGGGTTAAGAAGTACAAACTGGCAATTACAGAATAGGCAGGGGGGTCTTGAGAACAAGCGTAAGAAATAGAGTTGCCAAGGAACTTCTATGCGTGACCCATGGACATGAACAAAAGAGGTCACTGGAGGGAGTGGGGGGTGCTTGGTGATGGGGACAAAGGAGGAAAAATTGGGAAAACTGTAATAGCATGATCAATAAAAATAAATCAATAAAATCAATAAAAATAAAAAAGAAAATGCTAGTGTAAAATAGAACTTGTAAAAGAAAACTCTGTAAATCCTTATAACTTCCAAATCAGACACAATGAGAGCTATGAAACTGTGCCTTAAAATAACTGACATGACATAAAATCATGCACTGTATTAGTTAAGTAGAAAAAAACAATAGCCTCATAATGCTATTAAATTAAAAAGAAAACAAACTTTGCATTACAAAAAGAAAAAAAGCTGGCGACATTTGTTAAAAGCTTAAATAAGACATAAATGATTCAGATCAAAACTAGGAAAGCTACCAAAACAAGAAATAGGCTCTCACACATGTTTAGGAACATACCCGCCTTCTACAGAACCTATGAGGCGATCCTCCCTTAGCATTGAAGTTTATAAAAAAATAAAAATAAAAAGAGAAAAATCATCCAAAAACTTTAACTGTTCATTTTCCATTTAGCATGTTCAATGAAACGTTAAACTAATAAAAACTTAAAAGAGATGTACTCAAATACTCAACAACCACATTATTTATATCTCTAGAAATACAGAATCTGAGCATTTCTTACCCCTAGGAGATTATTCAGTGATAAAAATAACCTCAGCAAATAAAAATATTAACATACTAAATAATTATTTTAATATTACATGACTAAAATATTTTTTGGAAAAGTATCAATTATTTCCTTTTATATATTATAATTTTAATGTAAAATTAGAACAAATTTCACCATTCAATGGATATCTGCAAATAGACTACTTCTAATAAAAGACTGGAAGACAAAACAAAAATAATTATAGAATTATTCTAAATTAAAATTATTCATAAACAAATAACTTTGATACCTTAAATACAGTTGTTTTGACTTTGAAATTACAATATTACAGGTAACAAGACCAAAATCAGCACGGAGATAAGTCATAAGTATATGGAAGGTTGATAATACAATCTTATTAACAGTGTAAGAATAAAGAATGTGAGTGACTCTTACCCTCTGTTCCAATGCTGACTGAGTCTGTTGTCTTAAAAGAGCTTTAAATGGCCCCCCTTCTTTTCCAGCACTACCACTTCCCATTCCTACAGAACATCAGTACATAAATAACCAACAAAACAACTATAGAAGCAGAAAGATTAATTGCATTCATCTTCATAAATATCATGAGTCAAAATCTGTTAAAATGATCCAAACATTTAAAGTAGGGATGGTAGCTAAGCACATATTTTACATTATTTTATTCACAAAGTTCATTTTAGAAGCAATATATCAAAGTGCTACTGATCATAGCTAGTTTTAAACTTAATTTGTTCTAAAAATTATTTTTTAATTAAGGTGTTGAATTTTTGTATAACATTCAATTTTTAAAATGGAGTCTTCTAATAAAAAATAATCATGCTAATACCAATTACTTATACTAACAATTGAAGAGTACTAAAAGAAATAAGAGCAACATTAACTGTTTGTTTAAAAATAAGTACAGAAAAGAAAAGCACTAATTGTGCTTACTTCAGATATTCCAAAATTCTCTAAAGAGCATGAATTTTAGGTAATTTTGAAATACAGTCAAATTTATTTTCTGATAACTTCCCATTCCTAAACATAAAAGTCATGTCAAAACAGTATTAATATATATAGTTTTCCACACTCATTTGCAAAAATCAACATAAAGTTTTTTAAAAAACTAAAAATCACAAACATATAATAGACACACCACAAATGTACAGTTATGAATGAAATAATTATATTTCTCAAGTTCTTAGGTGTATTTTTAAAGGCTTAAATTTAAATATCTTACCCTACCTAATTTTAGTCTTTTGATAATACCAAGAGACCAACTATGGTCAAAGAATTACGGAAAGCAGAGGACTAGTGAGAAACCAGTTCTCTGCAAGCTAGAGTTACTACTTCAATTCTATCCTTGCAAACTGAAAAAGCGTATATATAGTCCTGTTCACTATGACTCTAAAAAGGAACTAGTTTACTTTCACATTTTTAGCTGTTCTTGGATAAGGAAACAAAAGTTAGCATGTGTATAGTCCCATTCTGTTCTTTTCTTTTATTTTTTTTAAGGAAATTTATTTTTCTTGTAGTACCTAAACATGATTTTTAGAGACTATACAATACTAAACATAGAAATGAAACTAAGATCTTTATATGAAGCATATTGAAAGCTATAAAATAAAATTTTGTAGAGATAAATGAAATATCAGAAAATACAGCAGAATAATTTGAAAATTAAAGCAACAGACAGAAAAAACTGGATAATGAAAGAATATTACCAAATGAGACTTAAACTGATTCAAACAGAATAATTTACTAATGTAAACATATGGTTTAGCAACATGATGATACAGGTCCAATGTGAATAGAGTTTGTATGAAGGGAAAGAAAGTAAAGCATCTAATATAGAAACTCTAATAATGAGAACCTAATAATAATTGTAAATATGCATATCTATTATCCTTAGACATACTACTTTTTAATATATAAGATAATTTTAGCAGAATATTTACAATTATCTATCAAGTAATCCTCAATCACATCCTCATGATAATGCTAATCACGTAAATCTGTCTGCCAATAAGAAAAATGACAAGTACATCCTACATAAAATACCCACTACTTCTTTGTAGTATCAAAAATGATTCAAAATAAAGGGATTATAAAGCTGACATAATGTGGTCCTACCAGAAGCAGCCAGGAACAACTCTTCACTGAAAGAAACACTTTTCCTCAGAACTGGGCTGACAAGGCTAGAATGATGAGGGGGAAGGCTAGATTCCGAGAGGAGGAGACAGGACTTTCTAAGATGAAGGGAACCACAAGAGAGAGAGGGGGAGCTGGGATACAGGTAAATCCTAGGACTCTGTGGGTAAGGTGCTGCGGAGGAAAGTAGCAGAGAAAAGATGTAGATTCAGAAGATGATCAGAAAATGCAGGATAAGGAAAGCAATGATGAACCAAACATAACAGTAAAAATGATTTTTAAAATGCATACACAAATTATACTAAGCATATGAAGACATTAGCAAGACATCTACCCAACATAATATAAATAGGATACAGTCTAAAACTGAACAAAGTCATTATAAACTTTGCATTCATTAAAATTTTTAAATCACTTACATAAGATTTTATGCCATTCTAATAACTTTTAGTTGACTTCTTTAAAACACTTAAAGAACAGTTGCCTTCTTTTGCTTAAGAATGTATAAGATTAAAATGTGCTGCATTTTACAAATTTTTAAAGCCAGAAGCTTGTTACCTCAAATATAAACACTTATTTAAAGTGGTAAAGTACAGCTCTTCAAATGTTACTAAACAAACAAACAAACAAAAACATATTCCTTATGAGTATTTAAATTGAATACCAAAAAAACAAATAGTACCATGTTAAGCATTTGCCATTATTAATTTTAAATAAATAAAATATTAAGTTCTTTCTGTCTAGCTTCAAGATGTTAATACTTTTCTTTTCCTGTAAAATTTTAAGTAATCAAATTTGACCATAGTACTGCTTGCATTTACAAAGAGTTGAGTACCTAAGGGCCAAATACCCTCCGGATCACAAAAACTATACATGGGTAAAAACCTGACTAAAAAAGGTAAAAACTAGTTTTAGGCAGGTATAAAATCAATATCTTAACAGTAGCATTCTAAAATTCCACTGTGATTAGTTGAGTACTTGGAAAAAATATGAAAATAAAATCTTATATCAAAAATTAGAGTCGACAGAAATAAATCAATGTGATTTTTTTTTAAAGAAAACAAGAGCTATTTGAAAACCAGCTGGCAGCTTTGACTACAAATGGAAAAAACAACTTTCTCAGTCTAAGGTTTATTCACTTGATTCTATTTTTTGGCTTCCCAGATTACATATAATAAATCAATAATAATCAGCTCATCTATACCCACTATTTCTCAAAAGACTGATTTTGGATGTAGGTAAATTAGAAAGCAGAGAATTATGAAATACACACTAACATATAGTTTTAAAAATTTTAGAACAATATTTGCCATTTCATTTTTTAATATATTTTTTAAAGATTTTATTTATTCATTTTTAGAGAGAGGGGAAGGGAAGGAGAAAGAGAGGGAGACAAACACCAATGCGTGGTTGCCTCTCACACACCTCCTACTGGGGACCTGGCCTGCAACCCAGGCATGTGCCCTGACTGGCAATTGAACTGGCGATCCTTTGGTTCGCAGATCCACGCTCAATCCACCAAGCTACACCAGCTAGGGCAATATTTGTCATTTTAAATCTCCATGAGAAATGAGAATGCACCTCAGAGTATTCAAAAATGCACAGGGGCTCATGATAAAGCCAAAGGACTAAAATGGCTAACATCCTATAAATTTGCTAATGGGGTCGTGAATAATTATAGGCAAAACAAAGCAATTTATTTAGAGGTAGCTTAAAAATATAGAAATATATGAAAATATTATAAATAAATTTTTAAATACTAAAAAGGTGGAGCTAGAAAACAAAATGCAAAACAGTTCTCATTTGATAATACAAACTGAATGCAAAGTACAAAGCTGAAAGGAGAGTAGACTGGTCCAGTTAGTTTATCACTTGACTAGTCTTGGTGTTTACGGTGAATTAAAGAAAAAGAAACAGAAAGATTAAGAAATACTTTGAAAACTTTATCTGAGGTATGGCAAAGGGAAATAAAGATAAGAATATTGAAAAGTGGCCTGGAATACACAAATAAATAGCCAGTGGACAAAGTTTTAAAACTACTTTTAAGAGAAGTTATTCTTCAAATACTATCCTAAGTCTTTTATCTTTCTTATTTTGATTGTCATGAATATAAGGCCAGAATCTCATTCTTTACTAAAAAACAAACAAAACAAAACAAAACAAAAAAAGAAAGAAAACCCCTACTATTTGAATATGGTTAAGATGCTACATGCCAATACATCCATTACTATCAAATATCAATCATATTTAGATGTTACTCATAATAATGTATATGTAAAAATAACGCTATTCTTTTTAAAGAAGTAGTCATTTAAATGACTACATTTATAAAAATAGACATTGAATCTACAGGCTTATTCTTTTAATCCCCTTTCTCTATTTTGGAAGTAGCACTGGTTCTAGAATTAGATTTCTTTTACATCGCCTTCATAAAATCTAAGGTCCTTATAAGAAACTTCTAAGTTTCTTGTCTAACACAAAAATAAGGTTATTAAAGATAAGTTTAATATAACACAAGAACAATGAAAAATGTTTTTATCAATCTGGCAAGGAAACTGCCAGATAAAAATAATACTTACAAAAATTGTAAACTATTAACTTTTAAATGTTTTATTTATTTTTTATTTTTCTTAAGAATAATAATTTAATGATTAAATAAGTTAATTCTATTTTATGGAATAAAAAACTAATTTTTAATCAATTTTTATGACAAATATATTCATAAAAACTCAGATGATCAAAACATACATAGGAGGGGGAAATTATAAATTTCATACACTGAGATATATACAATAATAAGTAAAGTAAAGCTGCTATTTTCTAATCTATAGAATAAGACAAGAGAAACCAAATGTTTTAAATAACAAAAAGCTAATAGATGTATGTATTCCAAAATAACCATTTTAGATGTTAAGATCTTTTCATAATAAAATCTTACAAATAAATTCAGAAATAGAAACAATGAATTCAAAATGAGTATACTGTATGAGGAATTGGATTGCAAGTTATTGTTACTTTCTATTCACATGCTTTAAGGTGTTATTCCTCTTAATTTAAGCCTGAAATGAAATATATCTACATGCAAAAATAAACCCTGATTTTCGTATCTACACTAAGATTAAATCAGTAAAATGCAGCTCTCTGAACATGGTAGTTGTGAACTATACAAAAGTTTTATATTTTAATTGTAGTAACTGAAAATGATCACTATTCACATCATCTTTTAACTGAAATGCCAAAAACTGGAGAAAAGGCTTGGATGGAAAGCTAACAAGGAACAGAAACAAATTAGAAAAAAAAATAGAAAAAAATAAAAGGTGGGTGGAAGTGCCTTACCAGTTTTGGGTGTCAAACTCAAATCTGTGTCAGAAGAAGAGGACTGTCGACTGTAGGACTTGGAAGGTGAAAAGGAATAAGTTTGGTTTTTCAGAGGGGTTGAGGGTCCTGATGAGTGAGTATTGGGGTTGGGATCTTCATTGAAGGGAATCCTGCCAGAAGAAGGTGGAAAAATATTAAGTAATCATGTGCCAAAGGACTTGTTGGAAGGCAGCATGATCCACACACGAGGAAAGTATTGGGGCAGGGCCAGCAGTCATTTCTTAAGTGTGGAGCTGGGTCTGAGGCCAAAGTCAACCAACTGCTGTTTAACCATTCATCATTCTTCAGATAAATAATTATCTGCATTGAAACAGTTAATAAGCCAAGTAAAAAAGCAAAAAAAGCATGAAATGACAGACTAAGGGTGGGTGTAAAAATATTAAAAAGAGAAATAAACAAAAAATAAATACACGACTGAAAATACTTTCAAATAAACAATGCTTTTTTTAAGTTACAAAAGAAAAAATGATGAGACTGCAAATGGTGTGTGTAAATATTCACAATTGTTTTTATATTTGCACACACACAGATATTGTCAAAAGAAAAATGTTTCCTTATCCTATAGCATCAAGAATGCCACAGCTAAAAACACAGCAGAGAGGAAAATCAATATAGCTACACAGAAACATTGCATTTTATGCATAATAGTTGCTTACCTGTTTTCTAATAGCCCTCTTCCACAGAATGAAACAGACCCTACCTTAACAAGTTTTGTATAAAGAAAATAAGTAAATCAGAAGCTTTGGTAGCTTTGTTTAGAATCCAATCATCAATTTTTATTCTAACCAAATGTAGTTGAAATGTCCAAAATATATACTGGAGGATTCTTCCAAAAATGCACAGTACACATACACAAGGCAGGGTTCTTAGATGATCTGTGGAAGAGACTTTGGAAACTGGAAGAACACTTTCACTCCCATGTAGTTACAGCCTCTGTGGTGGCTAAATACAGGACTTCTTCAGTGCAGCTGGACTTCAAGTGAGAAAAGGAGGAAGCCAAGACTTGTGGTACCTGCCTGCACTACCTGCCTGCCTGCCCTCTGCAGCCACTCTGCCCGTGGCCTGCCTTCCCCAGCGCTAGAGTCTGAGCAGTCTCGTACCAGTATAGATGAGGGTGGGAACAGACACAGAGAAGTTCTGAGTAAGCCGTGAGCCAGTAGCAGTATGAATTGGGCTGTTGTGAGTCGAGCGGCATCCATGGCTTGGAGGATGAACCAGCGGAGACCTGAGGGAATTTTTGATCAAAGTGGAAGAAAAGAAAACAATACATACAACAGATAGCAAAGTTATGTTAAAATAATTTCAAAGGAGCTTTAGTTAGGGGAGAGGAATTATTTTTTTAGTCCCTAGCATGCAAAAATCAAGTTGAAAAAAATTTTTTAAAAAGCTAAATATTCATTCATTAGGATATGGTTATAGTTTTAAAGGATCAGATTAATAAATTAGGACTGTGAATATGAAAAATAGCAAGCAAAATTTTCAGTAGAATTAAATTTTTTAAAAAGACTAAGATTTGGATAGAAGTTGCTTTAAAATGTTTGTTGTTTGATCACCATAGAGGTCACTACATAGTATTTTACAGAGAAAATACCCATAAAAGTGAAAAGTCAAATATAAAGTTCTTATATTACCTTTGAAACTGAGATATGAATAATTGCTGATATAATTAATTATATTTTCCATAAAGAAAGTTTTACTAACAGAACTGTTTCTGTCTCAACATCAAAATAGGTGTACTTAAGAATAAGAAAGGTGACAGCATAAAAAGAAATAACTGAACTGAATGGATATAAGCAGATATAAAAATTGTGTATTTTACACCAAGTATATAGCTTAAATCCAAGTTATACTGGGAAAAAAACAAAGTGAGGAAACACTGCTTTTACAAACACATTAATATACTCTGGTTTCTCTTCAGATCGTATAAATCTTTCGCCTTTTTAAAAACACATTAATAATGCAATGTAAATGATTTTTGTCTAGCTCTCTCAAACAGAATATATTATTTAAACTTAAACAGATAAAACTATATTATGAATTAAAATTTTGTAAGATATCAACTTATGTCCTGCAAAAGACCACATCATGTGCATGTATGGATATATTTATATCAGTTACACAGGTATATATTCATATTTAACATTTCAAATTTTCACAAAGAAATTTGGCTAAAAGGACACAATTACATTGGATGGGGAAAAAAGGTATATTACATAAATAAGAATCCTGGACTTCATATTAGCAATTATTTCACTATGCATTGCCTTTGCTTATGCACAACAAGGTGAAAAGAATCATATGTGAATACACTGAAAAACTATCATATCCCCATTTTTTTAGAATTCATATTAAAAGCAGGACAAGAGCCCAACTTTTCCTGGCACTTTTCCTTTTGCATTGTCAAGCAGACATTCCCAACAATCACAGTTTGTCAAGGTTCAAACATGAGTGATCATTAATTGTCAATAATGGTCCACAGACTACTTTCTGAAAATATCACTGATTTTACAACAGGACAAATGTTTCTGATACTGTTGCTAGTTTAAATTTAAAATGTGTTTAATACAACTGATAAAAATCAAACACTTCATTGGTGACTTATTTGTATACAAACTGAATAAGGTTTTATTTTTGTTTTTTTCTTTCTCTGTTCAAGTGACTATCAGTCCATACAAAGGAGAAATTATGGCTAAAGTCTCTTAGAAAGTACTTTTCTTTCTAAAGCAGAGAAAGAAATAAATCATATGTAAATGCACTTTCTACCATCAAGATAATTCAGCTTGGAAACACCAAAAATATTTATATTGTACATTACATTAAGCACCTAAAAAGGAAAAAAAAAACCCCAAAACTGATGGAGTAAAACACACCATTAATAAAGGTAAAATAAAATGAGTAAAATCAAATGAACATTGTAAAATGTTCAAATTATGATATCACATTAAAATCCAAATATACTGGAGCATCATCATAATGTATCCTTGGGGTTTTAATTCCTATCAGTCTCCTTGCATGAAATACCCCAGAGGCACTTGTACTATCAATCCATTCAGACAGGAACATAACCCAAACTACCTTTTATCAAATTCCTGTCTAGAAACAAAAATGTTATAATTAAATACCAGAATAATTACAATCAACTGAATCCTAAAACAATTTTAAGCTAGCACTCAAATTGGTTCATTATCAAAAACACAAAGAAGCTGGTTGAAATAAAGCAGCCTGAGTATTGAGGTTGTTGTTTTTTTTTTTTTAAATAACATGACTCAGGTAGTAAGATGTCTTTCAGAAAATCTTAATAAAGCAACTTAAATTCTTCATAGTGTGAATATTTTAAGGCAAATGGCTATAACTTAGAAAGGAGAAAACTTATACAAACCCGAAGATTTACATTACTGAAACAGATCTCAGAGTGGATGGGGGAGGGCGGAGTGGAAGAGATTAGCCAAAGAACATATATGCATATAGGCAAAGCCCATGGACACAGACAACAATGTGGTGGGGGTGGTTTGGTGCAGGGAGGCAAAGGGGGGGAGATGAGGGGCATCTGCAATAGTGTCAACAATAAATATTCTCCTACTACCCATACATCATTCTAAGACACCAACAGGTAATATAACTTTTTCTTTCCATAAGTAATTTAGTAAAAGAGTGAAACTTCAGTGGTCACAGCTACGAAAGCCAGACCCCTTCAGGCAGTTGTAAAGATGAAGGTGGCAGGAAGAGGAGGGATCCAGGTCCTTACTGAAATTTGCTATGGGAACATGAAAAAGAAATCTGAATTCCCCCCAAAATCTACCCCTGCAATCTGACTTTACCTGTAGCAGCAGGCAGCTGATATATTTTTAAGGCACATTTTAAATGGAATATAAAGCAAATTCACTCTTCCAATTTATTTAAAATTCATTTCACTTGCAACATATTTCCAAATAAAAACAGGAAATTTATTGTACTCTCTCTTGTGACTAAAATTTAATCCAAATAAATAAAGGCCAGCAGAAAGGAAATAACTAAACAAAAAGAATAAACTTAAAGAAGAAAATCTTATTTTTAAAAAGATTGTTTAAAAAAAACAGGTTGTGATTATTTCCTAGCCAACCTTTCTTGACTACTGGTGAACTAGGGAACATTTGTTTTCTGACAACAGAATTCTGACTCCCTGATGATACAGGAAAGGGGTCAGCAGGCCAAATCCAACCTGCCACCTGTTTTGTTAGGAAGTAAGTTTTGCTGTAACACAACCACACTCGTTAACTTGCATACTGTTGATGGCTGCTTTCACACAACAGCAGCAGAGTTGCTGTACCTTCTGGTCATTCACCAAAAAAGCTTGTTGACCTTTGATCTAGAAGAATCTCTGATCAGTGATTCTCAATGGAAGTACTACTGGCACTTAGGATGGACCAAGTTTTCCTTGTACAGAGTCATCCCTTGCTATGTAGGACAGTCAGCTTGTCCCCAACAGGGCCACGTCCCTCACCCCGTCATCATGACACAAAGTCTGTTTGAAACACTCCCTGTTGACAGCGCCAGCACTGTCACATTGAATGACGACACACAGGCTGAGTCCAGTCAACAGAAGTTTTGTTGGATGACACAGTTTTAAAAAAAATGTGTGAGCCCAAATTCCTTTAGATAAGGATCGGCAAACTTTTTTTGCTTTGTTCTATTTTTTGGTAAACAAAGATAGAAACTATGTAGCTAGTGCCTGAAATACTTACTATCTGTCATTTTACAGGGAAAGTTTGCCACTGTCTGCTTTATACAGTCCCCATTATTACCTATATAATTACACCAAATTATTTATATGAACTGCTTGGCCTCTGTAAACATTCAAGTGGGACCCCTGCACAAGTCAATCTTTCCGGCTTTCTATGGTAATTAGCTAATAATAAGCATAATTGAATTATCAGGTGTAGGGTTTTAAGGGTTCCCCAGAGAATAACTATAATTCCACACAATGCATAAATATTCATTTTATACTTTAGATCCTCAGTTTAAAGATCTGAATAAGTTTAATTTTATATTACTTTATTTGAATTTTATATTAAGGCTATAAATAAAATATTAGGAATATTTAAACAGTTTTAAGCTTGAAATGTTGACAGTCATCACTGATAAAAGAAATCACCGTAGGAAAAAATGTATGTTGAACAACACTACCAAATGTTTCAAATCAAATGAAAATGTATAAGTAAAAGAAAAAAATCTCCTTAAGATCAATTCATTGATTCATACTTACTCCTTCATTTCTTTGGATGGGGAATTACATGCAGGAAGGAATGCTGCTGGGCTACTTAATTTATCCAGTGTACACGCTGTTCCTATGGCTCGTACCACCAAACCAGACTCGCCTTCCAGATCAAAACACTGTAGGTATCCAACAACCGCATTTCCTCTCATTTCAAGCACTTTTAAGCCAATCTTCCTTTGCAGTTCACCTACCAAAAAGGAAGAAAACTCATTCTGCTTTATTTCTCCACATTACAGAATTTAAAAGAATCTAAAAAATCATGGATTTTTAGAACTTGGAGGAAACCTAAAAGGTTATCTGGTTCAGCATCCTACGTTCAGGGAGATAAGATATTATTAGCTACATTTTACAGATGTGGCAGATAAGGTTCATTCATTAATGCATTCATTTACCAAATAATGTTTGGTTGTGTACTATGTGCCTGGCACTCCTTTATTCTAAGTGCCAGATATACAGAGATGAACTAGAAAGATAAAGCTCCCAAATCTAGTGGAGTTTACATAATGGTGGGAGAAACAGATAAAAAACAAGTAAACAAATATATATACTACATATAATATATAGAATATATAGCATGTAATATAGTCTAACATAATTATAATTACAATTTATGCATTATGTAGTATATATCATATACTACAAATATAAAGAATATAACTAGAACATAAGTAAATATATTACTTAATAAATTATATACAATACATATTAAGTATAAATATAACATCCCATACTTATTTATAAATGTTAATTATATATAACTAACTTAACAGTGATATAAGTATAAATTATAGCTTATACATAAGATAAATTAAACTGTATATAAGTAATGTAAGTATAAATATAATAGAAGTATAAATATATATTTAAATATATAACTATTAAATATAAATATTTATACTTATGTATTGTCTAGTTTACATGTATGAATATGTAAGTATATATACACTCACACATACAGGGTCCGACAGAAGTAAGGCCTGCTTAAGTGTGGTTGGTAGGGTAATGATATGGGTATAATAATTTATAGTTTTAATTTGAACATTTCACTTAAAATGTCATATGGTGTGCTTGAGTATGAAATTGTTATGTTACAGAATTACATGCTTATGATTTTTGCAATAAAAGACTTTGTGATAAATAAAGGGTGTTATTTGTGCCAGACCCTGTATATACATATAAACATACATTTTAGATGGTAAATAAGTTCTTCAAAGAAAAATAAGAAAAGTAATCAGGTAAGAGTAGCGGGGAGGGGTAGAAGGAGCTATAAGTTGTCAAAGAAGGACTACAAAAAGGCAACATTTGAACAGAAAGCATTAGATTACCTAAATCTGACTACAAATAAATGTTAGAAAAAACTAGAACCCAGTTTCCTACCTCCTTGCTCAGGGCACTTTCCACTATACCACTTCAAGAGCACAATTTCCTTTCACTGCCTAGTTAAGAAGGAATGATAAGCTTCTGATTAGATTTCTTCTTGTTACAAGATGGGAATTCATGTGTTCAGGAGGAGGGGGCCAAGGGTAGGGAATCAGTCACTTTCCATTCATAGTCATCATTGTAAAATCTGAGGTAGCATGTCAAAAGGAAGTAAAAAATTGGGGAGTATTAAGTTAATCGGTAATGAAGCTTTTTTAAAAAAATACCTGACATTAAAGAAATGAGTCTCTGTCTGGCCTCATTTGATGCCCTCGGTGTACGAATTCGATCAATCCATTGATATTCTGGGTCTTCATTGACCACAAGTTCTTCTACAAATCCGTGAATTATTACAGCTCTGTAGCATTTTGGAATAGATGTTGCTGTTAAAAGAATCACAGGGTTAAATTCAATTTTTTAAAAATGAACAACTAAGTTCTTACCTTTTGGATATATAGTACAAAAACATCTTTTACTGTGATAATCAAAAATGCAAATATAATAATATTTCCAGTTAACCGATCTTCTAAGTTTCTTTTTATTCTTAAAATAATCAGTTTCTTTTGTGAGACCTCTCATTTTTCCCATGTAAGCATAATGGATATAAATTGTACTTTTATAATTTAGAAAATAGCTAAGACTTCTTAAACAGCATTTAATACAAAGCACAGAAAAATCAAAATTAAAGACAGCTAGCTGATTATCATCTAAACAGGTAAAAAGCAGATAATGAACACAAAAAACTTTACTTATTCAAAGCCCTATGTAAAAGTTCTGTACACCAGCCTCACAACTGAAACCTTTCTGACATAATCTGAAGAGTAATGCAGCCCTTCAGTTTTTTTAATAATATATTTTATTGATTATGCTTTCCCCCCTCTATTCCCCTCTGTCCTGCACACCCCATCCCACCCACATTCCCCCTACTCCTTAGTTCACGTCCATGGGTCATACATACAAGTTCTTTGGCTTCTACATTTCCTATACTATTCTTACCCTCCCCCTGTCTATCTTCTACCTACCATTTATGCTACTTATTCTCTGTACCTTTCCCCCCTCTCCCCCTCCCACTCCCCTGCTGATAACACTCCATGTGATCTCCATTTCTGTGATTCTTTCTTGTTCTAGTTGTTTGCTTAGTTTTAGTTTTTGTTTTTAGGTGTGGTTGTTAATAACTGTGAGTTTGTTGTCTTTTTATGGTTCATATTTTTTATCTTCTTTTTCTTAGATAAATCCCTTTTAACATTTCACATAATAAGGGCTTGGTGATGATGAATTCCTTTAACTTGACCTTATCTGAGAAGCACTTTATCTGCCCTTCCATTCTAAATGAAAGCTTTGCTGGACAGAGCAATCTTGGATGCAGGTCCTTGCATTTCATGACTTCAAATACTTTTTTCCAGCCCCTTCTTGCCTGCAAGGTCTCTTGAGAAATCAGCTGACAGTCCTATGGGAACTCCTTTGTCTGTAACTGTCTCCTTTTCTTTTGCTGCCTTTAAGATTCTCTCCTGTTTAATCTTGGGTAATGTAATTATGATGTGCCTTGGTGTGTTCCTCCTTGGGTCCAATTTCTTTGGGAGTCTCTCAGCTTCCTGGACTTCCTGGAAGTCTATTTCCTTTGCCAGATTGGGGAAGTTCTCCTTCATTATTTGTTCAAATAAGTTTTCAATTTGTTGGTCTTCTTCTTCTCCTTCTGGTACCCCTATGATTCGGATGTTAGAACGTTTAAAGATGTCCTGGAGGTTCCTAAGCTTCTTCTCATTTTCTTGAATTCTTGTTTCTTCATTCTTTTTTGGTTGAATGTTTCTTTCTTCCTTCTGGTCCACACCGTTCATTTGAGTCCCAGTTTCCTTCCTGTCACTGTTGGTTCCCTGTACATTTTCCTTTATTTCACTCAGCATAGCCTTCATTTTTTTAATCTAATTTGTGACCAAATTCAACCAATTCTGTCAACATCCTGATTACCAGTGTTTTGAACTGTGCATCTGATAGGTTGGCTATCTCTTCATCGCTTAGTTGTATTTTTTCTGGAGCTTTGATCTGTTCTTTCATTTGGGCCATTTTTTTTTTGTCTTGGTGTGTCTCAGCCACGAAAGGTTAAGTGCCTAAGGCAGGTTCTGCTGAAAGGACTGATGCACCCACCAGACTGTCTCTGAACGTTCAGGTAAAAATGCTGGAATAACTTGTCCCCGTGTAAAAAGTCTACCCGCATCTACACAACTGCGGTTCCTTGGAAAAAAGTATGTTCTCAGTGGAAGGGATCACTGCTCTTTTCGTTCCAAGCTTTCCCCCTGCTGCATTCCTTCCCTCCAGCTCCAGCCCTTCAGTTTCTAATAATCATGGTTCAATAGTCACTGTACTACTTAACAGACTCATTTAATATGTAAAGCACCAAATGTCATTGGATTTAATTAAGATTTGGTCAGACTCAAAAAGGCGAAAATCTGAATACATCTACACCAAACTAGTTTCTTAACATAGACCTTTGTGCCTTGAAGTTAACTACTCCGGATTTTTCAACACTATTAATCCAAACTAGCTATGAATTGCCCAAACTATTCCATTCCAACCCATATTGCATGTATTCATGGGGCTCCATACCTGTAGAATCCTATGTAGTTTTCGTTAGCATCATAGCGATTAGCTGTAGTGCTCTACCCCTATCTTTTAGTGTCCTGTACTGGAGTAAAATGCCACTGGATGTTTTTTTTTCTTTTTAACAGTTATACAAAGTTTAATATAGTCATATCCACATCTGACCAAAGTAACTTGTTCTAGCTTATGAAAGAAAAATTTAGCCCTGGCTGGTGTGGCTCAGTGGACTGAGTGCCAGCCTGGGAACCAAAGGGTCACTGGTTCAATTCCTGGTCTGTGGCACATGCCTGATTGCAAGGCAGGCTCCCAGAGGGGGGCATGGAAGAGGCAACCACACACTGATGTTTCTCTCCCTCTCTTTCTTCCCTTCCCCTCTATCTAAAAATAAATTTAAAAAATATTTTTTAAAAAAGGAAAAATGTAATAGGCAACAAAACATTACTCTCTGTGAAGTAATAGAACAAATATGTGACAGTTATTTTTAATCTTGTTTTTCATAGCTGTTGACCTGCTGCTACAAAAGTAAAACCTTCATTTGATGAGTGGGTACAAGCTTCTCCATAGGTTGGTATCCAATAATTAAGGCTTTTAAGGCCACTGGAGACTTCTGCAAGATATACGTATGTCCATCCACCACAAAAGGCTCCACATCTATATTGTTTTAGACAGCCCATTTGAATGAGGTCTGAATATTCCGCACATGTAGCCTCATCAAATTTGTTTCCCCAGATGCAGATATTAGAGGGTGTGGGATTTGTTTTCGTTGAGAAAGTGCAACACGTCTTTCTCCCTCCATGCTGCTGCTGACTAATGACGACCAACGGATATCAAGGTACTCTTTAGATAGTGCACCACATCACTATTTTATACCAAATTTTTTATATCATGCTTAGACATATGCAGTTCAATAAGCCAGTGATTTTCTTTTAACAGGCGGCCTACATGAGCTGTTGAGTCTTCCTGTTCACCACAAAGTATAGGTCAGTGTAGGTGTATTCCCTTCATCGTATGGTTTTGAGTTAGGTCTGTAGCAAATGTTATCACACTTTACCTTCTCAAATGAAAGGCACCCAGATCTAATTTCTCAAAGGATAAATTACTTTGTGGCATTGCAGCATAAAAAACATTCTACTTTTGTTTTCAATCTTGTTTCCAGTCCTTCTTAGGTATCTCTGGGTTTTATTCTTAGGTGGTGCTTTAAGAACAGTCCTCCACCTTCAGGCCCAATACCATGAAACATAAGGTTTAAAAAGTGAATGAGGTTAAGTTGTTCCATTAATATGTAGATTAGTTAAAATTCCAGGGAAAATCCAAAAAATCTTCACCTGGTAATCTTTCGGCTGGCATTGAGTGGCTGATACTAGCAATGTTTAATGTTATTCCCTTTAATCATGCTGACAGGCTGGGAGAGCTGGAGTAGAAGCCGGAGAAGGGGCTGGAGTTGGGCTAGGCCGGACACAGTCTGCCCGTGAGGCACGGGCATTGTCTTGACAACCAGGTGCACACATGTGCCCCACTGAATTTTTCTAATAACCATTTGTATGAACTTTTAAAAAATTAGATATTTACTTTAAAATCAGATAAGTAGTCCTCAGAACTACAATTGTTTCTGAAAAATTAACAATTTTCTCTTTGGCATTGAAACCGAAGTATAATAGACTTTCCATTAGCCTTCTAAAATATTAATTTCATTTCCCATATTTATCAATTATTACATTTCCTGTTTAATGAGTAATAAAATATATTTACTTACTGCAGAAGAATTTGACTCCACATGATGATTGCCTAAATCGATTTAAATCATTGAAGAGGTCTACTTTGACAACTACATTGATTTCCCCACGAATACCTATAATTTCAAAAGGAAAATCAAGTTCTACCTTAAAGAAATAAAGTATAATTAAATAATCAAGCCAATAAATGCCAATTAATGATTTTAAAATAATTATCAATCATAACAGCAATACTAACTTTGTTCCCTAATTATTTTCATTCCAGTTAATTATATTTTCTGAAAAACATATACACATTAAAAAATGGATAATGTTCATTTTTACTACAGGTCTCCACTTATTTGAACCAATCAAACTGGAAAAGAGTACCATTTGAATCAATGATAATAACTTTTGCTGAGTACTTATAATATTCTAAATGCTTTACAAGTACTATCTCATAGTACTCACGTGAACCCAGTAAGGTAATTTCTGTAGTATTCGTATCCCATTTTACAGAGGTAAAAAACTAAAGTTTAATAAAAGTTAAATAATTTGTATGTCATTAGCTAGTAAGTGGTAAAACCGGGATTAAAGGTCAGATCTTTATTATCCCAGAGTAAATATTCTTATCAACTAATGAAAGAATCTGATTTAACACAAAAGGACTTTTATTCTTTTCAATGAATATACAGGAAAAGTTAAAATAAGCTAAGTTTTTTTAGAAGATGAGCTAACAAATAAAAATGACCCAGCCTCTACCTCTAAACATTCATTAAATATTTTTATTTGACTGTCCTGACTTCTTGTTAAATTCATACTTATAGAAGAACCCTTCTAAGAAGAGTGACTTGCTCATTTACCCACTAAAATAACAGATTATGTTCCTAACAAAGGACCCACGTTGAATCAACTATAAGAAATATTTAATATAATATGTTTAGAAAATTCATTCATTCATATAGCTATTGCCTTTAATCCAAGCCCAGATTAATTCTCCCATAGCTTTTTTAAATTGGTAATATAACATTTGACTAGATTTTATTTCCTGATTACAAAGATGATACATACAGGGTGGAACAAAATTAAGTTTATAGTCGTGAGCACACAGAGTTTATTCTTGTATTACTATTTATTAATTATTATATTATTTTCCATATGAACATCTGTAGACCTACTTTTACCTCACTCTCTATACATTGTAAAAGTATGGAAAAAAGAAAAAGAGGACAGAGGAAAAAATGGGATTACAGTTTAGAAATAAAAACACTCAAGGATATACATTTTATCATGTATTCTGCCAATAACATTACATATATACAATTCTTTTGTTTCTAAATAAATTTGGGACCATTCTATAATGTTTTATAGTCTGGATATTGCAATTCATAATACATCATGCACATTTACTTATGCAATTGTATTATGAAGACATGCTTTAGTTCTGCCTGTGTAAGTTATGGTCTATATATGCTCTAAATTATTGAAGTAAATCCTATTTTTCAATTTATTTTTACAAATTTAAACATTAGTAAGTAATAATAGAATATAAGTAACATCACAGTAAAAATACATATTTCAGCAAACATCTTATTTTCTTATAATAAATGACTAACAGTGGAATTGCCAGGTCAAAAATGTAAAGTAGGCAGAAAGATTTAAGACTGTAGATTCAAGACTGAAAGATTCAAGACACATCTGCCACTTTCTTTCAGATCAATTTGCCATTCTAAAAAGACAGCATCTCTTTAGTAGCAGTTCTCAAACTTTTTAATCACAGGACCCTTTTCAATCTTAAAAATTATTGAGAATCTCAAAGAGGTGTTGTACATGTGACTTATAGCTACCAATATTTACCACATTATAAATTAAAATTGGGAATTAAAAAATATTTGCTTATAACTCCATTTAAAATAATGATAAATCTATGTTAACATAAGCAATGGTTTTAATAAAAATAACTATATTCGGAAAAACAAGAAAATGACTAGAGTAACACTGAGTTACATTTTGCAAACCTCTATAATGTCTAGTTAATGAAATACAGTTTGAAAATATGCTTTTAGAAACATAGATTACAACTATGAGATGATTTTTAAAAATGCATTTACTTTCCAGAATGTACAAATTTAGCTCAGAAAATTGTTTCAAATTATGTTCAGAAAAGAAACAATTCTACCAACAATACTTGATTACTATGACTAAAAAGATGACATCTTTTAAAGATAAAATTTCTCCTGTTTTCTTTCTTTTCTTTGTATTGAATTTATTGGGGTGACACTAGTTAACAAAATTACACAGGTTTCAGGTGGAGAATTGTTTCTACAACACATCATCTGTTCACTGTATCGTGTGCTCGCCACCCCAAGTCAGGTCTCCGTCCATCACCATGCATCCCCCTAAAACCACCATGTGTCGACAGAAATCTTTAGGATAAATTTAAAAGATTGTGATGTATTTTCTTAAAATATACTCCTTACCATGTATGGTATCGTAAATTGGAAACCATCCTGAGATGACCGTTGCAGCTTCACTGTAGAGTAAAGGGTCAATATCAATGTACACTTTACCAATGGCATCATTTGCACTGTAAGTATCGTGGTCAAGAACTGTGATCTGCAGAGGTTCATCTTGTAAATCTTCATCATCCACCTAAAAGTGCACCTTAAAATTAAATCTTATAACTTAAAAATCTTCATTACTATAACTGTACACAAATAGCAAATGTAAATGATTACTTATTTCTGGGGGAGAAATCCAATTCATATACATATTATCCTGTGTTTTACTACTCTACCAATGGTACCCAGCCAAAATGCTTTAGGAATGTCATAATAAAGTTTACATATTATCTACAGACTAAGGATGCTAATGAGCACAGTGACACCATAATTTCTAAGGGCAATTTCAGAGAATAAAACTGTAAGCAAAATTAACATTATTTGTAAGAAAAAATAACATATGCTCATAAACTAAATTCATTATGTAAATGTTTACCGTCTCTCCTTCTTTTACTCACTTCCTAATTGTCACCTACTTATCGTGTGCCAAACACTATGGAAAAGACAGGGACTATAATGCAACTGATTGAATGTTTGTGTCCCCCCAAAATACAATGTTGATGCCCCGATCCCTAATGTGATGGCACTCAGAAATGGGGGCCTTTGGGAGGCAATTAGGTCATAAGGGTGAAGCCCTTATTAATGAGATTAGTATCCTTATTAGTAAAGACAAGGAGAGATTATCTCTTGCCCCCTCACCATATAAGGACACAAGAAGAAAATGGCCATCTGTAAATGAGAAAGAGGGCCCTCACCAGAACCCAGCCATGATAGTACCCTGATCTCAGACTTCCCAGTACCCATAACTGTGAGAAATATATGCTATTGTTTAAGTTACCCAGTCTATGGTATTCTGTTACAGCAGCCCAAACTGACTACGACAGAAAACAAGGCCAAAAGAAAAAAAACCCTCATGGAAGACACATTCACTATTTTGGCCATCCTCTAATTTGCCAGTAATCCTCATCAAATACAGTGGCTAAACTACACAACATTATAGATAGTAATAAAAGTAGGACAGAATACCAGAGGGTTATTTCCTGTAACTAAAATACCATACTTATTAAGTACAGTCTATGAGGGTTTATTGTTACAGCAGATATCCCATAGTGTTAATGAAGACTGAGTTTGTGGTTAACTGAAATCGCTAGATCTTCCTGATATATGCTATAGTCAAGTGATATCTCTGAAATCCTAAAATTTTGGTTAAATATTTTAAACTTAATTATGAAACATTATGCCTTTTCCCATCCCCTGTTTAATTTCTTGCTGATTTTAGGCTAACAATCCAGACTCTAGAGATTATTACAGGAATTAAAGTACATGACTTGATGACTCATTTTTAAAAAGGGGGTCTTTTTCTATAAGACAAACATATTTAGTTTTATGGATAAAATTTCCATAAAATATTTCTGCAATGCCTTCCCCCCCAAAAATGGGGTTTTGATAACAGATAAAACAAGAACAGAAGAATGAAGACAACTTTGGTAAGTAAAGGTAAAGGTAGGTGGCAGGTAAGTAGCTCGACATAGTAATCTGTCTAATTCTGTGCATATTTGAAAATTTCCATAATACAATGTTAAAATAAAATGATCATTTTGTATTTTAATCCATTCAGAATCATCTGTCATCAAAGGCATTCTTCCTACCACTACTGCATTGTCTATACATTTAATGAAAGGAAAAGAATCATAAACTAAGCTGTTAACCATTTCTCCAAATATGTCCCTCCAAACTCTAATGTTTTTTTGAGCATACTCATTCACCTATTGTAAGAGGTGAAACCAAAATATAAGAGCTAAAACCAAAAATCTCTTAGAAGAAAACATAGGGGTAAATCTTCTTGACCTCAGATTTGGCAATGGACCCCCTGACTTGGCATTAAAAGCATGAGCAACAAAAGAAAAATAAATAAATTAAAATTAAATACTTTTGTACATCCAAGGAAATTATCAAGCAGGTGAAAAGACAACCTATTGAATGTGAGAATATATTTGCCATTGAAATATATGATCAGAGCTTAACAGAATAGTTTAAAATCACTTCTACAACAACAAAAAGATAAACTCCCCAACTTAAAAATGAGCAAAGGACTTGAATAGCCAGTTTTCCAAAGAAGATATACAAACAGCCAATAAGCACATGAAAAGATTTTCAACAATATTAGTAATTAAGGAAATGCAAATCAAAACTAATGAAATACCACTTTTATCTACATTCTTCATAGTAAGTTGGTTACCCAATCCTGTGAACTCTATCTCTATGATCTAAATGTTTTCTTTAGGGGGTTAAAATATGAGGGGATAATTGAAAGTAGAAGAAATGCAAAGGTCCTTGACCATAAGAAATCTTAAGTTAGTCATTCATAATAAAAATGTACATTAAAATTATACTGCAAATATTTTAGACCTACTAGAATGGCTTACACTTTTAAAAAAATGACAGGTGTTTACAAGGATATTGAGAAATTGGAACTCTCATACATGCTGGTTGGAAAGTAAAATGGCATGGCTGCTGTGGAAAACAGTTTGGCGGCTCTTCAAAAAGCTAAACATGGAATTGACCATACGACCCAGCTATTCCATGTTTAGGTATATACCCCAAAGAACTTAAAACAGGGACTTAAACAGGCACTTGTACACCAATGCTCACTGCAGCATCATTCACAAAGCCTACAAGGCAGAAACAACTTGAATGTCCATCAATAGGTAAATGGGATTAACAAAATGTGGTATATACATACAATGAAATGTTATTTGGACACATAAAATTCTAATAAAATTCTAACAGATGCTACAACATGGATGAATCTTGAAAACATATGCTAAGTGAAAGAAGCCACATGCAAAAGGAAAAATACTTATGACTCTACCTAATGAAATACCTAACTTAGGTAAATTGAAAGGGACAGAAAGTAGATTAGAAGTACCAGGGGCTGGGAAGAGCAGAAGCAGGTGAGTTATTGTTAACTGAGTAGTTTTCCTGTGGAGTGATGAAAAAGTTTTGGAAACAGTGGCGATTGTACAACACTGTGAATGTATTTAATGCTACTGAATTGTACATGTAAAAATGGTTAAGATGGCAATGTTTATGATATATATTTTTACCACAATTTAACAAATTTTGAAAAATCTGTACATTATTATCAAGTGATTTCTGATATATGCTAAAATTCAGAGAAAATTATGATAATATAATGCCTTTTTAACCTAGGTTCTCTAGTTCATACATTTATATTTTATTAACTGTAACATAATTTTTTAAAAATCCAATATTTCTAAGAAATATTTTTATAGCATAGGAAAACTGCTATACCTGAAATTATAAAATATTCTTTTCATTCCTGGGGAAAAGGGTTACCTAAACCACATTAAAAATGCTGACATTTAAGAACTTACCTCAAATTTAAACCATTCCGAGTTCCACTGAGGGTTCAGAGACTTGAGATACACATCTGTTTTAAAGGTAGTATTACCAAATTTTACCTAAAAACAAACAAGAAATAATAAAATACAGATATCAAATATGTGAATACAAATACAATTTAATGTCAGCCAAGTAATGGGAGGATTAAACTTGGAGGGGAAAAAAGGTAACTATCCCCTAAGCCCTTTAAAAAGACGAATGAATGTTCCAGGTAATTTTATTTTTTAAAGATTTTATTTATTTTTAGATACAAGGGAAGGGAGGGAGAAGTAGAGGGAGAGAAACAGCAACATGTAGCTGCCTCTCACGTGCCCACTACTGGGGACCTAGCCCACAACCCAGGCATGTGCCCTGACTGGGAATTGAACCAGCAACCCTTTGCTTTACAGGCCGGTGCTCAATCCACTGAGCCACACCAGCCAGGGCTGTTCCAGATAATTTTATAGACTACACCTGGTACTAGGGACTACACACTGTTCTGCTTCACTAGTGCTAAAAGAAAACTAAAACATCAGTATGGACAAAGGAATCAGTATGTCCTTCACTAAATAGAAACCCAGATAAAAGAGAAAGTTTAAGGGTGGAGGACAAAAAAAAATAAAATCAGTAGGTGAAAGGCTAGCTTTCTCTTAGTATCTATCTCAGCAAGGGAATACAGAAAGACAGGCCATTATTACAAGAACTCAGTAATAAATATGTCCTTGTTGTATTTTCTAACTTCCCCATATTATTTTTAAATTTCTTCTCTATGTGCACACAGTGGTCAGCAATAAACTACGCTCATTAAGAGTTGTATGTTCTTATTTTTAGGGACAATGAAAGGGTTGGATGAAGAGACTATCTAATTTCATAGCAGTCTTCGTAAACATGAAGACAGAAAGACCCAAAATTAACAAGAAGGAAATAAAGGTGGTGGTGGAAAGCAGGCTAAATCCCTGGGACTTGCTTCCAGCCAAGAATGAGATTGTAAAACTCTAGGTGACTTGAGAAGTGGTCAGGAAGCCTAGGAGCAAAATAGCTAGGCAACTACTTCCTAGATTGCCTTACCTTCCCTAAATTTAGTCTTTCAACTCTTCCCTAATTCTGCCAATTGTCACCATGGTACCTTTCCTAACCTCAAAATTCACTAAAGGTTATGTCCACTTTATCACAGTACCTAGCACTGAGTTTTGCACACTGCAGACACTTAGGAAATGCTGGTTCGATCAGATAATCTATAAAATCTTCTTTTCTTTTTGACCTACAATCCTACTTTTGGTATTATAATACATATAGATATTAATGTTTAATCAGTCTAGGAAATTTTCTAAGAGCAAAATATCCAAAACTAATTTTTAACTTCTGCATATTTTTCTAGTTATTATATCATTCAATTGGAATTATCAGGAATGATTCCAACCATATGGTACCTAGACAGTGTAGCTAGAGGATAAAAAAAGTTTAAAAATTATATACAAATAGTAATTTCTCACATGATAAGCAATTTGATCAAATCAAAGAAAAATAAGAAACTGGGGAAAAGTATAAAATACATCACAAAAAGCTAATTTATCCAATTTTTAATGAGTTCCTACAAACCAATGAGATCAACAAACCAACAGAAAAATGGGCAAGAGACATGAACAGACAAATCAAAGAAATAGAAAAACAGATGTCTTAAATATGTCAAGAGATGATCAACCTCATTCACACTAAGAGAAATACAAACTAAACCAACATTTTTACTTACTAGGCTGGCAAAGATCAAAAAGTTTGAAAACAATGTTAGTGACGCTCACTCATACTCTGCTGGTGTGAGTGTAAATTAGAACAATCTCTACACTACAGTTTGACAATGTAACATCAAAATTTTAAATGCCTATATCCTTTAAATTCAGGTTTACAATGTATATAAGCAGCATTATAACAGCAAAAGATTGGAAACAACCTAGATGTCCATCAGTTTGGAACTGGTTAAATTAAATACGGTAACGCTGCACAATGCAATCCTACATAGAAAAATGAAGGAGTTCTCCAACCACTGGTGTGGAACAATGTCTAAGATATATCCTTTCTACTGCAGAACAGGGTATATTGCATAGTTTGCAAAGTTAAATATGACAAAATATTATAAGACATATAAAATATGCCTTTATATGCACAGATTGTTTCTGGAAGGATATACAAGAAATGCTATCAGTGACCACTACAAAAAACAGAACAGACAGCTTTGTTAAAGGAAAGACATTGAGAGGCTGATGCATTTTGTACCTTTTGGATTTTGAATCATGAACATATACTACCTATTTTTTAAAGTATTATTTTGTAGGGTACTATATTGCAGGGTTTTCTTTCTTTTTCTTTTCTTGGTCAACTGTCCATTCTAGGCACAGTAAAGGTACTGTGCCTAGATAGTCCCCACACTGCTTTAAACAAACAAAAACCAAGACTTCAAAAAAAGAAAAAGGCTAGAGTGTGTATTTTGCCAACATTGTGGTGATTCCCCTTCTTCTAAAGAAGAATCACAGTCCATTTGGTCTTATTTAATTCAAAAGAGATTTTATTACTCAGCAATTAAGTGAATGCCTAACAACTTTATTAAAGAACAGCAGAGACTTTAATGAGATTCCCCAGTAAAGTACAAGCATTCTCTTTCCCCGCTCATTAGCTAAATTACCTTGAGAAAGTTATTTAACCTGTTACTTAAAGCTGCTTCCTCCTCTGAAAAGGGTGGTTGCTGTGAGCATTACATGAGATCATGCATGAAGAGACCTAGCAAAATGTCTGATACATACATTTAATATGAAATTTAATATGAAATTACCCATTTAATATTAATTTATTTTCCTCTCCCTGTTCCCTCAAAGGCTCCTGGATAAACACAAAATGATAATGAAGTTTAGCAGAACAATTTGTAACATGCACCTTAATACTAATATATTTCCACTAATACTTCCCTTGTACAGAACCCCATGCCATTCATCCTTGAATTCCTACAAGAATAATCATCTTTAAATACTACTTGGTCTTCACCAGCCTCTTAGATGCCTCACGTCATATATTGCTGAAATTCCCCCAACCGACACAGCACCGGTTGATTAATCAAATAACTTGGTTAAATCAAATAATTGTTAAAAATAATGTAAACAGTAAACATTAAAATAAAATATAAATATTCATTCCTCTCTTTTTTAAAAAGTATTTGACTTATTTTTAGAGAGAGGGGAAGGGAGGGAGAAAAAGAGGGAGAGACACATCAATGTGAGAGAAACATCAATCAGTCACCTCTCGCATGCCCCTCCAACTGGGGACCTGGCCCCCAATCCAGGCACGTGCCCTGATGGGCACCAAATCTGTGACCTTCCAGTTCGCAGGCAGGTGCTCAATCCACTGAGCCACACCAGCCAGGGCTCATTCCTCTCTCTTTTAATGTAAGACTGAGTAAGGACCCATTTTTTAGAGTTATACATTTTTTTTGTTGTTGTATAAACGACATCCATAATGTATTGTCTGTAATTGCCAGTTTGAGTTCCTCTAAAATGTGGTGGTAGAACTTAAAATTGCTTGTAAAAAACCATAAACATAGAATCCTAGAGTTTTTACAGTCTTCATCTAGTTCAATTGTAATTTTTAGTGACTATATCCTTAAGTCTTTATGTAGCACTATAAGCTTATTGCACCAATTTGTATAAGGTTTAAATAAATTACAATAACAGAGTTGGCATAAACAACTGCCTCTTGCTAAAGTACATCAGCCAAATGATAGGGGCAGCAGGCACACAAGTACACTGGAGAATAATCTAACTGCGTAGGGTATTGAAGAATGTGCTTATAGGAGGAATGCAGATCTGACTGACGTGGCTCAGTGTGTTGGGCGTCATACAGCAAACCAAAAGGTCACTGGGTTTGATTCCCAGTCAGAGCACATGGCTGGGTTACGGGCCAGGTCCCCAGTTGGGGGGCGTGACGTGTAAGAGGTGACCAAATGTGTGAATCTCTCACACATCCATGTTTCTCTCCCTCCCTTCCCCTCTTTCCAAAAATAAAATCTTAAAAAAAAAAAAACAAAAAAAAAAAAACAAGGAACGCAGAGCATTGGGACTGTAAGGAGAGTCAGTCTACGGAAGCTGGTTCAGACAACTTCCACTGCACACCTTTTCCCGTTGCTTTCAGCCCTCTCAGTAGTCTGTATCCCTGCCTGCCTAGCTAAATTTTATTTCCCACTTCTATTTAACAAGAACCCTGCCTTCAATTACATATGCTCCATCTTGCCTTTGCTTTTACTAAGTTTGTCCTATTCATCTAAAAAATGCCCCTTTTTCCTTTCTGCCTGTGAAAGTTTTACCATTATTCAAACCCAGCAAAAGATTTCTCATCACCAGCCCAGGCTTCATTATGTCCCTCTCTGATGAGGTTAAAAGTACTTACAGTCTACCTCATACAATTTATCCCTTTATTAAATTATAATCCTTCATTATCCCCTTTTTCCTGCAGTAATCTTTCCTTTCTGCTGGATTATTCCTATTAGCACACAAATATGTTCCATTATCATCCAGCTGTTTTTTTTGAGTACTAAAAGCTTTGTACTCCGCCAAATACCACACTTTCTCCTCTCCCCCTCATAGCCATACTTCCTGAAACAGCTGCCCAGTCATATCACTCCTACCTCCTCCCCTTCCACGCACTTTAACCCTCTTTAACTCACTACAGTATGAGCTTCTGCATCACTCCTCTAGTCAGGACCACTAACAACGTCCGCCTCAGCCAATCCAGCGATGTCTTTGTCCTCTTGACCTCTCAGTGCCACTGAACAATTAAGAAAGTCCTACTTCTAGAAACTTCCTCTCTTGTCTTCTGAGACATTACTTTCCTGATTTATCGCCTGCCCACTGGCTGGCAATCTCAGTTTCCTTTCCCTAGTCTTCCCCTCTAATAAAATACTGAATGTCAAGTTTTTCAAGGGTCTGTCCCTTTTCTCTCTTCCCCCACCCCAAGTCAGAGACTTGCAAAGGGGACAGAACTTCTGAGGGAGCTTTAGACATTTCTAGGGTTGTTTAGGGGACAAATAGCAGTACTATTTAGTGAGGAAGGCCAGAGATGGTAGTACCCTGCAATGCAAGAAGTAGTCCCCAACAATGATGGCTTGCCTCATGCCATAACTTTCAAATGTCCCACCAGATAGTCACATGGGTGAAAAATCTATCTAGAACATAACTACCTCAGTTTTACAGATGAAAGCAGTGTGATGGGTTTTAACATACATAATTATCAAGAAATACAACCATCGTGTACATTAAGGGACAAAATCATATAGCCAGTGGCAATGAAGGCCTGAGATGCCCAAAATCCCGAATGCCTCACTGTCCACGGAGCAGTCATATATTCATGCAGTTTTACACACAGGTCAGGCACTCCCTTCTCCCGCATCCCTATTCTGTTTTTTCTCCACATGGGGCACTTCTCACCATCTAACATACTTTATCTTTCACTTAATTATCTTCTTTATGAACTCCCACTCCCACTGAAATGTAAGTTCTATGACTAAAAAAAAATTGCTGTATACCTGGTACGCTATATGATATCCAGTACACTGTGATTTATATAAAGGCTTAATAAATATTCATGGACTCATCTGATTACTTCATGTCTCCTACTGTGCTCATGAACGAGTACTTCCATATTGAAATACTTATTAAAAATAATTTTATTTCTTTGTCGTATTACAGTTAGAGCATTCTATTGGCTTTTTTTTAAATTGGAACATATATAGGTTATATTAGTTATTTAATATCATGCCAAGATAGTAAAGGATAGATTTCAAAATACCTGCTATATAAAGGGGACCCTAGATCTCTCACAAAGCTGAGAAGCCCTGGTTTATGTGAGCTCATTTCTTAGCTCATACCCCTCTTCTGAACACTATACTCACAAACCCAACTTTCTCCTTGATCATTCCAACAGAAGGTCCAAAGATATCTACAACCTAAATGCCCAAAGGGAAGGTGACTCTCCACCCACTCAATCGCTATCAACCCCATGGAGTCTCAGAAAATGACCCCAGGACTCCAGAAAGTGAGGTGTCATGTTTTAGCCTCCCTTTCCCTGGTCCCTACTCCAATCTGTCAACAAATCCTCTAGAGTCTATCTTCAAAGCATGTCTGGAATCCATCCACTTATCTTCCTTACCACCTCCCTTTGAACTGGGATAGAATCTCCTAACTAGTTGCCTACTTCAGCTCTTCCCCCTCTTCAGTCTGTTCTCCAGACAGCAACAAAAGTGCTCATCTGAATAGCTGATTCCCACTGAATTTACAACAGAATCCAATCTCCCGACCGGGGCCTCAGAGATCCTGCAAGATTGGCTCCTGGACTAAACAGCTTTATCTTACAGATAGAGACTCTCCTCTTCACTTACAAACATGCCAACCACACACATCTTTCACTTCCTAAAACAAAGCAGATCTCCTCAGGATCTTCCCTCTGCTGAGACTCTCCTCCCCGAGCCCTCTTGCTGCAAACTCCCCTCTACAAACACAGACAACCCCTGAGCAGTTCTCGTCTCCTTCCCATCCAGCCTAGCGGGTCTTTGCCTAATTCACACTTCCTCAGAGGCCTCCCCTGGTAACTCAACCTGAAGTAGATGTTCCCTCTTATTCTCTTCCCATTGTTTTCTTTAATGGCACTCACCACAACCTGTAATTATATATTTATTCACTTCTTTATCTTTTTAATGTCTGTCCCACCACAATATGAGGTTCATAAAAACAGGAACCAAGCCTATTTTGTTCACCAATGTATCTGCATCAGCTAGACCAGTGAGTAGTGTGGGGCCTGCAAAATAGGGGACACCCAATAACTATTTGAGGAAAGAAGGGATTAATGAGTCACCCTTGAATCCAACCCTTCCCTCACCAGCAAAAACCCTTTGTTACTAAAGCCTGACAAGAAATGTCCCTCAAATCTTCCTCTTTTAAACTATCCCCATTGACATACTATACATGCATCAACCACCTTAACTGCTGTCCTTGCCTCATCTCTCATCCGTCCCTCAGTCAAGTCACCCTACAAATAAACCACCTAATACAAACATGATCTTATTTCATCTTTGATTTAAAAGCTCCCTTGGCTAACCCCCTGCTTATAGAATAAAGGAAAATTTCTTCAGTATAAAAAATGAAGCTTGACTCCAACCTACCTTTCCAGCCTTATCACCCATGACTTCCACTACCCACATATACTCTTTTACTCCAGACACATCCCAAACTTTCTAAACGTACCATATATCCCACTCGGTGCCTTTGATGTTCCCTCTGCCTGGTAAAAATCCTGAGTGTCCCTCAAGACCCAGCTCAAATGTCACTGTTTTAGGAAGTCTCCCTAAACCTTCAGAAACAGAATTAGGTCTCCATATTCTACAACACTCATCGTCTTGCCTGGAGAAGCAGCATTAAGACAACAAACAATGAGGCTACTGAAGATTTACAAGGTTAAGTAATTTTAGGCAAATTATTTACTGTTCTTAGGCCTCAGTTACCGCAATTGTAATATGGGATACTAACAATACAATAATAGGACTGTTTTGTGTCTCTTTCTCTCTCTCTCTCTCCTTCCCTCTCTCTCCAAAATCAATAAATAAAAATTTAAAAAGTACTTAGCACAGACCTGGCAATAAAAGGACTCAATAGCCCTGGCCATGTGACTCAGTTGGTTGGAGGTCATCCAGTACACTGAAAGGTCACGGCTTCAATTTCCCATCAGGGAACATACCTGGGTTGCAGTTAGTCATCAACAAGTGTCCAAGAGGCAACTGATGGACTTCTCTCTTGCATCAATGTTTCTCTCCCTCTCTTTCTCCCTCCCTTCCCCTCTCTCTAAAAATCAACAAGCTTGTTCTCAGGTAAGGATAAGAAAAAAGACTCAATAAATGTTCTTGGCTACTAACCTACACTGTGGGCCAGTCTCTGAGCTACCTGCAAGCAAAGAGTATGCCTTGGAAATCTGTGTATCCCCATTACCTAACATCTGGCCCGAGAACATACTCAGTAACTGTTTCTCAAATGAAGGTGATGTTTTAAATTACCATGGTAGGTTTTGGGGGCAAAACTGTAGTTATTAGGTTAGAGAACCTTTACGGAACATCAAGAATATTTATATTAAGATAAAATCAAGGGCATATTATCATGCATCTATCAATTTTATGTATTAATAGGCCAGATGATTATTGGTATAATCCTCTGGCTCATCATGTCAATTTTTATTACAATTTTTATTTGGCTTCTTTCATAGACTTGGTTATGACTTTCAGAGGCCTAGGCGTACAATAATTTGCATGAGTTATAAACTAATTATTAACTTTAAAAGGCAATTTTGCAATTTAAATATACGCACTCTGTTGACTTCCTACCCTAAGGCACTACATTACCCTGAAACAGCTCATCAGACCTACCAGCCCAGACAAGAGCAGAAAGTGTTAACATTGTGTTTTAGAACTTAACTGAGATCAGAAAATACTATGGTAAAGAATGGACCTCCAACCCTTGTAGGTCTCCAAGTGTCCAAACGGATTATATCTACATTCTTTAACATCATCTCCATCACTCTGGCGTGAAAAGCCACCCTCCCCAAAAGAAGGGCGTGTGCATGGGTGCGTGTGTGTATTTCGGTGCCCCGCGGCCACGCCTTGGGAGCTCCTCACTGGCAGGTGGCCTGTAATGAGCCCTGACATCAGGGTCACCCCAGCATGCAGAGCAGTACCAGCCTCCCCGCGCGGCGCAGTGTGCCGCAGACGCCTGCGAGCAGCGCACCCGTCACATGGGCTGCAGTCTCGGCATTCAGCCCTCCAGGGAGGGCTGGACAAGCCAGGCACTCAGGACTGTCTGGAGGGGAATGGGCTGAAAGGGGCTGGGGCCAAGATGGGCAGGATCCTTCACAAGGCTTGGCATTCCCTGTGTTTTGAGCAGCAGGACCTTGCACCAACCTCCACGAAGGCATCAGTCAAGTCACTAGCTCGGTCCATCACTGGCAAATGGCGCCCGGCCACGATTTTCACCTTCAGCTTCCCAGGCATCGTCTCGGCTTGGGCCTCTCGTTAAGCTCCTGCAGAAACAAACGAGCGCGTCTGCGCCGAGCGCCCAGCCCGGCGGGGAGGGGCGCGCGGCGGTGGGAGCGCGCCGGGTAACTGACAGCGGAGGGAGCCCGGGGGCGTGCCGCGCCGCCGGCCGTCACTCACTCTCGGAGGAAGGGGGTTGTCCCGCGCGAGAGCTGCCGCCTCATTCCGGAGAGGCAGTGGGAGGAGGGGCCGTAGCGGATTCTTCAGTCCCGGCCCCACATAGTTAGCAATAGAAGCAAAAGCCTGTCAACCTCCCGTTGAGCCTCCGCTGCACATCCCAGTGTTTCTCCTCCCCCCAAAATGGCGGCTTTCGGGTGAGAGGGATCGATCATTCGGTGCTCGGCCCACTTCGCAGGGGAGAAATTAAATTCGCGCTGTAAGGATAAAGGGGGCGGGACGGGCTCGGAGGAAGCTAGAGGGCAGGGGAATGGGGTGAGCCCTGCATCATCCACCGAGCTGGGCTGTAGGTTAGAGCGGTGCTGCTTCCCAGGCGGAAAACCGGGTCTGTCCTGAGGCCCAGCGTTGGTGCCGCTCGGGGACTGGTCCGTGGGCCTCTGCCTTTTCAGCTGCAAGCGTCTCGTTTCGTAAGGTCTGTAACGGAAGACAGCTGGAGGAGCGATTCCAGTCTGCCTTTAACGACCCGTTAGTGGTTCCTAACGTCAACTTAGCTGGTTTCTACCCGGGAGGGCTGACGTTTTTATATGAAATAGAGTAGGAAATTTCGGGGAATGTCGGAGAGTTGACTAACATTTTTTAATTGAATCACATATATCTCTTCTGTGTACTGGGATACAGATGTTGCAATAGGTCTTGGGCCAAAATCAAAACAAAAAACCCCAAATAACTACAAAATACGCAGTAACTCTGAAATTGAAAGCCGCTGCTTGAAGGAGTTTACCCTGTCCTCGGAGATCGTCTCAGTGTGTTTATTGTCTACAAGCCTAAAGACAAGATCTAGTCCACATAGCTGGCGGGAGTTCAGGACCTTTAAATATGCTATAAGGCACAACCTATAGGCTCAGACCGTCAGAAAAAGTAGGGAAATTGTGGAACACGCACAGGACGTAAAACAAATCACACAAAAACAGCCTGAACAGTACATGCCATATTTCATATACAAAATCATTATTAACAATTCCAGTAGAAAGATTACACCACTGGTTTCACCAGGAATGGAAAATTCCTAAGTGAAGGTATCAGGATAATGATCTTAACTTCAAAAACAATCAGCAGGTTAAATCAAGTACTCCAGGCAGTGGTGACCCAGAGTTATCTTTTCAAGGAAAAACTTCTTTTGCAGAGGGAATACTGTTCACATATCTGAGAAGTTGAACTCTTCCCCCCCCCCGCCAAAAAAAAAGAAAACGAAAGAACTGAATAAGGCTTCCTCAAAATAAAACTCTAGAAGATAAATTGCCTAACCTCATGTAAATTTCCTTAGACCTGCAGTTTTTTGTGGACTTTAACTCTACCCTTAAAATGAATGCCCTTACCAAACTCTCAAGGCCAGCTACACTAAGTAATAGGTTAACTCTGGTGTATTTTGGTGGTAGAGTTGAAATAGCCTTTTTACTAAAATCAAAGAATTACTATTTTACCAGCTTATTTTTTAATACCAATATGTCTAAAGAAAAAAAATAAGAAAACTGAATTTAGTAACAATCTTAATGGCAAATAATGCATTATATTACAACATGTTTTAATGTAAAAAGTATCTGCAATTGAACAATTAGAGGTTAGCAATCTCAGCCTCCTAATTAGTAGGCTGTAAGTTACTTATACATACCTGTTGCCTTAGGTGTCATCAACAGGAGATTATAATTAAGATGCTTCCTGAAGACTTTTTTTTTTAGTTGAATTAAGCCTGACTTCAGTTTGTTTTCTAACTAGTTTATTTTAATTAATGCTGGGAACAGTGCTGATTGTTGTGACAAATCTTATAATCTGGTTCCTGATTTTTCTTTAGCTTTATACGTCGCCACTCTTTTTGCATTTTAGATCCTACATAATAACAAAAGTTAACATGTATTGATTATTTGCCATATACCAGCTACTGAGTTAAGTGCTTCACAGCTTTTAAGCCTCCCTAAGATCCTAAGAGACAGGACTTACCAGCCTTCCTTTTATAGACAAGGAATTTGAGGCTTTACAAAGGTATGATGATAACCCAAAGTTATGGAGCTGGTAATGTTGGAGGCAGGATTTATATCTAAACATTGTGATGCTAAGAACCCATGATCTGTAAAGGCTGCATGTAGTTTTCCTATAAGCCAGGCTTTTCTCCCCATCCGAGATGTCTTTCTCATAGTCATCCTAGCAAACAAGAATTTGTAACTCAGTTTAAAAGTTACTTTAATGTCTTCCTGATATCCTTTCTAATAAGCATACTCTCCACCGTTACGCTATCACTAAATCTAACACATCTGTTATTGCACTGCCCTTGTACATGATTATTGATCTGTTTCTCTCTGCCTTATTAAACTTTGAGCACCTTCAGGGGAGGGACTGTTGTCTACTCATCTCTCAATTCTTAGTTCCCTGCCCTGTACTCTTCATGTGATCAAAAAAAAAAAATGCTTGTGGAATTAAATATGAGTAACAATGAACACGTATATGTTTACTACTTTGCTTTCTCTTTTCTGACATCCTAAAATGTTCCTTTTAATATATCTCTTCACCTCTTCCAGGTTAAATTTCTCAAGATTGTCTATATTTGGTGCCCTCTCCTCCCCTCACCGGCACTCCCTGAATTTGTTTAGCTTCAGATACCGCCACTCTACCAAAACTACTTTCATTAAGGCCATCAATAACCTTTGATTGTTAAATCCAAGGATTCCACTGGTTTTTGTTTTCCATGACTCTCAGTAGCACGTGACACTGTTGATTGTGCTCTCCTTGAAACATGCTTCCTCTTGGTACTCAGACACTGTGCTTCTCTTGCCTGGTCTGCTATGTACATCTTTCTTCTAACCTTGTTCACTGTCCTCAACAAATACGTGTTATTCTCAGGGTTCCATTCTTGGCCCTTTTCTCTTCTAACTGTCCTCTCTCCCTTGGTTATCTCATTCATACCCATAAATGCAATTTCTGTCTGCTTAGCCAAAGATTCTGACATTTTTATCTTGAGCTCACAACTTTCTTCTGGGATCTGGACCCCAAATATATGCAACTGTCTAGTTCCTATTTCTACTTGGAGTATTGAAAGTGACCTTAAAATCAACATATCCAAAATTGAACTTTACCTCTCCCGTAACTGCAATAATAGCAATTACAACAAGAACATGCTCCCCATCTCAAACAGTAGCAACAGCAGCCACATGGTCAAGTGCTCAAGCCAGAAACTTAGTAGTTTGAGTTTGAGGCTGTATACAAATGACAACTTAAACTTAGTTAAGTTACTTTTGCTTCAGTTTACTTCTAAAGCAGCAAATCATATGGTAAAAATAAGGTAAATAGGCAACTGGGGAGGTTCATTTTCTTATTGGTTCCTTTGTACCTCATAAAAGTGTGTCTGATGTACAGTGGGCATAATGGCCAGATTGAGTAAAACGTTCTCCAATTATCTTCAGTTAAAAGATAATTGAAGTGGCACACACCGCTTTGTACCAGTGCCCATTATTGCATTCACTGAGCCATGCCACCCAGGTGTAATGGGCAGGTTCCAGGCCGTGGCTTTCTTATTGTGCCAGCACCGAGCCAGGCTTCCCTTTGGAGCCTGTACTGCAAATGCAAAGCCTGGAGGTTTTCCACTTAAGTCTACTTAAGGCCTTTGTGGAAAATTCTAGCCACACTTGACAATTATCTTTGACTCTTCCTGTTGCTTATCCTTGACACCCAATTAATTACTAAGACTTGTTTATAGCGCAAAAAGATTTCTCACATTCATCTACTTTCCACCATTCTTTATCACCTGGAAGACTGGTATCCCCACTTCCACTCTTGCTTTCCTCAAATCCATTCACTATAAAGCAGCCCGAGTGATCTTTTGAAATAACAAATATGTTTGTATCACTGTTTGGGGGGAATTTTTTTGCCAAAGATCAGGAGACCCTCCCTTACTATCAGACACTTTTCTTTATAAGAAAATAAAAAATATTCAGAAATTCAAGAGAGAGACATAGTAAGAAGTGGGTTTGCAATTTTATTTTATTTTTGCCTTGTTGGATTTAAAGTCAAACTGTGATGTCTCCACCTTGTGTTACACTATCACCTAGCGTTAGATTGTTTCATTTCAATTGAATTGTTCAAATGAATTGTTGCATTTCAGCATCTACAAACTGAAGTAGGTCCCAATTCACCTCAGTTTATGGGACCCAAGTTATATGCCTGACCCTTAAAAATTTTACCCCAGCATTGTATTTCTTTTATGCATACCATTTTTCCTCTGCCAATTAAGTGGCACTAATCGAGTTTTTATGATCCTATAATCTTCACAGAGACACTAATTGTAACATTAATTGGATTGATTACATTAATATATAATTTCCCAAACCCTTTGTTGATTTTAAATCTTTTCCTGTTGTCAGAGGGGTAGTCCAATAAGTATATAGGATACCTTGGAAAGCAAAGCTAGATGTAAGCTAACCTCACTACAGATGTGCACTATTTAAAGGAGGAACACTGACAAGTAGGACAGTTACTAATAGTTGGAATTGATGCAAGAACAAAAGTGAGCTGAGTCTATGGCTAGGGCCCCTGTACAACTTACAGTGATACAATACCTGCAGTCTGCTCCAGGTCGCTGCAGAAAGGGTTTCCAAACTGCTTTTGGTTGTGGTGCTAATCACAGGAGGGAGTAGTTTATTTAGCACATTACAGGCACCATACACTCAGGCAGCTACCGCAAATCAGATCAAGTTGTAAGAGTTCAGAACAAGTCACCCCTATATGTGCTTCTGTGGTATGTGGATTATTTTGAGCTAAAGGCAACTGAGGCCCTGCAAGCTCAAGAGAAACTTTTGCCCAGCTTAATTACCTAGAACAATTTAAATAGGGGTGTTGCCCTTTTTGACCTATCCATACCATATGGCAGGCAAGCTACTAATTACTGAACATCTGCTCTTCTTACTGTCCTGCAGTGACCTTCCTCCCCTCTAAATTCCCAAAGCACCTTTACCTTATCCTTAGCTTAGAATGCCATATATACCTCATTTTAACTGAAATCCATCCCTGAACCTCTCATGTATGTGGGTTCTCTGTCTCTCTCATTTATGTGTGGTTCCCATACATATGTGTGTAATTAAATTTGGTTATTTTCTCTTGTTAATCTGCCTCATGTAGATTTAATTATTAGACCAGACAGAAGAACCTTAAAGGGTAAAGGAAAGTTTCTTCCTCACCCAACAGTAGCATTTCTTACCAGCTGATTACTACTCACCCCAAAGCTGCCGCAGTAAAAAGACCCTAGGACCCTAGCATGAGCTGGCAGGTTAAGAATCCTTGCCAAATCAGACTCCTGGATCTGTGCCTGCAGAGGTTGGTGGAAGCAGAGTGGTGAGAGGTTTTTGTTTTTGTTTTTTTCCTAAATTTAGATTAGCAGGAGAAAATATTTGTGAAACCAGTTTCTTTAGCTTAGTGATCCTTGGTTATTTTATATGAGTACTCATGGGTTTTATTAATTCTCAGTTTCTCTGTCTGGTTTCTCTTATTTCATCTTGTCATGTGTCCTGAGAGCATGACCTTTATCACCAGTGAAAATACTTTTTCTCTGGCCTCCACCATCCAGAGGGTATCCTTGCCAGGGTGCACCGTGCTCTCTGTCCAGCCATGCCAAGCTCTCAGGAGTTTTTGGTGACTCCCCATTTCCTCCCAGAGAAGGCAAAAACAGGGCCCCTCGTTCTTGTTTTTCACCAGTCAGAGGATGTGTATGCATCTGGCAGGCAGCCAAGTAGACTGTGGATCCGAATGTGGTGAATCTTAACAGCCCGTGCAAAAATGAGGAGGGGACATGTGATCCCCTGTTTAGGAATGGTTGTTGCTCACTCTGGAAGTGAACTTTATCCTGTGACGGTTGTATCTTTTAGCACTCTGTTGGGGATCCAGCTTGTATCCATAGTTCTTATTGCTTTGAGTTACTATTAAGATCCTTCTTGTCAAGGCCAGATGATGGGTCCTTTGAATTGGAAAAACTTCTAAATTGAAAAGAAAGAAAAAATTTTAGAGAGCTCTCATATTGTTACAATGGCTAGTCATCAAGGTTTCTTAACAAGATGGAAGGACAGAAATTGGAAAAAAAAATCAATGTCTACTCAGACCCCTTCCTGTTTGCCTTCAAACATTGCACGTACAATTATTCTGCGCTTAAGAAGAAGGGAAGGAAAACAATAGCAAAATCTTACTGAAAGGCAGCCTAAAACTTTTATGTCCTAAGAACTCAAGTTGCTAACTGTCAGGTTGGAAGCTCCAAAATGTGGCCAGACAGAAATGTGGGCTAAGTTCCACATACAGCTAGGGTCCTACCGAACTGCTGCCAGCTTTCAAGGAAATTATAACCTAAGATTAGACTCTATTATGAGGAATTTTCCAATTAGATTAGATCATTCAAAAGTGTATTTAAAAAGCAGGGGCTTCCAAATCAAATAATCAAAATGAGATACCTTTTTAAAATATATACGTCTAGGGTAAAACAAAAACAGACAGGACAATCACAGGACTTATTCCAGGACGGTGGAAACTCATTTACTGTATTTTACCATGTATGATGCGCACTCTGTTGCCCAAATTTTTGAGGGAAAAATAAGGATGCACATTATACTTGGATATAATAAATCTGTGTGTAACACATGCAAAAACATGTTTGCACATTATACATGACAAAATTTGGACGTTTATATGTACATATATTTACTGATTTGAGAGAGGAAGGGAGGAAGAGAAAAATTGAAAGATTTGTTGTTCCACTTTTTTTAAGTATATTTTATTGATTATGCTATTACATTTGTCCCATTTTTTTCTCCCTTTTATTCCCCTCTGCCCTGCACCCCCCCCTCCCACCAGCATTCCCCCCAACCTAAGTTCATGTCTGAGGGTTGTACATGTAAGTTCTTTGGCAGGCAAGTTCTTCTCTATTTCCCATAGTATTCTTAACCTTTCCCTGTTTATTTTGTACCTACCATTTATGCTTCTTATTCCCTGTATCTTTTCCCCTATTCTCTCCACTCCTCCTCCCAACTGATAACCCTCCATGTGATCTCCATTTCTGTGATTCTGTTCTTTTTCTAGTTGTTTGCTTACTTAGTTTGTGGGTTTTTTTTTTTTTTTTTAGGTTTGGTTGTTGATAGTTGTGAGTTTGTTGTCATTTTACTGTTCATAGTTTTGATCATCTTCTTTTTCTTAGGAAGTCCCTTTAACATTTCATATAAGGGCTTAGTGATGATAAACTCCTTTAACTTGACCTTATCTGGGAAGCACTTTATCTGCCCTTCCATTCTAAATGATAGCTTTGCTGGATAGAGTCATCTTGGATGTAGGTCCTTGCCTTTCATGACTTTGAATACTTCTTTCCAGACCCTTCTTGCCTGAAAGGTTTCTTTTGAGAAATCAGCTGACAGTCTTATGGGAACTCCTTTGTAGTTAACTGTCTCCTTTTCTCTTGCTGCTTTTAAGATTCTCTCCTTATCTTTAATCCTGGCTAATATAATTATGATGTGCTTTGGTGTGTTCCTCCTTGGGTCCAACTTCTTTGGGACTCTCTGAGCTTCCTGGACTTCCTGGAAGTCTTCCTTCATCAGATTAGGAAAGTTCTCCTTCATTATGTTTTCAAATAAGTTTTCAATTTCTTTCTCTTCCTTTTCTCCTTCTGGAACCCCTGTGACTTGGATGTTGGAATGTTTCAAGTTGTCCCAGAGGTTCCTAAGCCTTTCCTCATTTTTTTGAATTCTTGTTTCTTCACTCTGTTCTGGATGAACATTTATTTCTTCCCTCTGGTCCAAATCGTTGAATTGAGTCCCGGTTTCTTTCCTGTCACTGTTGGATCCCTGTACATTTTCCTTTATTTCACTTTGCATACCTTCACTTCTTTCTCTATTTTGTGACCATACTCAGTAATCTCTGTGAGTATTCTGATTACCAGTGTTTTGAACTCTGCATCTGATAGGTTGCCTGTCTCTTCATTGCTTAGTTCTATTTTTGGAGCTTTGATCTGTTGTTTCATTTGAGCCATATTTTTTGTCTCCATGTACCTGTTATGGTAGTAAGGGGCAGAGCCTTAGGTATTTGCCAGGGCGGGGCAGCCCACATCACTGTATGGTGGCACTGTATGTGGGGAAGGGGTCCGAGAGGGAACGATGCTGCTTGCTCTGCTCTCTGCTGGCTTTTAGTCACTTCCCCCACTACCCATAAGCAAATTGGGCCCTTCTGGTGCTGATTCTCAGGTGGGTGGGCTTGTGTACATTCTAGGACCCTGTGGGTCTCTCCACTGAACTCTCCTGTGAGGCTGGGAGTTTCTCCCACTGCTGCAACCCACACAGGTTTTTACAGTCAGAGGTTTTGAGGCTTTATTTCCCCATGCTGAACCCTGGGCTGTGCAGTCTGTCTTTCTCCCCAGTTGCTCCTCCTGGTTTATCTAGGCGAATGTGGCACTGCCCACTCCATCAGCCGCCACCTTGCCTGCCCTGGTCCTCCAACCACCGCCTTACCGTGAGTCCTCTCCGCCCACCCGGCTGCCTGTCTCCATCCCTCCTACCGGTCTGGATGAAAGTTTCTTCTTTAACTGCTTGGTTGTTGGACTATCATATAGTTTGATTTACTGGCAGTTATGGTTATTTTTTGTTTTTAAATTTGTTGTTGTCCTGCTTTTGGTTGTATGAGGAGGCAAAGTCCATCTTGGCCGGAAGTCTCTGTTGTTCCACTTTTATAATTCAGTCATTGGTTGATTCTTGTGTGTGCCATGACAGGGGATCAAACCTGCAACGCTGGCATATTGGGACAGCCCTCTAACCAATGGAGCTATCCAGCCAGGGCAAGGTAGATACCTTTAGAAGGTTATGTTCTTAAATTTGGATAAATGAAATGGATATTAATGGAATTAAAACAAGTGTTTTAATACAGTATTGACTATGGTTGGGTGAGCCAGAAAGTCCTTTTCTTAGTCCCTCAACGTTAAAGGGCCCTGAACAAGTCTGCTCTATTTATTTCAGTTTGGAGAAATTTAAAAAGCTAGAAGACAGAGATTACAATGAGAAAACCTGACCAGCAATCGCCTGGGGCAACAGTTAGGCAAGTTAATCAGGTTAAAGATTGACAACTCTTGTTGGCATCCCTCCCTGAGGACCCAAAGCCTTTTCACATATGAATGAGTAAAATGCTTATACCCTTTGGGACAGCATGGTTGGAACTAGAGAACATTATGCTAAGTGAAATAAGCCAGGTGGTGAAGGACAAATACCATATGATCTCACCTTTAACTGGAACATAATCAACAGAAGAAAAAAGCAAACAAAATATAACCAGAGACATTGAAATTAAGAACAATCTAACAATAGCCAGAGTGGAGGGGGGAAGGGATAGTGGGGAGAAGGGTTTTCAGGAACTATATAAAGGACATGTGGACAAAACCAATGGGGAGGGTAGAAGCAGGGGAGGGAGGTGGGTTTGGCTGGGGTGGGGTAGAGGGGTAGGGAGAAAATGCAGACAAGTGTAATTGAACAACAATAAAATAATTTTTTTTAAGTGAGTAAAATGGTCAGGGGATAGAAAAGAGATATTTCCAGAACTCTTTGATATGGGACTTCCATGAACTGTGGTGCCCAAACCCATTGGGGAAGCCCTGACTCAGGCTAGAATTAGATTAAAAGAATATAGACATATAAAGATTTATAAAATTATGAAAATTGGAATTTTTAACAAGTCTTATGTAAAGAAGTTATGTCAACTTTACCTGAATATTTTATGGGAATGATTATTATGTCTGGCTAGAAACACATCTCTTACCCAGTATTGCAAAACCAAAACTTATTGATCGAGTCCTAATGGAGGCTATGGTTAAAAATGTACGAGTTGATGAAATTAAGGCAAAAGTTTATAGGTGAATTGGTAAATTTTGAACAGGCTTTATATGAAGTGTCTCTTTCATCTTTTTGTATTGTGGAAATAGACATTGTCTCTCACTGTGGGGAACATTCCCCTGCCTAATATTATAAAACAGAAGGCATATAAATCTACCCTTCAAGCAATATTAGATAGGTTAAGGAGAAAAAAAATAGAGCTTCATTGAAAGATTTGTTCCAAAAGGCTTGAAATGTTAAAGAGATAAAAGGTACCTAAAACCAAAGACTATAAAACTGATGTTATTTCTTACAGGTGATTGTCCTCGGATATTCTTCACTACTTGGTTTAAGGCCAATCTAAGGGCCATGATTAATGGATTTCTAAAACCCAAGAAAGATTCTCAAAAGTCTTTGTAGATAGATTATCTTCTGAGCCTAGTGAGAGGGGGAGATAAAATTTCATGTATGCCCTTTTTCCCAAATCTAGACCAACTGGTTATTGATCCTTTTTCTCCTAGCGAGAGCTCTCACCTGTGTCCTAGGGGTGAGTATGGCTTTCTGCCTGCCGGGGACTTGCAGGCTGTCAGAGGAAATGACTCTGGATGTTGATAAATGACACCCTCTTGAGTCTATGGAATAATGTGATGCTTACAGAAATATTTACTCTTTGTCTAAGCTGAAACCTGGTGAGACAATTGAAAGGATTTAATTACATTTTTATCAGAAATTTGGTAAAATTGGAAGCTGATGATTCAGAGCCTGATTGGAATTTTTTTAAGTCCTTCTCCCCTAAGCTAAAATAAAACTACCTAGAGGGAAAGAATCAAACTAGGAATATGTAGTTGACAGGTAAATCAACCTATAATGTCACTTAAATTACAACTCAATTCTTTGAGGAACTGAGAACAATTGTTCTTATCTTACAGATCTTTGTGAAACCATAAATGCAGCTCTAGAAATAGTTCCAAGCCTACCTATCTTTACCATCCTCAGTTTCTCATAGTGAAGGAAAAAAGGGGGCGAGGGTTAAGTTTTTTTTTATAAGTACAAATGGCTATAGAAGCACCCTTGCCCAAAATATAACTGTAGCTTCCAAAGATTTCTTTTCTCCATAAATATAAATAAGAAAAAGCTTTAGCTATATAAGCAGGTAACCTTAATTTATTCCATTTGTCAGAAAGAGTTTGAATCCAACTGTTGTTTTACATTATCATACCCATCTCATAAGAATCATTTAAAAAGTTTTTTTGTATTTATTGATTTCAGGGAGAGAGAGAAAGTTGGGGCGAGAGAGAGAAGAAACACATCGACTTGTTGTTCCACTTATTTATGCATTCATTGGTTGATTCTTGTATGCGCCCTGCCTGGGGGTTGAACCCATAACCTTGGCATATTGGGACAGCACTCTGAGCTAACTGGCCAGGGCCTCATGAGAATTATTTAAAAAAAAAGACATAGGTCTCAGGAAAACACTTATGTTTACCAGGCATTTAAAGGATATAATAAAGGATACAGATGAACAGTCAGGTGAGGAGATACATAGGGAGAGGTCTAGGAGGGTCCCAAGTACAGGAGCTTCTGTCCCCGTGAAGCTGGGGCATGTCATCCTCCCGGTATGGGGATGCGTTCACAGTCCTGGAACGTTCTCTGAACCACATACTATTGGGATTTTTATGGAGGCTTTACATTGTAGGCATGATGATCTTTAATTCTATTTTTAGCCCTTTTCCCTCTCAAGAGAATGGGGAGCAGGGCTGAAAATTTCAATCTTCTCATCATGGCTCAGTTGTTCCACTAACCAGCTCTCACCCAGGAACCATCCAGAAGTCCCAGCAGAGTTGCCTCATTAGAACAAAAGACACTCCTGTCACCCAGGAAATGACAAGAGTTTCAGGAGCCTGGTTTCAAGAAGCAGGGTCAAAGCCCCAACATTAGAACAAAAGGTACTTTTACTGCTCTTGTCACTTAGGACATTCTAAGAGTTTTAGGGGCTCTGTGCCAGTAACAGGGATGAAGACCAAATATATATTTCTTATTATAATTCACATCCTTACTGGGACGTATCCTAAGGACAAAAATAATTACAAAGAAATATTAATCTGCCCTGGTCGAGTAGCTTAGTTAGTAAGAGCGTCATCCCGATACCCCAAAGTTGTAGGTCACGGTACATAAAAGAATCAATTGACTTTTCTCTCTCTCTAAAAATCAATTAAAAATATTAATGTTTTCTATAATCATATTGTTAGTAATAATATTGGTATTGTCTATCCAGAATTATATATTTTTAACTTTAATATTATATAATAGTATATATTATTGGAACACATCAAATACAATTATATGCATATATTTTTTACTGGAACATATCAAATTTGTAAAAATCCAGAGTCTATATAATAACAAAAATGACAGGGGAAAAAAACCCACTGATTCCTGTGGAGAATGCTAGGGTGCCAACACATCATTCTGAAAACAGAAAGTAAATGAAGAGAATGGATGAGGCATTTACCTTGCTTTCCCTGTAAGAACCGCACCTCAGGGAAACCCGAGGGAATAGATGAGAGAAAGTTTCTCCATGGAGAAATATTCCAGTAAATAAATTAAGAAGGAATGGTAAAATTACAATATTACCAGTCTGCAGTCCCTAAAGAAATCCTGAAGATCAGTGGCTGCTGACAGCACAAAAGGAGAAACAATTAGGCTTGTATGTCTCCTGATTAGATTCAGTGAGACATATACAACACCTGTGAAGTCTTCCTGCTCTCCCTAAATTGAACCTGAATCTGATCAAAGCTCTTACCTAATTACCAGTTTTACAAAAAATGTAGGAGACAGAGGAACATGTTAAATAACACCATGGGGGGGGAGGGGGTAACCAGGAAAATCCAAAATAAGGGCAATGATACAGAATGACACAGTTTTTTCAAGAAATACACTCAAGAAAAAAAAAAAGATGGCGAACTGTTATATAGTTTAAAAGACTTAAGATACAATTCAACCAAATGTAGTGTGTGAATCTTGAATAGATCCTTATGTTGACAAATCAACTTTATGAATATTTTTTGAAACAATTAGAAAAATTTTAATTTTAACTGGCTATTTAAAAATACTTATTATTGGTTTCTTAGGCATAATAACAGTATTATAGATAGTTTAACTCTTTCTGCTTCAGAGTTATATACAATAATAAAAATTTTCTTTTAATACTTCTTCTACCATGATGCATTTTACCCTGTGCCTGGGGTACTCACGACATTCTGTTTGAAATCTGAAAAGATGAGTAGGAATCAATTTCAACCCAAATGTCACTTACTCCACTTAACTGTCCCTGAATCCCCAGCTTCTTCTGTTATGCAGTGTCATAAGTACCTTAAGTTATCCCTTCTGATACCAAAATAATTGTAAATAAATAATTAATTATGCAAGAATTATCTAATTTCTGCCCTAATAATATCTAACACCCCATGAAATCAGGCACTGTCCACTCTGCCTCACCATTGCATCTCTAACACATTACTCCCACTAGGCATTTCAGTATGTTTTTACTGAATGAATGAAATGTCATATCCCTGGGTAAGAAGAGTGTATGGGGACTCCCCAGTCCAGTGGAATGCCACGGATTTACAAGGAGGCAATATCCCTGGATTCAAATCTTGATTGTCATCTACTGTGTGAGACTGAGTTAATGATTTACCACTCCCTCTAAAATAAGGATTGTTGGGAGAATTAAGATAATGCACTTAAAGTTTCTTATTTACAGTTTTGCTTTCTGTGCATTTAGTTACCTGCAGTTAACCGTAGTCCAAAAATAGTAAATGGAAAATTCCAGAAACAAACTACTGATATATTTTATTACAAATATAGTAAAATCTCACAGTGTTCCACTTCTTTCTGCCAGGGATGTGAATCATCCTTTTGTTCAGTGTATCCATGCTCTATACTCTCTCTGACTGTTAGTCATTTAATAGCTGTATTATTTATCAGACAGACTGTTATATATTGCAGTGCTTGTGTTCAAGTAACCCTCACAGTCACCAATGCCATGTCATAATGCCTATGGCATTCATCTTCGTTTTATCACACAGGCATTATGTTGTCCCACATCATCACAAGAAGGACGAGTACAGTACAGTAAGATATTTTGAGAGAAGGAGAAACCACATTCACATAACTTTTATTACAATATAGTATAACTGTTTTATTATTATTAATTTCTTACTATGTCTAATTCATAAGTATATGTATGGTATATATGTATGGGAAAAAACTATATATAGGGTTGTTACTGTCCATGGTTTTAGGCATTTACTGGGGGTCTCGGAACATATCACCCACAAATAAGAGGCATGTACTGTGAAGAGAAGTATCTAGCAATTGTTCACTATTATTTAGTTATTCATTTGTTCAGAAACTGCTTAGGGAACCAGAGATTTTATGGTGAATGAGAAAGGTGATATCTCTATCCTCATGGAATACTCTTAGTAGGGGACAAATTAATAAATAAGTAAATGAATAGTATAGTGTTGGGCAAATCATATATATACTATAAAGAATGAGAAGACTCTATTTTAAATGAAATAACTTGAAAATAATTCTCTGAGGCGATATCTAAAAAAATGAAGGGAATGAGCCCTGGCCAGTTGGTTCAGTTGGGTGGAGCATTATCCTGATACAGCAAGGTTATAGGTTCACCCTCTGGTAAGGGCACATACAAGAAAACAACCAGTGGGTTCATGATTAACTGAAACAACAGAGTGATGTTCCTCTCTCTCTCTCTCTCTCTCCCCCCCCTCTCCCCCCTCCCCTACCCTTACCTCTCTCTTTAAAATCAATTTAAAAAAACAAACTTTAAACAAATTCCAAAAGGAAGGGAATGAGCAATGCAAAGATGTAGGGAGAAAAGGGATGGTAAAAAAAATCAGCTTTTCTGTAATAGTCTACTATGATTGTGGATTTATTTTTCATCATAGTTCTGTCATTTTTTTTTGCTTCATATATATTTTGAGGCTGTTATTCAGAGCATACAGAAATAAAATTAAGACATCTTCCTGATGAGTTGAACATTTCAACATTATGAAATGAACTGCTAGTAACATTTTTACTTTAAGTATATTTCATTTATATTAATATATCTAGACCAGCTTTCTTTTGGTCAGCAAGTCTCTTGGTATATATTTTTCCTACTTCTTTTCAACCTTTGTGTATATGATTTCTGTTTATTGTTTATTGTAAGGCATGTTTCCCCTAGAAAAATGCCCATCTCAGAGTGGGCACTCAGAATATTTGCTGAATAAATGAATTTGTTGAATGAAGACAGCACTATGTCAGTTGTTGGGGAAAGTTAAGGTTTCCCATAAATAGTAGTTCTTCAGTGTTTCAATTGACTGACTCTGAGCTTTTCAAATATATGTAAACAGCATCCCTTTCAAAGAGCTCTTAGAAACTTTTGACTACAAGGCTTTCTTTTCCCCCACCCTGCTCAGTGTTATGATGTATTTCCTTCGTTGCTAACCACAAGGCAACTGGGGAGGAGGGTAGAACTTAGTTATACAATAGATCCTATAATTTTATATGTTAAGGGACTGGGGTATGGTGGTAATTTCCCATGGTTAGTGAACATTCGCCCTCTTTCCTCCCTTAAACTCAGTTCTTGCAAACAACAAAGTAATACTAAAATTCTATTTCAGTGATCATACTTCCCACAAGTATAAAAGTACTCAGGCAAAAACGAGTACCACTGGGCTTTGGAGAAAAGTAAGCAAGGAAAAGAATGATGGCTGAGTGCTGCTGCTATTGTTGTTGTTAGATAATAATTTGACTTTTTATTTGATATTATCTTTCCCATCTCTGGAACAAACCATACATTTTCTCAGTTGTTGCCCTTGTTCCTCTAGAATGCCTCTTCTCTTTCCACCTACCCAAATCTTACTGCCTCCCTCAACATCAAGTGATGTTTACCGATGACAATTTATGTTTACATAAGACATAAGATATTGTTGGTGAACAAGGGGACAAGTTAGTGTCTTTCCACAATGTCAGGTTTTTTAGGGGAGGCTTCCTTAATAAACCAGTAGGGTCACATGCAGATTACACACAGAGAGGGGAGCTTTTGTGACTGAAGCCAGTAAAGAGAGCATTGGGTGCGAAGTCCTAGTCACTGCCAGTGCCTGCAGGTGAAGAATAAGGCATCAGTCTCAAGCCAGGCCTCTGGAGTGGGGGCATGTGTCCAGTGGAGCAGAAGTCCGCCAGGGCTCTGAGCATGATCCGTGGTACGGCCAGGCTCGAACATTGGGTGGTCAGAGCTCTGAGTTCTTATAGCCCACCGCGGTGAAGGTCCCACTCATATCAGCGTCCTGATGGAGTCCTGATCCAAGTGTGCAGACTTGTGGTTTGCAGCATTCTGGGCCCCTCCTAAGAGTATTCTTGTTACACCCCATTAGCTCGGTCTTGATGCAGCACTTGACATAACTGTCATGGCTCACAGTGACTCCATATTGGATTGTCAAAGGTGTCCAAAAAGTCCACTCTGTTCTTGCTCTACACAGGTATGGGCCTAGCATGTTGCAATTCAGGTGTGTGGATAAAACATGTATACATGAAAAACAACTACAATAAATGTCTAAATAGTGGGTGTTAACTGAATGATTTGGGCAATAAAATAATAAAAGAGTTCAAAAAATCTAGGAACAATTATGGAAGAAGCCTCATGTAGAAGGTAGAATTTGTGTTGGACATTTTTAAATGAGAAAGATCTAGATTGTAGGAATTCATTTGAGTCCAAATTTTTAAAAAATGAAGAGCAAAAGTATTAAAGAAGGCATGCTTATGGCATAGTCTAGAGACAATGACTAGGGTAATTTGGCAGAAGTTGGGGTTTTTGGAGAAAAGTGATAACTTAAAAAAAGGATAGGTTATGCCTGGAAATACACATTGCAACCAGAATTGGAAAGAAGGTGATTCATTAAATAAGACTAACGAACAAGAACATTATTATGTAGGCAAAGGAAGCCATTTAAGGATTTTTTTTTTTTTTTTTTGGTGGAAAGGAGTATAATTAGAGTCATGTTTTACAACAATGACAATTACATGAGGATTCAGAGATACTATCAGGGAGAGGGAAATTAAAAAAAAAAAAAAAAGCCTCTGTTTCAACACAGTAAAAGAGAAATGGAGGTACCAGTACTACAAAAAGTAAAGTCTGAAAGTCAAGAAAAATGAGTTGGGTTTTGTACATGTAGAGTTCCATGGAGTCTCTTTCTCAATTATTCCAATCTGTTTTACCATCTCAAAACATGGTGACTTAACAAGAATTTATTATCCTCACAGTTCTGTGAGCTGGTTGGATGGCTCTTCTGCCAGTTTCGTGGGGCCCTCTCATTTAGTTGCACATGTAGTCAGCTAGGTTGGAATGCTGGCTGTCAACGAGGGGACTCAGACAGGTCCTCTGCATGGCCTGCCATCCTGTGATAGGATGAACTGGCTCTAATGTGGTGGTCTCAGGCAGCATGCCAATAGGGCGAAAGCTATTTGCTGGTCAAATTTCTTGCCTTAATTGCTTTCAAAGTTAACAAATATATCTATGATCAGGACCCATTGTCATGACCTAATCACTTATTTCCTTGCAAAATGACCTTGATGCCTAAAATGACATCAAATTAAAAATTTATTTATATATTTATTTAATATCCAGGGCTTTGAAAGGTAGGCTTCCTTTAGTTAAAGTTTTATATGCATACAAATGTTCTCCTGACATACAAACAAACAAAAGATATGCTTCCTACTTTTTATGTATTGAGAATCAAATAATTCAAGTTTGGGGGCATCTTGAACTTCTCATGACAGTGTATCAAATCCATCTCTTTCCAGATAAAAGAGATTGTTACATTGCCCATGTTGAAGTCTAATATTCCTCAGAGTTCATGCCATCCACAATTTTCTTCACTCTTTGACTTTCTGACTCAGAAATAGAAATGATCATTTGAGATATTCCTCAAAGACTAGTTATTTGTGAAAAATAAGCAGGGATTAGCAAAGTACACCTTAGTCAATGACCTCAATTATTACAGGCTTAGAGTAACAACATATGAGGATTTAATAACTAAGATGGAAGTTAAAAATAGCTGACTGATGGCATCTGAAACTTTCTTGGAAAATTTTGTTTGGGGTCAAATAGAATAAATACATTAGAGGTTTAAGTCATTTATAGAATATAGTACTTTTACTTAGATGTTTTATTATGTGACAAGGTAACATTTAGTAGTTACTTTTAAGTACTTTTTGTAGTAGAAATCATAATTGACTGAATCAAAGGCTCATTTCAGCTCTCTTCTTACCTTGACAGAGTATAGCGTATCCACAGGGAAGAACACGTTGATGATGGCCTTCCTTGTCACGTGGTGATGGTGACTGGAATTGCAGAAACAGTATCTAGCAGAAAACAGGTACCTTGCTTCCTGGGGGCTTTAAATGATATTTTTAAACATTCTCTATTAAGTGGTTGTAAAGGTCACAGTGTTTTTGCTTAAAATATCTGGTTCTCTGAATAATATAATGGAAACTTAGAAAAAGCTTTGCATTTCTAAACTTCTCAACAATGCACAAATTCCAAAATATGAACAACCAATTTACCCACTCCATAAAATCTAGAAACTGCCAAGTCAGCAGAGAAAGAGCCTGTCCAGAGCCTTTTCTTTTCTTTTCTTTTCTTTTTTCCTTCCTTCCTTCCTTCCTCTTTCTTCCTTCCTCTTTCTTTCTTTCCTTCTTTCCCTCTCTCTCCCTCCCTCCTCTCCCTCTTTCTTTCTCTCTCTCTTCCCTCTTTCTTTCTCTTTCTCTCTTCCTCTCTCTTTCCTTCCTCTCTCCCTCCCTCCCTCCCTCCCTTCCTTCCCTCCATCCTTCCTTCCTTTTCTCCAGTCAATGAAAGGGAAACTATTGAGGCCCCAGGGGCACAGGGATTAGGCAGAAGACTGCCCTATAGGCCAGAGGATGTGATGGAGGGTCCTTATTTAATCTTCTTCTTGGGGTGAAGACTGTTGGTGTGGCCACACATTTTGCAGCAGTTGACAGCGTGGGGGTGCAGGTGGGCGTAACACTTGCGGCAGATCATCTTGTCACAGTTGTACTCCTGGGCGAGCTGGCAAGGGAGGGCTGGATGATGCCACCATGCAGACGAAGCACCAGGTGCAGGGTGGACTCTTTCTGAATGTTGTAGTCTGAGAGAGTGCTGCCATCCTCCAGCTGTTTGCCTGCAAAAGTCAGATGCTGCCGGTCAGGCGGGATGCCCTCCTTGTCTTGGATTTTAGCTTTGAAAATCTCAGTCATGTCACTGGGCTCAACCTCAAAGGTGATGGCCTTTCCAGTCAGGGTCTTCATGAAGATCTGTGTCTCTGTGTCTGCTGGGGAGGCCACTTGGACACCACAACCAATGCATTCCACGGCCTCCTGGAGAAGAAGGAGCCTCTTTCATTGAGCTCTCATCAGATTCTTCACTTAGGGTATTCCAAACCCTCTTCCCACTCCTCAAGCATCCAATTCTATCCTATCTTCATCCATTCTTCATTTTCCTGGAAAGGGCAAAACCAACACCTATGTTCAAGATATATGACATGTGGCACTGGAATCTAACATGCCGCCAAAAAATGGATATTTTTAAAATTAAACATTTAATTTTGACATGATATTTATAGATTCACATGCAGTTGTAAAAAGTAATATACAGAGAAATCCCATAAAACCTTTACTCCGTTTCCTCCAGTGCTACCATCTTGCAAAACTCTGATATAATAACACAACGACCACCTGATATTTATTGTTAGCTCACCAGAAAAATACTTTGTTGTTGTTTATGGATTAACTAAGTCATTTAAGCTTATCGGCCAGCAGGGGTAGCCTGCACAGGCTAATTGTATAATCAATAAAAGTAAAGAGTTATGCTGGAGCCCTGACTGGTGTGGCTCATTTGGCTGGGCATCATCCTGCAAATCAATAGGCTGCTGGTTCCATTCCCTGTCAGGGCACATGCCTAGGTTGCAAGTACAGTCTCCAGTTGGGGTACGTGCAAGAGGCAGCAAATCAATGTTTCTCTCCCTCTCTTTCTCCCTCCCTTCCCCTCTCTCTAAAAATCAATCAACCAACCAACAAATAAATAAATTCATACTGGAAAAATTGGATCATATTAATCACACTGAATGAAAGTAATTAATAAGTTTAATTTCATTATAAGAGTACTTATCTATGAGGATATGGGGAAAAGTACTAAAAAAATAAACTTGCATGGTTTTTGTTTGTGTCGGTTTCAAAATATACTCCCTTTCCCCCATTATGATAAACTTTCACGTGTGGTGATGTGGTTTGCAGAGTTCTGAAATGGCCCCCAAATTTCCCAGCCATATGTCGTACACCCCCTGAAAATCCCTGGGGCCGAACTGTGATTACATCCTAAAGGGCAGAAGTGACCTTAAAATAAGAGATTATGTGGCTGGGCCTGACCTAATCCTATGAGCTCTTTAAAAATAGTTTCCTCAGGCTAGATGAAGAAGGGAAAGTTTGAGAACTGTGCTCTGACCTGCCTTAAAGAAAACAAACATCCACATTGCGAAGTGACAGTGGTGGCCATGAGGAAAGGACAGCAACTGGATGCTGACAACCAGAATGTAAACATGACTCAGTCCTTCAGCTGCAAGGGCCTGATCGGACAACTACACATGTGAGCTCGGAAGTGCATTTTTTCCCAGAGCTTCCTGACAAACCCCTAGGCCTGCTGACATTTCGATTTTGGCCTTGTGATGCGGTTAGCAGAGAGCCCAGCTACTCCTTGCCAGACTTCTGAACAATTTGTGAAGCAGAGGATGGGAAGAAACTCCGGTGACTCTGTGAGACCCCTCACAGTTCTTCAATGACTACTTCCTTTGAGAATCCACGTACTAGAATTACACAATGAAACTAGAGTAACAAAGATTCACAACAAAAGGAAAATGGGAATAAATAAAGAATCATGTTGCCCTGACTCACCTTGGAGTCTTATTTAATAGTAGCAAGCCCAGCACAGCCACATTCAACTCACCATTATCACGAATAAAAAATTCTGGTAGCCAGCACATCTATCATGTCTAAGCATGTGTCTTATATGTAAAAAACTTAGAAGCCCCTGTTAAATCTCAAATTTTCTTAATGTTGCCCTCTCTTGCTTTATTGCTTCATTTGTTCCTCTAAGGAAAGCAAGTATCTCATTGTTGTCAAGATAACCATTCCCTCTATCTGTGTTCATAGGGCATTTAGGAAAAAGCCCATTCTATGCCTTTTTAATTTGTACTTTTTTCCAGAAAGACAAATTCATTTGCATAGCTCCTGAGTGTGGTATTAGTATAAACACATAATCTCAGCCCTGTTTGATTGAGAAGTCACGTTCATTCATTCACTCAATAAAATCATTTGAGCCACAACTTCGTATCTTTACGTTAGGTTCTGGGGATACAAAGGAACAGCACAATCCCTGTCAGGGGAACTTACCATCTAGAGGTAGAGATGGGCTTCTAATGAGGAAAAGCAATGCAGCGAGGCAAGTGCTGTGAGAGAGTCAAGGAGTAGAACACTGGGAGGGTTGGCTAGCTCAGGGAAGCCTTTTTGGGGAGACGACCCAAAAAAAGGCTGAGGAAGAATTTCCTATTGCTGCTACAACAAATTGTCACAAAATTGGTGAGTTAAAACAACACACAATTACACAGCACGGTGACTATTGTTAATAATACTGTATTGTATATTTGAAAGTTAAGAGAGTAGATCCTAAACACTTTCATTACCAGAAAAAGAATAACTATGTATAGGGATGGATATTAACTATACTTATCATGATGATCATTTCACAATATATACAAATATCAAATCATTATGTTGTACACCTGAAAGTAAGGTAATGTTATATGTCAGATTTATCTCAGTTACACACAATAACAACACAAAATTATTATCTTGTAGTTCCAGACACTGGAGGTCCAAATTCAAGGTGTTGGCAGGACTATAATAACTCTTCTGTATGCTCTAGGGCAATGGTGTCAAGCTCATTTTCACCGGGGGCCACATCAGCCTCGCAGTTGTCTTCAAAGGGCTGAAATAATTTTAGGACTGTATAAATGTAACTATTGCTTAATCGTAAAGGAGTTGAAATTACATTCAGCCCTTTGAAGGCAACCATGAGGCTGATGTGGCCCCCGATGAAAATGAGTTTGACACCCCTGCTCTAGGGGAGAATCTGTTCCCTGCCCGTTTCTGCTTCTGTAGGCCATCTACACTCATGGATCACGGTCCCTTTCCAGCAGTGGAATCACTTTGACCTCTACTTCTGTGTCACACCTTCTCTCTCATGCTGATCGTCCTGCCTCCCCCTTGTGATTACTTTGGACCCACCCAGATAATTCAGGGTAAATTCGTCCATTTCATTCATCCAGGACAGATTCATCCAGGATAAATTATCTCAAAATTCTAAACGTAATCACATCCGCAAAATCTTTTTTACCTTGTAAGGTAGCATATTCCATGGATTATAATGTGGATGTCTTTGGAAGCCATTATTCAGCCCATAGGAAGTAACCTCAGAAAGAGATTGCAGAATTCCAGGCAGTGCAAACATGTGGAAAAGCCTGAAAGAGACCTAGAGGAGGGGAGTTGTGCAACCTCATAGCTCAGTGTCATGGCTATAAAATAATATATAAAGACATAATAGTATATCCTCCACCTCTGTGCTTATGTATAATGTTAGCCATGGTGATGATGAGCAAAGGAGGAGGAAGTTCAAAAGAGAGGCCAAAATAGTAAACAAGAAGCAGAAAAGACGGATCTTACCGTTGAAATAACGGTAAGTTCTTGTTGAAATAACCTGAGCAGAGGAATCCATGGAAGAATTAATGGAAATGTGGCATGATTACATGTATATTTTGGTTGGCTGTCCTTGCTGATTGAAACCAAATTGTGGGAGATGAGACTAGAGGTAGTAAACAGGGCTGGGACCAGGGTAAAGTCAGTGAAGCACTTGGTTTGTATGCACAATTGAAGGAGGCACCAAAAGACTCAGTAAGTAGGATAAATGAAATTTTAATGCAATATTTAAAAAAATCAAAATTAATGCAAAAAATTCATGATGAATTATTTATGAAAATTTTAAATAAAGTCAGGGCTATTAGGGAGGTCCTTAAAAAGGTGTTATAATGATCTAAGTGAGAGACGATGAGAGCCCAAAGCAGAGGAGTAGCACTAGATATAAAGACAGTTGGATGGATTAAGGAAAACTGTGAATGAAGTTGTGTGGAAGGGTTGGTGATATCTTTGTCTGAGAGATTATATCCAAAGGGAGGCAAAAGTTTAGATAGAGAGACGGTAGGTAGGGTGCATAAGGAGGAAATTAAGTTCTGTTTTGGACATATTGCAATTAAGAAGTTTCTGATACTGGAGACTTCTCCAATGTTCAGCTGGAGATTTTAGTAGGCAATTGAAATACGTGAATATAATGAAGCAAAAATTGTTACCGCAGTGTTTCTGCTCCTTGACCTGTTAGCCTCGGAGTTTTTTCACTGTTGTTTCCCTGCCAGACCAGTCTGTAGGAGGCAACAAAAGGATATCGAAGGACTTAATTTATTGGGATATAGGAGTAAAAAGTTGGGAGCTCATTTTTGCAAGAGAGATGACAAGGGAGCATCAGGCATGTGTCAGAGCAACTAATGGATCTTCCCTTTGTCCTGGACCATTTTCAGATTATTACATTTTCTCTCACTGTCTCTTTCTGGTTCATGTTATCAGCTGTATTAATCTCTAACCCTTGCTGGTACTGTCACTTATTGACAACTTGGTAATTTTCTCTTTCTCATCAGAGATTTTAACCCCTGTATTAGTCACACACTTCTTGGTGTGATCTGGAACTCTTTTACTCTGAATCCTAAATGCAAGCATACCACTCTAGGACTTTAACCTTCCTCCCAACTCTTCTTCCCTCTGTCACTCCTATTATCAGTTCCTTGAGCTCATCAAGACTTGATGGCCCCTGACTTCCTGGGCTGGGTATCTCTTATCCCCTTTCCCCCCTTTCATTTCTATTCCCGTCCAGGTTACACTGCAGTAGTGCATTGCTTCAGCCATGTTTGACCCAATATCCTAAATTTCCCTGCTTTCTTCTGATATCATCTGTTAGACTCAAACTCTCTGTGCCTTTTGCCTATGTCTGGTGGTTTCCTGGCAATCGTTGGAATTCCATGGCTTGTAGAAGGATCACCTTCACATGGTGTTCTCCCAGTGTGCATACGGGCACCCAAATTTACCTTTTATTTACCCCTTCTATAAGGACACCAACTCTATTGTATTAGAGGCTCACTTTCTTAACATTTTTCAAATCTATCATGATTTGCTGATAGGAATGACAGTTTCTCATTTAATTATTTTAATTATCTTTTTAAGCTTATTAAATTCCATTTACACATAATCATTACTGCAAGGCTATATCTTACACTTCCATTGTATTTGACCAGCATAAAATTTCAAATTAATTTCCTCCATAACTGCATGTGAAAGGTATGTAAAGTAATAGCACTGAACCAGCACACAAATAGAATTTAAAATGAAGAGGGAAAAAGTGAATTCCACAGTGTCACATGATATGGGTAAGGAATAAGATATATTTGGGAAATAAAAGTGAAGGGTCAGCAAAAGGAGATAGATAAACTTCAGGCCCACAAAAACTAGATCCATTTCTTCCTAGAGATCTTGGGACCCATGAGAAATGTAACCCTCCAGGTAGGTAGAATACACAGCTAGTGGGTAGCTGAGTTCAATTGCAGTCCTGTTCACTAGGAGATGGAGCTGCCTATTGTCTGGGAAACCGACACTGAGTTCTCTGGGCCACTTTTGGACAGTTTTGCTCCTTACAGAACAGTATTCAAAAAAGAAGAAAAAAAGTGCTTGCTTCAGCAACACGTATACTATAATTGGAACGATACAGAGAAGATTAGCATGCGTGGTGCCTGCACAAGGAAAAGAAAATCTCTCTTTTAGCAGTTTATTAAAATATTTAAGCATTCAACCCTGGCTGTTGTGGCTCAGTGGATTGAGTGCTGGCCTGCAAATTGAAAGGTTGCCGGCTCAATTCCTATTAGGGTGCCTGTGTTGTGGGCCAGGTCCCCAGCTGGGGGCCTGCGAGGGTGTATCTCTCCCACATCAATGTTTCTCTCCCTCTCTTCCTTCCTCCCTTTCTCTCTCTAAAAAGGAATAAATAAAATCTTAAAAAGTAAAAGAAAATTTCTTTTTAATTTAAAAATATTTAAACATTCAAGTTTTATAAATGTAAATTTTAGCCATTAAGTTAAACTACTAGAAAAACAAAGCGAAAGAACATACACACATACAGGATAGCATTTTCTTCTTTTTCAACAAAAGTTATACTTGACATTGATGAACTCTTGGTCCATATTATGTCAGTGAAAATATTTTGGTGTCCTTGACAGTGACTCAAGAAGAGATTAGTTGAGGTTATCAAAATTAATAATTGACTTATTAAAAGTTAGAAATTTTAAAATATTTCTTTTTAAGCTTTTAGATTCACTTGTAAATCAAATTATTAATTTGTAAATATTTTTGAGAAATCTTAAAAAGTACTTTTAAGAGGACTTGGATTAATATTCAATGTCACTTATACTTTTGGTTCAATATTTCAGTTGTCTGCTTGACAATACTTCCTAATTATTTAAATAACTCAGATATCTAAAAAAGCTAAGTATGATATATATTTACATTGAATCTCAAGTTGTTTTAAAAGTTATAATACTATTTATAAACCTAAAAACATCATCATATGCTTTTAAATATCTTATGCTTTAAAATTGCAAAACTAAATCAATAAAACTTTTTATATTGGAATCATAAGGATAATCTGTAAAATATTAAATATACCAAACTCATTAAAGCAGTAAAAAAGAAAACATTCAAATCATTGAATGAGATAAGCAGCTCATTCCCCAACCTTCCATAAAAATAACATAGTACTGTGATTTTGGTTTGCTTTATTATCTTGTTGGAGCCTGATGCCATACTGATTATTCTGAAATAAAACCACCTGAGAAATAGGAAGAGCAGGAACAGCAGTTCTCTGTCTCTCCTCTGACCCCATAAAAGCAGGAAGTAAATCTCCATGAGAGGTGCCCTCTCCCCTCCTGAAGGTCTGAGAGCAACCTTATCACAAGAGGTATAAAATCCAAAGTCAAAAAGTGTGTATAAATAAAGTACCACCTTTACTAATATCCACCTTTACTTGTATCACCTTTACTAATTTACTGCCCAAGCCTAAACTTTGTTTGGGTTCCTTACTAATGAATACAGAAACCTGCTTAGATTCCTTTCTGATGAGCACTAACTTCCTTTGTCCTATCATTTCTAAAAAATTTATTGTTTTGTTTTCTAAAAAGTATAAAAAGATACCTAGCTTAACATTTCTTTGAGCCACAACTTACTTGATTTTGTTGACAGTACTATTCAAGAAGTCACATAGGCCTGTGTACAGAAAATCTTGGATTTATCCCTCTCTTTTAAACCTGATCCAGTTATTTATTATCCTCTGTTAATAACTTCTATAAAATAGCATTTAAATATTCTTTTATTTCTTTTCTCTTAGCTTCCACCTCTGTGATGTTTTATTTCTTAGGAAAAATGGCTGAATGTTAACATTTGTTAAATCAGCCTTAAATGTACGTGGTTGGTTGTAATAGTATACCTCTATATGCCTCATTATTTCATTTTTTAAAAGTTAGGGCTATTTGCTTGATGTGACTGAAATAAAATGTTTGATTAGAGAGAGTATAATCTAATGATGCACTCTCTCTAATCAAACTCTCTATGTCTTAGCTCCTCCTAAGTCATAAAGCCACAGTTAGTTATACAGTAGTTCAAATATTGACATGATTTTAGTTTACATGGAAATGCACTGTTTTAGAACTACCTCCTTAGTTTCATTCATTAACATATCAAAAGGATTTGTCTTCAGAGTGTATGTCCTTGGGAACCCTCCTGGTTGCTAGGCAGTCCAATAACAGCCCTAAGATTCACAATCAGTTGTCCCTGACGGTTACTAAGCTAAAAGGAACCAAAGAGCATCAGGGGAAGAACTGATGGTGTTCTGATCAAATGAGAGTTTTAGTCTAATGTTCACTGACATAGAAAAAGCCCCATTAAACCACTGAAGAGTCCAGAGAGAGCTAGAAGGCAGTCACAGCTCCTAAGTTCCATTTTAGTTTATATACTTAAAATGTGACAAGAGAAGAGTATGAAAAGGAATGGTAAATATGATAGTAATTCAGAAGCAGAAAGACATGTCTGTGAAGTGAAATGCTTGGTAAGAATTCAAGGTGAAAATGGGACCTGAGGTGGAAAATCAAGGGTGAGAACTATTCAGGTAAAGAAGCAAGGTGGGAACTAAGGGTTAGGATGAGGAGGTCTATAGCCATGGAGCTGATAAGATGAATTTGAACACCTCTTACTTTGTCCACTACAACTGCCTCTAAATTATTTTCCTTTAATTTTAAAATACAAGCAACAATATTTTATACATAGGCAATTTTCCTCAGTAGAGGTATGGTGTAAAAAATTAATTTAGAGCTAAATTTCCAGATAATTTCTATGGAGTGGAAGGTAGAGGGAAAGATAGAACATGAAGTAAAAGTTTTGCCTGTTCAGAGGAAGGATATAAGCCCTAGTTAATACTTTGTTGAAAGGTATAAATATGTTTATTACTCTGCTTTTGCATTATTTGTTCATCCTGAGTTAGAGCTACCAGGCAAGATAACCTCTTTCTCTACATTAATGTTATTTTAGGAGACTTGCTACCTGTTTCTACCGCTGGCCCTTGGGTGAAGGAAGCCTGCCTTCTTCATCCCAACAGCATTTTCTAATTTCATATCTCAGAGAGTGTTACTGGAATCCCAGTATTTTTCTTTGAGCGTACCTGCGTGTGCACACTGCCCCAAAGAAATGCACAGGCAGGAGTTTGCAGTACATTTAAAAAAATAGCTCAGTATAGAACTGGCTAATATGGAGGTAGGAAGCTTATGCTCTAAAACAACCTGACTCCCTGATGGCATGCGTGTTCCAGATTCCTTAGGGCAAAATCACAAGACATCATGGGTTTAGGAGACATTTGTGGTGTTGCTGGGAGCTGATTGGTTGGAGGTGAGGTAAGGGTAATAAATCATATTTATAGGCCTTGAGGACAGTTCTAAGGTCTTTTTTTCTTCTCTCTGTCTGGGCTCATGGAGAAGTAACCATGGTGTTTGTTCTACCTTAAGGCTCAGTAGCTGAAACGTAACTTAGGTCCAGAGGTTATCTTTAGCCTCTGTTCAGTCCAGACCTTGTGGCGGTCATTCAGGTCTAGGCTACTGTCTTCCGTTGCCTTGGGGGTTGCTGGTTATTCTGGGGAAAGGTTGGGTCTCTGAGAGGTAGATATAGAGAAAGGGATATTATTTCTAGGATTTAAAACTAAATTTAATCAAAGTTATAAATGTCTCCTTGGCTTTGAGAGGAGGAAGAGGTTATCTCCAGAGAGGATATTTAGGATATAGTTTCTCCGAAAGGCCCTGGGCTCCTTATGCAAATTGATCTACCTCTGCCCTAGTGACCAGATTTATATTCTAGGAATTACAGTGAGTAACAGACTGGATGGAATGATGAAAGATGTTTGCAACATTTTAATTACAGAACATTACACCTACATTAAAGACCTCTGCCTGTATAACATTTGTATAAGAATAGGGCCACTCTAGTGACTCTTCAAGAAATAAATAAGCTTCTTACAAATGATATCAAAAAACTTCTTACTCTGCTACATGTAAAATACTGCCACAGTACTGCCTTTGTAATAGTAGAGGTTTCAAAACATGTTCAGTCCTTTGTCTTCTCTCTTTAGGTACCACCACTTCTGCTATTTGTCCCAATTGTTGATCCAAAAACCCTTTTTTTTTTCTCTTGAATCTTACATAGCTTATTTTCCACTCAAGTAAATCAATAAGAGAGCAATATAGTTAAGGAAAGTGTGTTTAAGGCTAAATCCAAGAGTGAGGTACAAGAGTAAGAAAAGAAGTGAGGTGGGAGGTGGGAAAGAGCCAGTGAAGAATGTGTTGAAATCAAGGAAGAGTTGGATTTTTCACTTGTGACAAGAGGTGTAAGTTGGTGTTACTTTTAAGTATGTCAAATATCAAAATGTCTTGTATCTGGTATTTATCATATGCATGCTTTTTTCATCCTTGAATCTTTTAGAAACAAAATTCAGCTGAGTAAACTCAAAGATCAAATGGGCTCTGTTGAGTGATTCCTGAATTGGGAAACACCCTGTCTAGCAAATGGAGAGGAGCTCCAAGGAGCTGTACAGAATGGAAGGCTCTCATACGCAGAGGGTCGCAGGGACAAAGATTACCTCATTATTCTTTGGGGGATGGAAAAGGTCTATCAGGTGTAATACCTCACTACTGCTGACCAGAAAATTTTAGATCTGGAGAGGCTAAAACTGCAATTAAGTTGGTTTGCTGGGACCTAGCACAAGACACTCTGTTCTAGGCCTGTTGTTTCTTAAAAAAAGAATGTAAGAGAGAGAAATTTTCAAATATCAGAAATTTAAATACAATTTTGGATAAATCAAGATGTAACATTAAAAAATCTTCATCAGTAGAATACATGGAGACTTAAAAAGTTAATATTTTTCCTCCTACCTTCTAAGTTCTTCTAGCTGGGCTAATAATCAAATTAATGGAGACAGATTAACAGGAAAAAAATCTAATGTTCAATACATGAGCATGGGGAATTCATATAAACATGAAAATTCCAAAGACTCTGAGGCAACATTGGGTATATATGACATTTTGGACAAAGGAGAAAATTGCGGGAAGTGTATTGGATTTCAGAAGTGAGAGTGGGAAATGTAGAGGTAGTTGAAGAACAACAGCATAAATGGCAGGCAATTCTTGCTAGGGAACTCAGAAGCAAGGGGAGGGGTAGTATCTCTAGCTAACGGGCCCTTCCCTGAAATTCTGCTATTTATCATTTTTAATTCAAATTAGGCTGAAACAAATATCTTAAGATTCCCTTCCTGGAGTATGCTTTTCCATCTGAATCTCTTGGGGAGTCAAAGATTCTTTCTGAGTCTCTTGTTTCTTAATAAACAGCTTAAAATTAACTTTGGTTCCTTTCAAACATGAAATTATCATGGAGAAAGTTATAAGATTTCCTTAATTAAATAGCAGCAGGCCATAGGATGGAAGGAAAAGACAAGAAGGGGTTAATGAGGTACCAAATACAGGGCCAGCTGATAGGACTGCTCACATCCCTGTATGTCCTATAGCATTTTGGATTAACTTCCAGGTTGCCATTTCTTCCAGATGAAGATTATTTAAAGAGCGAATAACCAGGAGCCATTGAACCCCAGCAGCTTTCACTTCTTATTTTCTAATCTGTTGCCCACAAACAATTCACAGGAAGGGACACTTCTTCCTTGAGTGTTATCAGCGTTAGGGTTCTTGGGTTCCCCAAGACAGAAATCCAGAGGAAACCCCAGAGAAATTTCCAGACAGATTTTATTAAGGTTATGCTCGAACACAAGGGAGGCAGCACAGAGGAAAAGAAGGTCCTCTGAACTGGCTTGGGGGCTGGCTCTACTTGGATGTTTTTATAAGCAGGGGACAAAGTGGGCTTGCAGGAAAGGTCAGCATTTTTAAATTGATTTTAGAGAGAGAGAGGAAGTGGGGGGAGAGGAGAGAGAGAGAGACATGTTGTTCCCCTTATTTATGCATTTATTGGTTGATTCTTGTATGTGCCTTGACCCAGGATTGAACCTGCAACCTTGGTGTATGGGGAGGATGCTCTAATCAACTGACCTACCTGGCCAATGTGAAAGATAGGCTTTTTGAAAAGGCGGGCTTATGAAATGTTCCAGGAGTGGGATTTTTCACATTAGGGTGAAATTACTTCCTCCCTCTGTCAGGTGACTTGGTAGCTGTCTTGTGCCAGTGCTATGGGGACAAGATGGCAGACTGCTCATTACCACCACCCTACAGAGGTCAGACCTTGATCAACTGTGCATGCCTGTCAGTAGTTTCAACATCGTTAGTTAGGAGGAAGGGAAAATCAGCTACCTCTGCATTTTCAAGTATGGAGTGGAGGGGAGGTGATATCCTTGAGGTCAGCCTATCTGGCATTCCTACTGACCATGTGGTCTTAACATGGCTTCCTAGTTGCTGGCTATTTTTATTCCTCAGCCAACTCCCTATGCTGCCCAATGAGGACTCAGCACCCATCCCAGAGCTGGCACAGACTTTACCTTCTCCCATGTTCTTTATCTATAGACAACGTAAACTCTTTCAGAACAACTCACATCTTTCTACCCCCTGCTTGATGTATAAACAACAGTTGTTAACTCAGACCAGTGTGGCTTGGTTGGTTGGGAGTCGTACTACAAAGCATAATATCACCGGTTCAATTCTCAGTCGGGGCACATGCCTGGGTTGCAGGTTCGGTCCCTGGTCAGAGCATGTATGTGAGTCAACTGATCAATGTTTCTCTCTCACTTTGATGTTCCTCTTCCTCTCTTTTTTCCTCCCTTCCACCTCTCTAAAAATAAATAGACAAAAAAAATCTTTGAAAATAGTCACTAATGCCAGGACAGGGCATGTGTTGCCTTTTCCACCTGGCACTTGCAGTTGGTGGGTTAGACTTTGTGCCCCAGAACCTGGTGTGGGGGCTAAAAAAAGTATTAAGACTTTCTCTCCCGCTTTCCGATTTGTTCTGGCTTCTCTAATAACCAAATTTGAAGAGACAGATTAACAGAAGAATATCAAAGCTTAATACATAAACTTGGGGAATTTATATAGGCATAATTACTCCATGAAAATTCCAAAGACAGTGAGGTAACATTGGGTATACAAGACATGTTTAGCAAAGAAGGGTGAGGATGAGGTGTTGGACTTCAGAAGTGAGAGTGGGCAATTTACAGGTAGTTGAGGAAGAGCAGAGCACACTCGGAAGGCAAGTCCTTGCTAGGCGCCTCAGAAACCGTGAAACACAGAGGGTATCTAACAGGCCTTTGTCTCACGTCCTCATATGTACCATACTTAATTCAAATTAGGGTAAGGCAGTATCCTAAGGTCTTCCTGAAGTGGGTTTCTCTATCTGAATCTCTTGGGCAGGAATGGGAGGAGGGTCAAAGATTCTTTCTGAGTCTTTTGTTTCTTAATAAATAGCTTAAAATCAGTATCCCCAAAAGCAGCTTTAGAGCCGCAGAATTTTGATCTGTTCAGTCACGCTTTGAAGCTAAGTTGGTAGATTGCTTCATGTTTCATTGATTCAGTCATTCAGTCCTGAGAATAAGTCAGTTCAGTTAAATTGTTTGAGTTTCATTTCAGGAGGCAGTCATGCTGATGGGCTCCCAAAGTGAGGCCTGTATTTGTAAGTAAGCAATCAGGCATTTAATATGGCATATGTCTATGAAAACAGAAATAAAAAATGGTTAATGACAACAGCAAATTAGAAACCAGTCTCTGAGTCTTTAAGGCAGTCAGTCGAGATTTCCGGATTTAAGGCTCAAAGTTATTTTGCTGAAATGAAGGCAGGCAGTGACTGTCTGATAGAGTCTCCTGGTCTGCAGTTTGAATGTCTCTGGTGATGTCATCAGGTGCTCAGGTCAAATTCTTCATGGTTTACAAACCTTCAGTCACTGAAATTATTTAAGCTATTGTAGCAATTTCTCAAGTTTATGTCATACCCTTTAGCCGCAATTCGCAATTGTAAGGCTCAGAAAAATAAGTTTTTGTTCTCAATAATTCCAGTAATTCCAAGTCAAAGGATGGGAGAAAAATGAAATATTAGTTTGAAGGCTTATAGCCAAATATTTAGTCAAACTGGAAAAATTCAGGATCCAGTCCAGTTTACAGGTGAAAAATAACTTTAAAGGCAGTCAACTGAGCGAGAATCTAATATCCACAACTGTGTATCATAGATTCTATGGAAACCCAATTTCTGTCCCTGAAATCACCTCCATTTTTTCAAAGATAATCAGATTAAGACTATGTACTGTGTAAGTCTAGTTTCAATAAATTTGGCTAAATTATTTGCATAACTACAACAAGAATAGTAATTAACAATATAGGCTCTTTTAAATCTGCTTGGCTGGAATTTCATAAGGATCCCCAGACTGAACTTTCATTAGGCTCTCAAGGCTAAGAAGGCATAAGACTTTGACTGCAATACCCATAAATTTGGGTGAACTCTTCAGGTTTGAGGTCCCTTAAAATGTCTTGAGGCTGTTTCTTTGCCATCTCCCTGGAAAGCAAACTTTGTTCCTTACCTGGAAAAACTACTGTGAATTATGTAAGTAAGATGAAGCCAAGGCATTCAAGGAGGCCAAGGGAGGACTCAACCTAATAGGGGAGTCCAGATTCTTGTCACTGCACAAGAAAGAATTCAAGGTGGAGACAGATAGATTCAGTGAAACACAGTGAATTTAGTAAGCAAAAGTGCACACTCAAGAAGGGAGTGCTGGTGAACTTTGAGAACACCCCCCAGTGGGGTCTTGATAGAATGTTTTTATTAAATGTAGGCAAGGGTTGAGTAGGGTGGTCCTTGGCTTCTGGTGCTGATAGGGCTACTGCTGATGCAGCTCACCCTCTTCCCTCCTATATGTGTGGTGATTTTTTTGGGTCCTCCTGGAACTGTCATGGTGATTTTGGAGGTGGAGTGGTTCTAAAACTGCAATGTAAATTAATTATAATGATGTTATAATGGCCCGGTTGGTCACTTGCAGGTCTATGTGACTGCCAAATCTGGCTGAGACCTGTCGTTGTTTGCCTTAACTACATGAAATTGGGAGGGAAAGTGTGGGAACAGGTGGTCAACAAAAGTTGCTTCCACAATGTTTCAACCATGACGGAAAAGGGGAGGGGTGGAGCTTGAGGCCTTTGTTCCCTATTCTAACTTTCCTGCCTCAAAGGTGCCAGGCTGTTTTTCCAAGGGGCTTTTTTCAGCCTCCAAAGTCAATCATAATTCCTTAAAGCTTTCTGGTGACATCTATGTCTATGCATGTCTCTTTCAAATATGACATTTCAGTCAAGTTCTTGGGTAATAAAACCAGTTTCCAATCATGCCCAGTTATTAAAAGAACATATTTTTATTGAATTTATGTAAACAAACATAGTGCCATACTCATTAAGAGTTTTCAAATTCTAAAGGGATCAAGTATGGATAAAAAATAAATGTTTCAATATTGCTTTATGAAGGTATGATTCATAAAGTATCACGAAAAGTATGACACTTTATGATTTACTAAACTGCTCTAAGAACATTCAAGTTTTCTTTTTCCTGGAAAACAACATTTTTAAGAATCAGCAATATTTTGAACAAAGTCTTAATAATAATATTATTATCCTTAATTCATTTAGTCACTTACTAACTTCTTGTTTATCCTGATTATGTGCCAGGATTTCCATGAATCCAGTTATTTCTTAGAGTTCTATAAATTGTCATCTAATTCAGAGGTATGATCTATAAATTTATTCTCAGAAATCTGTAATTTAGAATAACTCAGAGTCCTTTCCATGAAACTTTATGATAAACATATTTGCAAAAGCATCAGAGTAAAACAGTGACTATCCATAAATGACAAAACTTAGAATGACACAGTTGTAGATCTGATTATAATTCAATTGACAAAGAAATTTGCTTTTCTGTATCAACATTTTAAGATAAGTATATTAAAAGTGAAATCATATCAGAACTTTGTAGACTCTTGGATATTTTTATATGATCTCTAGAATATCCACTTTAATTATAAAAATATATATATACAAATAGAACAGGTTTGGGGTTTATTTTACAAAGTTTCCTATGTAATTTAATGATATCAAATAGGCCTAATTAGTTTTAAATTTCTCTTTTATAAAGAGAGAGGGAACAAATTGAGGTATTTCAGGGGTCTGTTGGAATAACCCAAAGCCATTTTTAACTTAAGAAAAAGGCTTTTTAAAAATTTAAATCCTGGGAAGGTTATCAAACATGCTTGACCAAAAGATCATGTATCATTATGAAACAATATTAAATTATGCACTCACCCAAAGTGACAATAAAAGGTAGCAAACATAAATACAGGCTAGTAAAACTTTAGTTCTTAGGATTGAGAAGATAGTTTCTCTGTTTTTAAAAAAAATATTTATTTATTTTTAGAGAGAGGGGAAGTGAGGGGGGAAGAGAAGGAGAGAAACATTGATGTTAGAGAGCAACATCGATCAGTTGCCTCTCATACATGACTCCACTGGGAACCAAACTCTCAACCCAGGCATGTGCCTGACCAGAAATCGAACAAGCAGCCTTTCTCTTTGTGGACAGATGCCCAACCAACTGAGCCTCACTGGTCAGGGCAAGAAGATGGTTTTCTTAAGTAATCAAGTCCCTAACACAATATATCTATTTTAATAAAACAGAATCTTTGCTTCCTATGCAGTGAATTTTTCCTCATATCTCAAATAGAACAATAAGAACAATAAATACAAAAAAACCTTCTCTTTTTAACAAGTGAAAAAGAAACAAACTTTAATTCTGTAGTAGCTTACTTCTGATATTTAAATTTATTTACTTAATTAAATTTACTCCAATATTATCCAGCTTAACCATATAAACTTTTCTTAAGATTTCTCTTCACAAGCATTTTATAGCTTTCCTGGTCACTTTGAGTTTATCTCTTCTTACTCAGAAATAACCAACTTAAGACAAAATTACTCTAATTTCTTTCAAATGTAAATATCTCCATATCTTATACCTTCTATTACCAAAAACATAGAGTTTCTTTCAAACTTAATTAGAATTATTAATCCTTAGAAATCTTAATTTTTAGTGACACCTAAAAAGTAAGCAATTAGTGTTGTTCAGGTTGGCAAATTTATGAAAACATTTCATAACGTATAAACAGGCTCTTTTATTGGCAAATATATTTACTATTGTTAAGTAAAAGTACAAGACATTTTCATTAATAGATCCCAATTTATGTTTAAGTTTCTCTATAGTAAGAAGCCAAAGTACGTAAACTTGAGACTTATCTAGGAATCAATGTTTCAGTATTTCATGTCATTTCAAAATATCTAAGTATTCAATAATTTTTATTATTTAACATAGTAAAACTCTAAAATTTCAAGTTACTAACAGACTTAGAAAACTATGTTTAGGCATATATATGACATATACTATATAATTGTTACTGAAAAGTTTTATCAAAACCCTCAGTTTTAGGTATAACTGTTAGTTCTTAGTAACTATGAGATTTCATGTCAATTATTCAAGCCATTTTCTTGACAAATTATGTAACAGAGATAACATGAACTTATTTTTTAAAGCCAGATTAAACAAAATACCATGTTCAATATTAATAACTCTAAAAGACATGTCTATTTAATCAAATCAGTAACTCTAAGAGACATGTGTATTTAATCAAACCTAAACCAGGTTTAATATCAAGTACTTTCCCAGATCATATGATTCTGAAAAACATTTCAAACAGTTTCTATTTCTTAATTTATACTAGTATTTAATTCCTTTAAGCCAACAAAATACTACAACCTAGTTATACCATCTGGAAGCAGAAAACACACCATGTATAAACACAGAGATATCACAAACAGATTAAACACATAAACTGAATTACTAATAATTGTAGAAAAGACATATTTGACCTCTACAATTTTTAAGGAAGTTGGAGAAGGGGAAGGGGAGGTATCAAGCATGGGCAACTTTTAACTACTTGTGTTTTTTAAAGTACTAGTTGTTTTCCTTTAATTACCTTAGCATTATTTACATTTTTGATTACCCAGCAGGAAGAAGCATGGAAACTTCCAAAATATTTCTTTCAGACTTTGAGAAATCAGCTTCCAATTTTGTTAAATTTCTGTTCAGTTATTAAATCCTTTACAACCTGTTCAAATGTACCATATCTCATAATATTTTATCTCAATAATCCCTTTTTTTTAATCAAGAGAGCGGAAAGGAGAGAGAGGAACATCGATGTGAGAGAAAAACAAAGATCGGCCGCCTCCTGTATGTGCTTCAACCAAGGATCTAACCTGCAGCCTTTTCTGGCACACGAGGCAGTGCTCCGACCAACTGAGCCACTCTGCCAGCACTCAATAACCTTTTAAAAATTTCCACCTTGTCGGAAAATCTCTTGATTTTCCCTGCTGTCTTTAAAAATAAATTCTTGCGTTAATTAACCCAATTAGCATCTGGAAAACCGGGAAAACTAAATAGCAAATTCAAACATCTTAAGCCTAGCTATATTCTATATATCTATTTTTTCCTTTTTCTTCTTAAGTGTTAGGCAATTGTTCTTCCAATGTTCTACTTTTTTGCAATTTCTGCAAATATCTGAAGGTAAATAGAAAAGGGTTTGAGTGAACTTTTTTTTTGTTTTAATTTCTGTCCTTCCATCTTATTATGGGTGTCTTAATGGCTAGTTATACCAATATGAGTTCTCTAAAATTTTTCAATTTAGAAGTTTTTCCAGTTCCAAACATCCACCATCTGACCCGTGACAGTAGATTTGTAGCAACTCAACTAATAAGCCTTATATAGCTTAACCAAGGAAGCAAAAAGACTTCCAAAAAGAGTGAAAAGGATCAGATGTTAGCCCTAGCCAGGTAGAGCATTGTCCTGATAGGCCAAGGTTGCAGGTTTGATCTTGGTTCAGAGCACAAACAGGAGGCAGCCAATGAATGCATGAATCAGTGGAACAAGAGATAGATGTCCCTCTCTTTTTCTCTCTCTAAAAATCAATTAAAATTTTTTTAAAAAGATCAGTTGTTAATCTTTTAACCACGCTCATAGATCCGAAATTTACACTGAAAGACAGTCAAAGAAAGCCCAGACCTTCATTGCACAGACGGTCAGAACGGTAGCGTGCATGTGGTGTCTATAATCTCCCACAAAATGTGAGACTTCTCCAGCCATAAACCTGCTAGTTTGTGGTACCAGGTAGGCACTGCTAGAATGGGAATTTTCCAGGACTAACAAGTAACAAAGGTTTAGGTGACAAAGACCCCTTATGGTCTTGGGACCTTTATGACAGACTCCTCTAAGAGCTGTCACAGTAACAAAGAGACATTTGGAACCCCAGTATATTAGATTGGCCACTAGATATACCCTGGTAAATGCACCTTCCAGGTGGTGGAGACCAGAAAAAATACTTTCACTGGTCACAAGACAGGTATTTAGGACATTAAAAAAAAGAAAAAAAAACAGAAGGAAAAACTTTATTTGGTTTATGTATAAAGACTCAGCATGTTTGTCTGGACAGATGTTGGTCTGGAGAGAATTGCTTAACTCCCCAGCCTGTGAGGGCAGTTAGAAAAGCAGGCTTTTTAGGGAATCTATGCCTGTGTTTTCTGCCTATGGTATTTCCTTCTTATGACAAAACCATATAAAAGACAGACATAGAAGAACCAAATGATCATCTCTGGGAGGAAAGGATCAATACAAGTAAGATAAAATAATAAAATAAAACAGAACAAAAAACCAAGAGTCACTAGGCCAAAGAAGCTTCACAAATATTTTTTCCTGCCGATCTAAATTTAGAAGAGAGAAAAAGATGCACCACTTCCAATTTCCACTGAAGCCCCCAGACAAGAGGTCAGAGAGGCTGACCGGGTAAAATGCTTACCACCTCTCTGTCTGTGGTCCAGACATCCATGATCCCTTGGCTGCAGGGGCTAGCAATGGCCCAGACAGTAATTCTGGCTGGCTCACCAAGTTGGGGCAGCTAAAAAAGTATTCATATTTTCCTCCTACTTTCCAAGTTCTTCTGGCTGGGTAATAACCAAATTAATAGAGACAGATTATTGGAAAAAAATCAAAGTTTCATATATGTGCATGGGGAATTTACATAGACATGGTGATTCCATGAAATTCCAAGGACAGTTAGGCAGTATTAGGTATATAAGACACTTTTGGACAAAGGAGAAAGGGGTGACTGGGGTATCAGATTTCAGAAGTGAGAATAGGTGATTTACAGGTAGTTGAGGAAGAACCACAGGAAAATCCTTGCTAGGTGACTCGGAAACAATGGGACCCAGGAAGTATCTAGCTAACATCCCCCTGCCTGAAGCCCCGTGTTTACCATACTTAATTCAAATTAGACTAAGGCAGCACCCTAAGAAATCCTTCTTGACTTGGTTTTCTGTGTCTGAACCTCTTAGGTAGGAATGGGTCGGGAGAGGTCAAAGGTTCTTTCTGAGTCTTGTTCCTTAATAAACATCTTAAAATCAATCAAAAAGCACCTTCAGGATGGCAGAATTTTGGTCCCTTTACCAGCAATGGCTTAATAAGCACTTTCTTTTAAAAAAGACTTTTAGCCATGGAAGTTATATATTTTTTGTCTAATAAAATTTTACTTAGTTTTAAAGATAAAGTTAAGAGCATGAAATGTAACTACTGATTTTAATCTTACTATGGAAACTTTCAAACATTTACAAAGTGGAGAGACTGGTATAATGAACCCTAATACATACAATACAGAGATTCAATAATTATCTGTATTTTGCCATGCTGTCTTTTTCTATCCTCCTCTTTCTTTTTATTGCTAAAGTATTTTAAAGTAAATCCAAGTCCTCAGGAGACCTCATCCACCTAGTTATAATTCTACTGACTTTTAATTGAGTTAATAAGTAGTTAACAGAAAACAGGATATTAAAGGAAGTATCTAGTGAGGTGCAAAGTGAAGCAATTAATCTTTTCTCATTTAATCAAAGAGAGCAGCAGGGCTCTAGTCATATCAATTATGTTTAGAAATGGAAATTTTTTTAAATATCAAAAACAAGCAATTTAAAGTATTTTAAGGCCCTTACTTCTGTTTTCCTTCCTCTAGACATATTTCCTATTAACAACTAGCTACTTCAGCACTCTGGCCCTTCAAAGTAACTAGGATATATATAAATCATACTTGTGAAACTCCCCAAGGGGTTAGCAGGACCCTAGGACATATTTCCAGGAAGAAAAATAATTTTCCCTTTATCCTCGTAAGTTCTTTTGGCTGCTTTAATAGTCAAATTGACATGACAGTTTATCCAGAGAAAATGACCAAATTTATTACATATATATGAAGTTCCATAAAAATATGAGACCTGAGACCAATTTGGGCAAATGAGGCTAATATTCACCTTTGAGCTAAGGAGAAGTGGGGTTTGTAGTTTGGAACGTCAAAAGACAGGAGTGCAATTCAAGGAGATACGGCAAAGCAAATGTTTGGTAAACAAATGTTTGCTGGACCATTTTTAAACATGAGACACAGAGAGAACATTGATCAAACTGGCCTTGCTAGGTTCTTCCCTATCACTTACTAGTTCATATTAAACTACGGTTAGCTATGATGGTAGCTTCCTTCCTGGAGCAGTTTCTCTATCTAAATTCTTTTAGGCAGTTTGAGAAAACATCAAAGACTTTTTCTGATTTTTTCTTTCTTGAAAACAACCAGCTTAAAATAATCAATATCTCAAAAGGGCTATTTTGGGGTGGTAAACTCTGCTTCCACCCACAGTTTCAATAGAAGTTTTCATTTTTAAAGTGTGGGAGCAGAAAAAAATAACTTTTCTCCTACCCTTATAAATTCTTCTGGCTGGAGATTAGCAGGAGAAAATGACTAAATTTATTGCATGTATACATGTAGGGATTTATAAGAATGTGAGCCTGAGGATGCAGTGGGCATTTAAGGCTTATACCTTATTCTGCACTAAGGAGGAGCAGGGTTTAAGATTTTGATATGGGAACTCAAGAATTACAGATTTTAGCTTTCATTGATAGACTTATGTGATTAATGCATGTGGAAAGCTGTTATTCCAGGAACTGGAATGCATGACCTTCATGACCTCAGGAGGTCAACAAGCAATTCAGTTTTTGTGCTCCATGGGGTCTGCGAGTGATGAGGATGGTATTTGAGCCATTGTGTTCTAGGGAGGGAACAACTATGATGCAGATAAAGAATTGTTGATCAGCAGATGGAGAAGTACTAGGAAAATTGCCCCCAGGCTGCAACTGTTATTTAACTAACCTTTTTTTCAAACCTGTTACCATTTAATATCCTTATAAAAAGGTTGACTTGAGACTAGATGTTAAGAAGATTGTTGAGGGTACATAACCCTCCATCTTCTCAGGTCCCTGGCATCTGAATAAAGTGCCTATAAAGATTCAACCCTTGTCTCTACTTACTGGTTCTGGTAGTGACAGGAAGCACGACTGCCTACTGCCCTGGTTTCAATTTCAAAGGAAAAATAGACAATTCACAAGTAGATGAGAAAGAGCAAACAAGTGGTAAACAAACTCTTGCTAGGTCACACATTAACAATGGGACACAGAAGGAAGGCCAACAAACAGGCTTGTTTGGATCCTCCTTTCTGCAGCTTAACTAACATATGCTACGATGAATAGTTAAAGTGAATAGCTTCCTTACTTTCAGCCAGTTTTTCTATTTCTTTAGGCAGGCAAAGAGTGATGAGCAAAGGTTATTTCTGAGTCTTTTATTTCTTAAAAGATAGTAACTTAAAAAATTCAATTTCCCGTAAAACTTATTTTGAGGCAGCAAACTGTGGTTTTCCTCAGCAGAAAAATCCTTACCCTTCTGTTTAGGAGACCTTTCTAGTAGCCCTTTTTAACACTTCCATTTATGTTACAGTTATTACAACTTTGTGTTTATTAGTATTTTAAAATAACTTTTCTTAGTTTCACATGAAAAAAGAGACAAGGAAAATTCTCAATGGTGATGAAGGTATATGTGATGGATTTCTGGTGGGAGTAGTGACAAATTGATACATTCATACAAAAAACTAGTTTGATCATACTTGAACACCAGGTTTCAATATTTGGTGTATTTAATTCTGTTAGCCTGTTCACAATTGAACAGAACAAAAAAATTCTTCATGTCAAATGACCCTCCCTCTGTCAAAAGAGGGAAAGCTGACTTTTTCTATTCTAGCCTCCCACCTTTCTCCTCCAGAGAAAAGGTCACTCCACCAGACTGGATTGATGGACTTTTGAGATGCAAAATTCAAGATTGGGTGGGAAGAAGAGCAAAGCTAATTGATCTAGGAGGAGTTTTAAAAATAACCGACAAAAAGGTGGTAGATAGAAAGGTAAAGCAGTTAAGAAAAGGGGAAGAAGAATTGGAGTGTGACGTATAAATAAGAGACTCCTAAATAGTGTGGCCTTATAGAAAATTGAAAAGGAGAGAAAAAGAGATGTGGGAAGTATTACAGGGCATATGAATGGGGATTTATTAACAATTTCAGAGGAAAGCCAAGGAAGTTATTAGAATTTTAAAAATGTTTCAGTTATTTGAACTATACTTCTTTGAAGGTCTCTATATATCAACAAACATTTGTCTATATTGGTACAATTATTTAAAAACATCTTTTTGATGACACATAGTGTTCTATCAGGTGAATATATTGTAGTTAATGTATCAGTCTTCTGTAGTTGGATTTCTAATATTTCTGTTTTCTACTATTTAAAAAACTACTCTGATGAATATATTTGTACTCACAGCTTCTTATTTAAGAATATTTCTCTCTGGCTGGTATGGCTCAGGGGATTGAGCATGGAACTGAACTAGAGGATCACTGGTTCGGTTCCCAGTCAAGGCACCTGCCTGGGTTGCAGGCCAAGTCCCCAGTGAGGGGCATGTGAGAGGCAACTGTACACTGACGTTTCTCTCCCTCTTTCTCCTTCCCTTCTCTTTAAAAATAAATAAATAAATTTTTTTTAAAAAGAGCATTTCACTAAGAGAGATGCACGGAAGTAAAACTATAAGATGAAAATATGTTTTATACTGTGAATTGGTTTTTGTTTTAATATATCAATTTATACATACTCCCACCAGAATTACATAAGAATACCCATCATACATTCCTCCATCAACCTTGGATTTTTATTTTTTAGTGTCTTTTTTTATGTGATAGTTTTTCTGATTTTTTATAAGCTTGCCAGATCATAGATTGGACAGACTTTCTTATTTGCATAAGAAAATAGTAACTGTCATCTTAAAGTACTTTGCATTAACCTTTGTAATCTTTGATAATTACCCTTTATGATTTTTCCATTCATTCCTTCCTTCCCCTTCCTTCCTTTCTTCTCTATCATTTTTTGATAAAGCTGTTTTGTATTTACTTTAGAACATATTTTAAAAGAATGAAAACAAACTCTTTACCCTGATAACATTAATATGGAGCACTTATAGCAATTGCAAGGGAACTAATTCACTCGTAAAGTCTCCCTGTCCCATTTCATTTCTCTTATTTGTATCTTCAAGCAATTAAAGAAAAGATCTAATCTGTTGTATACAAAGGCCTTACCAATGTCTGAAGACAGATGTCTAAGTATTCTCTTTCCTTGCTAAAGAGCCACAGTGACTTTAATCTTTATACAAGCAATAATGTTTGGAAATGCCTCTGCATTTTCTGGATATGCTCTTCACTCTTTATAAGAACTGACAGTAGAATTTCAGAATTGGCATTATATATCATTTGTAAAACTACAACTGAATAATTGACCGTTATATTGGAAATATCCTTTAGGAATGGACTTAATTGCCTAAAATTGCTAAGTTTTTTCTCTCCTTGAAGAGAGCTATGTACAATACCTCATTATGATTCTCTTTCATAGAGTGTGTTTGAAAATTAATGATATTTGCAAAGTGCGAAGAACACTGTCAGGCATAGAGTAATGTTCAGTAAGTGTCAGCTGCATATTAGTAACTAACATATTCTGTTAGCTTCCAAGAGGCACAGGTGTAATCGGCCTAGATTTTCTGGTTATCTTTATCTATACACTCATTGAAAGAGATTTAGCCTTCTGTTTTTATTTTGGTGATATTACAAATTAATAGCTATCCCATAAATATCTTACTTGAACTCAGTTCAGTGGAACTGTCTACTTTCCTTGATTAAGATACTACTCAACTATGTGTGGAAAACATAGTTATGTATCAAAAGGAAAGAAAATCCTTCAATTGCAGTTCAGTTTAAATACTTTTAAATTGTAGAGGACTTCCAGTTAAGATGGAGGCATAGGTAGACATTCTTCACCTCCTCACGCAACCGTAGAAAGAATTGAAACTAGACCTCAAAACAAATAACACCCAAAACCATCAGAAAATGGTTTTGAGTATTATGGAAGTCCAATAACCAAAGATTTAAGGAAGACACATTCATTCAGATGGGTAGGAGGGCAGAATTGCAGAGATGGGCGAAGAGGCAGTATGGTGTGGAAGGTGGTGGCAGCAGCAGTCGAACAGATGGAAGGGATACCTTGGGAGCAAGTGATCCCAGCCTCAGGCCAGACCACACAGCTCAGGGTTCCAGCACTGGGAAGATAGATCCCCATTACCACTGGCTGTAAAAACCAGTGGGGGTTGAGATGGTGGAAGAAGCTGACAGGTTTTCACCACTTAAAGGGCCAGCACAGTCTTAGAACATTCACAAACCTACCCACTCCAGGATTCACCATTGGGGCGGCAGATACAAGGGCCAGTTGCACATGGGAAGGGGGTTAAATGACTAGAAATGGGGCAAGCACCATGTGGATTGCTATAAGCAATGGGGAAGCGTTATCTACTCTCAGAGCCCTCTCCAAAGCAGTGAAGCAGATTGCCTCCCCACTTCACCGCGGCAATTACATAAGACTCTGCCCCACACAATTTACAGGTGCCTTTTCTTAGTAGGCCATGCTACTAGGAGGGAGTAAAAGCAGCCCTACCTAATATACAGAAACAAACACAGGGAGGCTGCTAAATTGAGGAGACAAAGAAAAATGGCCCAAATGAAAGAACAGAACAAAACCCCAGAAAAAAAACTAAGTGAAACTGAGATAGCCACTCTATCAGATGCAGAGTTCAAAACACTGCTTATCAGGATGCTCAGAGAACTCCTTGAGTATGGCAAAAAAATAAAAGAAAAACATGAAGATCACACTAAGTGAAATAAAGAATAATCCACAGGATACCAACAGAGAAGGGAAGGAAGCTGGGATTCAAACCAATGATTTAGAACATGAGGAAGAGATAAACATTCAACCAGAACAAAGAGAAGAAACAAGTCAAAACAACAAGGATAGGCTGAGGAAATTCTGGAAAATCTCTAAACATGCCAACATCCAAATCATAGGGATGCCAAAAGGAGAAGATGAAGAGCTAGAAATTGAAAACTTATTTGAAAAAATAATGAAAGGAAACTTCCCCAGTCTGGCAAAGGAAATAGACATATAAGTCCAGGAAGCACAGGGAGTCCCAGGCAAGTTGGACCCAAAGAGGACCACACCAAGATACATCATAATTAAAATGCCACAGGTTAAGATAAAGAAAGAATCTTAAAAGAAGCAAGAAAAAAGCAGAGAGTTACTTACAAAGGAGTTCTCATAAGACCTCTAGCAGATTTCTCAAAAGAAACTTTGTGAGCAAGAAGTGGCTTGAAAGAAGTATTCAAAGTGATGAAAAGCAAGGACCTACAACCAAGATTACTCTATCTATCCAGCAAAGCTAGCATTTAGAATGGAAGGGCAGATAAAGTGCTTCCCAGACAAGATGAAGGTAAAGGAGTGCATCACCACCAAACCGTTATTTCAAGAAATGTTAAAAGGACTTATTTAAGAAAAAGATCAAAACCACGAACATTAAAAAGGCAACAAATTCATAACAATCAACAACTCAATTTTTAAAACAAATAAACAAAAAACTAGGCAAACAACCAGAACAGGAACAGAATTATAGATATGGAGATCATGTAGAGGGTTATCAGCTGTGAGGGGGCAGGAGGAGAATGGAGGAAATGGTGCAGAGATTAAGAAGCATAATTGGTATATACAAAATAGACAGGGGGAAGTTAATAATAGTATGGGAAATGGAGAAGCCAAAGAGCTTATATGCATGACCCATGGACATAAACTAAGAAGGAGGGAATTGCTGAAGGGAAGGGGACACCACCTGGAGGGGAGCAAAGGGGGAAAATATTGGGACAACTATAACAGCATAATCAATAAAATATACTTAAAAATAAATATTCTTAGATTTTGAAATATTTAGTCCAGGTTATTTTTTTAAATGAGTAAGCAAAAGATAAATAAGTCATACATAAATATCTATATTATTGCTAAACTGGGGTTTTACTTAATGATAATTCTGAAAATATTTCATCTTTATTTGAGGAAATTTTATGTTTACATTATATATTTTACCCAAGTCAACAGATCAGAAGATACCTGTAACCAGACTTTTAAAAATGAGAAATAACTGTATTAATACCAATGTCTTTAGTTAGAATCTAAAAGGTATATTTTCTTAATATAAGAATCTAAACAAAACAATTTTAACTTTGCTTTTTTAATAGAATGTTTTTAATTCACTGCATCACTATGTTTATTTCTTTGGAGAATATTTTCATGCACATATTTGAGTGCGTATCAAGTTGAAAGTTCCATTGTTATAAGAGATACATCATAAAAAGTTCAAGGTTTTACAAACCTAACTGCACTGCATTTGAAGCTGGAGTAGTTACACACAAAAGAAAAAATTGAGAGAATATCTCAGTGAACAAGACAACTCACGAGCAGTATAAAAAAAGACGCTAGCAGCATAAAAGTGTGAAGGATTTCCCATTTCCAAAAAATTATTATTGGTCAATTGAGTTATTTCAGAATCATCATGCACTTTATATTTGCAATACAGGTGGTTAATGAGTTACTTGAAGAAGTTAAATAGTCGTGTAGAATTGCCTTAGGTCATATTCCACCAGGTAGCTCACTATCACGTTACTGTGAAACTGAGATCACTTAGAACTGTTCATTGGCTTCACCGTAATAAATTCATCATAGCCTGAAGTACAGTGATCTTTAAAAAGCCAAAACAATTGATATGTTTTTCAAAATTTTAACACCTATATTACTGTCAGCAATTTTGTGAGCAATAAATTCAATTATCAGCTCTGTTAGATAAATCTCCTGTAACCTTATGAAAAAAGGTCTCAGTAACCTAGCTCATTCAGTACTTCATGCTCAGGAACACAATGACTTCTCCAAAAAGTGCTACTTATCCAAAACTTAAAGTTTTCAGTGATGAGAAGTATATGTGACTTAGTTAATTCATTAATTAACTCAATCTTTTTTTTAATGACCACCATGTATCAGGCATTGTGCTATGTAGAGGATACAAAAACAAATAGAGTTTTTTAAAAAAATTATTTTTAGAGAGAGAAAGGAAGGAGAGGAGAAGGGCAGAGAGAGAGAGAGAGAGAGAGAGAGATCAATTTGTTGTTCCACTTATTTATGCATTCATTGGTTATTTCTTGTTTGTGCCTTGGAAGAATGATGCTCTAACCACCTAAGCTACCTGGCCAGGGCTCTTTGTTCATTTTTAAAACAGACTATTTGACTTCTGTTTGTTCATTTTTTTACTGTTGAATTGTGTAAGTTCCTTACATATTTTGGATAGTAATCCCTTATCAGATATATGGTTTGCAGATATTTTTTCCAGTCTGTAACTTGCCTTTATTTTGTTGATCTGTACTGGTCTGGAAATATGAGTAGGAGTTTTATTCAGGCACAAACTGAAGGAGGGACATACTTCAGGTGTTCTATGGTTTTGACTATGTCATTAATTACAATTTATAAGTCATATTACTAGCATGACAAAATTAAGTGCAATAAATAATATATTGGTTTGGCCAAAAAGTTCATTTGTTTTGTTTCCCTAAGATAGCTCCAGTAACACTTAGTTGTCTTTAACTTCATTGAAAACAATTTTGTTAGATTGTATTGTGACAGCTGTCATATCCTCATGTATTAAAAAAACATCAAAATTGGTGAATTTTTGTGTAGCCATTTTAATACTGAAGATGGAAGAAAATACTCAACATTTTCAGCATATTATGCTTTATTATTTCAACAAAAGTAAAAACACAACTGAAATACAAAAAAAAAAGATTTGTGCAGTGTATGGAGAAGGTGTTGTGACTGATCAAATGTGTCAAAGTAGTTTGCAAAGTTTTTTTGGGTAGATGCGTTGAAGTTGATAGTGATCCAATCAAGACATTGAGAACAATCAACATTATACCATGCAGGAGATAGCCAATGTACTCAAAATATCCAAATCAATAAAGTTATTGGTGAAAATGAAAAATATGTCTTTTATTTTACAGAAAAACCTAAATGGACTTTTGGTCAACCCAATATCAGTTTTGACCTACTATTTGTTACTAATATTAATATCAGGTGAGTCAAATATATTACAAATTATTTTCTTCAGAAGTATCTTATGGGTTCTTAAAATCTTTAAGAAATTTAAAAGTTTTCCAAAGTCCTTTTGCCAGAAAAATATACATAAATAGCTTAATAATCAGTCACCCTACAATACACTATAAACATAAAGCATAATTTTTCTAAATTACCTCAACTCTTCTATCAAATCCCCCGACTCATCTCTTAATAACATTTCAGTCAGATCCCAGAGCTTTCCAGTAATAATCAGTGTTTAAAATTCAGCCTAATTTCACTCACTTCAGCTCACTCAAGTACCCCTCTTCCCCATGCCAGCCAGTGTTGGGACTGGAAGTGGGAAGGAAAGGTCTTGTTTTCTCTCTTTGTTGGACACCTTGACAGGTAAGTATGATGAGATCTTTTTCAGTACAACTCTAATGAAACGTAGACTATGGACTCTACTATTTGCTTACAGGAAGTCAGTGAACCCATTAACATTTTTATTATCTGGCATTATCAACTAAGGCTTTCAGTGATGTACATTTCACTTGGACTCAGAATCAACATTTCACAATTTGAAGCATATGGTTGACTGTATTATTTTACAACTCTGTTTATTCAAGAAATATTTATTGACTACCAACTCTTTGTCAGATGCTGTGTTACATAGGTCAAACCATAGCACAAGGGAAAAATAGATTACATTTGGATATGTTTTTAAAAGGTATAAACATGGTCCTAGGTAGTTCAAATATGCATTTTCATTTTATTGATGCAAAATCTAGGTTACTTCTACGTATTTCAAGGTCTCCACTGTGATTACTAGTTTAGGTTGACTTAAACTGACCAACACTATTAATAAAAAATATATATTGAGTAGGTATATGTGCCACTGTGTTATGATTTACCTGTTTTATTTAATCTATGTAATAATCTAATGAGCTAGCTTGTAATATTTTTCACATTTTTCAATAAGAAAACTGAGTGTGAGTGGTCATTAAACTAGCCTGATTTTACCTACCTGCTAGGTAAGTAAGCCTTGAGCTCTAATTCAAACCAGTTCAGCAAGTCCAACTGTCTGATTGGAGCCATGTATGTTCTAGGCACCACCCATTATTGGCTTTGCAAGTTATTTCTTCTTTCTTTGTGTCAGTTTCCTCATCTGTAAAATGGAAATAACTACTGTACCTTTCTCATAAGTTTTGTGAGATGAATTGAGTTAAAATAAATAAAGCACTTACAGTAGTCTGGCACAGAGTGCACATTATTAAAAATCCTAAGTATTACAACTCTATAACTCCCTATCAGAAACTGATAAAGTTTTATGTGTTTTGGAATTCAAAATTTTTCAAATTTTAAAAAGGCAAGTAAGAACATATATCAAATTTTCTGTTACATTTTCATCAGAGTCTGGAGACCTCTCCATAATCAAACAAATGAATATGTCTAATTTAAACATAAAATCACACCAAGTGGGACAAATGAGTATAAGTAGTTTGATTTCAGATCAGGTCTGAATCTGTTACCCAGTTAGTTTGTGGCAAAAGTCAAAAAGAGCTTTTGGTTTTTAGAGACTTTGGGACTTGCGAATTTTGGTTAAGGACCTATAATAAACAACTAAGTTATAGTACCTATCCCATAATGGTCAGAATCATCTTTACTTATGCTTTAGAATTTCAAATGGGATTCAAAGGAACATTTCCCATGTATATTACCCTTATCAGTTACTTGGCAGAATTTAACACTCTGTGATATTATTTGACATTACCAATTTCATTTTATCTGCTTCACAAACAGTCTCTTAATTGAGTTCCCATTTCAGAGTTTCCAAAAGACATTTTAAATCATTACAAAATTTCTGCTACTTCCCCAATGCAAAGCTTTTGATTTACATTTAGATTTTATCTTATGCCATGAAGTTTTAAAAGCCATAAAAAATCTTCCCAAACTGTAATGATTTTGGTGCTATAATCTGAAACAATTTAAGTCATAACTATCATTCAGGATAGACTCTATTTTACTGCAGCTAAAATATAGTCCTCCAAATCTCCATGGCTTAAACATCAAAGGTTTCTTCTCATTCACTGTGGTGAAAATTCATGTGCTGAGCACACACATTAGCTTATGGAATTATTGTTTGAATCAGACTTTTGGGAAAACAATATAGAATTATGAATTAAATCTTATATGGCTATATCCTTTGACACAAATTCTATTTTTGGAAACTATTACAAGGAAGTAATCAGAAATGAAAGATACACGAACAAAGATGTTACTAGTAGTGACAAAAATGTTAACTATAATAGTGACAATTGGGACAACCTAAAAATCTACTGAAAATGAAATGATCCAATAAATTATGGCAATTGCTGAAAGAAATTAGACACAAATAAAAGATATCTGCATTCATGAACTGGAAGAATGAATATTGCTAAACTATCCATACTACCCAAAATGACCTACATATTTAATGTAGTACCTATCAGGATATCAATGGCTATATCATATCATCATGTACACTTTAAATATAACTTTATCCATCAAATATACTTTAATAAAAATAATTTTAAAAAATCTTTGCCACATGTTCATTGAAGTAAAAAATTGTTACACAAAACAGCATAGGCTTTACTTATATTTTATTTGTGTTATTTAGGGAGATATAAATAGTCCTTCCTTGGAGATTTGAAAAAGTCAAGTTATTTAGTAAATAAGCAAACAACAAAAAACAAAAACAATGGCAATTTTTTGCAGAAATAGAAAAAAATAATCTTAAATTCAATCTCAAGAAAGAAGAATAAAGCATTTCCTGACTTCAAACACATTACAAAACTACAGTAATCAAAACAGTAAGGGACAGGCATAAAGGTAGACATAAATACCAATTGAACAGAATGAGTGGGATTTCAAGGAGCAGAAATAGGAGATAGGTCAATCCAGGTATTGAATGGTCCAATATCATGTTAAATACAGGAAAAGGGCTAACATGTATTGGACACTTTATATTATGTTATATCTTCATAACTATCTTATATCCTCTACATATGTTCAAGGTCCTGAGCAGTTTTAATGATGTTTAGTTACGGATTTGTTTCAAGGCTAAAGATAATTAAAGATCTGGCCTGTGGCCTAGAAAGTGGTCAGGCAAGAGAGTTCAGCATAATCCGAGTACAGTAGGTTCTCGAACATCAATTCGCTCAACATCGTTTTGTTAAAATGTTGAAAAGAAAAAAAAATCATAGATGCAGAGAACAAACTGATGGTTCCCAGATGGGATAGGGGTTAGGGGACTGGGAGCTAAGTAAAAGAAAAGTGAAGGAATTAAGTAGTACAAATGGAAAGTTACAAAATAACTTTGGGAGCGTAAAGGACAGCTTAGGGAATATAGTCAATAACATTTAATAATTACATATGGTGTCAGATGGGCACAAGACTTATTGGAAGATCACTTTGTAACATATAAATGTCTAACCAGTATGGTATACACCTGAAACAAACAGTATCGAATGTCAACTGTAATTGAAAAATAAAAAGAAATTGTTTAAAATTCCCTGTGGCCCATCTATTTATCTTCCCTTCCCTCTGCTTGAACCACTGATCTGTCTTTATTGTTTTGCCTTTTCCAGAATGTTATACGGTTGGAATCATACAGTGTGTAGCCTTTTCAGACCGCTTTCACTTTACACTATGCATTTGTTTCCTCCATGTTTTTCATAGATGATCCCTCTTTTCTTTCTATGGCTGAATAATATTACATTATACTGATGTACCAGATTTTTTTTTAAATCTACTCACTACTAAAGGCTATCTTGGTTTCTCTGAGTTTTAGCAATTATGAATAAAGATGCTATAAACATTTGTGTGTAGGTGTTTGTGTAGATGTAAGTTTTCAGTCTATTTGTCAATCAAGGAGGATGATTACTGAATTTTATGGTAAGACTATGTTCAACTTTGTAAGAATATGCCAGACTTTCTTCCAAAGTGGCTATACTATTTTTCATCCCACCAGTGATGAATGGAAGTTCCTATTCCTTTATATCTTTATCAGCATTTGGTGGTGTATTTTGGATTTTTGCCATTCTAATAGGTGTGTAGTGGTATCTCATTTTAAGTAGTAATTCCCTAATGATATATGATGTCGAGCAGGTTTTCATATGCTTGTTTGCTATTTGTATATCTTCTTTGTGAGGTTCTGATCCTTTACCCACTTTTAAAATGGGTGGTTTTCCTATTGTGAACTTTTAAGGGTTCTTTGTACATTTTGGATACAAGTTTTTTATTTTATTTTATCAGATAGGTATTTTGCAAGTATTTTCTCCCAGTCTATGGCTTGGCTTTTCATTCTCTTAACAGATCAGAAATTTTTAATTTTAATGAAGTCCAACTCACCAACTTTTCTCTTACAAATTGTGCTTTTGGTGGTGTATCTAAAAGCTCATTGCCAAACCCAAGGTCACCTAGACTTTCTCCTGTTTTCTCAAGAATTTCATAAGTGTGTTTTAAATTTAGCTCTGTGATTCATTTTGAGTTAATTTTGTGAAATTAACTTTTACAAAATTAATTTTTAAATTAAGGTGTCTAGATTCTCTTTTTTTTTGTATATGTATGTCCAGTTGTTTTAGCACCATTTATTGAAAAGATTATCCTTTCCCTATAGAATTACCTTTGGTCCTTTTTCAAACATCAGTTACCTATATTTGTGTGAATCTATTTCTGGACTCTATTTTGTTCCATTAATTACATTTCTATTCTTTGCCAATATTGAACTGTCTTGAATAGTGTAGTTTTATAGTAAGTCTTCAAGGTGGGTAGTGTCTCTCTTCTGGCTTTGTTGTTTTTCAGTATTGTATTGGTTAATCTGGGTCTTTTGCCTGTCCATATAAACTTTAGAATCAGTTTGTTGATATCTATAAAATAACTTGTTGGGATTGCATTGCACATATAGATCAAGTTAATAAAAACTGACATTTCTAACCACTATATTGTATACCTGAAAATGTACAAAATAATATTGAATGAAAATTGTAATTGGAAAGTAAAATTAAAAAAACTGACATTTCTTACATATTTTTAATGTTTTGCATATAACATTTAGGTTTTTAATTTTTTAGAATTAACTTTTACACAGAATGATGGAGGATCAAAATTTTCTCCTCTATGAAGAGCTGTTGTTCCAGCACCGTTTATTGACTAGCCTATCCTTTCCTGACTTTTGTCAATTTAAGAAACTTGCAACCTTGTAGATAATTTTTTAGTCTCTTGGAGCCAAAACTGACGACAATTGCCAGGAAGCCAGATCTCAAATGCTCCTGATAATGACAGTTTTCAGTTTCTTTTATGCTTTTTGAAGTTAAGCAGGGAATGTAAAGATTACATGAAGGTGGGAAAAAGAAAGTGGGGACTGGGTTACAGGATAGTTAATAAGATTATGTTATTTGGGGTGGTTATACTTTCAAGGGTTATTTCTTCTGGCATTTCTAAGATTTGTTAACTTAGATGCACAAAAGCAATGGACAGGACTGGCTTAAAAGCCTTTCACTAAAGAAGTTACAAGCCTGGGCGTGACTATCTACCATGATCTGCCCAGTTAGGAATTTATAATTTATTACAGTACCCTTTATCATCTATATTTTTAATACCACTTTTGTCATATTCAGAGTTCTCATGCACATGCTGGTCTTTTTCTGCAGTTTTTATTCTGTTCTGCTGGTCTATTTGGCCATTCCTAAATTGTTACATAATAAATCCTGGTAGGATGGGTTCTCCCAACCTATTCTCCAAGACTCCCTCACCCACAAAAAGTTATAGCAGCTTTTCTAGGGCCTTAAGATTTTTTATGAATTTTAATGTCATTTTAACAAGTTCTGTGAAAAACCCTGTTTAAATTTTAATTGTAATTGCATATACTTATTGATTAGTTCAGTGAAAACTGAGATCTTTATTATAAGTAGTCTTATTTATGAATGTGGTTTATTTTTCCATTAATAGACGTTCATCTACAGAGGTCTTACATATCTTTTTTTTTTCCTTAGGTACCTAATAGTTGTTTTATTTATAATTGTTAAAGGATGTTTCTTCAAATTACAAATTTGTACAGTTCCTGAAATGTGTTTTTAATAATTTGCTATTAAACCATTTTACAATTCAAAAAATTTAAAATTCTTAAAATGTCAAATTTACAAACTATACAAAATACAAGAGATGCTATGTGAAATATGAAAGTATTAGTATTTTGATTATTTCTCCCCAAATGGGAAGCAACACATAATCCAGTATTTCTTGTAGTGCATGATTTAAAAATATATATATGCCTAAGTCTGGAAAATGTTGAATCTACTTACTTGCTATATTATAAAACTATATTTTTCCTTTCCCTCTTTTTAGTTTATGCCGTGTACCATTGTGGATAGTGAGCTATTTATTTTGTGATTTACAAAGGTAAGTTTTTCTGAACAATCAGAATGTAAACTCATGCTAATGAGGTAATTAAACATTTTGAATGTTAATTAAACTGAATCCGGTTAGTGATTTAATTTACCACTAATAAAACTGTTCACCATGTCCTAAATGCTACAGGGGAGACACAGATTAAGAGTTCAAATATCAGTTCATTTTCATCAATCATAAGGAAACTTAGGAGGTCCCAATAACTTATTTGTGAATTGTCCAGTCTCCATTACTTCCCTAACAGGGGAAATAACTGATACAAAACTTGGAGACTGGAAGTTTTAAGTCATTTTAAGGTCCACTCAAGCATACCCTGAAACAGGTATCCAGCCAGTCTAGCACTGAGCCTTGAGACTACTTTCCTTCCCTTTTATCTTCATTCCATACTATAAGATGTGTTTTCTGGCTCTGAATAATTCTCAGTATGGTCGAACATCTGACCTGAACAAATACTGAAGAGCTGTCGTTGTCCTACCCGAATATCTTATATGTTTGTTCTATATATCATGATCTCAGTGTACATTCCATGGGAATTTCCCAACTATGGGGTCCCCGTACACAGCAGCTCCGAGATCCACGCGACCTCGTTAATCCAGTTTGCCCAGACTCACGCCAAATTCAGAGGTCGATCCAGGGATTATCTCAGGACCTGTCCCTGCTTCCCAGAAAAACTCATCCCTACCTCAAACCCAGACTCCAGGCCCCTCCTGATCAGGTGAGCTAAAAAAGCAAGACCTTTTGGTCTTGGCAGGGCTCAAGCTCATTCCCGAGGAGCCCGCATTTTTCTGATTGGAAGCACGCAGAGCAGCGGGTCTGCCAACAGCAGAACAACGGGGCTCGCGTCAGCGGGACTATTGTGCCCCCGGCTAGAAAATCGGCCTCCGCGCCTGACACAGGCAGAGGCCCCACCCCGCGAGTGACGCCAGCGTCAGGCCAGTCCCGGCATGCTGCGCGGCCGCCGGCGGTCGAACGCAGACGAAAGGAATTTTTGCGAGAACAACCTCGGCTCAGTTCAGTTGCTGTCCAGACTCGGGTCGGCGGGAGCTCCCCCTCCAACCGTTCTTCTACTGCCCGCCCGTCAGTCTGAGCGCCCCCAGCCCTCCCGCGAGGGCGCCCCGGGACGGAAGGATCCACCAGCCTGTCGGCGCCCGCCGTTCTCGTGGTCGCCGTCGCGGTCGTCGTTGTGATAGTATCCGCCGTCGCCTGGGCCATGGCCAATTACATCCACGTCCCGTCTGGCTCCCCGGAGGTCCCCAAGCTGGACGTCACGGTTCAGGATCAGGAGGAGCAGCGCTGCCGGGAAGGGGCCCTGAGCCTCCTGCAACACCTGCGGCCGCACTGGGACCCTCAGGAGGTGACCCTGCAGGTAACGCCCACACCTCAGCCCTCGGTCGTTCACAATCCCAATGCGGCCCTGAGGTTTTCACGATGCCTTGTATTCCCAGATCACCGAGGAGGACCCACGGGAACGTCTTCTCCCTCAGCCCTTTGAGAAGTGACCCTGTATTTCCTCGTCACGGCGAGGAAGGTCACTCCCCCTTCTTCACAATTGCTTGTTGAAGTAGTCTTGGGGGCATATTTCCTCTCTCTAGGAGCGGCCACGTAAGTGACGAACCCCCTCCGCACCCGGGGGATTCCTGCTGATAGTTGCCCCTCCTCCCACTGCCTTGTCCGTGCTACGTGCAGAAGGGGCCCTTTCCACTCCCGTGTAAAGGGTCCTCGCCTTTTGGCCCAAGCAGCCTTCTCTTTGGCAAATAATGCAGTCATTAATCCTCTCTGATCTTTTCCTTTTCCTCCCCTCCCGCAGTGGTTTACCCTCATTGATGCCTCACCCTGCGTTTTACCTTCTCAAATCCTCGGATTGGCAAGAGTACTCGATCCCACAGAAATAACCACGGTCATGCAGTACTAGATTGAGTTCGTAGGCAGCACTGCACTCCTTGTTTTGTACGGATCGATATTAATGAATTCTTTTAGTCGCCTTAGTGAAGTTAACGCTATCTGATGTTAGAATGATCAGTAGCTTGTGATTATTTCTTTTTCTTGAGCCACTGTATTCAGAGATAGACAAAAACTGGGAGACAAATTTAAGTGTTTTCTAATAACTTCTATTAAGTTATTATTTAGTATACATGAAATTTATTTTGAGTACTAATTTGTGTTTAACTTTTGGTGTTTCAGGAACTATATACCAAAATGAACCTCCTTTTCCTTCGCAAACAAAGTAATTTTAAAGACTGAGATATTTGGGGTTTGTTTCAAATCGGAGCAATAACGTTTAGACCATCACTTGAAGTAGCCAAATGTCTGCCTTGTTTTGTTGACTAACTTATTCAGCAATAGAATGGACTTACAGTATCTCAGATTCTTTGCTAAAGTAGCCACCTATATACAAAGATGAATAAAACATCAACAGTGCCCTAGGGCCCAGAACATTTCCTAACAGTCAAGCTTTCTTGAGTGTTAGTTTCTGTTTTTATTTCCTAGAAGAGTTTTGAGCAAATTGAAGGGGCCCTTATATTTTGGAAAAATACTGGTAGACAAAAATTTTGAAATTTTAATGGGGTGTTTATTAGCCAACTATTTAAGATAGCGTGAATCCAAATGATTAATGATACATTTTCTTTAATCAAGGAAAATTACAATAATTGAAACCCCAGACTTCTTCAGTTCATTGTTCATTAACTTATTTGTAGTTAATTATAGATTTTTATATTTATTAAAATGACTTGTATTCTGTGTGTCAGTTATAAATTAAACAGATTAATTAAAGACATGCCACTTCCTGGTAAACTATGGTGCTGGCAAACCAGTTACTTTTTAAGCAGAGATTTTATTAAAGTTTGAGTCTTGAAGACTAGAGTTTCTGTTTGAAGAACAGTAGTAGTAGCCACCCTGAGGTACTATGTGCCAGGTTTGTGTTAGGTGGCCTGCATATATTTTTTAAAGATTGTATTTATTTATTTTTTAGAGAGAGGGGAAGGGAAGGAGAAAGAGGGAAAGTAACATCAGTGTGTGGTTGCCCCTCAACGTGCCCCCAACTGGGAACCTGGCCCACAACCCAGGCATGTGCCCTGACTGGGAATCGAACCAGCAACCCTTTGGTTCTCAGGCCCATGCTCAATCCACTGAGCCACACCAGCCATGGCCATCTATATTTAATCTCCCAAACAACCATTTAGGTAGGTCCTTTCTCTCTCTCTCTCTCTCTTTCTTTTTCTCTTTCTCTCTGTTTTTTCTTTCTCTCTGTTTTCTTTCTTTCTCTCATTCCTTCCTTCTCAGTATAGGTAAAAAAGGGACAAAAATGTGGTAACATCAAACTGTTTTTGGTTGTTGGCAATTACTTGGGATTGCATCTTGTCCTCTATCTCTGTAGCAACTTCTGACTTAAGACCTTTGACCTCATAATTCAAACTTTTTAGTACACTTATTTAAGTGAAGGTAAATACCACCACTCATTTTGCCAGGGATGATTATTAGAAATACAATTCTTCCATGCTCAAGCAAAGCTTTTAATCCAGAAGCTGGGACAACTAAGCTGCATCAATGGTTATTCATCTCAATTTAAATTTGACTTCCACATTTTAGTTCATTATAAACTCTTGCTTTTATGATGCCTCAGGATTTCCTTAGTAAATCTCATTTGGGAACTTAAAAATTTTTTATTTTTATTGAAGTAAAAAATAAAAATCATACCTCACGTTTCAGAAGTGGAAGTACGTGTCATATACTCAACAGATTAAAACAGTATCAGTAATATATATAATTGATTTCTTGTCAAAGATTTTTTTCTAACATTTTTACATGCTTTAAAACATGCTTTAAATGTACCTAGTGATCCTTTTTTTTTTTAACCTGGCAATTACTCCTGCCAGCAGAACATTCAGAACACACTGGAAAATCCAGAAGCAAGCAAAAAACACACTTCAGTGCAGTTAAAGTGATAGAGGGCCCAGTCTTTGCTCAAAACTTACAGACACATGGAATAATATGTCTCATTTTAGATAGGGTTTTAAAAGATTTAATTATTTGGTTTTCCTATTTGCACAAGATTAAATAATGTGTAAAAGGGGTGGTGAGCTCTTTGGAGTGTAATATCCTATAATGGACAGAGTAGGTATAAACAGTACTAGTTACAGTGCTTTCTACTTAATAATATTTTACTGTTTATAAAGCACTTTCACATACATTCTCCCAACAACAATCCTGTGAGGTAGATGTAGACTTCTAACATATAATTTGTACTTAATGAAATTGAACTTGCAGTTTGTAAGTAGCAGAACTGGGATGGGAACCCATCTTATGAATTAATTGCTCTTTGATAAAAGTTTATGTTCATATATTATGATTAAGGTAGGGAAGCCATTTTGTGTAAAATTAATTCCTTAAAAATAAAAGCTTTGCCCCATAAGAAAGATTTTGCTTTAAGTTTTCTTGAACGTGAATTTGCATTACCTTTTACACGTGTGACATTGTTTTAGAAAAGGGATTCACTTCAGCGTTCCTGTTGTTACTACGCAGCAACTCCCTATCTTATATGAAGATGTGGAGTTTTGATTTATCTTCTTTTCTTTGGATAGTCCTTGACAAAAAGAATAAAGAATCAAGTGAGATCTTTTGAGCACAATGGAATAATTCTAAGGAGACTCTTAAAATTGTTTTTCTTCTAAAACAGTGATGGATCAGTATTTGGAATATTCTAGTATATTGTCTCTGGATATTTCTCTGCAATATTGGACGATGTTTTTTTCATTAACTTGAGGGTTTTTTTTTTTTTTATATAACTTGGGACCTATGGTAGATGATGGGAAAGGCTTAATAGGATAGAAAGACCTTAAGTATTATGTGACATTATAAAGCTAACACATTCATTCTTGTTATAGGATCTAATGAGATCAGTTGCTACATGGTATTTTATATTCACTTAGTTTTTCAATAAACACTATATTATATCACTCAAGAACATGGAGTTTGAACATAGTGTTGGTTTTGAGTTCATGCTTTTTACTTGACTAGATGTGTTATCTTGGTCATGTTACTTAACTTCCCTAAGCCTCAGTATCCTTAGCTGTAAAATGGATCCGAGTGTTTCTACCTCAAAGGGTGGTTGTGAGAATGAAATAAATACTCTCTGTCATGATACTTATTAACCACCACCAAGCACCTACTATATATTGGATGCCTGAATCAAAAAAACAAACGGTATATCTGTTCTTAGATATTTCCAGTATGATGTGCAATACAAACGGAAGAAAATAATTACAGTATAGTGTTTTTGGAATGAACATTCTAATGTTCACATGTAAAGGTTACACAGAAACACTTAAAAAGTATACTATTCTTACGTACGTTTTTTTTTTGGTTTTTTTTTGTTTTTGTTTTCTTTTAATTGATTGATTTTTAGAGACAAGAGGAGGGAGATACATTGATTTGTTGTTCCAGTTCTTGATGCTTTCATTAGTTTTTGTATGTTCCCTGACTGGGGATTTTAAACCCCAGCCGTGGCTGTGGTGATGACACTAACCAACTGAGCTACCCAACCAGAGCTGTAGTACAAGTTTTTGAATGCATAGTCCTGAAACCTCTTTATTTATTTATTTTTTTAAGTATACATGCACTGTCTTGGAAACCAATATTTGTCTTAGGTTATGTAGCTACATAGTCTTTATATTCCCTTCTTCCTATTTAAGTATGTTTGAGATAGTTATTGAAATATTCTATTAAGAACCTGTTAACTCCTTTTATTTTAATATTGATATTTGATATTTTTTATTTTAATGAGGAATCAAATTTTGATTATATAGTTGCTCTATTAAATTATGTTTCCTTTGGTGTTCTAATCTAATACTTAATATTCCTTCCCATTTTTATAAAGATGAGTTTCTTCCTTTATGTGATAGAAGTTTCTGAACACAGGCTTAGGTAAATTTAAGTAACATACTAAGGGTGCCAGAAAGATACAATATTTCTAGGAAACTTGAGTTCTATAGATACATATAGAAGTCATAGTTTTTATTTAACATAACTTTTAATATCAGTTTTCTGTTCCATATTTCTTCCCTCTTTGTTTTCAGTATCTTATAACAAGGTATTCGAGTGGATGGTAGGACCTAAGACTATTGTCTGCAGCTAAGAGAGATGTATAAAGTTTGATAGGCTCCTATGAAAGATTTGTAATGTTTGATAGGTTCCCGTGTATTTTTTTTTAAATATGGAACACTTCACAAATTTGCATGTCATCCTTGTGCAGAGCCCATGTTAATCTTCTCTCTATCGTTCCAATTTTAGCTGCTGAAGTGATCACTCCCGTGTATTTTATTAAGATGTGACTGAAAAGACAGGAGCATAACATGATAGTTCATTTTCAGATATTAAAGCTGTGTGATTTGGAGTAAGCAAACCAGTTCATCTCTTTGGGTCTCAGCATAACATGGTGCAAGAGAATGGTCTTTGAATCCTGATTCCAGTCATTTGTAACCTTTGGCTCGTTTTAAGATCTCTATAAAATGGCATTACTCTCTACCTTGGAAAATAGAATTACAGAATTTTGCTACTACACCACTACTTTACTACTATACTACTAATACTAATTTCACCTCTAATAGAATATACTGAGAATTAAATCAAATATATAAAATTATGCAGAGCATGTTTCAGTGTTATTGAAATGTCCCATGTCTGACTCCTCTTCCAGTCCCTCCCCACATTTATAAGTGGAAATTTTGATCTGACAGAACTGTAAGCTCCTAAAATTTAGTAAATCTGATGTGTAATTTTTTTGTACTAGGCATAGTACTAATTTTCAGTAACTTCCGTTTGTACACTAACTGTAGCAGAAGGTAGGCATGGGGAAATATAGGAGGGGAGGCTTCATAGAGGAGAGTACCTGAGCTGAGCTTTGAGGGAAAGTTACCAAATGGAATGAGGAAGCATTTCTGGGGAAAGGAAAGTACTATCACAGACTTAGACTATGAGTATTTTGGGCGAACAAGAAAGGAAGTGAAGTTGATTTTTGAGAAGGGGAGTGGTTAGATATTAAGGTTTGTGCCTCATTAAGGAGGTGGTATTATGTAGGATATAATGGGAAGCCATTGAATGTTTTTAAGTAGGTGAGTTATATTGTGTACTTTTTAGAGTAGGGCAGGAGTAAGCAATATAGGTTGAAGGAAATGTTTTGAATTAGAGGATAAGTAATCACTTAGGACATTGGTTTTGAAACTGGTGGTTACCATGCACTATAGGATGCTAAATCAATATAGGGGGTAGAAACCACTACAGTTTAAATAGATGAATTAAAATGGGATGTGAGCTCTGATTGGTGTGGCTCAGTGGATTGGGCATCATTCTGCAAACTGAAAGGTGTGATTCCCAGTCAGGGCACATGCCTGCCTTGTTGGCCAGGTACCCAGTTGGAGGCATGCCAATCCATGTTTCTCTTGCACATTGATGTCTCTCTCCCTCTATTTCTCCCTCTCTTCCCCTCTCTCTAAAAATAAATAAAATCTTAAAAAAAATTAAAATGGAATGTGATAGGATAGATCATAAGGCCTTGCAACTAATAAGGTAAGTAGTTTCATGATGCTTGTTTTACTTTTAATAATTTAAAATTTTGTTATTTTATTTTATGTTGTTACTTTTAAAGATTTTATTATTTTTAGAGAGAGGGGAAGGGAGGAAGAAAGGGAGAGAAACATCAATGTGTGGTTTTCTCTTGTGTGCACCCTACTGGGGGGACCTGGCTTGCAACCCAGGCATGTGCCCTGACTGGGAATTGAACTGGTGACCCTTTGGTTTGTGACTGAGCATTCACTCCACTGAGCCTCACTAGCCAGGGCTGTTCGTTGATTTTAGAGAGATAGGAAAGGAGAGAGAGAGAGAGAAACATGGACCTGTTGTTCCACCCATGTATGCACTCATTGGTTGACTCTTATATGTGCCTTGATCTGGGATCCATTCTGTAACCCCAGTATATCTAGAACTGAGCACCCGGTCAGGGTTATTTTACCTTTATATAAAATATCTGTGTACTGAATCAGATGATAAATAGATATCTTTATATGTATTCTATTAACAAATATTTGAGAAAGAATCTAGGAGAGACTGTTAGTCTAGACAAGAGGTGCTGAGACCCTAATTAGGACAGTGGCCTTGGAGACGGAAATAAGGGACAGATTTGACATTTCAGAAAATAAATGTGCAGGACTTGTTAATTGTTTGTGGGTGAGAGAAGAGAAAAGCTTAAGATTTTTTCTTTTGAGTGACAAAGATAGGGCAGTAATAGAAGATCTATACTTAAAGAATCAGAGGTTATGTATCTCATGATTTGTCTTATAAGGAGTTATTTTACTCTTTGATAAAACAAATGGGTTATAAATAGATAAATACCACTCTAAAAATTCATGAGATACAACAAACATTCAGAAAAATGCATGAAACATAAACTGTAGTAGAACCCAGAAACTGTAGTGTAACCCAGGCCCAGGGAAAGAAATAATAAATATTACCAGTAACCCAGAATAGTATCTCCATTTTTTTCCTGGTCCTAACCTCTCCATCCCTCTTGTGGTAATCACAATAGCAGTTTTTTAATTTATTTTAAAATTAACAAAATAGAATATTTTGAATTAGTCATTTTTTTTGCCAGTCAGTACACTGAGAAAAATAATATACCAAGTACATGAATTTCCTTTTGCAAGGAACATGAAATTTCCTTTTACATGAAATAATTTAGTTTTACTAAAAAAGATGTTTACAATATTAAAACTTTAAATAGAAATTCCTATCTATATTTTATTTTTAAATTCCTGATTTTTTTATTAACTTCTCCCATTATTTTTTTATTTCATTAGTTTTTAAAAGATTTTATTTATTTATTTTTAGAGAGAGGGGAAGGGAAGTGGAAAGAGAGGGAGAGAAACGTCATTGTGTGGTTACCTCTCGCACGCCCCTTAACTGGGGACCTGGCCTGCAACCCAGGCATGTGCCCTGACTGAGAATGGAACTGGCGACCCTTTGGTTTGCAGGCTGGCACTCAATCCACTGAGCCACACCAGCCAGGGCTCCATATCTATTTTACATAGTTGTAATCATACCATGGGTAGTTTTGTATTCCTTTTTTTTAATGTAGCCTTTTATAACCATTTTTCTATCTTTGTATGATATTGACTATAATTTTGATAGCTGTTAGCATAGTATTTGTCATGTTAACATTATGTGATTTAAGTATTTTTAAATGAGGTTTTAAAAAAATTGTGAAGTAAAAGAAAATTTAAAAGGCCATAGTCTATCTAAACCTGTTGATTTTATTTAAAAAATGTAAATGATATACGCCCTTAATAAAATACTTATAACACATACAGGGATATGAATGAAAACTGAAAAGTCTAACTTTCTCAACTCCAAGTTGTTCTCCCTATAGGTAATTTTGTGAATGGTCCTGTGAACTTCTAAAATAATAGCAAATTAGGAATTTATCAGGGCACATATCAAAGTATGTTTATACATATCTATAAGTATGTTCCTTTTATATACATATCTTAAGTTACTCTGTATCTTGCTTTTTAAAATAATGCAAGTATCTCATGTTAGTATATGTAATCTGCCCTATATTTTTAAGGCAACCTTGAATTGTTTCTATTGTTTGGATATTAAAAACAGTATTGCAGTGAACTGGTTTTATACATCTATTCTGGGAAAGTTTTTAAACTATAGAGTAAATTCTTATTAATGGAATTAAAAGTTTAAAAACTGTATCAGGGTTGTACAGAAAAATAGAATTCCTCTTATATTTTATTTATTTCAAGGAATTGGCTTATGCAGCTGTGGAGGCTGGTAAGGTTGAAATTTGTAGGGTAGGCTGATAATCTAGAAACTCCGATACAGGAGTTGATATTAGAATTTTAATGGAAGTTGTAGACTTGAGGCACAGACATTCATTTGCAGTGATTGCAGTACAAGGCAGACTGAGATATAATAGCTATCAAAAAGTTGCATAGAAATACTGGTTGTTGAATAATTAAGGAAGGTAATGTTGTAGAAATAGCAAGACTAAACAGTGTAATTACTATTTGTGTAACTAGAATTAAAATTAAACGTGTTAGGTAAAATTGTAATCAAAAGTTTTTTATGTTAAAAAGTAGATTATTTATTTTAATTGCTATTTAATTATTTTCACGTTATCTTTTACTCAGTTCCCTGAAAATATGTAATTGCTTTCCGCCCCCCCTCCCCTTTTTTTCTTTTTTGGGCAGCTCTTCACGGATGGAATCACAAACAAACTTATTGGCTGTTATGTGGGCAATACAATGGAGGATGTTGTCCTGGTGCGAATTTATGGCAATAAGACTGAGTTGTTAGTCGATCGAGATGAGGAAGTGAAGAGTTTCCGAGTGTTACAGGCTCATGGCTGTGCACCACAACTCTACTGTACTTTCAATAATGGACTGTGCTATGAATTTATACAGGGAGAAGCATTGGATCCAAAGCATGTCCGCAACCCTGCCATTTTCAGGTACACTTCTTTTTCTAAATATTTCCTTTTGCAAAACAAATATTAAGGGCACTAAGAAAATATATTTTAACATTGCCTTTTCTTTCTTTGAGCAACTATTTGTTTAACTTAGAAACTTTCTTTAGTTAGGATTTTCTTATAGCTAAAGAAACATTTTCTTTCTGCCATTCTCATTGCTGACCCTTTGCAAAAGAAAGGACTACAAGAGGTTTTGGATTAGTCTGCTCCAGAAAAACAAGGTTTTCCTTTAATTTTTTAAAGCAGTGCTTGACTCAAAGTATTTAACATTTCTTATTATCAATTTGGGTTTAATTAGATGTCACATTTTAAGCCATTGTTTTAGGTCAGCTTATTGATAAAATGCAGTGAACAATCTGGACTGATTAATTACAGTTTCAGTAAATGTTGATTGCACCTTAGATCAGAGTCCACAGTTCTTTGTTGCTTTGGCTCATTTAGACATATCTACTTGCTTGAATTATAACAAAGAGTATCTACTTTAAATATAAAAGGCATTGGAATATATGTTTATGTTTGATCTAGTTTAGGGGAAGAAAAAGAATTCAGACAGTCCTTGATCTCCTAGTAATTTACAGTTCGTGACAGACAATAATCTTGGAGAGGGAGAGTGAAATGGGATACACGGGAGAAAAGCTTTCAAAAACAGTGCAGATAGTTTACTGTAGTATACTGGGGAAATCAGGCAGTGTTTCATGAGATCACATTTAAACTGGGCTTTGAAGGATAAGGCAGAGCATGGAGGAAGATGAGGGAATGGGATGATAGGTAAAGACCAGTTGTACCAACTTAATGCTTATCTAGTAATTCAACTTGTAGAAAGTTATCATGATCTGTTTTATTTAAACTCTTTTGTAGTAATCAAGTATTGCAGAAACCTTCAGAAAATTTTTTAAAATTCAAAGGTTTAGGAATTTTCTCATCAGGTATCTCTAAAACTTGCCTCTTTCTGGGAATACTGACTAATGTTAAATTAAAAACCACCCAGCAGCAGACATAATGGGAGAAGGGCAGTTTCAAACAAATTGTTGCACATTTTCTTTTCTGTTTTTTAAATCCTCACCTGAGGATATGTTCATTGATTTGAGAGAGACAGAGAAGAGGGAAACATTGATGTGAGAGAAAAACATTGATCGGTTACCGCCCATATGCTCCCTGATTCACTCAGGGATTGAACCTGCAACCTTTTGATTTATGGGAACACACTTGAACTAACTAAGCCATCCAGCCAGGGCTGTTGCACCTTTTCCTCCCAATTAATTAATTAATTAATTATTAAAGATTTTATGTATCCCCAATCTATATCTATCTATTTATTTATTTTTAAGATTTCACCTGTCCCCTTCTAGACTGAGGGGAAGGGAGAGAGGAAGAGAGGGAGAGAAACATCAATGTGTGGTTGCCTCTCACACGCCCCTGCCGGGGACCTGGCCCGCAACTCAGGCTGGGAATCAAACCAGGGACCTTTTGGTTTGCAGGCCAGTGCTCAGTCCACTGATCCATACCATCCAGGGCTAGTTGCACATTTTTAAGAAGTATAACTAAAAAAAGCTCTGACTTCCAGTGCTAAAGGTATTGTAGTGAAATTGGTTCATTGTGGGTTTCAAGTAAAACTGGTAATGTTCTCTTTTGGAAATCATTAAGGCAATATATAGTAATTTTTAAAGGTTATATGTTACATTTCTGTCATGATGACTCATACTTAGGTGCAGCTAAGGCATACCAGCCCTAATAAGTGTTATGCTACTATTTAAATGATAATTTTGAATATTGTCTAAAACATGCAAAATGGCTTATACAGTGCTAAAAAGGAAAAATCAGCTTGATAGGTGAACTGTAGCCTACAGTCAGGCAATAATTTGCTTGTGTGAAAACTGAGAGGGAGTATGTAAAAATGAAATAAACTATTGGGATGGTAGGATTAAGGGTTATTTTTCAATTAAAAAAAATCCTTGTATTGTTTTAATGCTCTTAAATATTAAAGAGTTTCCAAGGGGAGCAATTAAGTGTTAGCAGGTATTCGAGGAATTCACTGAAGCTTTAAGATTTTTAAACATTTAGCTTTATTGAGTATGGGATTTTAAAGTAGCATTTGCCTTGATGTTAGTTCACTAAAACCTTATTTATTGAGACTGGGTAGAAGACTAACATATGATAGTCAGAAATCTTTTAAGTAATTTTTCATTTTCTTCTTGTATATATAAAACAAAAATCAGTGGTTTATTAAATAATGCCATTACCTTAAGGAAGACATTTTTTTAATAGTTTTTCCTGTTGTGTATAAAATTTACTAGTAGAAAATGATTGTTTTGGGGAGAACCAAGATGGCGGCATAGGTAGACACACTGCGCCTCCTCGCACAACCAGAACTGACGGAGAATCCAACGGCAAGGAAGTCCGACACGAAGGAAATAAAAAATAAACATTCATCCAGACCGGTAGGAGGGGCGGAGATGGGCACCGGGGTGGAGAGGACTCGAGTGGCCGTGGCGGGACCGAGACTGGCGGAGTGTGGGACGAATGGGGCAGGAGCAGACCCTGCAGCCCCACATTCGCGCAGATAAACTGAGAGGGCTGGACTCAGAGTGGCGGAGAACGGGGCAGGCAGAGCGGTGGGTAGCACTCCGCGGCCCCACATTCGTGTACAGATAAACCGGACTAACGGCGGAGAGCGAAGCAGACCACGCAACCCAGGACTCCAGCTCGGGGAAATAAAGCCTCAAACTTCTGATTGAAAACGCCTGTGGGGGTTGGGGCGGCAGCAGGAGAGACTCGCAGCCTCACGGGAGAGGTCGTTGGAGAGACCCACAGGGGCCTAGAGTGTGCACAGGCCCACTTACTCGGGAACCAGCACCAGAGTGGCCCAGTTTGATTGTGGGTAGCAGAGTGAAAGAGTGAAATCCGGAGGAGAGTGAAGCGGGCGCCGTTGCTCCCCACGTACAGCGTCACAGTGCAGCCACCAGCGTTACCCCGCCCCAGTGAATACCTAAGGCTCCGCCCCTTAAAGTAACAGAAGCGCCAAGACGGAAAAAAAAATGGCCCAAATGATAGAACACTTCAGAGCTCCAGAAAAAGTACAACTAAGCGAGGAAGAGATAGCCAACCTATCGGATGCACAGTTCAAAACACTGGTTATCAAGATGCTCACAGAATTGGTTGAATCTGTTCGAAAACCAGATGAAAAAATGAAGCCTATGCTAAGAGAAACAAAGGAAAATGTACAGGGAACCAATAGTGATGCGAAGGAAACTGGGACTCAAATCAACGGTGTGGACCAGAAGGAAGAAAGAAACATCCAACCAGAAAAGAATGAAGAAACAAGAACTCGGAAAAATGAGGAGAGGCTTAGGAACCTCCAGGACATCTTGAAACGTTCCAACATCCGAATTGTAGGGGTGCCAGAAGGGGAAGAGGAAGAACAAAAAATTGAAAACTTATTTGAACAAATAATGAAGGAGAACTTCCTTCATCTGGCAAAGGAAATAGACTTCCAGGAAGTCCAGGAAGCTCAGAGAGTCCCAAAGAAGCTGGACCCAAGGAGGAACACACCAAGGCACGTCATCATTACATTACCCAAGATTAAACGCAAGGACCTACATCCAAGATTACTGTATCCAGCAAAGCTATCATTTAGAATGGAAGGGAAGATAAAGTGCTTCTCAGATAAGGTCAAGTTAAAGAAGTTCATCATCACCAAGCCCTTATTATATGAAATGTTAAAGGGAGTTACCTAAGAAAAAGAAGATCAAAAATAGGAACAGTAAAAATGACAGCAAACTCACAGTTATTAACGACCACACCTAAAACAAAAACAAGAGCAATCTAGGCAAACAACTAGAACAGGAACAGAACCATAGAGATGGAGATCACATGGAGGGTTGTCAATAGGGGAGTGGGAGGGGGAGGGGGGGGAAGGTACAGAGAATAAGTAGCATAGATGATAGGTGGAAAATAGACAGGGGGAGGGTAAGAATAGTGTAGGAAATGTAGAAGCCAAAGAACTTATAAGTATGACCCAAGGACACGAACTATAGGGGGGAATGTGGGAGGGAGGGGGTGGACAGGATGGAGTGGAGGGGGGGGAAATGGGACAACTGTTATAGCATAATCAATAAATATATTTAAAAAAAAGAAAATGATTGTTTTAATCAAAGCTTTTTAAGGACTGTATTCTTTTTTATGAGTTTATTTAATTACAATTTTAATTGGGTTAAAATACATGCAACAATTTTCTATGTTAATTATTTTTTATGTATACAGTTTATACAGTGTTACATAGTATATATATGTACACAGGTGTTAGGAAAAGTAGGTTTACAGTTGTAATACAAATAAACAATATAATAATAAATAATATAAGAATAAAATCTGTTTTACGTGCTCACAACTGTAAACCTCCTTTTGCCAATCCCTGTAGTATAGTACATAATGTTAAGTCCATTCACATTGTGCAACCAGTCCTCATAGTTCATTTCATCTTGCAAAACTAAAGTTTTATACTCATTAAACAAGTTCCCATTCTCTTGGCAGCCATCGTTCTACTTTCTGTATGTATAAATTTGACTGCTCTAGGCACCTCGTATAATTGGATAAATTTGACTGCTTTAGGTACCTCATGTGAGTGGATTCATACTTTTTGTTGTTTTTGTGACTGATTTATTTCACTTAGTATGATGCCTTCAAGGTTCATCCTTGTTTCTGCATATGTCAGAATTTCCTTTGTTTTTAAGCTGACTAATACTCAGTTTTATGTGTGTATCACATTTGGTTTGTTCATTCATTCCTGGATGGAGATTTGGGTTGCTTCCACCCTTTGACTGTTGTGAATAATACTGTTATGAACACAGGTATGCAAATTCTTTTGGAGATATAACCAGAAGTGGAATTACTATATCCTATGGTAACTTTGTTTTTAATTTTTTGAGTAACTGCCATATGGTTTTCCATAGCAGTTGCAACATTTTACATTTCCACCAATAGTGCACAAGGGTTCCAATTTCTCCATATCCTTGACAATACTTAATATTTTTGGTTTTTATTTTATTTTTGATATTAGCCATCCTAATGGCATGAGTTAGTATCCCATTGTTGGTAATTGACTTTATGTTACCAGTTCTAATCAACAGTAGGGTATTAGTACAATAGTTACTTTTTTTCAGAGAGTCAAAATTTAAATGCAATTTTTTTTGCCCTGGCTGGTGTGGCTCAGTGGATTTGGGCGCTGGCCTGGGAACTGAGGGGTCACTGGTTAGATTTCCAGTCAGGGTAAATGCCTGGGTTTGTGGGCCAGATCTCCGGTTGGGGATGGGCAAGAAGCAACCCATCAATGTATCTCTTGCACATTGGTGTTTCCCTCTCTTTCACCCTTCCCCCCTCTCTAAAAGTAAATAAATAAAATCTTAAAAGTTAAATGCAGATTTTCAACTCTGTGGGAAGTCAGTACCACTAATCCCTGTGTTTGTTCAAGGGTCAACTACATCATGCAGTTAAGTTTTTTGGGAGTCAAAGTTATATGTGGATTTCCTGTGGCGCAGGGGAGTTGGCAGCACCCCTAATCCCTGTGTTGTTAAAGGGTCAACTGTAAACAGAGTAAAGTAAAGTTCTTAGGGCATATTTCTGGTCACAGAAACATCACCAATTTTCTAAATGATGACCCAGAACACTTCTAGTATTAACTGAAATAAATGTGAATTATACATACATTTAAGAAAAGTTGATAAAAACAAGTAGAATTATTTTCCAACCTGCTTATTCCAATTTAGGGTTGCAAGTGTCCACAGCCTATATTGGCAGGGCGGAAACCCACCCTGGACAGCACACCATTTCAACAGAGCCACACTCACACACCTGCCAACACTCAGACTGGGACAATTTAGATATGGCAATTCACCTAACATGCACATCTTAGGTGGGAGGAAACTGGAGTACCTGGAGAAAACCCATGCATGCATGGGAAGAACGTACAAGCTCCACACAGACCGTGGCCCTGACTGCAAATTGTTTTTTCTCATCAATATTGAATGAAACGACGTTACTTGAGAACCTCCTGTGCTGCGCTGGTTTGATAACTGTAGCTTTGTAATAAGTTTTGAAATCAGGAAGTGTGAGACCCCCAACTTTATTCTTGTTTTCAAGGTTGTTGTAGCTATCCAGGGTTCCTTAAGATTCTGTTTGAATATTAGGATGGATTTTCCTATCTATGCAAAAAACACTATTGGGGTTTTTATGGAAAGTGCATTGGATCTATAGAACACTTTGAGTAGTATTGATGTCTTCAGTCCATGAACATGTGATATCTTTTCATTTATTTGTATAATTTAATTTTTTTCAGTTACATTTTAGTTTTCATTGTACAGAGTCTTTCATGCCTTGGTTAAGTTCATTCCTAACTATTTTACTATTTTGATGCCATTTTAAATAGAACTGTTCTCTCTCCTTTTTGGATTGTTCACTGTTAATATAGAACTACAGCTGATTTTTATGTGTTGTTTTTGTGTTCTGCAACTTTATTGAATTCATTTATTAGTAAAAACTATTAATCATCTTAACAAAGTCATTCTTTACAAATTGTGTGTTTTAATCAAGCCCAATTTATCCAAAAATTTAGGTGAGTATGGAACTTGGAATTACGACTTTTTTAAATCTCTCATCAAAGCCTAGGTTTTTACTATGTAGGTACTATGATCACAATAAAATTGTGTTTGTTATTTCCATCAAGGTACTTGTATTATAGATTTTCTTCCTCATGAATTTTTCTACAGAAAAGATAGACCAGGTAGTTGTAAGACCTGTAGAAGTTGCTTGAATTCTGTAATTTGCGAAGAGGCTCGTACAAGATGTCTGTCCTGTAAAAGAACAGGCAGTTATTTCAAATGGTCACTTTGTTTTTGTATAGCATTAATTTTGTTAAAACTCTTACCATATGAGATTTTTAAAAATCCAAGATATATTTTAATCCACCTGACCTAAAACCTAACAAACCTAATAGTAGTGGGAAAATCCCTTGGTCTTATGGTAAATTTCTAAGTGTACTCTGAGTTTGTTGCTAAGATAATGACCAATTCATCAAATACCTGTTAAGTACTTCTTCTAAGTGCTGAGTGCTACAATAGATGGAAAAATAAGGCATGGTTTTTGTTATTTGTAGGGTAACTTAGTGGAAGTATTTATCAATAGTATTGACAAAGCAGTCTCAACTATTACTATTATTTGTTGTTAATCTATTTTTAATCTTACAGGAAAGTGCTATAAAACATTAAATAATGCTGAATATATTTTTGCCTATTAAATACAATACAGTCATTTAATATTAATTTTGCCCCTTATATAATCTAAATGTACTTTAACAGTACACTTGTGGATAGGGCAAATATATCCATAATTTACTTTAGAAGATTGTAATTAGCTCTTAAGTATTGATACAGATTTTTGGCAAATATTTTAGTTTGTTTTCCTTTTTAATAGGTATGTATTACTTTATGCAGAAAGGTTTGTAAAATTTCATATAATAGTAATTCTCATTTTCATCTGTAATATCAGATTTGTTAAGAGGCAAATTTATATTTAATAAACTTTTTATAAAAATGTCATTTGGAAAATTTTGCTTGTTAATCTATAGTTTATGTTCATTTAATATTTTTATTATAACTAGTTGGAAATTGGTGTGAAATGGGAAGTTAGTCTACAGGATATTTGTATAGAAATATGAATGTGAAGTTTATGTTGTCATCAATTAAATTTTTATGTAATTTTTTCCTGATACTCATTGGCATATACTTTTTTAGATTTGAAGAACTTAAAGATTATGAAATAAAACAGTAATTTCTTTTGTGAGAATACTGAAACTCAAATTAAATAATTTGCTTTAGTTCAGATTGAAATACAATGGCAAAGTCAGAATTAAAACTGAACTAATTCTGTGCAGAATTATGGGGGGTATTCTGTAGTGGAAAAGGCTTGGCATTTGCATCACATAATCAGTTCAAATTGTTCCAGTTACCTACCTTTGTGCCAGAAAAGTCAAAGTACCCAAAAATGTTATGTGTTTTCTCTTTCTAGCATCTATTCGTATTCAACAGATTCCATTAATCTTAAAGAGCCCCTTGGAATTGTGGCCATATGTATTATTCATTTTGAAATATTTACCATAGAATTGTCATTCCAGTTACTCCCAACTAAATAATTTACAATTAGACAACTTTTGAGACTACATTTTATGTTTTATATATCAGGGTTTCATACAAACTCTGGAGTAAAACTATAAAAATTGACATTATTATTTACTATATTTTGCCATGTATAATGTGTACTTTTTGGCCCAAACTTTTGAGGGAAAAATAAGGATGCTCATTATATATGGGTAGTATCTGAAATACCTTGTATCTGTTCTTGGGTTCTGTAATTATTTGTTACATACAATTTCTTATACCATAATATGTTCAAAAGTAAATGCTAAAATTCCTTATAATACAAAAAACAGATATCTAAATATAAATAAATAAATAATTGAATTAAGAAATTAAAACAAAATTTTTTTTCCCTGAAAGTTTGGGCCAAAAATGTGGGTTTTCATTATATATGGCAGCACAGTATACATGGCAGAAATATGGTGTTTATTTTGAAATTGCAGCAAATAGAATGTATTAGTGTTGAATACCTGTTTTACTATGTGACTCTTCTCCTGAATCACCAGATCACCAGTCTTACTTGGTCAGTAAACATTTCTAGGACACAATGTTCTATTGACATAGATTACCCATTGTGTGTTTTGTAACACGGATCATACCTTTCTTCAGGCCTCTTGTCCCAACTCCATCTTTAAAGTTTTAAACCTGTCCTTACTGGCTTAAAATACATATGTGTGTCTCACACACATACACATATGTCTATATACAAATGTGTGTGCGCATATATGTGTTTGCCCTCTCCTTTGTTTTGGCCTTATCATCACCTTGCCTTTTCCTGGAGTTTTTTCCTCCTTAAAGTATCATACATTAATTTGGGTCTATGCATATATGAAAGTTTGGCATAAAAATAGATTTCTTTTTTACTGTATTGTTAGACACGAGTATGTGGTCTTCGGGAAGGTCACTCAAGCAGCAGTTATTTAATTTATATAAAAAATTGGTTTTTTTACCAATTTGAGAGGTATGAATAAAACTACACATACCTAAAATGGTTGCAGATTTTAATATTTTGGTAATGCATTAGGACTCTTAATTGAGTACAGTAAGTTGAGAATTCAAACTGATTTAAAGGAGAATGAATTTATTGATACATATGACTGAGAGTGAGTTCAAGCATGGATGGATCCATGGGCTCCAGAACAGTGTCATTAGTAATATCACTCTGTTTTTTAAAAGTCTGTGTTCACTTTATTTTCTGGCAATTACAGTGATCAGCAGTTGCAGGCTTACCTAATCCACCCCAGGTTGTAGGGGTGGGGGATTGTTCTTTTTCTAATGGCTTCACCAAAGTCAAAGAAAGCTTCAACAAAAGTTCTGGGATCGAGTCCTTCTGGCCTAGCTTGGGTGATATGCCCTGAGCCAATTATTGCAGCCTGAAGGATGGAATGTTCTGGGCATGTGTCATATTTTGCTCCTACTAAAGTTACTGTTGCAGGTAGGATGAGGAGTCAGGATAAATGCTGTATGAATCACATTACCTAAAAATGAGGGGGCTGGAAGTTTCTCCAGAGGAAAATCAGGACTCTTGTTATTAAAAACTAGGTCAATAGGAATATTCACTGTAGTATAAAACTATAATAGTTATATTATGTAATAACAGGTTGTTAGATTCCCTATGTGCCTTAGTTGGAATGGTTCTCAAATGTTTTTGCATATTGAAGTCATCTGGGAAGCTTTTAAATATATTGATGCTCAGACCAATCAAATACAATTCCTCGGGGGTAGTACCCAGGGTTCTATTTTTTCTTTGAAGTTCCAAAATTTGGTTTCAGTACATAGCCAAACTAAAGAGCATTATATTAGTGCCCTTAAACTTTACAGTGGATTGGGATCACCTAGAGATCTTGTTTAAAATGAGGAGTGCTAGGGCCAGCCCCAGAGATGGGGATTGAGTAGATCTGAGGTGGGACCTCAGGCATTCATTCATATAGTACTATTTGTAAGTCCTAGAAATAATTTGAGAAGTATTATATTAGATTGTTAGCATCTTGAAAATTTGTCAGTTTTAAGTTGCTCAGTTTGTGGATTACTGTTAAGTCATTTTTCCACCTACTAATTTATAGGCTGTTTGGTAATTTATTTCTTATTTCTGTTTGGTATGCTTATTCCTCTTACCAGCATTGCTCTACTGGGTTCTACAGAGACATAGTATGGGCACAAGTATATGCAACTTCAAACTATTTTGAGGTTGCATCAGGAAGATTGATTCTCACATCATAAAATCCTAATGTTTGTTCAGAGTATTTGTCTTTAACACAGTTAAAGACATTAACTCATAGAACCCATTTATCTCCCTGGTTACCTTTTTACATTAGTCCCTTTTTGCCCTTTAACCTCAAAGGCTCAAAATTAAAGTAACTTAGTGTAATTACATGTTTCTGTGATTAATGTCTAATATGTGCCTTGCAATTATTTATTACTGTGTACTGTTTTGTCGATCCCAAACATTGTGTAATCAAAATAGGACACCTACTTTCAGACATTCAACCCTTTTTGGACACAGTATTTAATTGCTTAATCTTCCGTCTGATACTCTATAAGCAGTTGTTTTCCTCTCCTTGTGAGAGGTGACTTGCCAGATTATTTTGAATCTTACACATTTATGATAAAGATTAAATTATGTTATAAAAAATGTGTACTAGTCATTTTAGTTTACCTGTGGCTAGGCAGTGAACTGTATGATGCTTACCATTTTCTTTTCCTGCTGTTTTGTTTTTAAACAGGCTGATAGCACGCCAGCTTGCTAAAATTCATGCTATCCATGCACACAATGGTTGGATTCCCAAATCTAATCTGTGGCTCAAGATGGGGAAATATTTCTCTCTCATTCCCACCGGATTTGCAGATGAAGATATTAATAAAAGGTAAAATTACTTTTACATTTGAAATGATGTTTTACATTGCTTTATTCTAAATAGTTGGTCTCAGATAACTACAAGGTTTCTGTATATAAATTCTGGTTTGCTTTACCTCTTTGCATTTAAGTAAAATAATCATGATTCATTCAACTCTCAGATGTCACTATAGAAATAAAGTGTCTCTCTTCCCCAGGTGAGCCCTCATCCCCCCCTCCCCCCCCCCACAACAAACCCCTACAAAAAGCAGGGGGTATAGGAGTAGGTAGAGGTAAGGGGCCAAAAAATAAATATAGAACATTTATTGGCAAGTAAATGAAATATAAAGATCACTAAAAATGGGTATGTTTCTGCATAGTATGAGTTGGCCATTGAGACTTAAAAAAATCCTTTTTGTTCAAAGCTGTTTTAAAAAGACCTAGAGGTCTACATTGGGGCAGCATAGTGATATCAGAGTGTGAAAAACTTTGTGTTGTCCTAGTTACTAACTGCTGAAGTAGCATATCATGTAGTTGGACATTTGTTTACTAGAGTCTTACTCAGATTTTGTAAGACTGTTCAAACTTAGTATTTCATTATTTTCTATATAAAACAATTTGTAAATCAGCTTTTAGAATCTGTATTAATACAAAAATTGGAATTTTATTTTGTTCTTTGTATCTGAAATGTACATGAAAACTTCAGTTTTTGTACTTAGGGAGTCTTTAAGAACAACAGAAACATGTAGGACCTATAGATTTTTTTTTTCTTTTTTTAAAAAATAATTTATTAGGGAAAATTAGCTGTGTTGTTTTGAGTATGATTATTTCAATGATTAGTTTGAGTCACTCTGTAACTGTTTATATCTTCAGGTATTTTGTCAAACTTTTAATTTGGTAGGATATTATACCCCTTTAGTTGGGATATGTCTGGAAGTGTGTCCTGTGTACTGAGGAAGTAACAGCATAAAAACAGAAAATTCTGTTTGGAAATAGCTATTTTATTGAAAGGTTTTTGGGGAAGACCACTTAAAAATAATGAAGTGGATAGCAATGGTGAATGCAAGATTTTCTTGATAGTAGCAGAGTTAAGAGGCAGTATATATCGCATTATATAGTTTCAGAGCACAAGAGCCTGGAGCCATATAGCATGGGGATCAAATCTCAGTTCTGCCAGTTAACTTCTCTGCTTTTTATTTTATTTTTTATTATTTTTTAAATTGTTCAATTACAGTTGTCCTCTTTTTTCCTGCATTATTCTCCCCTGCCCTGCCCACTGCCCGTCTCCCCCATTGAATCCTACCCCTCATTGATGTTGTCTCTGGGTCCTTTATACATGTTCCTTGACCCTTCCCCTTTTTTCCCCTGTCACCACCCACACCCCCATCCCCACCCCCCGGTTACTTTCAGTTCATTCTCTATTTCCATGTCTCCGATTCTGTTTTGCTCACTTGTTTGTTTGTTGATTAGGTTCCACTTATAGGTGAGATCATGATATTTGTCTTTCACCGCCTGGCTTATTTCATTTAGCATAATGCTCTCCAGTTCCATCCATACTGTTGCAAGGGGTAGGAGCTCCTTCTTTCTTTCTACTGTGTAGTATTCCAATGTGTAAAATACCATAGTTTTTTTATTATTTTTTTATTATTCAATTACAGTTGTATGCATTTTCTCCCCATCCCTCTACCCCACCCCAGCCGAACCCCCCTCCCTCCCCCACCTTCCCCCTTGATTTTGTCCATGTGTCCTTTATAGTAGTTCCTAATACCATAGTTTTTTGATCCACTCATTTACTGATGGGCACTTAGGTTGCTTCCAGCACTTGGCTATTGTAAATTGTGCTGCTATGAACATTGGGGTTCATAGGTTCTTCTGAATTGGTGTTTCAGGATTCTTAGGGTATAATCCCAGCAGTGGAATTGCTGAGTCAAAAGGCAGTTCCATTTTTAGTTTTTTGAGGAAATTCCATACTGTTTTCCACAGTGGCTGCACCAGTCTGCATTCTCACCAACAGTGTACTTGGGTTCCCTTAAACATTTCTGTTTTTTAACCTTGGGCTAGTTACCTATTTCTTCATCTGTAAAATGGAAACAATCAGTAGTACATTTACCTTTGAGGGGTTTTGTGAGGATTAATTGAGTTAATATATAGAAAGTAGTTAGAACAGTGTCTGACTGACCGTTTATGTGCTAAGTAAATGTTAGCTATTTTAAAAATTACTATTATTCAAACAAGGTTATTTAGGATAGATTTTAGGTTATATTTCCTAGTCTCTTTTAGGTATGCTTTGAATTCTTGATGTCAGTGATACTTTGGAAATGCTGGAGATGCTCATTGATTAATAAAGAGTGAAAGCATCCTGCCCCAATAAAAAATATACAACTAGAACATTAAAAAACAATTACTTTTTTGTTTGTACATGATTGTAATGATCATATTCATAATCCTTCAAATTCTCTTTCCATTTAACTCTACTTTTAACATAGATTTTTGAAATGTTAAGCATTTTAAAAAGAATCTATAAGGATTACTTTTGAAAACTTGTATAGATGAGAAAGCAGTAGTGAGAAAAATATAGGCCACCTGAATAAGCAAATTTATTAAAGTAAATTCAGTGTACAGAATCATTATTATATTGTAAAATGGAAAAATAAGGAGTAATTTAAAAGAACTAGAGAAGGAATAAAGAGAACTTGGCTTACAGTATAAAGGAAAGCAGAGAAAGAGTAAACAGTAATTTTGTAAGCCTGATGGTATTATTGAGGAATTTGTGGTGGCACCCTATTTTTGCTTCATTTTTATCAAATTAATACAAATATAGCATAATAAAGAATATAAGGTAGAGAATATATGCCAGCTTGCCACACTACCTCTCACCCTTCCCAGTCTGACTATTCTGAGGCAATTTCTATGTCAGATAATAGAAGAATTCTGCAACATGATTGTCATATGATAATAAAATAATTACATGATTATCATGTAATAATATGGGTCAGTATAGTGATGATAATATCTAGTGGCTTTGAAATGTGAATGTAGCTGATTCATTCACCCTTCCAAACTTGAAATAGATGTTCTGGTTCTTTAATGGATTGTCTTTGTAACTTTAAGTAATATACTTTAACCTCTTTTTATTAAACTCTTTTGTGTCTTGGTTTTCCCTTCTGTAAAATGGAGATATATGTAGAACATTTAGAATACTGCTTAGTGTTAGCTATTAGCTCTATATATTACGTTCTCCTTCAATTTTATAGTGATATATTTTTTACCTTTCTGTTCTATATTTCAACTATTGCTCAGTTTCTTTTTATTCATATTTAAGTTTATTGTAAAAGTTTTCTTTATTCCAGCTTTTGGAATAATTGGCTTGTTTTAATTCAGAACTCTGCAATTGAGTGAAAAGAACTTCTTAACTTAGATATTAATCCTTAATCAAACTTGAAAAAAATATCATTGATCTAAACAAGATAAAACTCTTCTTTTAAAACTAAAAGGTTCCTAAGCGATATCCCAAGCTCTCAGATTCTTCAGGAAGAAATGACTTGGATGAAGGAGATTCTTTCCAACCTGGGCTCACCTGTTGTGCTTTGCCATAATGACCTACTGTGTAAGAATATAATCTACAATGAGAAACAAGGTAGGTATTTGACCTTAGCAGTAAGTAGATGATTTCTTTGATATTCTTAATGGTCTTTTGATCTTTGTATCAAATTTAAATCAAATGCAAAGTTTGAAAACATGCATAAAGTCTTTAAAAAATTTTTAGGTTATTAAGTCATGGTAGCTGTGCTAAAGTAGGTATATATATTCCCTGTATATTTGTATAAATGTTTCTTAGAATTGGATTAATAAAACAAATTGGTTCCTGTTAAGCAAGTTTTAAATGAAAAATGATAAAAATGACTTTGTTTATAAATATAACTGTGCAACCTACTTGACAATTCATGGTTTGAAAATACACCTGCTTATAATGGGGGCTATTGAAATACCAATTGACTTTTCACTGCTTTATAAATATAGAAACTTTCTCAGTGTTAGAAAGGATAACAGTATTAGAAACAAATATGTCTCCAGGTTTTCTGTTACCTGTTTACTACACTGATTTGTTTTAGGTAGTTTGATGCTAAGGAGAGAGCCACAGATGGAGGAAATGTTATTTATAGGTGCTGAAATTTATATCTACTAAGGTAATAATCAAGAAATCTGGTAAAAACAGTTTTAACATTTTGAGGTAGACAGTGAAACTTTTGGTGAAATGTTTTCTGTGATTGTTTATGTCTTTCTGTATTCAAATTCTCTAAATTTTCATATTTAAGAAACACTTCATTATTATTATTGGATAAATTGGTTTGAGGTTTGGTTGCTAAACAACAGATGTCCCTCAGTACTAAATTGAAATTTAAAAATACAATTTTGGTCAAAGGATTAGTTTTCAAAAGTCGGTCTGAGACTACGAAGCTAATGCATTTTATAGGAAATCAGTTTAGGAGATAATCATTATAGTTGGGAGATCGTTTTGAATCAAAAGTGTGCTGTCGTGAAGATACTAAAGCCAAGAATTCTGATTAAATGGCCATAATTATATTACATTACTATTCGTGACCATTCTTAATACATTGTGAGTCGAGACTATGCAACCCAAAGGTGATTACTTTTTGTAACTAGCGCTTTAACTTGAAGAAAACCAAGTAAAGAACACTGTCAAGGGTGGTAGCCTGAGGCAGCTATTTTCAAAAACAGATTTGAGTGCCTTCCATATTTGATATTTTAATGTGGATTAGAGATTCCCTTATTTAAAAATATACTGAGCTAACATCTTAACTTTGAATATCTGGATGTTTTTGTGTGAAATTAATTTTTTAAAACTTCAGGAATACCCTTAAACATTAAATACTTGACAGTGTCCTTTAATATTTTATTATCCATTTATTATATATAATCGTCCTAGTATATATGTACTACATTATATACTAGTAACCAAATCTCAATGCCATTTGTGAGACAAGAGTGTTAGTTATGCATTAAAGCAATGTATTAACAAGACCGAATATCACATTATTTTATATAATGAAATTTCAGGTGAGGGACTTCATCTTACATTTGAAGTGGACACTCAGCTTTATTTTTAACTGCAAGTTAATCAAAGAGAGTCTATTTCCTTTGGATATAATTTTAACTTTTCATACTTTTTTTCTTTTGCATGTTCATTTCATAGAACAAACTTGTTTATAAAAGTAAAACAGAAGGGACCAAAAAAATCAGATTACTTTCTCTTAGGTATTAAAAAGTATATTTTTATGTTTTAATTTTACCAGCTCCCTATCTAAACTGTTGATCAGTGATATGAAAACTTCTCCTGTTTTGAAATGAAATATTTATGCTTCAGTTTGGCTTTAGGAATTCAAGGTTGTCATTTGTTATATTACCAAGAGTTACCTAAATCATACTTTTATGTCTAATATTTTCCTTACACAGAAGAATAAATTTCCAAGTTTAACAAATGTAATTATTTTAGTATATATTTTAGAGTTTACTCTCCTTCATAGATGTCTGCTATATACCATTTGTTTATTGTCTTTGTGGTTATGTTTGTTATAGAGATGTTCTATTATTTTTACTTACCAGTGGTTTTATAGTGTTTGTTAGAAAGGCTAGTGTGGACTCTATGGCATCCATTAAAAAATAAATAAATTCTGTGATTAGTTGATAATCATTAAGAAAATGGGGTTGGAATCTTGTTTAAGTAAAATCTAAAACTCCTGAAAGTGTGGCTAATAGTTTTTTTCTGTTAATTATTTTATTCTATTTTAAATTAGGAACTAGTGGTTTTGAAGTATTATGACTGTATAACATGTTTGTCTTTAGAAGGATCTGGTACCATGCCTCAGGCTTTTTAAAAAAGTATAAATTCTATTAATTTAGTAAGTTTAATAGCAAAAAACAAAAGAGACTGTAGCTTAGCATTAGTGTTATACTTAGAGCTTCGATCTGAAGGAGAATCATTGAAATGAGAAATGTATCACAAAGTTCTTTTCCTTAATTAGTTACCTTGTATAGCATCTAAAAGCCAAGTATTAAGTCTTTTGGGATTAAAATAATTTGTATATATAATAAATAAAAACTGCATATTATACTCAAAACAAGCTTGATTTATTACTTTTTAAACTTTTAATGTATTGGGTTGGCTAAAAGTCCATTTTTTTTCTGTAAAATAAAAGACATTTTTCATTTTCACTAATAATTTTATTGATTTGGATATTTTGAGTTTGTTGTCTATCTCCTGTGTGGTTTAATGTTGATTGTTCTCAATTAATGTTTCAATTTGATCACTATCAACTTCAACTGGTCTCCCTGACCATGGAGCATCGTCCAGTGAGAAGTCTCCAGCACAAAACTTTGCAAATCACTTCTGACATGTTCGATCAGTCACAGCACCTTCTCCACCCACTGCACTAATCTTTTTTTGCATTTCAATTGCGTTTTCACATTTCTTGAAATAATAAAGCATAATATGCCAAAAATGTTGCATATTTTCTTCTGTTTTCAATATTAAAATGACTGCTCAAAAATGCACCAATTTTATTATTTTTTTTAAATGCATGCTGACATGACAGTTGTCATAATACAATCAAACAAAATTATTTCGAATGCAATTAAAGACAGCTAAGCACTACTAGAGCCATCTTACAGAAAAAAAAAAACAAATGAACTTTTTGGCCAACCCAGTAATTTGAGCTCAGGGCTTCACCATTTCATACCCACCTATGAGATATCAATATATAAAAATAATAAGTAAGCCTTGACATGAAGCTCAGTGTATCTCTGTAGTATGTTTTAGATCCTTTATATCTCAAAAGTGTAAATTTTAGTTAAACTTCATGAATTTATCCTGTATCATTTTGACATCCCTGCATGTATTTTTCAACCATAATAAATTAGATTTTGTTTGTTAACTAAGTTTAAAAAATCTTCATGTTAACTCTTAAAAGTGGATATATTTAAGCTTAGTTATAACTAAGAGAAGTCAAAAAGGAATATAGATTTTTGGAACTAAGCACACTTGGGTTCAAATTTCTGCTCAGTCACATATGGAAGTAGGTGGCATTAGAAATGTCATTTTATTTTTTAATTGTTTATATTTGATTCTGTGCCAGAATCACCTAGGTAACTGGACAAAAATCCAAGACCAATGAATAAGAATTTCTATGGATGGGCTTAAGTATCTGCATGTTTAACAGAGTTCCCTGAAGTACTTGTATTGTTGATAGTCTAGAACTTTAGTTTGCTTTATATTCTTTTTAGATAAAACCTACTTCTGATGGATGGTTCCTGGCAAGACTTTATCATGCTTATAAAGTGTATAACACTGAGGTACTTGGCAGCTTTCAGTTACAGCTGTTTATACTATAATTGGGGTTGGCAAACTTTTTCTGTAAGATGCTAGATAGTATATATTTTAGGCCTTGCTTTCCATACTATAGTCTCTGTTGCAACAACTGTGTAGCTTTGTGTTGTAGCCCAAGCAGCCCTAGATAATATATAAATGTGTGTGTGTGTTCCAAAAAACTTTATTTAAAGAGCAGGCAGTGGGCTGGCTTGATTTGGCCTCAGTGTACATAGTTTGCCAACCCCTGTATTTTGTTTCTGGGATGTGTTTTACAAAATGTATCTGATTCTGAAAAAGTGAAAATGGTTATTGTAAGCCATAGGACAATTCCTATGTCCTATACCTAGGAATTATGACTCGTAAGTGTGAAATGCCAGTTCAGTTTGTTTTTAAGCACAACTGTCTTAACTGTACCTTGAGTGATTAAAGTTTAAAAATGCATATATGTATGTGTGTGTATATATAAGTACATATTCTTTAAAAAAAAGATTTTATTTATTTATTTTTAGAAAGAGGGGAAGGGAAGGAGACAGACAGGGAGAGAAACATCGTTGTGTGAGAAACTGTTGCCTCTCACACACACCCAACCAGGAACCTCGCCTGCAACCCAGGCATGTGCCCTGACTGGGAATTGAACTGGCCACCTTATGGTTCACAGGCCACACTCGATCCACTGAACTACACAAGCCAGGGCTATGAGTACACATTCATATAGACATACACATGAAGACTCTGAGAACCCTGAAGTTTATAGGCATCTTCACCAGTGAATGTGAAAGGAAAGGTAGGCATCACAGGAAGAAATACTGCCACTGCCTCTTCTCACCATGTCAGTTGACAGGACTCAGGAGTATGGGAGAAGAGAGAGCTTCCTTTCTGCAGTTGATGGTAGCTGTCAAGAACTTTTGAAACGTTAGCCCCAAAATTTAGGTGGTTTTTAAACAGCAGCCCATTTTTCGCCTTCAGAGACAATGACATCTTAAAAAGGTAAGAAAAGAATATTCAATGATACGGTGATAGGATTTGTTACATAATAAGAAAATCAAAAGCAGCAGTTCTTACTCCTTAACTGTAAGACTTACCAGTTATCTTTTAAATTAATAATTAATTTAAAAAAGGATTTATATGAAGTAGAACAAATTGTAATGCTGCTTATTGCCTGATTTCAAATCTAATATTCTAATTTCTACTAATCCTTTAGCTGCTTACATGTTAGAAGTAATTGCTAAAGTTTTTTAGACCATTGCCTCATGTCTTGATGCTCTGCCATTGTTTATTGGAGGCTTTTTCATTTTTATTCCACTCCCCATTTCTTCATATAAAGATTAATATGTAACTTTAAGTTTCGGTAATGGCAACCATTGATTATTTTCTGTGTCTGCAAAATACAAGCAGCTGAGTTACAGCTATTTAAGGAAATATAAATGACTGAAAGAAAAAGACTTTTCTGGGAATTATAACATAAACCAGGTTTTTCTTTAGAGTTTTGCACAGTATAAATGGAAAATGGGCGAGTTGCCATTTGCCGTCACTTGATTGGATCTAAATCTTACCCACTCTGTTATTCATGAAAAGGCATTGTTGTTGTTTTACTGACATTTTAATAACTTACAAGAGGGGTTTTTGGTTGTTTTTTGTTTCTTTGTTGGTTGGTTTTATTTTAAAATTAAATACGAATTTATTTTTGTATTTGGTAATCTATATTTTCTAGGGTGGAATTTTTATGAAGGATAGTTAAACCTTGTTTTAACTTGTATTTCAGATCATAGTTGGCGTAAAATAAAATATCCCTAAATCAGGTAATAAAAGGACTGCTAAAAGAGTTACCTAAAATAGTTACTAGTTTAATGGGGTTTTCTCGTGCATATATTCAGTCCCACTGTGTGTTTGTATACTTGAATATGAATGTCAAAAATGCCACTTTGTTCTTTGTCATTTTTCACGGTTATTACCCCCACACCCCATTTAAACGTGTGTTACCATATGTCTCAGCATTCTCTGAAAAATCTTCATTTGTTCCACCAGCATTTTAATACTTCTTGTGTGTTAGGTATTGCTCTGTGGATTTCATAATGAAAGATGAAAGGGACCTACTTCCCTTCCAGAAAGCAATATGCCATGTAGTGGAGGAGTCAGATTATGAAACAGATATTTACATTCAGAACGATGAGTGCTATGGTGAAGGCTACTACTGGACAGCAGAGTGAGGAATGAAGGGATAATTTCCCAGAGGAGAATATTCCTTTTTCCTGTGTAAGAGAAAGCATTTTGCTAACATTAGTGTGATCATGGTAATACTTTATGTTCTCTTTCTGCTTTACCTAAAACTACAGACAAAGTAGAGTAAGTTGGAAAGACTCAGGGTATTGTATTGGTTATTGTACTTTTTATCTTTATTCCTTTCTCCTTAACAGCACAGTAAAGGAATCCATGTGAATATCATGTGAATCATAGTCTTAGTTAATATAATTTTTTTTTTAGTTTTAAAGTAGTTTAAAAATTGGCTGACTTATTTTCAGTTCTACTGAGATTTGAACAATTTACTTAACTTAGTGTGTGGCTTTTATTACTGTGAAGGTATGCAGGAAATACAGTAATAAAAAGAAAAATGTAGCTTTTGTAAATTCAGAGTATATTTATTCACTGATCTTATGCTTTACCTATTATGTGCTAGTCAGTGTGCTAATTATATAAAGATAAATAGTACATAGCCTTAGCCTTTAAAGCACTACTTTATTTTTTGGAGGTCAGGGGTCTCTTGAGAATTTGGAGAATTGAGAATTCCCTTAGAAAATGCATATACATATAAAATTTTGTATAAAATTTTAAGGAGTATTCTAATTTTTTCCACCCTTGAAATCCTAATTAAAAATTCATGTCTTAAAGAATTAACAAGATGATCATGCCATATAAACTATTAACTATTAATAGTGATGTGGATGTTCCTCTAAATAACTGGAAATTCTAGAAGTCATAAGTTAAATTTGCAGAAGAAAAAAAATTAGTACTTTCTGTTATTAGAAAGCAATTTTTAGTAATTTGATTTTTCTGGCACCCAAAATAAGGGAAGTAGGCATCTTTAATTTTACTTTGTTGCAGAAGATTAAATTTAAGGTTGAGTTCCACTTTGTTTGCAAAAGTTTGAAAAAGAATAGTTAATGCAGATTTTTTAAAAAGTTTTTCCTTTTAAGCTTTGTGTCTTGTAAAATGTGAGTTTGCCAAATTTTCTTCATCTGCTACAGATTAGGTATGCCATTGTTGCTGCCATGTGGCGGCGCACCCCGTGCTTCTTAAACGCACTGACTGGAGGTTTGTCGCATCACTTGTTCACATGCACGGAGCCTGGTAACAGCCTCATCTGTATCTTCTTAGCTTCATTTTCTTATTTTTAAAATTTCATTATTTATAAACTCGACATAGCATATAAAGCAAAAGGCTAGTTTTAATGAATTAATGCTACTACAAAAAGTCATTGCTAAAAAACATTCATACGAAATGGATTTTAACTTTTGTTAAAATGAATGATCTGTGATTTAGTTGAATTGTGTCTACAGGCAGGCATGTTTTACCTGCTATTTTATCTATAGTTGCCAAATTCTGAATGTAATCTTGAAAATTGAAATTTGGCAAAAGTATCTTCAGGACTGGGCTGTGTATTTTTATTGGCATGTTAACAGTTAATATGAGCTCTACAAGAATTTATGTTTAAGGGTTAAAACAATCAACAGCTGCAATTAAAACATTTTTACATTAAAACCGTTTGTTTAGTTCAGTTGTGCAACTTGGTAAGTCTTGAATCCTGATTTCTTGGTGACCAAGTAGGATAGGTATCTCCCAAATAATTGTATTTAAGTCTTTTGTCTATTTACAGTTTTGTTTAGAGAATTCATCTTAATCTTTTTAAACTGTCATTTTTTTCTCCTAAAAGTAATATTACTTGTAAAGAATTTAAAATATAAGGGAAAAAGAATGACTTGTCTGTCACTGGTAATGAAACCAAAAGCCATTCATCTTTTTTTCACTTATGTATTATTTGTTTTTCCCTCTCTTTAAGCATAATATTTTAATCATTTGGATTACTACATTTACTATTTGGTATCTTTCTTTCATATAACATTTGTAATTCTCCTGGTAATTAAATCATCTCTGAAAGTGAAATTTTTTTCATGGCTGCAAAGTGTTTTCTCATGATGGTGGTCTTCACTCTTTTATTCTCAGAGGTATCTAGAAAATAAAAAGAAAAACACATTCTGACTTAGTGATGTAATTTGGTTAACTTTAAGACTTTCCATGGGATTTTTTTTGTGTGAATTCAACACTATGATACTTATGGTGGTTGAATTGCAGTAATTTATTGTATTTACCAGCATTTTAAAATCTTATCTTTATTTTGTCAATATGCATATAGATTTTAATAACTGGGCTTTGATACTTTCATGATTCTCACTTATTTTACTCTAGACTTAACTATTTTACAAATTTAGAATTATGTGTTAATTGCAGTTACATTAAAATATTACTTTTATGTAAAATACTTCATTTGCCATGACATTTTTTGTCATAAATTGTTTTTCTGAGTTTAAATATGATTAACATACATTCCCAAATTAAACATATATATCTAACAGACATTATAGTTCAAAAGATGTTTTTTTTTGGAATTACCAGTGTGTATAAGACCAGTAGTTTGGTTTTTTGCCTTAGTATGATCTGTCTTCAAAAGACAGTGTAACTAGGCATATGCTATTCATTTTCACAGTTGTAGCTTAGAAACTATTTTTACAGCCATCTTGTCTATGTATCCATTTTAACTGTTGGCCCTTGTAAGCCCTCGAGTTTTTGATTCCTCAGATAGACAGTGACCAGTTTTGATGCTCAACTTTTTCTCTTGTCTCTCTTAAAAAAAAAATAGAACATACATGTTTGTTGAGCCAAACATCCTCTTTAGCACTCAGTGTACCTTTGCTTTAAAAAAGCAAGATAAAACAACCACTTTAGCTGTTCAGGCATGCCATTAGAAACCTATTCCAGGGAAATGTAAGAGTTTGATTGCAACTAAGTTCTTTAATTAGGGATATTGAGTTGATCAGCAAGTGTTAATAGCACATTACATGATTCACAGAATTCAGGTCTTTCAGAGCTTATATTTAATGCATATATGTAGATCAGCTTGTTAATTCACTGTTGAAGTATCATAGATTAATTTTTTGTTAAAATTGCTTAGTTATTCATAATTTCCAAACATAGTGTTCTTTTCTAATTAAACTTTAATTTTTAAGTAACTGATGCCCCCATGTGGTGAGAGACATTTTGCTTATGTTTGAAATTGGAGAATGACTGACTGTACGATATTTCGAACTTTTTTGTTTATAGTGGACATTAGTGTTCACAAAGAAGCTGTTGACTAAGATACATAATTTGAATTTTGTAAAGCTCATTGCCATAAAATTCACAGCCTTACCCTGTATTGTCTCAGAAGTGCATATAAGCAAGCAAGTACGATGAGACAAAATATTGGAAACTATTTAATTACAGCTAGATTAGGGATTTTCTGATCTTATATATGATTTTTTTATGTCTTTGTTTTTGTGTCTCACATAGGTGATGTACAGTTCATTGATTATGAATAACAAAATATTGGAAGCTATTTAATTACAAACAGCTTAGGGATTTTCTGGTCTTATATATGATTTCTTATGTCTTTGTTTTTGTGTCTCACATAGGTAATGTACAGTTCATAGATTATGAATATTCTGGATACAACTACCTGGCATATGATATTGGAAATCATTTCAATGAATTTGCAGGTAAAATGCAGGGCTTAAATAATGGCATGGCATCTATAACTTCGATAATACACTTTTAGAATTTTAGAATTGCTTTCTTTTTCTTTAAAATAAATAAACTGAAAATAGGAGCAACATTTTTATAACTTCTTCCTGACCTTTGTTCTCTGTTTTTTATTACTAGAGGACAGAGAGGACTTCTTCCTTAATTTAATTTCTTAAGGAAAATAAATAATTGTCGTGGCTTCTATTAAGACCTAATATAGTGCAAGGTGCTTTACAAATCTCATGTCACCTTATTTTTTTCCCACAACAATTTTGTAAGTTAGGTAATATTCCCAGTATACAGATGAGAGAAGTAACTTATCAAGGTCACAGTAAAATACAGAGAACTATGATTTGATCAGTTTTTTCTCATTTATAAGCCTTTGCTATTTCCATTGTATACTTGGACTTTTGGAATGTTGGTTAACTAAAAAGCTTGCGAAATTTTTCTTTTTTGCCTTTGGCTGTGAATAATTGATAAGCTGGCCATTTTTGCCCCTGAAAATTAATCTATTACTACCAAAAGGTATAAAATTTTAGGTCTTTTAATGTAAGTGGAATTAACTTAAAATATATTTTATAACTATATACAGAAACATGAAATGCTGTAAAACTAAAGAATAGGAAATTCCCCTGGATGATTTGCACCTAGCAGGAATTTTACATTGCTGAATTTGTATTTGTATTTGTATTTGTGTACATGCATGCATTCATGTATTTTCTTGTACTTTAGGTTACCAGGCTGGGGAAAAAAGTGGAAAAGTTTCAGTTTACATGTTTTCAGTAATTTCTGTACACTAAGCTTATATACATGCCATATCTCTACATATGTATTGTACATATTTCCGTATCTCTTCAGGAAGGGAAAGCAGCGGTTTATATAATTAAGTGTCACCATGTTAGTATTAAAGGTAGTCACTGCTGTATATATGAGAGGAAACTCCACTGATCTTAATATGATTTTATGTAGAAAAAAAATAAGCTAACAGTTGAGAGGTAGCATTTGCATGTGCAGATACAAGTGAAAGGAGGGTACTGCAGGAAGGAGGAAGAAAATTTGAAGGTGAGTGTACTTATTTTTGTAGGATATTAAATTCATGAAGAAGAATAAACGGTTGTAAGACCAGATAAGTAAAGTTTGACCAACTTAAGAAGAACCTTGAATGCTAGGCAAAATAGTATGAACTTTTATCTTCTGGGTTAGCTTTTGCGAACTGCAGATGACGAAATCAAATCTGTGGGGTAATTATTTTAAAGCAATGGCCAGAAAAGAACTAGAAAATATCAGAGTTGGAAGGTATAGTTAGGGTAAATAGTGGTTTGTGAAACTCAATATCAGATGTGTGTGTAAGGTTTCATTATAAAATGTATTTCTTACTCTGAGTCATCGTCAGGAACATTTTAAAGCCATAGTTCTAAGAAATGCTGTAAATGTTATTGTGCACAAGAATCTTCTGGGCTGTTTATTAAAATGAAGATTTGATGCTTCTGATGCAAGTAGTTTTAGCTTCACACTTTGAGAAAAAATTGAAGCAATGAGAATTGATTATGGTGATCAACCGTATTGTGCATTCAGATTTAAGTTGTGATACATGATTGTTTGGCTTATTTTAATAAGTGGCAATTAAATCTAGTATTTCAGCCAAATGTTTTAATTTTTTCTGAAAATTATGTAGATGATAGGAATTATCAAAGTATTCATAAGAGAATGCGTTTTTTTTTTTCACTTTAGGTGTGAGTGACGTAGACTATAGTCTCTATCCAGGTAGAGAACTACAGAGCCAGTGGCTGCGTTCTTACCTTGAAGCCTACAAAGAATATAAAGGCTTTGGGACTGAAGTTACTGAAAAGGAGGTAGAAATACTCTTCATTCAAGTCAATCAGTTTGCATTGGTAAGTTTAAGTGTAAACAACAGAAGAACCTTCATATGATTTCAAAACCTTTTAAATTTTCATCTTAGGAAACAGTTTCCCATTTTGAATTTTGTGAATTCTTGTTCAAAATAATGACAAAATACAGTAGTTTACAATTCTTCCATTATAATATTTTTGAGGACAAAGATTTTTTTTCACTCAAAACTATAATTTTTAACCCCTAGAACAACAGTGCCTGGCCACATGGTAGGTGCTCAGTAATTATTTGTTTAATGAATGGATTCCGGTTAGAGTTAGGATTAATTGTAAAGCAGGTTTTTAATATTATATGTATTCTCTTTCTTTATGTTATGAAAAGCATAATCAAGGACAGATTTATGGGAAATGAGGTTTTCCAGAATATATTACATCTTAATGTTAATATAAGAAAAGTATATTGGAAGAACCAGTAAAATTATGTTTTCAAAACCTACCCAGTATTTTGTGTTCTTGACCTTCTTCTGATAAGTAATTTTTTCTGGTTTCTTTGATGTGTTAATGCCTTATTCTTTTAAAGACCCACTTCTTAAACTAGTTGATTTAATTTTTTTTTAGTATTATGTAGTCCATAAGATTCCGCTTTCAGATAAGATGTTACACAATTAAATTGAGTACTAGGTTGAAGTTATTTTAGTTACTTCTTTTTAGTTTTAATATATTTCTGTAGACTTGATATGAGGAATTTTCTGTGTATTCTGTACAAATAGATGCTGTTGGCGTCTCACACATGCATTGCTTCCATTGTCTTAAGAGCAGCATTTCCCCAGAGCCATTCAGAATACATCTCAAGTAAGAGAGTGTGCTGAAATGGGACTTTACCTGCTGTTGTGGATCAGTTTTCAGTAGCACTGTTTGCTAAATTAATGGCATGCTCTTCAGCTGGTCCTAGGATGCCTGCTGCCTATTTAAGCATAGTCTCAAAGTCGAGAATACAGTGTTTCTCATGAGCTCATTTAATGAACTTCAGAATCAACCTAGTACTTTTATTTAGCCAATTTCTATATTAATAGGAATATTATTATTATTACTATAGTCTGTATTTTTTTACATACACCTATTTGAAGAAATTAAATTACTCCTAAATCATTGAGTTTATTAAGTTCCACATAAAGTTCATATAGCTTATAAATTCTTGGTCAGCAGTCCCACTGTTTATTATTAGAGTGCTAACTTGTATTCCCTTGCAAACTTTTGATGATATTTAACATCTTTGTTTGGATACTGTGGGGAGATGTGTGCGTGTGTGTGCATGCATGTGTGTGTGTGAGAGAGAGGGAGAGAAAAACAGTTACTTCTGGTTGGAGTATCAAGTGGTTTTTATAGGTTTTCATTAATCAGATTTCCACTACTTACTGTTATTCTAGGTCTGATAGATTGGAGGCTTAAAAAAAGACTAAAAAATAATGCATTCCTTCAAAGTGCTTATCATTTAGAAGGGCAGATAAAATGTAAAAATACCTGTTTTTAGATTAATACCTGTTCCTATTTAAAATTCTTAACAAATTAGTATTGGAAGAAAACCTGATTCTTTAAAAAAAATTATATTTATGAAATGTGCAGCAAACATTCTTGCCTACTGTCTGTAAATTCCACAGCTCCCTCCTTTGGTTTGATTAATTTGTTAAAGTGCCTAACAGAACTGAGAAACATTTATATATGCTTACCAGTTTATTATGAAGGATGATATAAAAGATATGTAAGAATAGCTAGATTAAGAGGTACATGCTGCAAGGTCCAGAAGGGTCCTGAATGCAGGAACTTCTGTTCCCCTGGAGTTTGAGGTGCACCAACCTCCCAGTGTGTCTGTGTTCATCAACCTGGAAGCTCCTCCAACCCCCTCCTTTGGGCTTTCTACAAAGGCTCCATTACATAAGCAACATTAAGTCCTTGGTCATTGATGATTGAACTCGTCTACAGTCCCTTTTTCCCCCCTCTGAAGGTTAAAGGTTTAGCCCCCCCTCCCCCTGCCCCGGTGGGGCTAAAAGTTTCAATCGTCTAATCACTTGGTAGGTTCCCCTGGCAACCAGCACTCATTCTTAGGGGCTTGCCAGAAGTCACCTCATTATCATAAACTTAGATGTGATTATAAAGGGCTTGTTATGAGTTACAAGATACTCCTTTCACTTCTGTGGCTTCAGAATTATTCAGCAACCTGTGACAAAAGACCAAATATTATAAGTGAAGATGCTCACATTTCACTTATGTTCAGGAAACCTTGAGGATTTTGGTATGCTATGAGATAGGAACAGTAGATGATATATTTCTTATAATAAGGTATATATATTTCTTGTAATATATATTTCTTATTGTAAAGTATAATATCACACTTGCATTTTATACATAAGGAAACAAAGGTACAGAGAAGTTAAATTGTTCAAAGCCACACAGCTAGTAATTTTTGCAGTTTGACTCCAGAGCCTAGCCCTTTTCTTCTAAACCAGTATGTTTTCCATGCATATGACTTTAGCTGTTTATTCCTTACTACATTGTGTATTCTTTTTTATACTTGTATTGATGGGAAGTTTTACATCCTGCGATATAGTATAATGAAGTGCAATCGTATATTTTAAATAAAGATTTTTATTAGCAACATACTTTTTATTAAAGTTATTGGGGTGACATTGGTTAATAAGATTATCTAGGTTTCAAATGTATAGTCCTGTGATACATGATCTGTGTATTGCATAGTGTGCACATCACCCAAAGTCACATGATCTTTTATCACCATATATGTGATCTTCTTTACCCTTTACAACCCCTACTTCTCCCTTCCCTCTGGTAACCACCATACTGTTGTCGGGGGGGGGGGTTGTTTTTCTTGTTTGTTAATTTGTTGCTTTCAGTTTTATATCCCACATATGAATGAATGAAATATGGTTCTTCTCTCCGACTTACTTCGCTTAGCATGATAATCTCAAAGTTTATCCGTGTTGTTGCAAATGGCAATATTTCATCTTTTCTTATGGCTGAGTAGTATTCCATTGTACAGATGTACCACATCTTCTTTATCCAGTCATCTATCGAAGGACACTTTGGTTGTTTCCGTGTCTTGGCCACCATGAATAATGCTACTGTGACATAGGGGTGCATATATCTTTGCAAATAAGTGTTTTCAAATTTTTCAGGTAAGTACCCGAAGAGGGATTGCTGGATCATATGCTAACTTTATTCTTAATTTTTTGAGGAACCTCTATCTAGTTTTCCATAGTGGCTGTACCAGTTCATATTCCCACCATCAGTGATAAGGGTTCCTTTTTCTCTACAACCTCTCCAATACTTGTTATTACTTGTCTTGTTGATAATAGCCATTCTGACAGGTGTGAGGTGAGGTGGTAGCTCATTGTAGTTTTGGTTTGCATTTCCCTAATAGCTAGTGAAGTTGAGCATCTTTTCATATATCAGTTGGTCATTGTATGAGGGAGGACCCAAAAAAACCTGCAATTTATTTGTAAAAAATTGTGTATTTATTCTTATATGTTAAGAATACATGTTATATGTTCAGTCACCTTCAAAGGACTCTCCATTTGAAACAGTATAACTACTGAGACATGTTTTCCACTGCCCCAAACAATTTTTGAACTCTCGGTTGTGATGCCTTTTAGTGCTTCTGTTGTTTCTTGTTTTACCTCTTGCATATCAGCAAAACATTTCCCTTTGAGGACATTTTCATCCAGGGAAACAAAAATTAGTTGGTTGGGGCCAGATTGGATGAATAGGGAGGGTAAATACAGGGTCATGCCATTTCTGTTCAAAAACTGCTGAGCACTCAGTGAGGTGTGGGTAGGTGTACTTATAAACCACCCATCATGAAATGGGCAAAGGCATTGAAAGAGTCCTCAAAAAAAAAATTCATTCAAGCCAAATGCAGCCTCTCACGCCAGCTGGTTCACTCATACAAATGGGTTCCCAGAACACTCAGCTAGTGGGGGAAACCTGTACTACAAGGGACCTGCCCTCCAGGAGATAATTCTGGTTTTTGGGGGTCCCCCCTCATACATCTTTGTGGAAGAAGTGTCTGTTCAAGTCCTCTGCCATTTTTAAATTGGATTGTTTGTTTGTTTGGTGTTGAGTTGTATGCGTTTTTTTGTATATTTTAGATACTAACCTTTTCTCAGGGCTGCTGTTTGCAAATATCTTGTTCTAGTCAGTTGGTTGCTTTTTTGTTGTTGGCTATTTGTTTTGCTGTGCAGAAACATACAGTCCCATTCATGTATTTTTGTCTTTACTTCCCTTGCCTTTGGGGTCAAATTCATAAAATCTTTTCCAAGACCAAGGTCTGTAAGTTTAGTACCAGTGTTTTCCATGTAATTTGTTTTAGGTCTTATATTTAGGTGTTTGATCCATTTTTAGATAATTTTTGTATATGGGGACAAACTTCATTCTAGTTTCATTCTTTTGCATGTGACTTTTTCCAGCACCATTTATTGAAGAGGCTTTTTTCCTCCATTTTATATTTTTGGATCCTTAAGCTAACAAAGCATTATTAAAAGAGATTGAAAAATATACAACGAAGTGGAAATTTTGTGTTCATGGATTGGAAGGATCGACATAATTAAAATGTCCTTATTACCCAAAACAATAAACAGATTTAATGCAGGCCCCATCTAAATCCCAATGACAGTTTTTAAAATAAATTAATTCTCACCTGAGGGATACATGTACTGATTTTAGAGAGATAAGAAGGGAGAAAGAGACAGAGTGGAAAACATTGACTTGTTGCCTCCTGTACATGCCCCAACCCAGGATGGAACCTGCTACCTAGGTATGAGCTCTGAACAGCTGTTGAACCCACAATCTTTTGGTGTTTGGTACAACATTCCAACCAACTGAGCCACCTGGTCATGGCCCAGTGACATTATTTAAAAGAAATAGAATAAAAAATTAGATTTGTATGGAACTACAAAAGACCCTGAATAACCAAAGCAGTCCTTAGAAAAAAAATAAAGCCATAGGCATCACACTCCTTGACTTCAAATTATGCTACAAAGTGACAATAATCAAAACATCATGGTATTGGCAGAAAAACAGACACAGACCAGTAGAACAGAATCGAGAGCCCAGAAATAATTCCACTCGTATTTGAGTAAATAATTTTCAGCAACGTTTTTAAATAGAGATCATTATAGGGTAAAAGTTTTAAAAGTAATATTTCTGGCTAAAGTATTTCTTTGGAAGTAAAGCCTTATTAATATTATCAGAATCTTAAAATATATTATTTAACTGAAATTGATTGTAAAGCACACACACAGCTATTTAAAGCTCCTAATTACAGTCATCTGTTTTCTCCATTAAGTCCTAAGACCCATTTTTCCCTGACATAAATAAAGTTGTGTTACTTTATGTTGTGGTCGGTTATACAGAATTGTTGGGTCAGTAAAAATTGTTTTCAGATGTTTGTTACCCCTAGAATGTTTTTCTTACTTAAGTATTCTTTTTGAAGGCATACCAGAAAGTACAACTTTGAGGTAAATGTATGTTAGACTTGAAAATAAAAATTTTCTAAGATTCAACAGAAGACTAAACTTTCCTAATCTGGAATTTCAAACTGACTTAAGGTTTCATAAATTAGAGCATAAGGAGTAGTAGGCCTTTGAAGCTTAAAGTTTAATCCTTTTTAGGTTATCAAGAACTTGAGCATGTGCATATCTGCTTCTCATAAATGCACATTATAAACACTCATCTGTTATCATCCCATGAAAGGTGGTACAGTTGATAGTTTTAGTGAGCAAGAAATCACTTTGGGGTAAAAGTCATTCTTTAAGACTAGTAGTGGGGTCTGCTAAAGGAGGTGCAATGAAGAACTTGGCACCGTAGGGCCTGTGAGTTATGCAAATACTGGGCTGCATTCTTTGACACCATCTATTAACTCACTTAATATTTGGAGTTCCTTTTTTCTTTAAAAAAAAAAGGTAGTTCCTACTACCACCCAGTAAAAAAAATACTCTGTAATCTTTTCTTGTTTTGCATTATGATTGGCAATATACCTTTTAACTGCTATAAGTAATAAAAATATATATGTGAAGTTGGCTATAAGAAATGCCAAAGTTTCACCTAATAAAATTTTGGTATGCCTCAAGAAATATATAAATATATATATTTTTTGTTTTTGAGATTGGATTTTCATTTGTTTATATTTTTATGTCAAGTAACCAGGTCCTTTGACAATGTATTTTTAAGAGAACCTGTTAGCAATATTCATTAAAAATACTTGGCAAAAAGAAAAAAAAAACTTGAAAAAATAAACACCATTTAACCAACACCTGTCAGTGTTGATGCTGACTGAAGTCTGCCTACACAAGCAGGTTACAGAAATTGGGTTCTAGTTTTTAAATGACAATAGTTTATTGTAATTTCTTTTGGTGTAGGCAAAAGTGATTTTTGGCCGCCTAGATAACTGTACACTTAAATATTTCCTTTAGATATTTTACATTAAAAAGCATCAAGAAAGTATTGTTTATGGAATTGATGAAAAAAGAAAAATTAACAATATATTTGTTTTTCAAAGAAATGTATTATTATAATTATTTTTCTGCCTTTCTCCTTAGGCTTCTCATTTCTTTTGGGGACTGTGGGCTTTGATTCAAGCCAAATATTCTACTATTGAGTTTGATTTCCTTGGGTAAGTTTAATTTTACTGTATGTATTATACAGGGTCCAGCAGAAGTAAGGCCTGCTTGAGTGTGGTTGGTAGGATAATAATATGGGTGTAATCATTTGTTTTTTATTTGAACATTTCACCTAACATGTCATATGGTGTGTTTGAGTGTGATATTTGTTATGTTACAGAATTACATACATGCTATGATTTTGTAATAAAAAGGGGGCATTATTTGTGCTGGACCCTGTATTTGTCTCTGCTTTCTTGGAAGTAACATTTAGAACTCATAGGGGACATTGTAGTTATTATTTTCAATCAAATGTTATAAAGGTTGCATACAGTTAATAATTGGTCAGAGAGGAAATTGGTATAATCTGTTAAATATGGTTAATATTAGAAAAGTGTCCAGTAGGTGGTGCAATAAACTAAAGATACGTTCTTTGAAATTTTTTTAAAACTTTAAAAAAATTAGTTTAGAAGAGCGGGTGGAAATAAAGGGTGGATTAAGTTTCCAGCTTCGACTAATTCTGTCATTCTCTTTCCTCACTAGGTATGCAATTGTTCGTTTCAACCAATACTTTAAAATGAAGCCTGAGGTTACTGCATTAAAAATGCCTGAGTAAAAATGTAATTACTCTCAAGTAGCTGAACAATGCTTGTGAATTTTTTCTTAAGAAATTCCATGAAGCCGATTATTTGTTAAAATTCTGTAATTTAATTTGGATATCTTGCTCTACAAATTATGCGCCTGTCAACCAATCTGTTTTTTTAAATAGACTGGTGTCAAAAAATAGACCTACTGCTATCAGTATGTGGTAGATTGGAAATTTATTAAATCTACAAAAAGGTATAAAGATGTCAGTTCAATCTTTTTTTGATAATCTGTTATATGTGAATTATTTATTATAAATGTAACATGATTCTTTGATTGCTTTCATGTATTTCATCTGTTAAATGTAAGCAATGAAAAATGTTCCAGAGTGAATTTTGGTTTTAGTTTTAGTTAAACATTCTAGATGTTCGTTGTAACTTTTTGATCTTGATGCACTGTAAGTAAAATGGATCATTTAGTCTTGAAATGCCAGGCACTGGTATAGATAACTTAGGGCGTTCATTGAAAAACATCTATTTGGGAGGCTAAAATGCATTCACTGTCTATGGTAGTGGTACACCTTTTTGAATTGAATATTGGAAGCTCTTTCTTTTGGGGGAATATACCTTAGAATTAGATTCTCATCTCCCTACATAGTCTGGCATATAAATATTAATATTTACTATGTAATCCTGGAGTAGATATGATAATTTTGTTACCAAAAATCTGGATTCATTAATGTTTTCATGTACTCAATGTGGTCATTTAGGTTACTAGTTTTGTTTTTAAGATTTTAGTGTATCAAATTGTTTCTAACCAAAAGTTTTATTTTACTTATTGAGATGTTCTATGTATGTTATTAAATAATAGCTAGTAGAACAGTTGCTAATTTTTGAAACAAAGGTTGAACGTTTATCATACTTGGGAACAAGAAAATGTCATTTAGGTTAATTCTTTTTTTACCCCTGTAGATTCATTTCTTATTATTTTGGTTTCATGTTTTAGTTTGGCTCCATGTCTTTATAATGATAGCAAATAGTTGCTTGATACCTGTAGGTTCAGAGAAATAAGTTGAGGTGGTTAATAGAATTAAATATGGAACATTTAAGGCATTGATATTATACACTTAAAATCTGATATAGCAAAATGTGAATTAAGCAGAAATACTTCTGTTAGTTTTGATTTCTCTTGATTTTGTTTGTATATTTTTTATTTTGTTATTGAGTGAGAGGATGGTAATTATTATATGGAAGGAAGTTAGATCTTTGGGATAAGTAGGGGTCAAGTTTTGAAGACTGCTGTGTGGAGTTGAATAGCCATGGTTGTTTTTTCTTAGAAAATTAGTCTGACAAGCTTTTCACTTTGGTCACATAAGTGCCCATGTACAAAGTTGGCTTAATGGATCTGCATATTCAGAATATGCAGCTACAAATTTATCCTCTGAGAAATCTTCTGGGGAGTCTGATGTATTATTCCAAATGACTTATTCTCAAATAAGTGCTTTAAAATACTTGGATTATCTCAAGATGTTTAAAGGTAATAAAGTAGAAACACTTAAAGGCCATTTTAAATGGTAAATTCTAGTTACATAAATGGAATCTTAAAATCTGTTTGTATATATAACAGTGTTAGACCAAGGTTTGTTTTCTACCTCCCCAATGTTAAAAATGTTCACTTCTGTTTTTATAAACCACATTATTGTAGAATTATAGAATTTTACCCAATTGACTGAATGAATGGAATCCAATGAAATAATAACTGTTTATATAATGTTAGAATATACTTGAAAAATTGTTTTTGGTGGGATTTTTATCTGTGGTTGGATTATTTTCTTAAAACGATGAAAAATATGTAATACTCCTGATTTGTTTTGCTTTCCAACTTCTTAAAGTGCAACAGTATATACTATGGGAGGAGAGATCATTTTTCTACCTTACTCGATAGTCTTCAAACTATTTTGAATAGAGATTCACTGAGCCGTCGCTGGTAGCCTATGCATAGCTGCTAGCTGTGACACTATTATAATAAGCATTTCAGAAAGATTCATGTAGAAGTGAATGTAGAGGGGGATAAAGGCTCTCACTTTATCCCTAGGAGAGTATCCACTGGATCTTGGGAACATAATCAGATATTTAAGATATTTCCCTGACTCTCTGGTTAGGTTTTTGGATGTTGTGATGCTCCCACTTCAGGTTTTTTGGGGGATCATGCTACAGGCATTTAATATGGTTCAAATTGCTTCCCTTTTTGTTAACCATTTAAGAGATTCTAAAGGAAAAACATCCCTCTAAAATTATCCTGTGGCTTCTTGAGATATCTGTTGCCTTTTTATGTTAAGCTAAGGAACTTGAATGCCTTACCTAATAACTCAACTTGTAAGCTCATTTTGTAAATAGGAAATGGTTGTTAGAGAAGTGGCATTCATGTGTACACTCATTGTTAGTCAATAGACCATAGTGGCCTGGATGCTTTAACAAGCAAAGTTCCACGATTTTTTCCTCTCTGTTCCTTACATACTTGTTAGATCTCACTGACCAGTAATGTTGTTTTCCCTCTTCTGACTGCACACTACTACCATTTTCTGGAGATCAAAGAGATGTGGTAGTAAATCATACTATTCACATGATCATTTGAGATCAGTATGAGCACAAAACTCATCAACTAGGTCTGCCTGGAATGTATATAAAACAGTGTAAATAAAAATTTGTAAATTAGTGTGAATTGTATCTTGCATATGAGATTGTGTATTGTTTTGCATTCTCTTCCCTTTTGTAGAAATTTTTCTGTGAGGAACTAATCTAGTTCTTTGGTTTTAGACTGGAAATAGCCAGCAGTTCTGGCTACACAGTAAGATAACAATAGGAACTTGAAATAGGGTTTATCAGTTTTTGTTAATGTTAGTACTTATTTATTTAGCCTCTCAGTGCCTAATAATATTTCTCTTCATTCTTTAGTTGTTCATTAGTTTTTGTGAAGTTAGATTCCTGCAAGTGGTCAATCATTATACACTGTTAGAGCTCCATTCCATAATTCTAAGCTAAAGCAAATTAAAAATGTAACTTAAAAAATGTACACTGAAGTATTATTCCTTTCCTATTTTCAAGGTGGTTAACCTAACCTTTTTCTACAGGAAACCCATGAAATTTTTGATATCTGAATGTGATTCTAAATCCTCTGTATACAAGAGATACGATACATGGCGTCTCTTAGTTCAACCTAAGCATATCTCAGTTGGCTTTTCTAAATCTAAAGTGGTTTATTATGGAATTGTAAAAAAACAAAAAGATATAAGCAATCTTATAATGACTGCCATTTTCATTTTTGCTGGACTAAAAATATTTATTTTAACTTCATAAATGTTACTTAAGCTTCCAAAGTTAAAGGAAAAGTCCCCCAGACACTTTGTTAACAAGTTAAAAACCTCCACTTTAATAATTATATAGGTATTTGTTTTTTACATTACACAAAACCTTCTGTACCATTTTTTAATTCCTTTGTAATATAAATGAGAATACTATCAGTTCGACTTTCTGCTGTAAATTGCCTTCAGTAAGCATTTTATACTGCATTCCAAAGTGATAGAGACAGACCGTTGATAGAGAGTTGCAATGCTTTATGCTAGGAGGGTTTTGTTATTGGCAGCAACTTGCACTGCTTTACAAAAACGGCAAATACTAGTAATTGTTATGCACAGAGGAAAATGGTAAAACAGCTTTATCCTTATTTCAAAATTGATTTGCTATGAGTTTTCTTTAGTTCATTAGATTTTAGAATGTCCTTGGACTGGAAACAGTTACATAGGGCAGTCTGTTTTTCTGCTCCCCCCCCCCCCCCTGCCCTCATACCACCTAGGTGATGAGTGTTATGTTTGGGGGTTGATGTCTTTGGACAGAAAAGCATGTCAATTATTTTAAATGAATTTCCCCCCCCCCCCGATCTGTGAAGCTTAGTCTGTAAAATGTGTTGCTATAGAAGAAAATAATTGGGTTTGCATTACTTGAAAATTTGAAAACAAATTAATAAGATATATCACATAATAAATACAATTTCACACTAAAAATTTTATTTCTGGAACATAATTTGGAGTGGACAGAAAACTTCAACTATTTCAATGGAAAAAATAACAATAGTGCTTATAGAGAATACCCATTTGTGTTGGGCATCCAAAATTAAAGTTTTTCATAGGTTTTTGTCCTGAAATCTGCATTCTCTTTTTCCCTATGCACTACTTATGCTACTGATGTTACCAATTATCAAACAACAGGTTAAAATAAAATGTGTTAATTATGAATCCTATAGCTTTTTTGTTATAAAAAACCATTGTGTAAAATACTCCTCATGTAGACATATTTTTGTTTACATCTTATCCATTAATGGTATAAATACCCATTAATCATTTTAACAAAACACAAGATATGTACACAAATTAAAAAGATTACATACTGTATTTAAACTAGTTAGTGATGAATAAGAAAAAGTGGCTGATTTAAATTGTTACATTAGATAAATTTTAAAACTCTAACGGTAACTTTCATAGCTCGGTGAAGATCTGATGATACCCCTGTCAACTAGCTCTTGTGACCTGGAACAGAGCCCCAGAGGCAGTGGCGCAGGCAGGAGGAATTGCCTGCCCTGGTTGTGGTGTGCTCCTACTTCAGTTTGGGTGGTGACACGCTGGAATTTTTACTGTCCAGTAATCTGAAGAAGTTACCTGTTATTTGTACTGAAGTAGCTATAAATTGGTGGAATTTGCAAAGAGGAAACCTTTTACCTGTATTGTATTTAGAGCCTTTGTACAGCTGGGTGAAATTTCCATTATAATGAAGTATTTGAATTTGAAAATATACTATTGTAAGACAGAAGACATGGCATTATTCCATGTTTTTAAATTCTAATTTTTCAGTTTCATAAGAAAAGAAAATAATTGTCATTGCATTAGTTGTGTGTTAAATTTGGGGATTGGCATAAAGCTTAAATTTGTGTTTATCAGGTGTGAACCATAGTAGTATAATGCTGCTTTGTATATACTGTAAGTGCTACAAATAGTCTCGGCACTGAAAATGTATTGATACCTCTCAAATGAATGCGGCTTTTGATGTAGGTGTTTTGACATGCCTCAGAAAGTGAGCGTCTGAGAACTTGTTCATCTGTTTGGAAATGAAGATACTTCCTGTTTTTTGTTGCTTATTTTCGTATTTAAAATTTAATTTTTACATTTTTACTACTGTTAATTTAAGTAAAATTTGTTCTGTGGTTAAAATGGGGTTGCCAGTGAAGAAAATTAAAAACAGCCTCATTCATATAACGCTTAAGTAAAAATATGTTTTTGCTCTATGTTCATAAACTTTTAGTGAAGCTGTTTGTATTTCTGTTTAAGTATAAGTGATGTTAAGGCTTTATTTCTGTTTAATAAGGCCTTTTACCATTGATTTAAATGAAGGAATGTATCTTTTGAAGAGATTTATATTCTGTAAATAAAAAATTGGTTGTAACATTAAAGTTGAGTCCTAGTTGTATCCATAAATCTTGTCACTTCAACTAATTTTTGTGGTTTTTCTTTTGTGGAAAAACAAGACTTTAAAGTTAGTGTATAACTATTTGTATATTTGAAATGATTGTTTAATTTCTAATTCTCTGGTTTTATAATATTGTATTTAATGGCTTTGGAAGTTAGAAATTCATTTTATTTTTTACCACATGCTTCTGCATAATTTGGTTTTTATTTAGTTGAGTCTCAATTTAGAGAGGTATGTAGGTACTTTGGTAACTGCCACTGATTTCCTAGAGATGACCAGAATTTAGTGTTCTTAGAATCTAGCATCCCAGCAGCTTTTCAGGCTCTACCCAGTGTATATTTTTAAACTGTATGTCCATAACATTGAAACAGCAGTAAAAGACTTTTCATCTCTAGGTGAGTTTCAGGCAAGCTGTAATTGGTTTTCTCATAATATTGCATAAATGTCAGTAAAACCCAAGCCATGCATCATTGACTTATACCAGAAATTAATATTTAAAGCAGCCATCATTAATATTATTCAGGAATCAATTTACATTTATCTAAAAATTTGTCAGTTCCATTGCATTAGCTGCTTTACCCCCTTAACCTAACCAGAATATTACAAAGGAAGGATCAGTCCGAAACTACTCTTTGACATATCAGGTTTTTTTACTATATTATTTTAATGCAACACAAGATCATGAATCAAACATACTAAGTTCCGCTGCACTGCAATTTCTCTAATTGGTCTCAACTATATCGTGAATCTTAATAGTTGAAACTGCCCTGGCCGGTGTGGCTCAGTGGGTCGAGTGCCAGCCTGCTGACTGAAAGGTCGCCAATTGGATTCCCAGTCAGGGGACAGGCCTGGGTTGCAGGCCAGGTCCCCAGTTGGGAGCATGCGAGAAGCAACCGAGCGATGTATCTCTTGCACATCGATGTTTCTCCCTCCTCTCTCTAAAAATTAAAAAGTTCAAATAGTTGAGACTTATTTAGTCTCTCTTATTAAAACACTGTATATTTACTAATTAGCTGATAAAGGATTGTCATTTTAGTCCTACAACATTTTAAAAATCTGGTAAAGGATTGTCATTTTAGTCCTACAACATTTTAAAAATCTAACTCAAACTTTCTTTTTACTCAGTTTTGTAACACTTGGAAAAAATTTAAAATTTTATTGTACTTGCAGTTTTTTTCTTTTTTCACATGTAAGCAGAAGGCTGTGTAGGTGCCTTGTAAAAGGCTGTCTTGGTGACATCCCTAACAAGAACCTAAAGCAATGCTGCTAAAAATGATTTCTGAGCTCCAACTTTGAAATATTCTAAAAAGAAAAAAACAAGAAAGAAACGTAACCACTTGACCACATTTGCCAGTGAGTTTTTTTCCTCGGTTAGAGGAGCAGAGTTTTTTGGTCTTAACTTTATTTGATGTTGTATTGACATTAGCTTGTTTACGTTTTGCAAAAAGATGAAAACTAAGAGGTGGGGAGGTTGGTGCCAATTGCGCTAGTCTTTGTAAAGGTTGAATGGAGTTCGGTTTCTGCTCTTCTTTTTCTTGTCAGCTCAGAATATCTCTTTGGAGACTCCAAAAACTAGAGGGAACGTTCCAGTGATGACCGTAGGTTTTGTGGGCTTTTTTTTTTTTTCTCATTTGTGAATTGATCAGAATAAATAAGATTACCTCTAGAGTTTCCTATAGTTTTATAAAATGCTAGATCACAGTAACCAAGTAAAAATTGGGACTCTCTTGTACTACTCTGTCACTTTGGCATATCACTTTGTCGTGCTCCTTAAAATTCCAACTCACTCAGAAGGTACATGAGCTGACAATCCTGTATCTGAACACTAACTACCTTGTCTTTGGAGGTCTCAGGATTTGAGTTCTACTTCTTCCTGTCTTTCTCTGAAATATGTGGCTTCTGCCTGAATGGGGGCCATTTTCACCTAGGTTTTGGGGGGTGGTGTGGACTGAGTATGTTCCAAATTCATTGTATTGTAACCCTAACCTCCAGTGTGGCTGTATTTGGAGGTGGACCTCCAAGGAAGTAATTACATTCATAAAGGTGGGGTCCTGATTCCGTAGAATTCGTGTCCTTATAAAAAGAGATGCTAAAGAGCTTGCTCTTTGAACACTGGGTAAAGGCCATGTGAGCACACAGCATTTACAATGCAGGAAGAGAGCTCTAATCAGAAACCAAATTAACTGACACCTTGATTGTGTACTTCTAAGCCTATAGAACTGTGAGAAAATACATTTCTATTTAAGCTACTGAGCCCGTGGTGTTCTGATATGGCAGGCTGAGCCCACTAATGCAGCTGGCAGGACTGGACTATTAGGGCTTTTATAAGTACGTCAGGAAGGTGTGTTGGGGGTGGGGTTTAAGGAAGGAGCGTGTATATAGCTATTAAGTTCTACTTTTTCTTTTCTTGCCTTAACTGAGGTGAGAATAGCCTTTCTTCTAAGGATACCATCTAGTCACAGTTCCCAAAGCAGAGGCTGCTCGTTCTTTCATTAATTCACGTGTCTAGGGCTTAGGGCACGGTGGATACATTCTCAGTCTCGCACTGCTGTTTCTCTCCAACAAACACTTGCCCTTTGTGAAGGTCATCAAACATGCTGTGCCACACCCAGCTTGTCCACACTGTCATTTCCTGTTTGGTTATGCCTCCTCGGCTCCTGAGGGCATCAGTATTTGTCAGTATTCTCTGTCACCTCCATTGCCACCGGTAATAGCTGTACCTAAGAATGTCCCTTGGAGCAATTCAGGCTGAAAGTCTTCGGTCTCTTCAAATTTTAGTGTTGTTGATTTCCTATCAACATCTTATCTGCAAGGTCAGGGCAAGTGCCTACTTCATCATTTGAAATGAACCACAGAAATGTAAAACTTCATCATATCATCTTTGATATCACTAGTTAATCCAAATTTTTTTAATTGCCTTCCACCATAACTTTTACTTCATTAAAACCCCCAGAACTTTCCCTGGCTGGTGTGGCTCAGTTGGTTGGGGCATCATCCCATGCACCAAAAAGTTGCGGGTTCGATCCCCAGTCAGGGCACATGCCTGGGTTGCAGTTCAATCCCTGGTCGGGATATGTGCAGGAAGTAACTGGTAGATGTTTCACTCTCAAAATAAAAAATATTAAAAAAAAAAAAAAACCTCCAGAACTTTGATCTCTTTCTGTCCAAACATCCTTCTTCTGGCCTATCGTTACCCAGCCTGGATTCCAGTGTGTTGCCTTATACCCTCCTGCCAGTATCCTCAATTACTGGTGTCCATTTTTCTCCCACCACTGTCCAGCCAATCCTCAGGCTTGGATATATCCAACCACGTGCCTCATTCACTCACGACCCCGGGACTGGCCCTGCTGAGTGACACAGTATGCTCCCACAGTTCCAAAGCCACCAGCGAAGCCTGGCCTTCAGGAGAAGTTGATTTCTACAGCAGAAGGCTAAGTTAACCATACTCATGCGTTAAAGCTCTGTCATCATTGTTGGTACTAGCAAAGCCCCGCTAGTGAGTCTGCTCATTAATTGGTCCACCCCCCTTTTATATCCTCCAGCCCTAGTCATAAGCAACCATTTTTATTGTATACTTTATTAGAATCTAATTTTACAACTTGTATGTTTTTGTGACTATTTGTTTTTAATTCGTACAGCTGATACTATGTTATTGATTTCATTCTTGTTCTCACTTTTTTCTCCAAGTACTATATTTTAAGATTGATTTGTGTAGTTATGTGAATATCTACCTCTAAGGTAGTGTTTCTATAGCTGCATGTTTGATAATGTGCATCCCACATTTTCATCTATCCTTTCTCCCAATGCTGGACACCCAGGCTGCCTCCAACTTTGCTACCACCACCAATATTTCAACAATGAACTTCCTCATTATATGTCTACTAATGGACATGAGACTAATTTCCCTGGGATATATTCAAGGAGAAAAATTGCTGGGTCATTTATTTATTTTGACTAAGTTGTGCCAGGTTGCTCCCTGGATTGTTCTAGTGTTCCTTTTATCAATGAATAATGTTTCTATTATATTTATATTCTATCAGTTATAAGGAATACATGTACAGTCAGATATTAAATCTGCTACCGTAGGTTTTCTAACTTTATTTTGGTTCAAATTGCCCTAGTATATCTTTTCCCCACTGCTTATGTTTGACCTTGTGTCTTTTTGCTCTGAGTGGCTATTGAAGACAACATTTTATATTTTTAAATTCAGTATGAGTGTCTCTGTCCTTTAATGGGTGAGTTAAAACACTTACTTTTAGTGCAATTATATTAAAACCAGTTTGATCTCAGTATTACATTTATTGTACTCTCTTCCCTTTTATTCTCTATTTTCTACTGTAGACATAAAATATACCATTGCTGGGTTAAAAGTTATACATATTTTTATTATCTTGATTGACCTTACTTTACAAGCCATTCTCATATTTATTGGTCTTAACCTATTGAACTTAGCAATATTGTATATCTATCAATGTCTATGGCAGATCTGGAAATGTGCTGCTCAAATCTCCAAGAAAGAACTTGCTTTGGGTGGAGTGTGATTAGCTGCACAGCTGTTAGCTGCTTCAGGCTCTGCCTCATCATTCAAACTGACATCACACTCTTTTCAGGGGTGCTCCCCATCCCGTCATGCAAAGACCTAGCCATTTCTGCCCCATTCGAGAGTCACCTGGTGGGGAGTCCTTGCCTTGGAGCTCCCCATTGATCTGGCAGAGACTTGTCAGGTCAGCCCGATGGTCTGGAATTTCCCCCTGAAACATACTGCTTCTTCACCTTTTCTTTTACAGCCTTTTACATTTCGAACTCTTATCTTGGCATCCGTTTCCTGGAAAACCCAATGTGCAACAATTGATGATAAAATTGGTCCAAGAAAGCAGCAGTGATATAGGAACATACCACTGCTGGTTCACTCACCACTCTAGTCGGTGATGCACTGGCAGATGCTGGCATTACAGGGCTGACTAATTGATAATACTTTCACTGCTGGTGAACTGGGATAGTGTGCTGACAGATGGAATGCATTGGTCTGTGTGATTATTCAGGATTTTAAAATAACAGGAGGAATGATACATATAACGGAATTGGATTTTTACTCGTAAATTGTATTGACACCCTACAGTTAAGTAATGAAAAACAGGTCAATTAACAGATGACTGA